>NC_053390.1:517215803-517846055 GCF_905171765.1 Bufo bufo | reverse complement strand
CCTCCTTATCTGTTCTGTGAGGACGTAAGGGAAAGGATGTCACAGCAGTACAGATTCCACAGAAGGAAGGCAAACCCTACTTGTGAGAGAAATGCATCTAGCTGTACAACTGAAGAGGGGAATAATATGGCTGAGGAAGATGTTAGGGAAGCCCAAACAGACATATTCATTCACAGTTATGATTGTACAAACATTTTTTGTATGCTTTAACTGTGTATGCTTTAACTATAATTGGATGTACAGGGGAAACTCGAAAAATTTGAATATCGTGCAAAGTTCATTTATTTCAGTAATGCAACTTAAAAGGTGAAACTAATATATGAGATAGAGTCATTACATGCAAAGTGAGATATTTTAAGCCTTTATTTGTTATAATTTGGATGATTATGGCTTACCGCTTATGAAACCCCAAAGTCTCAATTTTCAGGGGTATGGTTGCTCAGGGGGTATGGGTTAATTAGCTGACTAGAGTGTGACACTTTAGGACTAGAATATTGAACCTTTTCACTAAATTCTAATTTTAAGCTGCATTAATGCAATTCCTTCTTATTTACATTACTGAAACAAATGGACTTTTGCACGATATTCTAATTTTTTTGAGTTTCACCTATACATTACAACAGCATTAATGTGCCTCTCTCCAGCCATGCAGATCATGGAAATTGCCTACTATAGAATGTTTTTTGGTTTTTTTTTATAAAGAGTGAGTGCAGATCTGATCTAAGTTATTTTAGTCAGAAGCATAAAGTGCATCTACATAGCTTTAAATGTTATATAGATATGCATATGCCTCTCACTACATGTGTGTGCATATATTTTTTATATATATATATATATATATATATTTACACACTCACCTAAAGAATTATTAGGAACACCTGTTCTATTTCTCATTAATGCAATTATCTAGTCAACCAATCACATTGCAGTTGCTTCAATGCATTTAGGGGTGTGGTCCTGGTCAAGACAATCTCCTGAACTCCAAACTGAATGTCAGAATGGGAAAGAAAGGTGATTTAAGCAATTTTGAGCGTGGCATGGTTGTTGGTGCCAGACAGGCCGGTCTGAGTATTTCACAATCTGCTCAGTTACTGGGATTTTCACGCACAACCATTTCTAGGGTTTACAAAGAATGGTGTGAAAAGGGAAAAACATCCAGTATGCGGCAGTCCTGTGGGCAAAAATGCCTTGTGGATGCTAGAGGTCAGAGGAGAATGGGCCGACTGATTCAAGCTGATAGAAGAGCAACGTTGACTGAAATAACCACTCGTTACAACCGAGGTATGCAGCAAAGCATTTGTGAAGCCACAACACGCACAACCTTGAGGCGGATGGGCTACAACAGCAGAAGACCCCACCGGGTACAACTCATCTCCACTACAAATAGGAAAAAGAGGCTACAATTTGCACAAGCTCACCAAAATTGTACTGTTGAAGACTGGAAAAATGTTGCCTGGTCTGATGAGTCTCGATTTCTGTTGAGATATTCAAATGGTAGAGTCCGAATTTGGCGTAAACAGAATGAGAACATGTATCGATCCTCTGATGGCTACTTCCAGCAGGATAATGCACCATGTCACAAAGCTCGAATCATTTCAAATTGGTTTCTTGAACATGACCATGAGTTCACTGTACTAAAATGGCCCCCACAGTCACCAGATCTCAACCCAATAGAGCATCTTTGGGATGTGGTGGAACGGGAGCATCGTGCCCTGGATGTGCATCCCTCAAATTTCCATCAATTGCAAGATGCTATCCTATCAATATGGGCCAACATTTCTAAAGAATGCTATCAGCACCTTGTTGAATCAATGCCACGTAGAATTAAGGCAGTTCTGAAGGCAAAAGGGGGTCCAACACCGTATTAGTATGGTGTTCCTAATAATTCTTTAGGTGAGTGTATATATATATATATATATATATATATATACCGTATATATTTATACCATATGGGGAAAAAAGTGGCAGTGCGTCTTATAGTCTGAATGCCAATGACCACTTCCATTATAGAAGCAATCAGTAGCATGCGGGAAGCACGGTATGGTGAGGGAAGTGCTGCTTTGGCTCTATTCACATTCCCTGGTCTCCATCCAGGCCCCGCTGTGCACTGTGTCCTGACCGTGCACAGTGTCAGGACATAGTACATGTAGGCGCCGTCAGGTCACAGTATACAGCGGGACTCTGAAGAATCAATGGAACGGTGAGTCCTGGACCTGCAACGCTGTCCAGAGCAAGTGAGGTAAGTTTATTTATTTTTTGTAACGTCTGATCTGAGGTCTAATGGAGACTTGGGAGTCCTCTCTGAGGATGATGGGGACTAGTGTGTCCAATTTGAGGTTGATGGAGTCTGGGGGGTCTTATGGGAGGCTGATGGAGGTTGAGTGGTCTGATCTAAGGCTGATGGAGTTTGGGGGTCTGATTTTGGGTTCTGATCTGAGGTCTGTTGATGAATTGGGGTCTGATGAGGGTCTGATCTAAGATCTGATGAAGAATGGGGATCTAATTTGTAGGTCTGCTCTGATGGAAAAATATATTTTTTTATTTTCCTCCTCCAAATCATAGGTGAGTAGTTGTGTCTTATAGTCCGGTGTATCTTATAGTCCAGACTATATATATATATATATATATATATATATATATATATATAATTATAAAGGAATCTCCTATTGTTCAAGCCAAGGATTATGGATATTATGGAGCTATGTTTATACTTGTTTTATAACCATATAATTCAAAATAGCCTATATAACAACCCAGTGAGGCCACACAAAATTGCATAATACCTACATAGATCTAGTGTATAGCCAAATCACAAACTGCAAACAACCATCTCGTTGACAAAAGGATCTCTTTATTGGACACACATATATAAAAAACATGTAAAAACATACACAGAAGTCCTCACCATTACAGTGGGACTAAGAAAACAAGAGAGGGACAACTGGAATGAGATTGAGTATATAAAATATATAAGGTAAGCGCAAAAAGGATATCCTCCGGCTAATATATGTATTACATACTAAAGTGCTTGAGAGAGGAGAAGGTAAATGGACCTCCACTATGGGCTGCACATATGTAGATATGGAAGCTCATCGATTATTATGAAGTCACGCACAGGTGTAGTATAATGTCGAACCTGTGACAGTAAAATCACAAGGCAGCAATATAGGGGAGGACCAGACAACCTGAAACTGGCTTACCAATACATAAACAAAGTGCAATCACACCTCTCATACTGACAACACATGTATTGCATGATAAAGTGCTTAACCAAGGGAAAAGGAAGGTAAATGGATCTCCACTACAAGCTGCGCATGTATAAATATAAGAACTCGTACATCATTGCAAAATCACTCACAAATGTGATAAAATATGTTAAACCTGTGACAGTAAGATCACGAGGCAGCAACATAGGGGAGAGCCCAAAAAAAATGGAACAGGCTCACCAATTCATAATCAACATGTAGTCACATCTCCTATATCAGTGTCCCTCACCTAGCCAACGCGTTTCGCCAAATGGCTTCGTCAGGGGAATCTGGTTGTTTGTAGTTTGGGATTTGGCTATACACTAGATCTATGTAAGTATCATATAATTCAAAGTGAAATAAAACAAATGCATTCAGATTATACAGTTGAAGTGAGATGGACAGTTCTGTAGGCTGTGACTGCACAGACATAGGATATCACTACTGGCCCTCCTAGAGCACTGTGTCTAACATAACTGACAAGTAACATACTGCTTGTGGAATGTGTTCTGAGGGTAAAGATTTCAAAGCTTAAGCAGCCATGGAATTATGATGTGTACAGAAGTCAATACAGTATGAAAAAGTTTATTTTCTAATGGTATTTTTTAAATAGACATACAAGGGCAGGTATTGTGTGGAATGGAACCACCGAGGTAAAAACCATCAATGAGCCTTTCTGCTCATCTGTCTCGGCAGAAGAGGGTTGGTCTGCATTTCTTTTCCCCCAAAGTGATTCCTGTAGATGAATGCACTTTTCTGTGCTTGTGTCCAGTGAATAGCATCAGTATGGACATGAGGAAGGATTGCCTCTCGGAGCTGGCGAGCACAGCTGCTATGTAAGAGATGCAGGACAGACTCTAGCTAGACCTGAGAGAAGATGCAGCAGAGTACATTGAAAAACTGTCTTCAGACAGTTTAATATCTCACTGTTGAGTGTTTCAAGCTCACAGTGGTGTCTTTGACGCAACAGAAAGCTGCTTTTTTATTTCCCTTCTGTGTATGTGTGGATTTTGTTATCTCTGGGAATAAAGAACACAGAAAAGGTTACACTTTTCTTAACTTCACCACCGGGGTCTATGGATCTGCCCGTGCATATGTTTGCTTGTGATCAGGACGCCATTGGGATGAATGGAAGGCTTGTACAGTTCTCTCTTCACCCAAAGCATGTGCAAATATTACTTTACAAACTAATTGTCCAAGTCAAGACTAGTGGGCAAAGATCATTCATACTGTGAACATGCAGTTCCGTTTTGACCATTTTATGAATTTTAATGTTTAAACGTTATATATTTTTATAATTTAAATTTTATTTTATTTTTTTATTTTTTTTTTAAAATAGATTTTTACCTGGGACCAGACTCATTTTCTAGCTGAAATCTCAAGTTTTAGGTAAGCTCTGCTTTTTCTTGCCTTATTTGAATGTTGATTATTTTTTTATATTGACTACAATGAGTTGACAGTTTTACATATTCTGTATAGGACACCGAGAAAACACTATTCACAGCAATACCTGCATGTATGTGTGTCAGTGTGCTTTTTGTGCTAAACTTTCAACTATGAGAAAATTAGTAAATGCTACTGAGATCTTGAGTAGAGGGAATACAGTTCCATTTAATGTGTGTTTTTTTTGGAGGAAAAGCTAGATTTTTAAAAATATTTTTTTACCCCAATTAAAGGAGGTTCACGTGAATGTAGGAGACAATTTGTATGTTTTATGCAGCTTGATATTTTTATAAATTTATTGCTATATATTTTAAAATAAAGCTGTTAATTTTAATTTTAAAATTACGGTAATACTGTTGTAAAGTTAACACTGGACCAAACAGGCAGAAACTTTGAGAAATGTATCACAATGATGAGTGCTGAATGATAAATTTGGCACTACTCTATATTTTTGGCATATATATTTTGTGCTAAATAAATGGTACGCTGCACTAATAAATTTGGACAGCACCCACAATGAAATCTGACTCATTAAAGTCAATGGATCTATACACATAGGCATTTTTTTTCTCGCATGAATAAAAATACAGCACGTTTTATCTTTTGTGTTATTAACGCAAGTAAGGCCCCCCAAAAAATCAAGAGGTCTGCTTGAAAGACACAGCTAAGTGCAGGGCGTGCAAAGCGTTGCATTTTCCGAACAGGACTTGTTCAGGTCAGTGGTAAAAAACTGAACCAGACTTTATTTATATATTGAAACACAATAGGACTGGTCCCACAGATACTGTAGGACATGTCTTTCCATATATTTGGGGGAATGCTGTGAAGCAGGGCAATGTATGATTTCCATGATCTGATGCTTTTGCCTTATTATTCAACATTACATGTTATTGTATTTTCCGAAATTTTTTGATTTTTATGGATATATGATGGGTGTTGCCTTTGGTTCTTGTGGGGAATGTTTTTTGTAGGTAGCACACTGGAGGACTGCTTATTTTTCACTGATGGCTGCTCGGAGATGCTGTGTGGTATTCTTCAAGTTTTTTCATGCATGTTAAAAAAAGCTTGAAAACTGATCCCATCCACACAGAACTTAAAGGGGTTGTCTTATCTCACACCTCTGTCAGGTAGGTGCAAGTCCCACCTCTGGGACCAGCACCTATATCCAAGATGGGCCCCCTGAAGTTGAGAGCGGATCGCACAAGTGCGGCCAACCTCCGTTCACTGCTATGGGAGTTCTGAAAATAGCTGGGCGCTGGCTTGGCTATTTCCAGCAGTCCCCTAGAGCAGTGGTCCCCAACCGCCGGGCCACGGGCCAGGACCGGGCCCTGGACGATTGTTTGCCAGGCCGCAGAGGAGAGAGGAGTGGAGACGCCAGGTGCATGCATCATAGTGGCCAGAGTCAATGGAGAAGGAGGGACGTAGGGAGGGAATCCCTCCCTCCCATGACGCGGCCGCCGCAATAAAATGAGCGGGCTCTGATGCTGCTCACACCACTGCCACCAATGAATGTGTGGCTAATATTAAAGTAGGAGGAGAGACGGGGGAGGGTTTACCAATGCGCCATTTCAGCTAGCGTGCTCAGCGAACTTCAGCAGCGGCCGCCTCCTCCTCCTCCTCCTCCTGAGTCTTGTGTTCTCCAGTCCGCAGCCATTAGTGCTCTGAAAAGCAGCTGGCGCAGGTACCCGGCCCACACCCCGTCCTACACACTGCAAGATTATTAGCCTGCCTCAAAATAAAGGCCTCATCAAATAATGGGCATGGTGTCATATTCCACCACTAACCAAATTGAAACACACAAAAAAGACTTAGTCAATTGTAATTTAAAATAATAATATATTTTATTTTAATACAATAAATTGTTTTGGTATATAAAGGCCACGGTGTTTTTACGTTTCATATTCTTAGACAATCCAAATTGTTTGAATTATAATAACCAATTAAATCCAAAACCTTGTCTAAGACCCAAACTAGTCCGCTCAAAGAGCGACTATTACCCCGTGTAAACACCGTGACAATAAAGAAAAGGAAAAAAAAAAAAAAAGGGGGGGGAGGGATGGGGGATTCTTTGCTGTCAGCTCCAGAATGCGCTGTAAGTAACTGAATTTTCTTTTATTACAGGTGACTCGTGCTGACCGTTACCCACAGACCAATCACGATCCTACAGTGCCCTCGAGGTCAAGTTCAGTCCAGCACTATACAGGTAAGTAATTAACTTAACCCATTCATTTCCATATAACTTTGCACATACCAAAAGGGGGTGGGTGTTCACTGACACCATGTCCCCCCTTTTGTATTCGCAAAAGGTTATCTCAATATTGGGTTAACCATTTATGTGAGGTACACATGATGAAGTTACTTACTATTAATGTGAGGCACATGCAAGTCCAAATTGATAAAACAATGTGCCTCATATTAACAGCAAGTTACTCCAGCATGTACCTGATGCCATTAACCCCATCGTTATATAGTGTTATATATTTTTATATGCACCTTGTGTTTTGTGTTATGCACGTGAATCAGTCAGCGCTGACCAGCACCCCCTAAGCCCCGCCCACCTCTAAGCCCCACCCCAGAACCCCCACCCGGTCCCTGGGAAAATTGTCTTGCATGAAACTGGTCCTTGGTGCAAAAAAGGTTGGGGACCACTGCCCTAGAGGTAACTGGAGAGGTGGTCGTGCATGCACGGTGACCTCTTCATTCAACTCTTTGGAAGTTTTGAAAGTGGGCGAGCACTGGCTTGGTTATTTCCGGCAGTCCCATAGAGGTAAATGGAGAGGCAGTTGTGCATGCAGGGTGCGCTGTTTATTAATCACTATCGGACTCCCAAAAATAGCCATAGCAGTGCTTTTCTCCTTCACTTTAGGGGGTCAGTTCAGGAGATAGGTGTAGGTTCCAGAGGTGGGACCAGCACCTGGCTGACTTTGATGGCATATCCAAGCATTATACAATCAGTGTCTCAGATGAGACAACCCCTTTAACAGAATTGTCAGAAAACACTGAAGCAAAACTGAGGGAAAAATGTCAGTTTAATATCGTTCATGTGCATGAGCCTTTAAGGGAGGCATACATGGGGTCATTTATCAAACTGGTGTACAGTAGAACTGGCTTAGTTGCCCATAGCAACCAATCAGATTCCTCCTTTCATTTTCCAAAGAAGCTGTCAAAAATGAAAGGTGGAATCTGATTGGTTGGTATGAGTAACCAAGCCAGTTCTACTTTACACCAGTTTGATAAATGAACCCAAAAGTGTGTAAAGCATATAATACATGGAAACGCTAGCCTACAGTGTTCCTATATGGGCAGTGTAAGTAGGTAGGTAGGTAGGTATATGAAACTGGATGACAACCAGTCTCTAATCAGTTTCTGGTGGTGACAGAACTGTCATAGCAGCTATAGGGACTGCGATGTACTCATAAATCTCTAAAGCTTTCCCATCATGAGAGCCTATAACACCAGAATAGCACCAGGGAACTGTTGATTGACATTAGTGTATTAAACAGTGTCCCCTGTATGAGAAGAGATGTGCTGATTGCTGGTGCAAAGGGTGAACTCTAACCACTGCATTAACATTACCTGCTGGACTGGGAACAAGACAGCTTTTGAGTACCTGGTCTACAAGTAGTAATAGAAAGAATATAGGTTCCTAATCCCGAGACCCCTTAGAGCCTTCCAAAAATTTTTACTTCATCCTTTTGTCTTCAGGTTTTCTTTTTTTTTTATATAAAAAAAAAAACATATGGGAACGTAGCCCAGAGTCTACGTCATTTTGGCATACATTTTTCTGCAATACATCAAAGATACTTTTTGAGACTATACAAAGACATAAATGTAGGGTTTATTGAAGTCAGGGAGGTGATCTAATTGGATGCATGTCATACAGTATCTAGCTGTACATTTGAATTCACCTTTTGGCTTACATATTATTGTACATAAAACGGTTATGATGAGCATCCATATTATCCCTCTGTTTTGAAAAGTAGTGACATGGCATCCATAGTCTTGTGTGTATGGACCTGTGTATGTGTCTGTGCATTTGTGTGCTCATGTACACTATAGTTCACACTGTGCTGCCACAGTGGTGGCATTACTGTATGTTACATTTTTGCAGTGGAGCCAATTAATATGCCCATGTCCCTAATATAGAATTACTCCCTTTACACAAAAGCACTCCCAATAATATGAATATGACAGATCATTCGTTCACACAGCAATTTTTTAATTGTAACACTTTTCAAAATGCACCATAGATTTTAAAGTAACATCTGGCCACATAAAAAAACACAGCAAAAGTGATGCAAAAAAAAAAGGCACAAAAACTGCATATATCATTTGTTTTGTCTTTGTTTTTGCTGGTTTAATACGCCATATATTTTAAAAAAAATTGCAGTGGTTTGAAAAAGATTTTTTTATTGTAATACTATTCAAACTTAACTGTAGATTTTAAAGTAACATTTGACCACATAAAAATGCTATTAACTTACCGAAAACGTGGCAAAAATCCACAAAAAAATATGAAAACGGCAAATGAAAAAAAATCATGTGTCAAACAAACCAAAATTTTTTAACAATAACTTTGGATAGTAGTCTATTTAAAGGGTAACGTTTAGAAAAAAAAAAGCAAATGTTCTAAAATAACAAGAAATATTACTCACCCCTGCAGTTCTCCGTCGATCCAGCACAGACGTGCTGTCCGCATCCGTTGCTCCGTTCCGAGGCCCCGCAAAAAAAATATAGCATGTCCGATTTGCGGACAAGAATAGGCATGTCTACAATGGGCCGCCCGTTCCATTCCGCAAATTGCGGAAGGCACACGGGCGGCTTCAGTTTTTTTGCAGATCCGCGGTTTGCAAAAAACAGCACGGTCGTGTACATGAGGCCTTAACCTGAGCATTTAGAAAGCATTAAAAAATGCTTTCTGGCAGCCCCATGGGCCATAGACACAATGGTCTGGAGCTGACCCTATTGACTTCTATGGTACAGTCTTCTAGGCACGCTCTCTGCCCTGTGCAGAGGTCATTGTACAAGGAAAGAATAGATAAGCTTTGACAATAACCTATTATGAATGGTGGGGCCTGTCTTATCTTTACTGTGGTGTTATCTCCTTATCATTACAGGCAGGACTAGAACAATATGTAACTGCAATAAAGTAATTTGTAGAGACCAAGAAGTGGCTCCTATTATTAGGCTTAGTGGCCGGTGCGAAAACAGCAGGAATATGTGTTTTTTGTTTAAGTATAGATAGTGACAAGGAAAATTAAAAATAACATAAAAAATTCTTAAAAAATATGTTAAATAGAAAATAGTTATTTAAACAATAGGTCATTTTCTGATGACACATTCCCTTTAACCCCTTAGGGACTTAGGACGTACCGGTACACCCTGTTTCCCGAGTCCTTAAGGACCCAGGGCGTACCAGTACGTCCTAACTTTAAACAGACATTGTGGCGCGGCGGGGGTTAATAGGAACAGGATGTCCGCTGAAATCATTCAGCGGGCATCCTGTCACAACGCCGGAGGGGAGTGTCATGTGACCCCCCCGTATCGCCGAAGTATTGGAATGCATTGTAAAGGATTAGACCCCCAAAAGTTCTAGTCCCAAAGTGGGACAAAAATAAAGTGAAAAAAAAAGTTTAAAAAATAAAGTTTTCCCCCCAAAAAATTAAAAGTTTCAAGTAAAAATAAACAAAAACGTCATTTTCCCCAAATAAAGTTAAAAAAAAATTGGTAAAAAATAGGGAAAAAAAAATAAGTATACATATTAGGTATCACCGCGTCCGTATCGACCGGCTCTATAAATATATCACATGACCTAACCCCTCAGATGAACACCGTAAAAAATAAAAAATAAAAACTGTGCTAAATAAACCATTTTTTTGTCACCTTACATACAAAAAAGTACAACAGCAAGCGATCAAAAAAGCGTTTGCCCACCAAAATAGTACCAATCTAACCGTCAACTCATCCCGCAAAAAATGAGTCCCTACCTGAGACAATCGCCCAAAAAATTAAAAAAACTATGGCTCAGAATATGGAGACACTAAAACATCATTTAAAAAAAAAAAAAGCTGTTATTGTGTAAAACTTACATAAATAAAAAAAAAAGTATACATATTTGGTATCGCCGTGTTCGTATCGACCGGCTCTATAAAAATATCACATGACCCAACCCCTCAGATGAACACCGTACCTAAGATAATCGCCCAAAAACTGAAAAAACGATGGCTCTCAGATTATGGAGACACTAAAACATGATTTTTTTTTGCTTCAAAAATGAAATCATTGTGTAAAACTTACATAAATAAAAAAAAAGTATACATATTAGGCTCTATAAAAATATCACATGACCTAACCCCTCAGATGAACACGTAAAAAAATTTAAATAAAAACTGTGCTAAATAAACCATTTTTTGTCACCTTACATCACAAAAAGTGTAATAGCAAGCGATCAAAAAGTCACACGCATCCCAAAATAGTGGCAATCAAACCGTCATCTCATCCCGCAAAAATTATACCCTACCCAAGGTAATCGCCCAAAAACTGAAAAAATTATGGCTCTCAGACTATGGAAACACTAAAACATGATTTTTTTTTGCTTCAAAAATAAAATCATTGTGTAAAACTTACATAAATAAAAAAAAAGTATACATATTAGGTATCGCCGCATCCGTGACAACCTGGTCTATAAAAATATCACATGATCTAACCTGTCAGATGAATGTTGTAAATAATAAAAAATAAAAACGATGTTAAAACAGCTATTTCTTGTTATCTTGCCTCACAAAAAGTGTAATATAGAACAACCAAAAATCATATGTACCCTAAACTAGTACCAACAATACTGCCACCCTATCCCGTAGTTTCTAAAATGGGGCCACTTTTTTGGAGTTTCTACTCTAGGGGTGCATCAGGGGGGCTTTAAATGGGACATGGTGTCAAAAAAAACAGTCCAGCAAAATCTGCCTTCCAAAAACCGTATGGCATTCCTTTCCTTCTGCGCCCTGCCGTGTGCCCGTACAGCTGTTTACAACCACATATGGGGTGTTTCTGTAAACTACAGAATCAGGGCCATAAATATTGAGTTTGGTTTGGCTGTTAACCCTTGCTTTGTTACTGAGAAAAATGGATTAAAATGGAAAATTTGCCCAAAAATTTAAATTCTGAAATTTCATCTCCATCTGCCAATAACTCTTGTGGAACACCTAAAGGGTTAACGACGTTTGTAAAATCAGTTTTGAATACCTTGAGGGGTGTAGTTTATTAGATGGGGTCACTTTTATGGAGTTTCTACTCTAGGGGTGCATCAGGGGGGCTTCAAATGGGACATGGTGTAAAAAAAAACAGTCCAGCAAAATCTGACTTCCAAAAACCGTATGGCATTCCTTTCCTTCTGCGCCCTGCCGTGTGCCCGTACAGCGGTTTATGACCACATATGGGGTGTTTCTGTAAACTACAGAATCAGGGCCATAAATATTGAGTTTGGTTTGGCTGTTAACCCTTGCTTTGTAACTGGAAAAAAAATATTAAAATGGAAAATCTGCCAAAAAAGTGAAATTTTGAAATTGTATCTCTATTTTCCATTAATTCTTGTGGAACACCTAAAGGGTTAACAAAGTTAGTAAAATCAGTTTTGAGGGGTGTAGTTTATAGAATGGGGTCATTTTTGGGTGGTTTCTATTATGTAAGCCTCGCAAAGTGACTTCAGACCTGAACTGGTCATAAAAAATTGGGTTTTTGAAAATTTCTGAAAAATTTAAAGATTTGCTTCTAAACTTCTAAGCCTTGTAACATCCCCAAAAAATAAAATATCATTCCCAAAATGTTCCAAGCATGAAGTAGACATATGGGGAATGTAAAGTAATAACTATTTTTTGGGGTATTACTATGTATTATAGAAGTAGAGAAATTGAAACTTGGAAATTTGCAAATTTTTACAAGTTTTTGGTAAATTTGGTATTTTTTTATAAATAAAAATAATTTTTTTTTGGACTTCATTTTACCAGTGTCATGAAGTGCAATATGTGACGAAAAAACAATCTCAGAATGGCCTGGATAAGTCAAAGCGTTTTAAAGTGACACTGGTCAGATTTGCAAAAAATGTCCAAGTCCTTAAGGTGAAATAGGGCTGAGTCCTTAAGGGGTTAAAGTTCCTTTTTTTTACTCGTACAGTCTGAATGGGTCGTCTTTGACAATAGTGCAATGCTGTAAAAACTGCATCTGACTTACTCTATGACTTTTTTGAACTTGGGGAAGCTCTGGGACTGCACAGATTACATGTCCTTATGGTAGAGAATACAGAGTCACATAGCAGCAGTTTGTGCATACATTTTTAAAGTCGTAGTAATAAATGTTTTAACTCTTCTCAAATTTGCCTCGTGGCACCTACATATGAAGAACTTGATTGAATTTGTATGCAAGTATTTTGTAACTGGATTGTATGTACAGATATAAAATAGCTGTACCATTGTAACCCTAACTTTGAGACTATGTTTAGGTAATATTGAGGTTGGAAAGCACCCAATATCCTGTTTAGTATCAGTATTGACCACCAAAAAGAATAGTTTGATGCCTTTTAATCATTGTATGAAAAAAATTAAAGCAGTTTTCTTTGATCTGTTGACACCAAGTTTTGTTATCCAGATGTGTATTGTACAAATGTAGACTTCTACGGACCAAACATATACAAAAAAGTTTTTGTTGAATTTATCTGCAGTATACATCATTTTTCATCAAATGTATCCAGTGAACATAAATGCTAACTGTACGGAAGTGTGATCAAAGAAGAAGCTCAGGCCTCTTCATAACTTCGGCGGATCCACCGCTGCTTTTAAACTTCCGAGCTGTTTTATATTTAGACCATTTTCTAGGCCTAAAACAGGCATAGAAAATGGTAATCTATAATGCTATCAATAGCCATATGGGCCTCCTTGAGCTCAGAAAGAGCAGAGATTTAAATGTATAAATTATATTATATTGTATTATAGTACATAGTCTCTGAACTTTTCTGCAACTGCCGTGCCCTCTGCACTTTGACAGGGCCAGGCAGTAAAAATGTCTTCTGCCTGGCCCTGTCGATCAAAGGGCACAGCAGTTGCATGGAGAGCAGATCCTCTAGGTGCAACGGCAACACCCCCATTGCGCCTAGACACTCATTTGCATGTATTAAAACTTCATTCTTCTCTGAAATGCGGGCACATATAAACATGAGACCAACACAGATGTCTTCAGCTGACCAGCACACATGTCTCACGTCAGCTTGTTTTACTGCTATAAACCTGTTGATAGAAGCCCATTAAAATTGTGAGGAAAATACTACAATATTTTAATGGATATTTCTAACCTTACACATTTACAGCATATATACCGGATTTGCCATAAACACCTGATAGTTGGGGGTCCCACCTCTGAGACCTGCTCCCTCCGTTTGCTTCTGCTGAGAGTCACAGAAATAGCTGGACTGTGTATAGATTCTACATTCCATAGCTCACTCCTGAGTTCAGGTCATCACTATCCTTCGTGATTAGAGAAACCGCACCAACCTTACTTTTAGAATTTAAAGGGGACCCCCGCCGATCAGCTGTTTGAGAAGGCAGCGGCGCTCCTGGAGTGCTGCGGCCTTCTCACTGTTTACTGCAGGCCCAGTGACGTCACGACTAGTATCACTGGCCTGGGCGCGACTAAGCTCCCTTCACTTGAATGGAGCGCCACTGCCTTCTCAAACAGCTGATTGGCGTGGTTCCCGGGTGTCGGACCACTGACGATCAGATGCTGATGATCTATCCAGAGGATAGATCATCAGTTTAAACGGCAGAACCCCTTTAATGTATGCATAATTTAATATTTAGTGTGGGCATACATGCAGCATAGTTATTTCCTTACGAGTGCCTCTGCTTATGTGTGTCTAGGTCATTGCATATGTTGAAGAACAGAGAGGTAAAGGTGAGATGGTTTATTAATGTCTTAAGTATTATGTATATTTTCCCTTTACTTTGCTTTTATGGCTATTGTGCTCGCGTTCTCACATTGTGTTTCCTGAAAAAAAAGTAATTTCTTTCTTCCTCAGTCTCATGAAAAAGGAAAGAAGCTGCTGTATTGGGAAAGGCTTGTGGGTGTATGACCACTTTTTAATACATACCATTTTAATCTTTCTGCCATATCATTAAAATTACACAGCTGGGATATAGTGGCCCTGATTTATACGTTAGCACAGATCTGCCATATAATGTGCAGTGCATATTTTCCCATGGATTGATTTCCATATATTTTGGTCAGTATTATTTACATTTCTCAGAAGTAAATGTAAGTTGACTAGCCTTGAGGCAGTCCCATAGAGAAGTCCTCCAGTCCTTGGCCTTGCTTACACATTCAAAATTTGATGAGAAATCCTCATCAAGGTCCGCTAACGTTCCTCCTCCATTCCATGTGAATATTTTTTGTATACATGTTCACATGCACTCGAAAATAATCAGTGTTGTCCTCGTCAAAGAAAAAAAAGTCAATAAAAATGGGTATTAAGCCGCCTATTCTTGTGTATTCCACATGGAAAGGCCAGCAGATTATCCCTATCGAATGGGGCTAATCCTAGTGTGGATTTGTGGTACATCAAACTGGTCATTTGTGGCAGGAACTGAGTACTAGCCCCTGATCCTCTTACAAAACACGTCATATTTACCATAGGCAAATTGTGATGGGTCAACATACCTTTAAGGCCCCCATATACCTTACTATAATGTCGGCCAAACCCGCTATGTATGAGGAGCTCCTGGCTCTCGCCTTATGGATGATGTCTGAGGATAGAAGGTTCTCCCCTCTCCCCATTAATTACACATACATGTTCGGACGAAGATGTGTATGAGAGAATAGAGAGGGAGTCCGGAGATACAACTGTAAGCTATTGTTCTAGGAACCATGTTGAGGTTTTCTCTGTTAAAATGGTGGCCAGCATTTTGGATATCCATCAGTCGGCACATTGGGTAGCCAGAGCTTGACATCAGGAATGCCGGTATTGCTTCAAATTGCTGGAATATAAAACCAACAAGACCTGTACAGAGTTTGCTGTTTTTCCAGAAACAGTGGCACTTCCATGGGCCAAGTCTAGTGTTGCAGCACCGCCGCATTGAACTGAATAGGGCTCAGCTACAATACCAGACAAGGTGTGGCACTAGTCGTGGAGAGGAAAAAAACAACCCTCTTTTTTTTTTTACCTTAAACTGAAGAAAACAGTGTGGGCCTCACGGAAATCTCTAGAATAATATTCTTGGTCTCTGGGGGTCACCTGTTTAGGTTCTTTTAATACGCTTTTTACTTTTTGGAACAGTTTGCAACAGCAAATTATACATTTGGTATTCCATCTTTTCAGAGCAAGGGATTGGGCAGTTTTTTTGTGGCACATTAGAGAGGATTGGAAAAAAAACTCAAATTAGATAGAATGTTCTCCTAGTAGAGCATAGCATTATAAGTGGAAACAATAGAGAGAAAAGAGTATTTTGTATCTCAGTATTGACTTTCTGCCAAAATAGAATAAGTGAGACGATGCCCAAGTAATAGGTCACTTCTGATTACTATGGACTTTTTGTAGGCCAAAAATGAGACAATTGTCAAATAAGAAACTGCATTAAAGGGGATGTCTGAGATAATACAAATCCTGGATAAGCCCTGAAGTAGCCTAAAATAAAAATCATCTTATGCACACCCCTTTCTCCAGCACCGTTTTCTGCAGCACTGGTCTGAACCTTCTGCAGCATCCAGATGTCTGAAATATGACCACTGCATCCAATCACCGTCCTCAACTAAAATTCATAAAAGGGGATATTGCACTATTTAAAATTTTTGGTAAGCAGACCAGGTAAAAAGGGGAACAATCTAGTAGACCCCTATATAGAACAATTCACACACAATGCCTATTGCTCAAGGCCAACAAGGTTAAGTCTTGGAAGTAAGGTGCAAATCACAGACACTTTTATAGCCCAGAGTCAAATAAATGGATATTGGAAGCTGTTCACACTTAGCTGGTAAAGCTACATAGGACCTCGCTGCAATACCAGCTAAGTGTGAACAGCTTCCAATATCCATTTATTTGACTTAGGCCTCATGCACACGACCGTTGTTTTGGTCTGCATCCGAGCCGCAGTATTTGCGGCTGGGATGCGGACCCATTCACTTCAATGGGGCCGCAAAAGATGCGTTGCTCCGTTCCGTGGTCCGCAAAAAAAATATAATCTATCCTATTCTTGTCTGTTTTGCGGACAAGAATAGGCAGTTATATTAATGGCTGTCCGCGCCGTTCTGCAAATTGCGGAACGCGCACGGACGCCATCCGTGTTTTGCAGAAATTTGCGGACCGCAAAACACACAACGGTCGTGTGCATGAGGCCTTAGTGTTATAAAATTGTCTGTGATTTGCACCTTACTTGCTAGTAATCTTGTTGGTTCTGAGCCATAGGCATTATGGGGGTCATTTAGTAACTCATATACGCCACTTTTTGGTGTATATATTTGTTGTAGATTGCAGCTCAAGGGTCTGCGACATTTCCCTGCTCACGCCGGATCTAAAAAAGGGGGCATGGCAGAGAAGGGGGCGGGCTGACAGGCCTGTCTCATTTGTCATTTTATACATGGTCTACATCTGTTCAGCAGTGGAGCAGGCGTAGATTTAGACAGGCAGTAGATTCGGCAAAGTTATGTAGAGGCCATCGCCTCTACATAAATCCGTGCATCCACCACAAGGTAAAGGGGTATCAAGACTGGCGTCTAAAACTTTGGTCTTAATAAATGCCTCCCTTGGTGTAAATCGCTGTGTTAGACCACCGAGGACAGTAATTGGCTGCAGCACTGGTGTGTAAACAGGCAGCAGCAGGAGAATCAGACCGGCACCACACAGAAATGGGTGATGATTTTTTATTTTAGGTTATTGAAGGGCTTGTCCATGACTTTTTTTATTATCTCAGACAATTCCTATAAGAAAATGCTCAGTTGTAGACAACTGTAATGAAGTAAAGACTAGTTTGGATGGCAATCTAATGTGTGTGGAGAGATCCTGACTTCCCTGTGTGATAATGCCGAGGGAGAGAAGGATCAGGCAAAATTGATATTTTGCCTGATCCTTTTCTTCCCCAAGGAGATAAGCCACTGCTAGAGGTATTTGGCAGTAGCTTTCTCCTTTGTAACCTTTGACAACACATGCGTGTTTGACCGAGCCAAATGTGTATCCAGAGCTGGGAGGGAGTCGGCAGAGATAGCTGTTGGCCGAGTGATCATTCGACCAAGAGCTATTGAATGTATATGGCCGCTTTTAGTGTAATATTACTCGACTTTATTGTACAAGGGGCTTGGTTTTTGAGCCAAGATTATTTTGTATAATAAAAAAGAGAAAAAGGGTACTTTCACACTAGCGTTAAAGTTTTCCGGTATTGAGTTCCGTCATAGGGGCTCAATACCGGAAAAAAGTTTTATCCCAATGCATTCTGTATGGAGAGCAATCAGTTCAGTATGCATCAGGATGTCTTCAGTTCAGTCCCTTTTAAGGTATTTGGCCGGAGAAAATACAACATTGAAATGTAATAATGGCAAGTGTTCCGGAAAAACAGATCCGGTTTACCGGTCTGCTCATCTGTGAAAAAGATAAATACCGGATCCGTTTTTCTGGATGACATCTGGAGAGACGGATCTGGTATTGCAATGCATTTGTCAGACGGATCCGGATCCGGGAACAAATTATATCCGCTTGCATACGGATTTCCGGATCCGGCAGACAGTTTCGGCAACGGAACTGCCTGCCGAATTCTTCTAACGCTAGTACGAAAGTATCCTAAAGTATATTTAAAACCATTATAACTGTGAATATTGAATATTGTTTCATAGCTGTGCACACATCAAAGGATGCTTTCACACACAGTGCAGACAAATCAGCTTCAAAATCTGCAGGTCTTACATTAGAATTTTTATGTGGATTTGCCGTTGGATTCTTGCAGATTTCGTGCTTTGCAGTGCAAAGAAATCTGCTGAAGATTTTGCGGTGGATTTGCCTGCAGAAGAAAAGTATGGTATATGCACCCTTGTATCAGTACTATTGTGTGTGAGTTGCCCCCAAATTTTTGTGAGGTGCTGCTGGGGTACAGTTTTGCTGTTTGAAACCATGGCAAGTAAAGGTGCAGCCTGCCACATATAGTTGCGGTAAGGGAAACCTAACATGAAAATAGTCAAAGTCACATGTAGCTAATAATTGAAGAACTGACATGCATAAATGTACAGGCAGGAGGAGCACATTATATACCACGTTAGTTGACTTCACTTTCATTCTATAGTTCAGAAGTTCAGAATATGATAGGGAATGGCTTATGTAGCACTATTCAATGTAATGACTTTATGGTTATTGTTTTACTTTAGTGACTCGGTTACATATCAGATGTTATACTGCAGTGCAGTTATTGGCGTGTCACCATGCATTTTGTATTATTTCCTCTTGGTTCACTCTTATCCTATGATTAATGTAAAACCTACTGATATATAGTACACGACGACCTCTTTCTAACAAAGCTAGAACCAGCTCTGTAGCTCACATGGATCACGAGATACTGTATCCCCATTCATTGCTCTAATTGCTGTGATACAGGGGTGTAGCTGAAGTAGAAGCAGAGGAAGAGGCTGGTACAGACCCCAAACTTAGAAGGGCCCACCCAGGAGGAGGCCTACAATATTTTATTCTCAGGGCCCCCTCAACAGTAATATACAGTGACAGTATACACAGTGACATGACATACAGTATATACCTGTAGGAAACAGGTGGAGTGGCTGTCGAGCTTGGTCTGAGAGAGCGCTCTTGACTAGTCACAGGAGTGGGGGTTGCACAGAAGGAGGGGGTTGCAAAGAAGTTGCTGGGGGTGTCCCATTCAAATATTTGCTATGGGGCTTAGTCATTTCTAGTTCTGCTCTGATAGATTTATTTCAGGCTAGCAGGGGGTGTGTCCTTTCTCCTGCAGGTCTCTCCCTATAACAGTCCCTGTCTTAGCTCAGGGGGCATGTCCTTTCTTCTGCAGGTCTCTCCCTATAACAGTCCCTGTCTTAGCTCAAGGGTCATGTCCTTTCTTCTGCAGGTCTCACCCTATAACAGTCCTAGCTTCAAACAGAAGGTAGGGCCGAAGGCAGTTTAAGGATGGAGATACAGATAATCATGGGTTAACTGGGTCCCGCGCCGATAAAGACACTTTCTTCTATCTATATAAGGCTAAAGTTGGTATATAGCTAATAAAGACACTTTCAAAAGACCATTGGTGATTTAGTGCAGGTTATTTTCTTATTCCCTCCCGAGTGCTGATGTTAAATCACTGGGTCTTCTAGCTTCCCCTCTCCTGTGTGCGCAGCTCCGGACGGTAGCTGGCGCGCGCGCGAGGAAGCAGACAAAAGTTAGTCCAAGAGTGTTCCCGCGTGACGTCACACCTGTAAGTACGGATGCCTCCAAGGGTAAAACAACCTTCCAATGCATTTCGAAATACACGTATTCCTTCGATCCCTCACGCTCTCGGACTCACTTTTGTCTGCTTCCCCGCGCGCGCGCCAGCTACTGACCAGAGCGGCGCGCGCTGGAGAGGGGAAGCGAGAAGACCCAGTAATTTAACATCAGCACTCGGGAGGGAATAAGAGAATTACCTGCACTAAATCACCAATGGTCTTTTGAAAATCAGAGACAGGTGAGAACTTGTAATATACTAACTTTGGCTACATATATAAATATGAGAAAGTGTCTTTATTAGCTATATACCAACTTTAACCTTATATAGATAGAAGAAAGTGTCTTTATCAGCACGGGGACCCAGTTAACCCTTGATTATCTGTATGTGCATACTGTTGTGAGTCTGGGCAGGAGACTCTATTTTGGAGAACCAGCAGCAACTCCCCTGATTAATATCAGGGAAGAAAGACACATAGAAAAAAAGCGGCTGCACAGGTGTATATTTACTATTATCACAGTTTAAGGATGGAACTGAGCATGTGTGGCCATTTCAGCAATGTTACTGAGGTGGACAGAGAAATAAGGAAAAGAACAAACAGCAGGTGGCGCTATACAGATGCATCTTCTCGAATAAGGCCTCTTGCACACAACCGTATGCCCTCCGAGACATACAGTCCGTGAGCAGGCCATATGTCCCGGAGCGGCATTGACTGTGCGCACGGGAGCACACAGCATCATAGGTTACAATGATTCTGTGCACGTCGGGCTGCTCGCGGTGCTATTGTCCTGCACTCATAAGATCATATGAGTGCAGGACAATAGCCCTGCGGGTGGCCTGATGCGCACAGTATCATTGTAACCTATGATGCTGTGTGCTCCAGTGCGCACGATCAATGCCGCTCCGGGACATATGGCCCACTCACAGACTGTATGTCTCCGAGGGCATACGGTCGTGTGCAAGAGGCCTAACTCAGTGGTTATACAAAATTTTCATTACATGCAGTTACAAAAGTATTCAGGTGCTGGCTTGAAAAATGTAGAATATTGTCCCGGGAAAACCCATTTCAGTCCATTTCATACAATTCTAGTGAAGCGCTCTGTTGACATACTTGCTGCCACTGATTCTCTTGACAAAGGAAAGATAAAAGCGATTAAAGAAGATACAAAGCCCCCTTGTTTAAATGTTTTTATATTCTGAGCAATAAGTAAAAAATGCTTTCATGTGGCGCGGTCCGTCTTAAACCGTTTTAAAGTTATATTGCAATGTGTGAATATCTTTGAAGTTGGGAAGGTATTGTATTACAAAGGCCCCGTTCACTTCCTGAGATGCTGCTATTTAGACGGGAGCATTTTCTGAGTGCCTTCTCTGCTCCGAGGGATTAGATATGATAGCAAGTGCAGAGATGAACTCTTCTGTGTTGTGCACTTCATCAGGATATTCTCGGCACTGCTGTAATGTGTAATGAGAATTGTGGCTTCTTTCACCTTTTCCCCGAATATTCATTCCATGGCTTTTATGCTGTAGTTTTTTAAATATATAGCTAATTCCAGAAGATTCAGTATTTGTAGGGGGAGGGGAACTATCCTACACAATATCTCCATAAGTTGATAGTTAAAGAGGTTGCTCCATCTGGGACATGCATGGCATATTGCTAGAGGATATAACATCAATGTCAGATAGGTGCGGGTCCCAGCTCATTTCTGCAGAATGGGGCGCCCCCAAAGTAAGGCCTCGTCCACACTTCTGTTTTTCATGGACGTGTGCTGTCCGAAATTTCCACGGACAGCACACGTACCCTTTAAATGCGTCTGTTCACATTTCAGTATTTATTTATTTTTTTACTCACTGTGGGTCAGAAAAAAAATCACAGAGACATGCACTACTTTGATCCATGATGCGGACCAAGCACGCCCATTGAAGTCTATGGGTGCGTGAAAATCACGGACACAACACGGATGGCATCTGTGGTGCGTCCGTTTTTCATGGAAGACAGATAGAAAATGCTATCAAAATGCTATTAATTTTTAGTTGAGCAACATCTGTGAATTACGGACCCATCGCGGATCCTTCACTGACATCTTCACAGATGTTACATGGACTCTTTTTTTCATGGACGTGACACTGACATGGAAGAGCTCTCCATTAATCTCTATGGGAGTTCATTAGGCTGTTTTGCAAAGTCCCATAGTCCCACACGCACGGCCACCTCTCTATCCACTGTTATTGGACGGCTGGAATTGGCTGAGCTGGTGCTCGTCTATTTTCAGAAATCCCATAGCTGTGAACAGAGGGTGGCCACGCATGCGCTTCTGCTCTCTGTTTATTTCTGGGGCCCCCAACCTGGAGATAGGAGGTGGGACCCACACCTATCTCATCTATCTTAGAGATATGCCATCAATGTCCCAGATCGGCCAACTCCTTTAATTGTGGGAAGTCATAGCAGTTGCTTTCCCTGCAATCACCTAGTCTCGGGGGGCCTGCATATTTAAGTCATTTTCCAATAGGCTTTGAAGTTCTATAATAAAAGTGCTAAACCGTTATAACTATAGTTTTTAAGAGAACTGACATACCAGCACTGAGGGAGAAGCCATGGGATGAAATACTGAATCAGCTGGCAACCTTTGTCATTTGTAGATGTGACAAGATAATCCAACTACATTTTTTGCATAGCTTTTGTATTACACTGAAATATTAAAAATTGCTTCCAGCAGGGCTAACCCTTGCCTCTGTTTAGCTGTGCCACGTTTCTTCTGTCAGCAGAGATGTGGAGTATTCCTATCCCTAATCATCAGTTGACTGCGGTGGGCTCCAAAGCTGGGACCTCAGGCAATCACTGCTGTCTGCAAGGAAAGTGAACTCTTTTAGATTATGTTCAAACAGCACTTTTTCATCTGGCTGTTGGTACAAGTATGGATTATATCCATTTATTGTGTGCAGACGCGTGGCAGTTCAAATTGCAAATCCGCGGTACAAACCTTAGAGTCACCCTTCAGTATTGCCGTGGATTTCTTGTCTGATTTTTC
This sequence comes from Bufo bufo, assembly GCF_905171765.1. Taxonomy (NCBI): domain Eukaryota; kingdom Metazoa; phylum Chordata; class Amphibia; order Anura; family Bufonidae; genus Bufo; species Bufo bufo. Next base: position 517,822,895 of record NC_053390.1, on the reverse strand, counting down.
CCCACAATGCCATGTATGTATATAACCTTAGTCCTTTTCCCCCTACAATGATGGTACAGGGGAAATTAAGTGTGACTCAGTGACAATTGAAGGTTTAAATGTATAAATAATTTCCCATAAAACTATATATAATCTGCTCAGCTCTTCCTGCTCTATAGGATGCATCCTGCAGATTGCACTACATTTTGTGGTTAGGGGTTCTCCTAAACGAAGCACAACCTGGGTGCATCTGATATCTCTCCACCCTGATATGCCCTGTGTCATGGGACAACTACTCTGCTGTTTTTGTCCAGTAAATTTCTTTATATGTTTCTTTTTGTTATATATTCTTTACTAGCTGAAGGACCCGGCTTTGCAGATGTATATTTCATCTATTTCATTTAATGTTTGTGTGTGTCATTAAAAGATATCGACAGTATCCACTATAACAGTGACCTCTACAGTACCCTGCCCCCAAAACAGTGACCTCCACAGCCCCCCACCCCTTAACACTGACCCCCCCACAGTGCCCCGTCTCCTTAAAATGGGACCTCCACAGCAGCCCACCCCCTTAACTTCGACCTTCACAGCAGCCTGCCCCTTTAACAGTGAGTTCCACAGCACCGCACCCCCTTGACAGTGACCTCTACAGCACCCGGCCCTTAACACTAACCATAGGTTATATAACTGTGACCACCAGCATTCCCAGCTATCCTAACAGAGACCTCCACAGTGACTTTCCCTTTAACAGTGACTGCCACAATACCCACTCCCTTAACAGTGACCTCCACTGTACCCCGCTTCCTTAACAGCGACCTCACAGTACCCTGCTGCCTTAACAGTGACCTCACAGTACCCCGCTGCCCCTTTAATAGTGGCCTCCACAGTCCCCTCCTCCCTTAACACTGACCTCCATAGCGGACCGTCCCCTAAACTGTGAACTCCACCGTTCCCTGCCCCCTTAACAGAGACCTCCACAGCATCCTGCATCCTTAACCCTTAACAGTGACCTCCACAGCGACCAGCCCCTTTAACAGTGACCTCCACAGCAACTGCCCCTTTATTAGTGACCTCCACAGTACCCCGTCTCCTTAACAGTGATTTTCACAAAACACCCCGCCCCCTTAACAGTGGCCTCCAGCAATCTGCCCCTTAACACTGAACTCCATAGCGGACCGTCCCATTAACTGTGACCTCCACAGCAGCCTGCCCCTAGGGGTCCGGTTTTAGGGCGGACAGTCCGGCTTTCAGACTCCCTGTCCTCAGGGATGTCCTTTTGAGCTCCTGGCCTAACCTGGTCGGGGGCGTGGCTTAGCGGATCCGGGGGCAACATTTTTAAGTCCATATTTTGAGGGTGGACTGAATGGCCATCCTACCTGCCCCTGAACTATGACCTTCACAGCACTCCGCTCCCTTAATGGTGTCATCTACAGCGTCCTGCCCCTTTAAAGCTGACCTACAGCAGTGTAGAAAAATGGCTCAGCTGTTATGGAAACCTGGTTTAAAGCTGTGTGTATGTGGAGACTAAGGGCCTGCGAGCTTCTATTGGCTCTGCTAGAGCTGAGACCTGGTCTAAAACCTTCCCGTACACCTGATGTACCTGTGTGCCAAATTTCATGATTGTAAATGCGACGGTGCGGATTCCTTTAGCGGACATACAGTGGATATAAAAAGTCTACACACCCCTGTTAAAATGTCAGGTTTCTGTGCTGTAAAAAAAAAAGAGACAAAGATAAATGATTTCAGAACTTTTTCCACCTTTTTAATGTGACCTATAAACTGTACAACTCAATTGAAAAACAAACTGAAATCTTTTAGGTAGAGGGAAGATAACAAAACAAAAAACTAAAATAATGTGGTTGCATAAGTGTGCACACCCTCTTATAACTGGGGATGTAGCTGTGTTCAGAATTAAGCGATCACATTTAAAATCATGTTAAATAGGAGTCAGCATACACCTGCCATAATTTAAAGTGCCTCTGACTAACCCCAAATAAAGTTCAGCTGCTCTAGTTGGTCTTTCCTGAAATTTTCTTAGTCGCATCCCACAGTAAAAGCCATGGTCCACAGAGAGCTTCCAAAGCATCAGAGGGATCTGATTGTTAAAAGGTATCAGTCAGGAGAAGGGTACAAAAGAATTTCCAAGGCATTAGATATACCATGGAACACAGTGAAGATAGTCATCAAGTGGAGAAAATATGGCACAACAGTGACATTACCAAAAACTGGACGTCCCTCCAAAATTGATTAAAAGACGAGAAGAAAACTGGTCTGGGAGGCTACCAAGAGGTCTACAGCAACATTAAAGGAGCTGCAGGAATATCTGGCAAGTACCGGCTGTGTGGTACATGTGACTACAATCTCCCATATTCTTCATATGTCTTGGCTATGGGGTAGAGTGGCAAGACGAAAGCCTTTTCTTACGTCCCTGACTCAATTCACATACAGGACTCATCTCAGGTTAATTTGCATATGTATCAAATCGGTGTTTTTACACAATAAAAGCACACAGAGCTATGGGGACTGGGTATTGCGGATGTGCTAGCGGCGATCTAGCAACCCATGTCCTCAGCTCTATACACAAAATCCCCGTGACAGGTACCCTTTAAGGGTGTGCACACTTATGCAACCATATTATTTTATGTTTATATTTTTTCTTCCCTCTACCTAAAAGATTTCAGTTTGTTTTTCAATTGAGTTGTACAGTTTGTATGTCACATTAAAGGTGGAAAAAGTTATGAAATTATTTCTCTTTGTCTAATTTTTTTTCATCACAGAAACCTGACATTTTATGAAAATGGATCCATCCCCATTGACTTACATTGTGTGTCAGGACGGATCCGTTTGGCTCAGTTTAATCAGACGGACACCAAAACGGCGCAGGCAGCGTTTTGGTGTCTGCCTCAAAAGCGGAATGGAGACGGAACGGAGCCAAACTGATGCATTCTGAGCGAATCCTTTTCCATTCAGAATGCATTAGGGCAAAACGAATCCGTTTTGTGAGAGCCCTGAACGGATCTCAGAAACGGAAACCAAAACGCCAGTGTGAAAGTAGCCTAAGGTATATGCAGTGATTGACATTTACAAACTTCACAACATTCACGTAAATGTCTAATTCTCATTCCGACTGAATGATTGAGATCCTACTGCATGGAACTTCAAAGGTTTTTTCTGGCCTAGGTGTTTTGAAGATTAATAATTATTTTCATGGCTGAGAAGAAAGCGGCTGCAATTTTGAATTTGCGTACCAAAGGGTAGAAAAAAAGACAATGGCTTTCTTTAAGGCATCAAAGCAAATATTGAGATTCTTTTCCTTGATATAAACTGAGCTTGTTTCGCTATCACGATCGCTCTGGCAGAGTAACACCGTACCAAATGTGTTTAGTTATAATTGATCCTTTAATGGTTTACATCAAGCATTTGTTTCTGAGCAGATGGGGTAGATCTCATAAAACACTATTGCAGACTCCAAAACTGCTGGAAAGCTGATAATGAGTTAAGAATGAAGGTCAATGGTAGAAGACTGAAAAAGCTTTAGCTTTAGGTCTGTACACTAATGCAGAAATGATGATGATAATGATATTATTCTAGTTGTACTGGGTGACTGTGAAATTCTATACTTTTGTGTGGTCCCTTTGTATAAAAGTTTCTGTGTGAAAAGTCATCAGTACTGAACACATAAAGGGGGTATCCTATGGCAAACGTTTAACACCTATCGACAAGATAGTTGATAAATGTATGATCGCTAGGAACCCCTTGATCACTAGCACAGCAGACCCAAGTTCCCCAGTCTGGAGGCATTTGGCAGTCATGCATGCTATACTCCTCTGAATATGTCATTGGTATCTGATCATGGGGGTCCAACACCTGGGAGCCCCGCCAATCAACTGTTTGAGAAGACACCAGAGCTTGCAGTAGCGCCACAGCCTTCTCGCAGCTTTGCCTAGGCCGTGTGACATCACGTTCATCAGTCACATGGCCTAGGTGCAGCTCTATCCCAATCTATCAATAATCAATGAACTTGTATGGGGGTGAATGATTGCAGTAGCGGTCACTCATTCCCATGCAAAGGAGATAATTGCTGCATGTCAATGCCGCTATGATCCACTCTCAATGATTGGGAAATAAGGGTTTGTTCCCTTACTTTGCCTATGCAGCGACCAAGTTAAAAGGGCCTTTACTTATAACGTGCATTGTGTTGTTAGATTCCATCTTCCTTTTTTCCACTGCACTGTATATGCAGTTAGTGTAGGTTCACATGCACGGTAAAAGTAATCTGGTAATTTGTTTAGGCAGAGGAATGCATACAGCGGTATTTTTCTGGCTGAAAGCTGGCCAGCAATATGCCCCCCATTGTCTGAGATGAGAAAACCCCATTAAGTAATAACCTGAATATGAATGTAGAAAACTTCACTTTTGATGCCTAAACTGATTTAAAATCGCCAGGGGGTCCTGTATGCAATAGTGAAAAGTAGGCTTAAAGGGGTATTCCCATCACATACAATGGGGGCATATCTCTAAGATATGCTCCCATTGTCTGATAGGTGCGGGTCCCACCTCTGGGACCCGCACCTACAAGGAGAATAGAGCGGGGAGAGCTGTGGCTGGAGGTCCGTCCATCGCAAGGCGCTGTTTCCCGCTGCTCCCATACAAGTGAATGGGAGCGCACTGCGCAGGGGCTGCCCTTGCTCCTATTTATTTGTATGGGGCAGACAGAATGAGCCGAGCAAGTGCTCAGCTATTTTTGGCGGCCCTATTGAAATGAATGGAGGGCGGTTGCGCATGTGCAGTGCGCCATCCATTAATTTCCCCGGTACGTTTTCTGGGACCCGCACCTATCAGACAATGGGGGCATATCCTAGCGATATGCCCCCTTTGTATGTGATGGAAAAACCCATTAAGCCAATAGAGCTTTGGATCCTAAATCCGAAGTCAATTCATTCAAAAACTTGTAATGCTGTTTCTGTACATCATTAAAATGTATTGGCTCCGTGTAGGCAAACTGCATATCCCCCGTAGTTGTGCAAGACTTCGGTTGATTACTACGGTATTCCTATCTGCGTATTTAAAAATATTTTAAAATCGGAATCCGAAGTGGTACCCAAGCCCAAATTGTGCCAGAGTTCAAATGCAATAGTAAATGTAGGCCACAAAGTAGGCACCCCCCTCCCCGACATGTTTTATCACAATCCTGGTGCTTTCAGGGGTTTGTGATGTGAACACAGCCTAATTTAGTAAGTAGTTCTAATTGGAGTATGAGAATGGCAGATCTTATGAATATAACTTAAACAGGAGATAAAGAAAAGCATAAACCGTAATACAAACAAATTAAGTAGTAGAACTAATATATTAAACTGTTTAGTCTGTTAGAAATTCATAGCAGCCTTAGTTTCTTTCTTTATAAAGTAAGTGTACCATGCAAAGCATGAAACCGTCTGGAAGAGTTTGCACAGATGTAGGTTAGACATTCCCACTTGAAACAAAGAATATATTCAAGTTACAGAGTGAAAATGAACTTTTTGATATAAACAGAGCAAAACTGAAAAATTATTGTAAAGTTCATCTGAGGATTAAATGTTACGTTCCACAGTATAAAGTAGATTGAAATGGGTTATGTTTGTGGCTTATGTTGAACAATAGCATGAGTGTTTCCATGTAGTCTACATGCCGTGAATAGTCCTGGCGTCTAATATCACATTTCAGATCAAGGACATCCTCTGGCTCCACCAATGTTTGTATTACGTCACTCTACTTTATTTATATGCTTGTTCCCAAACACATTGAACAAATGCAATCAGACTGGAGGTCCCATCAGTGCTCATTTTGAGGAATACAAATGACCTCAGTCTTTTATATCATCTCTTTATTTTTTTATTTTGGTCTGTAGATCTTTATTAGTATCATGTGTCTTCCAGTACTTGTAGTCCATGGCTATTGAGCCTAAGTTTCCTCATGCCGATTTATGTGCTCCTTCCCCAAGGAGAGATAGTACCTCCCCACCACTACCAAAAAAAACAGAAAACAAAACAAGGGCAAGTTAAGACACTGCAGAGAGGAGGGCTGTCATACTTTTACTGTACTACAATCGAGATCAAAAGTTTAAGACCACTTGAAAAATGGCAAAAAAAAATCATATTTAGCATGGCTGGATCTTAACAAGGTTCCAAGTAGAGCTTCAACATGCAACAAGAAGAAATGAGAGTGAGACAAAACATTTTTTGAGCATTCAATTTAATGAAAACAACGAATAAACTGAAACAGGCTGTTTTTCAGCTGATCAAATGTTTAGGACCACACCTCCAAAAAAAAACTAAACCCCCCCAAAACAGAAATCCAACTTCCAAACATGAACTCAGTAATGAGTAGCTTCGCCGTTATTGTTTATCACTTCCAAAATTTGTTTCGGCATGCTTGATGCAAGCGTTTCCATGAGGTGAGTGGGAGCATTTCTCCAAGTGGTGAAGACGGCCGCACGAAGGCCATCTACTGTCTGGAACTGTTGTCCATTTTTGTAAACTTCCCTTGCCATCCATCCCCAAAGGTTCTCAATTGGATTTAGATCAGGGGAACACGCAGGATGGGCCAAAAGAGTGATGTTATTCTCCTGGAAGAAGTCCCTTGTCCTGCGGGCATTGTGTACTGTAGCGTTGTCCTGTTGAAAAACCCAGTCGTTACCACACAGACGAGGGCCCTCAGTCATGAGGAATGCTCTCTGCAACATCTGGACATAGCCAGCGGTCGTTTGACACCCCTGCACTTCCTGAAGCTCCATTGTTCCACTGAAGGAAAAAGCACCCGAGACCATTATGGCGCCCCCTCCACTGTGGCGCGTAGAAAACATCTCAGGTGGGATCTGCTTGTCATGCCAGTAACGTTGCAAACCATCAGGACCATCAAGGTAAAAAATGTTCTCATCAGAAAATAAAACCTTCTTCCACCTTTGAATGTCCCATGTTTGGTGCTCTCTTGCAAAGTCCAAACGAGCAATTCTGTGGCGTTCAAGGAGACGAGGTCTTTGAAGACGTTTCTTGTTTTTGAAGCCCTTCAGTCTCAGATGCCGTCTGATGGTTATGGGGCTGCAGTCAGCACCAGTAAGGGCCTTAATTTGGGTCGAGGATCGTCCAGTGTCTTGACTGGGTCTTTTTGGGTCTTCCACTTGACTTTTTTGTTCCATAACCCTCAGGATCATTTAAGAAATTCCAAATGACTGTCTTACTGCGTCCCACCTCAGCAGCGATGGCGTGCTGTGAGAGACCCTGCTTATGCAGTTCAACAACCTGACCACGTTCAAAAAGGGAGAGTTTTTTTGCCTTTGCCATCACAACGTATGACTACCTGACAGAAAATGACAATGAATCCACATCTTTGCACAGATTTGGCCTTTTAAAGAATGTGGTCCTAAAATTTGGATCAGCTGAAAAACAGCCTGTTTCAGTTTAATCGTTATTTTCAATTAATTGAATGCTCAAAAAATCTTTTGTCTCACTCTCGTTTCTTCTTGTTGCATGTTGAAGCTCTACTTGGAACCTTGTTAAGATCCAACAATGTAAAATATGTTTTTTTGCAATTTTTCAAGTGGTCTTAAACTTTTGATCAGGACTGTATGAATAGACAGTACATTTATACCATGTTTTTCTCCATGTTTTTAGGAATGGTACAGTTGTAAAGGTAGGGGGGTCATTTATTAAGACCGGCGATTTAGAAGCCGGTCTTAATCCCCCTACATTGGTGGCGGATGCACCAAAGTTTTGTAGATGCGTAGGCCTCTACATAACTTTGGCACTGGGTGCGCCGGCCGTATGCCAGCTCCATTGCTGGCGTCGTTTTTTAAGATCATTTTACACGCCATAAATCTGCGTGGAAAATGATGAATAAGAAAGGCTGGCTGGCTGGCCCGCCCTCTTCCTTGCCCATGTCATGCTCCCTTTTTCCGCCACCACTGAAAAGTGGCATGAGCATGGAAAAGTGGCGTAAAAACAATACAAAATTACCCCTGTAGTCCCCAAGATAGTGTAACGGTATTCTCATATGTGGCAGATTGGTTTATACATCTTAATTGGGTTTGTTAAATTTCTTTCATGTGCTGCTTTTTAGTAACATCAATTTCTGCTGCAAAGCTGCTGTGTGTGAACATACCCTAACATTAAACACCAACTAGAATCCTGCAATGAGTTAACCTGCAGGTTTTTAGCTCAGGATGTTTATATGATCACAGTTATGTGATATGTATGCCTTTTATACCATGATGGTCACATTTTTTTCCTGTTGAACTTAAAGGGAACCTGTCATTAATTTTATGTTGTCCATACTAACGGCAGAATAAAGTAGAGACAGGTGAGTTGATTTCAGTGGTCTGTCATTTAAAAGTTAAAAGTAAGTGGTTGCCAAGAACCAACATCACAATCATTGCAGACTGGACCTGGAAAAGAGTCCCGGCCACCTGAGAAGAGTCATGGTTATTCATGAACTCCTGCTCTCCCTGCCCACCTGCTGATGATTGACAGTCTTCTACCTAGTTTTCTCCCTTTTATCTCTAGGAGAGAACTGCCAATCATCAGCAGATGGGTGAGGTGCAGGAGATTAGGAATAACCAGGACTCTTCTCAAGTATTTGACTCTTCAAGGCCTGGGCTGCAATGATTATGATGCTGGTTCTCAGCAACCACTTACTTTTAGCTCATGAGTGACACACCGCTGAAATCAGCATTTCTGTCACTACTTTATACTGCCCTCAGTGAGGTCAGCGAAAAGTTGATGACAGGTTCCCTTTAAATTAAAAGCTGCTTTAGGCATCATAAACAGTGATTTTTTTTTTGATTTTTTTTTTTTGTATTTGGTGGCTCTTTTTACTTTTTTTTTTTTTTCATTCTGCAGTTGGTGATTTTCTAAAAGGTCCTTTTGGACCCAACCTTAATGCTTGTTCCTAGTGCCCATGAATAAGTTCATTGATAAAATGAATTGTCTACTGTTGGGAGTTTTGTTATATAAGAAGGAATTATTTTTGGCGTACACAGTTGCTTTTCTGGTTTAATCATACAACTTACTGTCATCTTATAAAGACACGTTGAAAGCTCTGAGGAAGAGATTTATCCTGGTCTTAAAGGTTTCTGTCACCAGATTTAACCCTATTAAGCTAACTGACATTAGCGATGTGCTAATGTCAGCTGAACCTAACTAGCCTATTCCTACTTGTATCTATGCCACCGTTACTCCAGAAATATAACTTTTATAATATGCTAATTAGCCTCTAGGAGCAGGGGGGGCGTTGGTCCTGCTCCTGGAAGCTCCGTTCTCCCACCTCTGGAAGCTCCCCGCTGCACTTGATTGACAGGGCCAGGCAGCTTTAGTCTCCTCCTGCCAGCCCTGTCTGCCATGTATCTCGCGCCTGTGCCATCCCGTCCAGTATTCAGCCCAGGTGCAGTGAGTGAAGGACCATGAGTGCCACAGATGCTGAAAACTTAGAGCCCTTTTACGTAGGCTGAGCAAGCAGTCATCAGGAAGGAGGAATTAAATTCCGAGTCCTTGCACAGCTTTTTAGCTGAATTCACATGCAACAATGATTGCTGATGTATGGGGATGAATGATCGTTAATTATAAGTATTGTTTGTCCCTGGCTTCAGAGTGAGGAGGCATGTCTCTCAGTAATTCAATCTGATAGGCTGGCAGAAAGCTGCTGGCTACAGCAAGTTTGTATGTGACCTGAGGGAATGCAGTTTTGGCCTCAGAGAACTGACAGAGGAGCTATCTTGAGAAGATCCTCATAATGTAGGAGGAGCCGTAACTAAGGGGAAAACTTAAGGAAAACAGTGGTAAGTGAAGAAACTAAAGATTGCTTTATGCATAACGCTGCTGCAGCAGTAACATATGCAAAAATTGATTTTTTTAATGAAAATATGACCGTTATCCTTTAATAGATGTCTTCAGCTCATGAGAAGAGATAGCACTCAGCTCAACACTTATGCCCCTTCATTTTAGCAATTGAATCTGACCACCCGATCCAACTGCCGAAAACTTCTGTTAAGTCTTCATAACAAAACACTGAAACACAACAGTATAAACTAGAAGGTGTCGTTTCTGAAGAAACCACAGGATGTTGGCTTGAAATCTGATTGGCTGTTGGTGGCTCCACCCACTTATTTGAATTTTAATAATTTAATAAATTTAATAATTGGGTGCACCTAAGAGTCGGGGTGGGTGCACCTAAAAGTCCTAACACTGAAACACAACAGTATAAATGAATCCTAATCACTGAAAGACTCTAGTCTCTATCTATATATAAGGTGCAATCCCTGACAGATAGTGAATATCAGTACTGAAATATAAAGCAGAAGTCAAAGCTAAATATGAGCAGGTACCATGCATTTTTATAAGCATTTAAGGAATAAAATCAGGAGCTTCTCAAGTACACACCAGAGAATACCCAGAGCGCTGCAGTAAAGACGCATGTGGGAAATCAGTGCTGGTATAAAATGATCAGATTTAAACATTGTATGGAATCAAAATGATTTCTTATGCTCAATGCATCATCTTAAAATGACTCTTGGTGCCACTCATTAAGCGGTCACACTTTCCAGCAGCTTAAAATCCGACCCCAGAGAGTAGCCAAGTATTCCACTTGTGATTAGAGTTCAGTTGTAAGTAGGCAGGGTCAGTAATATGTGTTAGGCTTGTCTGGAAGTTTTCTCTTCTATTGCTACAAAAATTATAGTTAAAAGTATAGATTGGGTAACAATGGTATCACACAGGATTTGATTTGGCAGTTTTTAGGTGTTTTGCAGTTTTTGCTGCGCTTTGTAGGTAAAAATATGCTAGCTCAAGATGTTGCATAGAAGGCTATGGGAAATATTAAGTGCAATGCAAACTTTTTTTGTCATGGCATTTATTGACACTAAGGCCTCTTTCACACGACCGTATGGCTTTTTCAGTGTTCTGCGGTCCGTTTTTCACGGATCCGTTGTTCCGTTTTTTGTTTCCGTTGTGTTATTGTTTTTTTTTCCAGTTTTTCCATATGGCATATACAGTATACAGTAATTACATAGAAAAAATTGGGCTGGGCATAAAATTTTCAATAGCTGGTTCTGCAAAAACGGAACGGATACTGAAGACATACGGATGCATTTCCGTATGTGTTCCTTTTTTTGCGGACCCATTGACTTGAATGGAGCCACAGAACGTCATTTGCGGGCAATAATAGGACATGTTCTATCTTTCAACGGAAATATGGAAACTGAATGCATACAGAGTTTTTTCTTCTTTTTGCGGAACCATTGAAATGAATGGTTCCGTATACGGAACGCAAAAAAATGGCCCATAAACGGAAAAAAAAACTGTCGTGTGAAAGAGGCCTAAAGTTGTGTTTTTGGCTCAATGGTGTTTTTTTTTTATTCACAGTATACTCTAGATTATGACATCTTCCCTTCATTTCCTGGCATTTTTGTCTCAAACATTCATTGATTCATTATTATTTTTTTTTTACCAAAATGGAAAACACAAGTTGCAAATATATGTGGCATATGTTAAAGGGGTTATCCAAGACCTATAATGCCCCCCATATGCCCAGGCCCCTCACAGGGAGCGAGGTTAGTACAACCTGTGTGAGTAACCCGGGCATTTGGGGGGGGGGGGGGCATTATAAGCCTTTGATAACCCCTTTAATGATCTTTTGTACTTTTCCTATACTGCTTCAAAATGAATTGACATTAAAGAGGGTAAATACTTTCCTACATAAAAATGCAAGGAATTCAAGAAAAAATTCATTAAAAACACTAGCTGCTCAAACACACTATTTGGCTTAAAACGCCACAAAAGCACTTAAAAATATTACAAAAAAACCCTTGCTCTTTTAATATAATTTTCAGTTGAATTTTTTGAATTCCCTCCTAGTTTTGGGTTCCAAAACTGCATCAGGAAACCTGACCGTTTAGCTTTTGACGTGTAGAACAAGAACATGGTGTGTTCAGACAGTGGCAGACTGCTGATAGTTTTACATTTCCTCCACTGATCCTCTACTGAGCCTGTATTACAATCCAGAGCTACCTTCACAACGCCGCTAGTAGCTCTCAGAAACGGACTCATCTACAACAGCTTAGCTGAGTTGATAGATACAGACACTGGATTAGCAGTGGATGCTGGGAGATGTGAACTCCGAGGTCTGTAACACGGCACAGGATCCGTACAAGATAAGTGAAGAAATGAGTTTGCCAAGTTTCTCAGCTCAACTCAAGTTTAGCATACACTATGAAATTTCTTAAAGTTTTGCTATAATTTCAGAAACCTTTGATATGTCATAGTGATATTTCAAAAATTTTGATCCTCATATGTCCGGATGCCAAGACCCCCACTGATTGCTGAAATGAAGGAGTTGGCTGAACACGGGTCAGCTTTAGCGGTGATGTTAGTGGTGTATGGATACTTAGGCTTTCTATGAGACTGTCTGAGGGTACTGAGCGGTTTTGATCACAACTGAACGCATATGCCCTTTTATTTCAGCAATCAATGGTTGTCTCAGCACCATGTCCCCCACCAATCAAACTTGTGGTACGTCACTATAACATGTTAAAAGTTTTGTGAAATGCAAATTTCACTTTAAAGATGTTGTCTGAAATGTATTTTTTTATTCCCTCCCCCATAAAATGGTGCCTGTGGAGAAATCTATACTTACCTGCTCCCCGCTGCTCCATTCTTGCTCCCACTGGACTTCTGTTCCACGTCTGTCAATTTCTGCACAGATGGGGTCATGTGCATCACTGCAGCCAATAATTGGCCTCGGCAGGGACGTGTCCCCAAGCGGCACGTGACCTAGTAGTGATGTGCCACTTGGGGACATGTCACCCCCTAAGGCCAGTCATTGGCTGCAGCAGTGCATGTGACCCTGTCCATGTGGAAGTTGACAGAGGTGAACAAGAAGTCTAGTGAAGACGGAATGGAGCGCTGGGGAGCAGATAGGTACTGTTGGGTGGGGGAGGGAAACTCATTTAAGGATTATGGTACAGGGAGATTGGAGTACTAGCAACTTCCTAACACATTAATGTTGATATTTTCTGATTTGTGCATGTTTCCTTTTGCAGTGGGATAAATTCCAGTAACGATATATTAGATATTATGATGATTTAATACTGATAAGAAGATGACTTCCAGCCTGGAGATACTTTTTAATAGTCATAAAATGTTCTACTTGGCTGGAAATAAGCAGTGGCGGCTTTACAAGCTAATTTGCTTTCTGTAGAAATGTTTGTTTTCTATCGGGTCCTGGCGGTTTAGCTAGGTCAGTTAGAACGGCAGCACAGTAACACTTATGTTTTATTCTGCCATCTGAGACGATGTGACTTCCTGCATGTTATTCCTGGAGATTAGGCTAGATTAGTTTCTGACTCTTTAAAAATGCAGGAACATTGGCAACTTTGTCATAAACTGCAGCAGTTTGCAGCGGTGTGGGAGCCCACACAAAGCCAGCCATTCAGATTGCTGACAACTTGCCTTTGCCCAGTAGTTGTGACAGCTGTTTTCTGCTTTCATTATATGTATTCTGTAAAGCTTTCTCTTAAAGGGTTTCTGTCACCCCCCAACCCCCAATTTTCAGTTTTTGACTTATTATATTTGTTAATGTAAGCAGATTCCATATATGCCCCTCTTACCTCGGGCTGTGCAGTAATTACAGTAAAAAACATACTTTTATTATATGTAAATTTCTTCACTACCAGCAAGTTGGGCGGACTTGCTGGTATTCGCCGCATCCTCTGTTTGAAAAAACGCCCCCTCCTCCACTTGATTGACAGGGCCAGCGAGCGCTCTCCTCCTCTCGCTGGCCCTGCCTGCAGCCTCAAATCCCGCGCCTGCGCCGTACCGGTCGTCATTCGGCGCAGGCGCTCTGAGAGAAGGACGCTCGCTTGGCCGCTCCTTCCTCAGTGCACCTGCGCCGATGACGTCAGCCCTACACCCGGAAGAGAGGTCTTCTCTCCTGGGTGTAGGGCTGACATCATACAGAGCTGTAGCTGGGCTTGCCTTAACCCAGAGCAAAAATGCATCTGAGTGCCCTCACCCCGTAGCTAAATGCCCTTGCTGGGCCTGTACTGGTCCCTCTCCCTCAGCTGCGTGTCTTTATAAGCTAACAGGCAGCTTACTATGGCAGGACTGGGCTGCAATTATAACCGATCATGACCCCGTGATTTTGCTGCAGGTGTTTCCTCTTTTTGACCCCCCAGATGCCTCAGTCGCTATTGACCACTGCATCTGAGGGATTAAATGACCGGAATCTGACTCATCTCCAATATCGGTCATTGCTGGTGGGTGTCAACTATATTACACAGCCAGCATGCATCATGCATGAAGGGAGCTCAGCTTGTGAGCCCGCTCCATACTCCCCTTAACCACAAATAGTGTACGTGTTGGTGATTTTGCTTTAAGGGGTTGTTAATTAAAATTATTAATTTCTTTATGTACATATGATAAGCTAGGGTGTAGCCTGTCATTAAAAGGGTATTGGTCCATCGTAAAACAACCCCTTTCAAAGTCCAGACACCATATTGATCATGATTTCTCCTGCATTGTGTAGAGACACCATATTGATCATGATTTCTCCTGCATTGTGTAGTATTACATGGTAGCTATACTGCTGAGTGGCTGTCCATATACTGTAATACAAAGATGGCTTGAGTGTGGCAAACCATCAGACACTCTCATAGATCACCTTGCCAGTCTAGCTGATAGAGAGGCATCCCCTATATGATCTCCATATAGATAAAGGTTGTCTTTATGATGCAGTACTTTTAAAGGGATTTTCCAGTACTTTTCTACTAATGACCTATCCTCTGGATAGGTCTTATAGATTTAGACAGCACTCCGACAGCAGTTATGATACTTAGTGAATTTTATTTCATATTATTTCAGCCGGGCACAGTGGTACACCAGAAGCAACGTTTCGGGCTAATATAAGCCCTTCATCAGGCAGAATCGTGACCACATGAAGGATGCAGCCGGCGCACATCCTTCATGTGGTCACGATTCATAACTGCTGTCGGAGTGCTGTCTAAATTTATACGACGTATACTGTTCTTGTGGTGGAGCTAAGAACTAAACCCGGACGTGCACCCAATTCTGCCAGGTTAAGGAAGAGTTCTGTGGTCAAACAGATTTGAAACTATTCTCTGGATAGGTCATCTGTATTTAATCAGTGGGGTCTGACACCTGTGACCCCCACCGATCAGCTGTTTGAGAAGGCACCGGTGCATGCAGTAGCGCAACTGCCTTCTCTTTGCTTACCAAGCACAGCACCGAACATTCTATAGTGGCTGCGCTTGGTATTGCAGCTCAGCCACATTCAATTCACTGAGTTGCCCCTAGGCTTTGTGGTCGATGAATGTGATGTCACATGGCTTAGGCAAAGCTGTGAGAAGGCCGCGATGGTACTGTGATCGCCTGTGCCTTCTCAAACAGCTTATTGGCGGGGGTCCCAGGTGTCGGACACCCCCCGGTCAGATACTACTGATCTATACAGAGGATAGGTCGTCAGTAGAAAACTCTCGATAAAAGTATATATTCCTGAAATTGCATTTAAAATGCAGATTTATACAGTGTTGGTTGGATGTTTTCCCGCACAATAAAAAATGACCATTGAGCCAGTACAAGTGGTTCTTGTAGGTTGTTGCGTGGATGGAGAAAAGCAAATATAATTTGGCACCCTGCTTGTAAAGATCTCTCCATGAATGTTGTGCATGCTGCATATTTCAATAAAGAAAGACCCCCGTTATGGAAAGATTATAGATGGCTGAAAACTGCAGCAAATCGGTAAATAAGGAAAATGAAAGGTAAAATTCAATGTCTTCCCATGACAGGTTCACTTCCAATCACACAGAAGGTCTGTATTTATACATTTTAGTGATACTTGCTTAGAAAAATAATAATAAAATAGCCATTTTCTAAATTACAGAGTAGCGCAAATCAGTTTGACGTGTTTGTCAACCCTGTATAAGAATATTTATAGCCTCTTTAGTGGTGTCTGTAAATCAATCAGTGCTGAGAGGTGCTTTGAGGACGAGTAGAAAGGGTGAGCGATGGATACACTGTTCTTTAGATTTCAGTGCTGCAGAAAGCAGTGCGGGAGGAGAAGTTCGAGCTTGACAGTTAAGCATTACATATTCTGTCTGTAGAACAGCATCCCATCCCATTCCATTCTGCTTCCGTTCCCTAGGCCTGGAGGGCAAGACTGGAGAAAACAACATTCACACCGTGTAATCTTGAGATCTGCCTTTTTTAGTTATTCTGTCTCTTCTGATCTCCTTTATGTATTTCTTCTTAAAATATAGCTTTTTACTATACCTACATTTGATCACTAAAACGGTATAAGGGCTCATGCCCACGACCATGTGCTGGCCAGGCCCATGCTGCGGACTGCGAGGCAGCCGCATGCGGATCGCGGCCCCATTCACTTGAATGGGGTCCGCGATCTGCATCCGACGGTCCGCACCGCAAAAAAGTAGTGCATGCACTACTTTTTTGCGTTGCGGAGGCACGGCCAGAAACACCACGGAAGCACTCCGTAGTGCTTCCGTGGGGTTCTGATCCGTGCTTCTGCACAACATCTCCGGATTTGCGGACCCATTCAAGTGAATGGGTCTGCATCAGTGATGCGGGGTGCACGCGGCCAGTGCCCCATGTATTGCGGACCCGCTGTATGCAGGCCATAATACGGCCACGGCGGGGCAACGGCGGTGTGCATGAGCCCTAAGGATGTGTCCGATAAGACTCTCAAATCATATTTCTGTTCAGTTTCCTATTCTACAGTATATTAGCCTGCATATTTGGCACTGCAGTACTTCTCTGGAAGCAGTAATGCAAAAATCCCTAATACATCTAATACTATTATAAAGGGTATCTGCTTGTTTTTTCCTTGTTCAGTTTATTTGTACTGTAGACTACCATGGTTTTCAATATTCTTCTCTATTGTTAGTGTAGTTATTGTAGTGTTAATATTTCTTATATGATAAAGCTAGGGCTGAAGTTTTCTTGATGCTAATAGAGTCAGCAGACGATTGTCAGGAGGGAAGCGTTGCTTCAAAGCAATCTCCTGCTCGCAAGCAGAGGAGACCACTGGTATTACATGTAGTAATGTCCTCCACAGTATTGTTTGCCGCCAGCAGAGCCTTTTTAAACAGCACCATCTGCCGCCGGCAAACGGTGATTTTTTTGGTGGTCATATTACTCGATGAACATGCGTTTCGTTCATTGGGTAATTGGCAACGCCTTAACATCGGCAGATTATCACTAATGAGGGTTCACACGTTAGCAATTATCTGGCTGATGCTTTTCCAGTGTAAATTGATCACAATTTGTGTTAAGTGTAAGATCAGCAGTTTAGCAGCAAGCCCAGTGACCATTATATGCCAAATATTGAACCTTTGATTGACCTTCTATTGCTGCAAGGTAGTATACAACCATTTGCCTTTCTTATGTGTTTAAGTAGTTCTGCAGTAATGTAAGATTGATGTTGTAAAATGCCAGCACATCAGACACTAACACTTTGTACTGTGAACTGTGTTAAAATTCTACCAAGGTCCACAGCTACTGTACATCATGGACAGGGGAGCAGGAGACTGCAGGTTTATCATTGTAGACTGTGCTGCATTAGAGAGTTTTCTCAATGTTACTAGTCTTGTCTGTCTCTAGGAAATATATAGCCCCCTCCCCCAGAAAGCAGGGAGCAAAAGGTGCACACAGAGCAATATGTGTATGTGTATATATATATATATATATATATATATATATATATATATATATATATATATATATAAATAATGTTTTAGGCAGGCATGGAAACAATGCTGCAAAGTAAGAATGCTTTCAAAAATAGAAGTGATAATAGTTCAAACATGTTGAAGAACTAGCCACAGATCTTCTGTGGATGTAGGCTTGCTCAGATCCTTTTGTCTCTTCATGTAATCCCAGACAGACTCAATATTGTAGATATCAGGGTTCTGTGGAGGCCACATCATTACTTCCAGGACTCCTGGTTCTTCTTTATGTCGAAGATATGTTGCAGAATAAATTTAGTGCCAACCAGATGCCTCCCTGATGGATAAGTATCTGCCTGTTGAGGACACCATTAATCCTGAGCAAATGTCCAACTTCATCTGTTGAAATGGAGCCCCAAACTTGCAAGGAACCTCCCCATGTTTCAGTGTTGCCTGTAGACACTCTTAACACTATTTTTAAAAACATTCTTACTTTGCAGCATTTTTCCACACCTGCTTTTTTCCAACTTTTGCACAGTACTGTATATAGGGTACATTTAGATATTCCTGCTTTATATAGGCATCCATCAGTACAATTGAGATGTCGTTAAATCCCAGACCTCTGCTATCACTCAGTCTACACAGCAAATCTGACAAATGAGTTATAGAACACAGGAATTGTCAGCATATTGTGACTGCTCTAGTGATCGGTTTAAAAACTGGACTATTTAAATATTTTACATAGATAGGCACAAAGAAAGCAAAAAAACTTTAAACATATTTATGATAAAAAATATAATGGTGTGGAAGTTTTTATAAGCACAGTCAACATATTTACTGAGCTACTAATTTCAATTTTTGTTTTTAACACTAGCTATTGAGTTACTGCATTTTCAACCCCAATCATAGAATAAATATTACCATCAGTTTGACAGAATGCTGGAATATAAGCGAATAGACTGTCGTCATGACAACTTACCATTTTGACATGTCACTAAGGTAGGCGCACTTAGTTTAGCCCACACAATTTTCATGACAGTCGTTCAATGGAAAAGGAATATCAGGTGAGCTTGGGATATGCTTAAATTTTATTATTCATGGATTTCCTAGAACACCAGAAGTATGGTAGAGAAAAACTGTAAAACTAAATAATAAATTAGTAAGAGGTAAAGAAGCTGCACATAATGTGTGCATACAATACAATGCAAATTGGTAAGAAAAGTTTGTGTGTGTATATGAATACTTTTGAAACAAAACCAGGCATTAATTGCATTTATCTACTAGCCCCATAAACTAATCATTGAGTGACGCATAAATGAAAAATAGGCTCCTATGATGTAGTAGTATATGTGTTTTGTACTATTGGTGTTTTTTGCCATTTTATTCTATATGTTTAAATTAGAATCAAGTGGAGACAATGGGAAAAAGGAATCATATCAAGTTTCAGCCTAAATTTTAATCTAAGGCCTAATCTTTCAGTCAAGTGACATCACTTCCTGTCTGAGTGACCACACAGTCTAGTTTCAGACTGTAAGCCTTGCTGTCATAGTGACAGGCACAAATTCTGGGCCTTGGAGGGAACATGGCAGGGAGGCTGTACCCGTAAAGCTTTGCTGTGGCTAGAAGAGAAAACTTATACTTCACCTTTGGGATGTCATGTAGAAAAGCAGAGTGGGAGTTATGTTAGATTGGTAACAGGGAGTTTTTATGGAGGGGTAAAGTGAATTATTTTTTATTTTTTATACAAAACTGTCGGGAGCCTATTAAAATAATAAACCTAAACTTATCTTCCCAGCCCCCTCCAATCCAACACTGTTGCACTATCCTGTTCTCAAGGCTGAGCCAGTGATATAGTGTTACGACTGCTGTGGTCACATCCCATATACTGCTGCAGCCAATCACTGGCCTAAACGGTGTAAGACACAAGACTACTGAAGCCAGTGATTGGCTGCAATGGTGTACAGCATGTTACTGCTGCAGCCAAAACAATACATTTCATATCTTCCAATGCAAAACTCCCTTATTTGCATTTAAGAGTCCTATGTCAGCCTCTTATTACACACAGTTGAATCATGCAGATGATTGTATTGATATGACTGAAAGGCTCATGTAGAGTGTTAACTAAATTATTTCCCCACTGCTTTCACAGATAATTAAAAGAAAAGGGAGATATTTGATATTTTCTGTCTCCTTTTTCTCTTAATAAGCTCTTAAAGGGGTTGCTATGGCAACTAAGCCAGTTCTACTTTACACCAGTTTGATAAATGACCCCCTCAGTCTTTCAGTCAGATCAGTGCAATCTTCTGCATGCTTCAGCTGTGTGTAATAAGAGACTGACACATAAGACTTTTATATGCAAATAAGGGAGATATGAGATCCCACGGTGCAACAACATATAAAAGCTGTCAAATTCTGTCAATATTCTGCCCAACTGTTTTCTCATTAGAGCTTGGTCTGGAGTTTCATACAATTATGTCTCTCCAAGTTTCCAGAAGAACTTCAATGTCTGTTTTACCCCCTTTGTCCCTGAAGAAGTGTCTGTCATAAAATGCATTGATTCCACCATAATAAAACGTTACTTCTACCATCTGGATGTTTCTGACTACTTTATGTTCTTTTAGAGTATTAGTGTGTTCTCTGTCCTTATTGCTCCTGTCATTTATTCAGATGCATTTCCACCATTGCCTTGTTTGCCTTATTTACTTTGCCTAACCACACAATATTGGATTAGATGGTCTATGCTTATAGTCATGATGTTACTTCTGCTTTAGTTTATTGAATAATATTGTATATAGACCTTTTTTTTTTTTCAGGAACAACTTCTTTAAAACTGCATAGTTTTAGAATGACACACTTTTACAGCAGTTCATTTTACTTTCTACATTTCATTCGCCTTTACCGGCTTTTGTATTTAGGCCCCTTAGTGAAACTGTGATTGGGCTTCATATATATTCATGGCACTTGTCTTTGACACAATACCTGTGGTGTTCTGGTACTAAAATCTTTGATTTGTATTTGTATGCAGGAAATGTAGCTGCAGTCATTTACCTGATTATATGGTGCTTTGCTTGAGAATACCAAGCGCAAATATTCTTGTGGGAAATTCTGGCTTTGCATTTTTTTTACATTTTAATTGCCAATCTGTCTTCTCGTATAAAATACTGGTGAACACAAGTGTGTGGCTGTTTCGAAAATTATTGACTAAGTAGTTACGTAAATTCAAATGGTGACATATTGTTATCACTGTAACAGCAAAAAGATCATTATGTCAGATTACTCAGAATTTATTTAACTTCAGGAACCACTTTTACCCACAAACATTGAAACTGAGGGTGTTGACTGTTAGTTCTGCTTTCAGCATTGCATACCATATTTCACAAGTAAATGTTCAACAAGTGAAAAGGCAGTTGACTCATATAAATGTCAATAGTCTATAAATAACTGAACTGAGTTTATGTTTTATTAGTTTAGTAAATCTTTGATATTTCAGTGCTTCAAAATGTCTTTATGGGGTTGTCTGGGATGTTTGGGATTTTAAGAAAGTCAAAAAGCTGGAAACAGTATACAATACTAACACTAACCATTGCTCACACATTAAATCGCCTGCCACTACAGCACCACAACTCCAGTGATTCCCGCTAGTCCTACTGAAATGGTGTAATGTCATCATGCACAGCACATGACATCTGAGGCCAGTGATTGGCTGAAACAGTGGAGTGGTAGGGTATTTAACTGGTGAGTAATGGTTAGTTATTTTATACCGTTTACTGCTCCTAGGCAAATGTCTTAAACTCTCAGACAACCCCTTTAATTTTTCATTGAAATTATCAATTTTGATAAACTTTAGACTATGTCCTCCTTTAGTCTACATTGGCCCTTTAGACTTTGACTACAGTGGACAACCTAAGCTTTATAGTACACCACATAGCTTCAGTGGTACAGTACACATCCTGCCATTCACTGCTTGGGGGGGAAATGGGAACAAATTCTGAAGGTTTAACACCTATAGCAGGGATGGCCTACCTACGGCTCTTCAGCTGTTGTAAAACTACAATTCCCACCATGCCCTGCTGTTAGCTGTAGGCAGTGTGGGCATGCTGGGAGTTGTAGTTTTGCAACAGCTGGAGAGCCTCAGGTTGGCCATCCCTGACCTATAGCATCTTATCACAAATAGTCCCAAAATCCATTTTCATCCAGAATTGCCCTATGGAAAAAAAACAAAAAACAACCAGAAATGGTTCTGAAAGTCCTCCAGGCTGGAACCTATGCAAAACTGCACTGGAGTGTGCAAATTGAACTGCAGGATTTTTTTTTGTTTGCCCGAATATCAATTTGATGATCCAAGAAATTGGTCTTTTAAATTTTAAATTTTTATGGCTATTAATTCTGTGAATCCCATTGTATGCAATTAAGGTATAATTTTAGAAAATCTTGATCAATGCAGAAACGCTTCATTTTCATATTAAGCATGAGCACAGTGAATGTGATGTGATTAGCTACATGGAATATGTCCAGCTCATATCTTGGGCTAAATTCTAGACAGCTTAAAAAGACATAGGGAACTACAATAAATCTGTAATGGTTGTGCAACATTTTACATTGTCAACCAACATTTATTTACTTATTACATATATTACCTTTAATTGAAATTTTAATCTTAGTTCTAGTGAAGAGAAACTGTAAAGGGTATGTTATTCTTTAGATACCTGATATAATCTACATAAAAAGTTAAAGGGGTATTTCCATCTCATATTGCTAAGCTATGCCATCATTGATCACTGGGGGTTCAGTTTCCATCCTGAGATTGATTCAGAGCGGCAACTTATTCAGTGTTTTTTCCCTGAACTTCAGGACCCCGAACATCTGGCTGTGCAGGGAACTGCTCAGTGCTGCAGCCCCTTCATTCTCATGATCTGTTAGGGTCCCCGAGGTCAGATCCCCACCAACAGTAAACTGAAGTCATATCCTAGTAATATGCCATCACTTTATGAGATGGAAATACTCTTTATTTATTGAGCTTGAACTGATTTAGAGTCAGAGATTCATCGGTCCTTTTACACTGATTCCCAATAATTGCCTGATTGTCGTCAGGGATGAGAGCTGCATTTACATGTAGCAATCGCCTCCAAGCAATCGCTTGTCCCCATAGAAAATCATTGTTACTGGGCAGCAGACCCCTGTTTATACAGGCCGATCTGCTACTCAGAAAACAATGATTTTAGGCATCACTGAAAGGTACGGTCACCACGGTCACATCTGCCTTCTACATTGGAAACCAATGATTCTACAAATGCTTATCCCCAATTATTGGCCTGATTTTTCTCTTATAGTCCAATGCTGCATTCATAATACTACAATATGCAGGGCTCAAATCTCCCAGCATTCCCTGCTGGCTCAAAGTCCACATTCAACTTGTCCTGATAATATGCCTTCTATAATGTGTACTTTGTACACAAGGCACTTTAGAGTTGTATGATAGGAACATGTACCTTCCCACAATATTATAAGCGCTTAGACAGCTTTGGTGTATGACAACTAGCTTAAGCTCCAGTAACAAGCAGAATTGTGAATGTACGTAATAAGGCTAATTTCACACATGCATCAAAGAAATCTGGCAGGATGTTCCGGCACAGAATGGTCTGCCAAAGTTCTCTGGATCCAGATAGCCAGATAGTGCCTTGTGCCTGCTGGACCCCATTGACCATAATGGGTTTCAACCCCTCCCTGGCATATCTGCCGGAATTTGACCAGAAAAAAACATGTGCAGCAATATTTGTCCAACCATAAACTGGCTGATAAGTCGTGTAGCGTCTGGATCCCCATTGCATCCCATTTTAGTCATTAGGATCCAGCGACCACATGACACTATCCGGCTATGCCGAATCTGGAGAACTTCGGCAGGCTGTTCTCTGCCGTAAAAGCCTACTGGATTTCTTTGTCTCTTGTATGAAAGTAGGTTAACAATCCACCAATAATTATGAGCATTGAAATGTATTAACTCATCCTCAGCATGTAATCTAATATACAGTAAGATGCTTCGAGCTGCTTTTATAGTGGCAGTGTCACCCTTTTAATTTCTGGACCCCTGTTCAGATGCGCAGGTTGCATATGGTATGTGCGTCCTGTGTGTATATTGTACATTTATATTTTATGTGGTAGTTGTTATATTCAGTTTACTATTACCTTGACAACTATGTTATATCTTGGAGAAAACCAATGCATAAATGATTTCCCTCTCTGATATGATCTCAATAAGTTTTTGTCAGTATGGATCTGCGGTTAATGGCACAATGCTAAATGGTTATTTATGGTTCGGTGTTGTTGCTTCCACAACAGATGAAATAAGAGAACAATTGTGTTAGCACTGCTTTTTGTCTGACACGCATGAAGAATTAGATGGGAGGGGAAGTAAAGGAGCCACCCGTCTGGTTTGTCATAAGCGTCACTAGAAACAAAAGAACAATAAAGAGCAATAGAAAAGGATGAGAGAGAGACGAAATGATTGAGGAGGTTTTACTTCTGTGTAGATTGACATGTATGATCCAGGGGTCCCAGCTGTTTTTGGTTATTCCTTTTTTTAATCATAATTCTTCCTAAGCTTTGGCTTTACCAGTGAGAAATCAACCACTTTTTCTCCAGGACCTTCATTCCAAGCACCAATACAAGATCAAGGTTCTGGACTGAAAGAAAAGAAAAAGACCAAAAAAAAGAAAAGAAAGAAAGACCAATTTACATTCTTTGAGAATTACTTTTCTTAGACCAACTCAATCTGTGTTTATAGCACCACCATGGAAAGCAAGCACATTATTTATATCTGTCTCGTACGCATTTGTAGCCTGTGACAGAAATTGATATATTACATATTGCTGTCTAAAGTACCTGTATTATCCAATTCTCCAATACCCAGAGGGCACTGCAATTTAAAAACATTTCTGTAATGGAAATCTAATTCAATTAGAGTCTCATACGGCTACACGAGGGAGGAAAAAAACGATTTCATTCTTGTACATTGAACGTGTATATCCAATATATTCTCACAGTTAATTTCAACAGCCCTTCTTAATTTACCTTGCTGAATACGATATTGTAGAGTAAATCTTGCCATCCTTCCTGCCACTATAGGTAGAATTACTTACATGAAAGTAATTTGGTTGTTGCTGCCGTTCCATTTACTTCTTTTCTTCTAATAGAATAATATTGCTGTTCTCCAGGAGAAAAAGGCAGCAGCGTTGATTTGAAACGTGGAGCAGATTTTTATCAAGCAGAGAGAAGAGATGATTTAGAAAAAGTTGTGTTTGGCAGAAAACCTTAAGTTGTTATTGCTATTTTATATCTAGCCTTGAGACTTATTGCTATTTTGTTCTCCTCAACTAAGCACAGGAAAGCTTATTTTGCCAGCAGCGTGCCAACTGCTTTCTTTGTCCTAACATCTCATCAGAAACTTGTAGAAAATTATATAATTCTAAAACAAATTTAAAGGGATTGTGCACCTTTTGGAGGGAGGGGGGAACCTCCCTCTTAGGAAGACCTTTGAAGAGAAGCATACTTACCTGGCTCCCCGCTCCTTGGCTGCGCTCCCAGGATGTAAACTTCAGTTTTGATGCTCCTGCAGTCAATCACTAGCCAGAGGGATTACCTGCTGTCCTTGCCTCCATGGGAAATGGTCACGGCTGCAGCATTGTCAAAACAGAGGATTGAATCTTAGGAGTGCAGCAGAGTAATTTGGAGAGAATGAGCTGAAGCTAGTGCCGGGAAGCAGGTTAGTATGCATGTGTTCACAGGTCTTCCCAAGAGGTGGGGGGTTGTCAAGGTGCACAACCCCTTTAAGGTCTGCCTGCCAGGAGCTTAGCCTGCCCCATTCTTGTACACAGCTGTTCCAGGAGGGTTGTCATGCTGACCAGCCATTCTCCGGCTGGTCGACCTATCGGTGAGTCTTTTGGCACCAGGAGAGGTATAGGGTGGACTCTCATTGCATTCGTTGTGGGCCATCTGGCATCAGGAGAGGTGTGGAGTGGGCTCAGCATGCATGTTGGTACCTGCATTCCCTGGATTTAATGGAGGCCTTTTTGGTACCAAAAATGACAAAAATTAAGGTGGGCCCAACAGGCATTTGGAACCTACCCTCCCTGAATTGTATGGTAGCTGTCATGGCACATAACAGGTAGAATTTTGTGTTAGGTTCCCATCTTACAGAGATCTCCTTGACGTTTGGCAGACGGGCCCAAATAATTTTGTACAAAATGTATTTGCCAAGAACCACAAATTCACTTAATAAGCATAGCATTGGCATTAGAATACTTTTTTGTACTTTATTTGCTTTGCAGAGTGCTGTTGCATTGTATTTTGTTTTATCAGTCTGAACACCAGGCCAGTCAGGTCCCTCCCTGGGTCAGTGCCCAATCCCAGAGCGATCTAAGTCAAGCACTTTCTGCTTGTCAGTGACTGTGATTCTTGTTTTCCTGGTTCCTGATTGTTCTGTGTGCTTAGAATAATACTGCATTTCTTTCTGACCTTGTGTATACCTGCGTATTGACTCTTTGGCTTTTTACTGAATTAACCCGTTGTCCACTGATTAGACTTCTATTGATTCCCCTGGCTCTGACTCTAGTTTGTTTCTGGATTAACCCATTGTCCACTGATAAGGCTTCTACAGATTCCCCTGGCTCTGACTCCACTTTGTTTATGGATTAACCCCTTGTCTACTGATTAGGCTTCTACTGATTTACCTGGCTTTGACGGCTCATTTTCTCTGGATAAATCCCTTTTCTTTTTGCCTTCTACTGCCTCTCCTGGCTTAGACTCTGACTTGTTTTACCCTCCTGCTACTCCGTGGCATCTGACAGGTCTGCTACCTATGAGCCTTCACCTGTTTTCTGACTCCTTACTATAATACTATAGGTAGCAGATGTAAAGTTTGCTATATTCTGACACTATCAACAATGAACAATCCCTATTACTGACTGGGGACCCAAGTGCTAAAGCTCATGCGTCAATGAAGAGGAGGTGCTTGACTTGTGACATTACAGTTATCAGAGCGGTGTCCTGTACCTATATAACCATCACTTGGCAGGACACATTTCAACTTCTAAAAATAAATAATACAGGTTTCCATTAAGTGACTGCAAGCAGGGATCTTGAAAACCAGAAATAATATAGTGATTGTCTGCAGCAGTCATGTGCTGTATACCGGCACATCACCATTGCTGTTTGTACATAGCAGGAAGACTTGGCCGGTGCTGCAGAGGAAAGTGCTGGAGAAAAGGAGTTAGTAGAACATCATTTGTTATTATATAATTATCCCAGACATCCCCTTTAAGGTCAGTTTCAGATTGCCACAATGCAGCTTTGCTTCTATTTTTCAGCTGTAGTAGAGGGACCTCCCACAGGTTCTACAGTCATCTTAGGTGGATCCTGTATTTTTGTATGTATTTTTTTTAAATCTGTTAGCAGAATAGTTTGGGTTATGAATATTGTAAGTGCTAACACTTCCAGTCCATATCTTATGCTGGTGCAGGCTTCCTTCTTCACACTAGAGGCTTAGTATCGTATGATTAATTCTAGCTGAGGCAACAGAAGTTGATTCAGGTTCAGGTTCATCGACTCGTAAAAATACTTGATTAGTATATGTTAACAGAATATGTAATTTTATTTTCCTTGCATACAGATTTTTCTTCTAATATTTTAAGCAATTAAAAGCTAAATTAAATATTCCCCTACAGTGAAATTAAAAGGGTAATCTGGGTATGAATTTTTCTCTTTCCCTGTGCTTCCCCTTCCAGGCCCCTCAACGTACTAATTTACTTGGGGTACTTTTTCTGTCTCACTCTGGATATCGGGAGAGTGGTCAAATGACTGTGCCCTCTGTGGAGACTGTATTTATTTTCTCTGACATCATGACCAGGCCTCCCATGATCCCCTCTGTCAGAATCCCCGCCCAAATGGTAATGATGTCAGACTCATGTGATCTTGGAATGGGCTGGTTGACGCTCTCAATCCACAAGCAGGGTAGGTGAAGACCACTGCTTGTAATATCAAAGCTGTGTGGGAGGAAACATTAAAAGGAAGCAGCATGTGGATGATGGAGGGTATAGTGAGGGGAGTTTTTGGCCCAGGGCAGGGTGTGATAGGCATTTACATTTTTGTCTGATCTTGCATCACAGTACTATGGGTATTGATGTGGCTGCTGCTCATCTATGCCCACAACTTGGAAATTTGGGTTGTAAACACTGGAGCACTGCGGAAGCATGGAGACTGAAGTGAAGACTTAAGAAAAGTTACACAATTATGCTTTGTAGGAGACTAGATAAGGTTTACACAATTTGGTCTCCCTTAACCCTCTTTAACTATTAATATACTGTTAGTATGTTCAAACAGCTGAATTATGGCATGGATTTGGGTGTGCTTTCTGTGCTTAGATCTGTGGAATCTGCCCATAAACAGCAGCCCATTGATTTCAGTGGGAAATTCACGTGGAAGTTCACAAACTTGTGGATTATTCAGCAAGAAAATAATTGAATGGGTCTAAATCTGAATGCAGAAATCCCAGGTTCTCTGTTGTGGAAAAATCTGCCCTCTGAACATGTCCAGACACATTGATTTTCTAAGATCCATGCAGTATGCTTGATTACCTGATGATCAGGAAGTAACATCAAAGGGGGCTCAACCATGAAGACAATCCATGTCTGTATGCCCTATTTTGGCATGTGGATGCCAAAAAATAGGTTACTCGTCTTGGCACCCCTCACTATGAGCCAGACCCGTGCATCATGTGACTGCGCTATTCACTTAAACGGTAACTGTCATGTTTTCATAAAAAAAATCTGTTTTAGCATATGTTACTGCTGCAGCAGTATTATGCATAAAGCAATCTTTAGTTTCTTCACATACCATTGTTTTCCCTGAATTTTTCCCTTAGTTACGGCTGTTTAAACATTTACAATATGAGGACCTTCTCAAGATGGCTCCTCTGCCAGTTCTCTGAGGCCAAAACTGCTTTCCCTCACTTCCCATACACACTTGCTGTAGCCAGCAGCTCCCTGCCAGCCAATGAGATTGGATTACTGAGAGACACGCCTCCTCACTCTGAAGCCTAGTGCAGGCATGCAGTGTTAAGGACCGCCCCTTTGTCTTCCTAGCCGGAGACAGACAAGCCCTAACAATGATCTTTTAAGGGAGCAGTGGAAAGGGACAGAGGACATTAATGAAAGCTGTTATTATAAGGTAATTACAGATCTTTTGACAATCATTGACAGACTAACTCAGGTATACATGCCTAGTTCTAATAAACTAGGAAATAAAAAAAAATATGACAGTTACCATTTAAATGCTCAACAGTATAACCTGTTCTATGTAGCCTGACATGTCGGCCTCTATTTGAAAGGAGCTTGTCTTCACTGAGTTGTGACCACTTTTACTTGCCTAAAAGGTGACTAGTGCCCATACAAAATCTGTGGACCCATACTTTACCTCTGTGTGCTTCTGATTTTACATGGCAGCCCTTTTCAATGAGAATCTGTGACCTGATATATGATAGACATATTCTCCAGAAGAACCATTGCTTCTAGGGGAGAATACTGTGTGTTATAGAGGCACCTTCAAGTGATGCATGGAGTACCTACAGTTATGCAATACATAATTTGGTTGAATTTATACTTTCTCTCTCTTTAGGTATGAATGCCTGTGTGGTTGTTGTATGAGTGAGATATATGTGGTTTTAGTGTGTCTTGTGTGTGTCATTGCATTGTATTATATGTAATTTACAAGAGTGCAGCATAGTAGTCAATCAAGATTTATTAGAATTACAGATGTGTCATCACTACCGCTCCCTTATTTCGCAATTCGTTACTAACTAAACGTGATTTTATCTCCTCCAGTCTATCAATACACACCAATGCCAGTAGATGGCGGTGTTGAGTTAAAGGTAAGATCGCTATCCGGCTCCTGATACAGCCCGTAGTCATCCCGACACTATACAGGAGCCGGGCGATGGCACCTCAACATTAAATCATAAAAAAAAATGGTCCTGTACCCCACTGCACCCGACTGTACTGTCCTGTGCCCCACTGCACCCGACTGTACTGTCCTGTACCCCACTACATCTTCTACAGTGCAGCAACACTTCGGCCAGTAAGCGAATAAAATAGTAACAGAGGACAGTGGGGCGTTCTCACAAAAACCTTTGTTCAATTCTATTTAATAAATATCAAAAAATCGCAGCATACCGGTATGATAACTCATAAGAAAATTTGCTCCATTCAATGAATATGGAAGATTCAGCCAATGATATGAGAGTTCACACGGTCATGTGAACCAATCACCGTCAAGTTCCCACGCTATTAAGGTTAATTGGTTATGGCAGGTCGTCAAAATATGCGATTTTTTGATATTTATTAAATATCATCTGTGTGTGCAGAGCACAATGAGTCCAGTGCCCCCCCCCCCCCCCCCCCCCCGCTGATCTCCTTCCAGGGGCTATTCTCTGCTCCAGTTCCTGTAAAGAGCCTTTGTTCTGCTAAAGAAAGTACTGTATGCACTACTCCCTTTTTTTTTCTTGGAGAGCAATAGATATCTTAATATATACATGTAATTACAAACATATAATATATATATATATATATATATAGATACATGTATACACAGACACACACACATACACTCACCTAAAGAATTATTAGGAACACCTGTTCTATTTCTCATTAATGCAATTATCTAGTCAACCAATCACATGGCAGTTGCATCAATGCATTTAGGGGGGTGGTCCTGGTCAAGACAATCTCCTGAACTCCAAACTGAATGTCAGAATGGGAAAGAAAGGTGATGTAAGCAATTTTGAGCGTGGCATGGTTGTTGGTGCCAGACGGGCCGGTCTGAGTATTTCACAATCTGCTCAGTTACTGGGATTTTCACGCACAACCATTTCTAGGGTTTACAAAGAATGGTGTGAAAAGGGAAAAACATCCAGTATGCGGCAGTCCTGTGGGCGAAAATGCCTTGTGGATGCTAGAGGTCAGAGGAGAATGGGCCGACTGATTCAAGCTGATAGAAGAGCAACGTTGACTGAAATAACCACTCGTTACAACCGAGGTATGCAGCAAAGCATTTGTGAAGCCACAAAATGCACAACCTTGAGGCGGATGGGCTACAACAGCGGAAGACCCCACCGGGTACCACTCATCTCCACTACAAATAGGAAAAAAAGGCTACAATTTGCACGAGCTCACCAAAATTGGACTGTTGCCTGGTCTGATGAGTCTCGATTTCTGTTGAGACATTCAAATGGTCCGAATTTGGCGTAAACAGAATGAGAACATGTATCCATCCTCTGATGGCTACTTCCAGCTGGATAATGCACCATGTCACAAAGCTCGAATCATTTCAAATTGGTTTCTTGAACATGACAATGAGTTCACTGTACTAAAATGGCCGCCACAGTCACCAGATCTCAACCCAATAGAGCATCTTTGGGATGTGGTGGAACGGGAGCTTCGTGCCCTGGATGTGCATCCCTCAAATCTCCATCAACTGCAAGATGCTATCCTATCAATATGGGCCAATATTTCTAAAGAATGCTATCAGCACCTTGTTGAATCAATGCCACGTAGAATTAAGGCAGTTCTGAAGGCAAAAGGGGGTCCAACACCGTATTAGTATGGTGTTACTAATAATTCTTTATGTGAGTGTGTATATATATATATATATATATATATATATGCATACATGTATATCAAATGAACTTTACTGGGGCTCTGAATAGGGTTGCATCCCCCTCCCCCCTACAGGGATCTTGCTGTCTGTGAATTAGATCGCACGCTATCTCTCTACACACTGATGCCCTGCCCTCCCATTCACTGAAAGCCCGTAGACAAAAGGAACTCCCAGGTTATCTTCCTGCTGGAGACCCTTTCACTGCTGGTGCCTTTCACTGCTGGTGCCTTTCACTGCTGGTGCCTTTCACTGCGCTTCTGGTTATACTGCCGCTCAGCGCGAGGTACTGTAGAACTGTAATGGAAGCAAGGGGATGAAAGGGTTAATGGGCCTTATGACAGAAGGTCAGGGGGACGCTCCAGAATATCCAGGGTAAATAAAATAAAAATAAAAAAGGACAGTATCTCTGCCTCCCAAAAAATGTAGACAGCCATTTTCTTTTCTGACTGGTCCTTTTATATATATATAAAAAAATCAATAAAATATATGTAAATAGGAAAAATGCAAAAATAATAATTTTTAAATGAATGCAAGTTTTTCACATATAAAAATATTGGGTTGCTCAACCAGGAGTAATAATGGATAGGTGCACTGCTAAAAGACTCACCCAATCTAGTTGTAAATAAATAAATAAATAGTAGCAGGCAACACTTACAAGTGCAGTACGTGTTTATTAACTAAAATCAGGACAAAAGCTAAAATAATGACCAGCAATAAAAAATAGCAATGAATAAAAAATAGCAATACATATAAAATAGTGATAGATACAGGAGCATACACAAACAAATAAATTAATATCCCATAAATAGGTCCTTCACTAACTCCCTGCTGTCTGTTATATGGCAAATTCCATTAAAAGATCGAAGCGCTGACATTGATAGTTACTTACCAACTACTGCCACCTTGTCTATACTGCAACAAATTGCTGTGAACTTGGATACATATATATATATTCTCTATTCTCCTATTCTATGCTGCTACAATTATATTAGAATATGGAAGTGAACTGAACCTGTCTTATTCCCCTCTGTGAATTGGAACACTATCTAACTCAGGTGCTGCTACATAAACTATGATATTTATGGGATATTAATTTATTTGTTTGTGTATACTCCTGGATCTATCACTATTTTAAATTTATTGCTATTTTTTATTCATTGCTATTTTTTTATTGCTGGTCATTATTTTAAACCTTGAAAAACGAGGATGCAGCACACTACACTGCGTGCAGAATTATTAGGCAAATGAGTATTTTGACCACATCCTCCTCTTTATGCATGTTGTCTTACTCCAAGCTGTATAGGCTCGAAAGCCTACTACCAATTAAGCATATTAGGTGATGTGCATCTCTGTAATGAGAAGGGGTGTGGTCTAATGACATCAACACCCTATATTAGGTGTGCATAATTATTAGGCAACTTCCTTTCCTTTGGCAAAATGGGTCAAAAGAAGGACTTGACAGGCTCAGAAAAGTCAAAAATAGTGAGATATCTTGCAGAGGGATGCAGCACTCTTAAAATTGCAAAGCTTCTGAAGCGTGATCATCGAACAATCAAGCGTTTCATTCAAAATAGTCAACAGGGTCGCAAGAAGCGTGTGGAAAAACCAAGGCGCAAAATAACTGCCCATGAACTGAGAAAAGTCAAGCGTGCAGCTGCCAAGATGCCACTTGCCACCAGTTTGGCCATATTTCAGAGCTGCAACATCACTGGAGTGCCCAAAAGCACAAGGTGTGCAATACTCAGAGACATGGCCAAGGTAAGAAAGGCTGAAAGACGACCACCACTGAACAAGACACACAAGCTGAAACGTCAAGACTGGGCCAAGAAATATCTCAAGACTGATTTTTCTAAGGTTTTATGGACTGATGAAGTGAGAGTGAGTCTTGATGGGCCAGATGGATGGGCCCGTGGCTGGATTGGTAAAGGGCAGAGAGCTCCAGTCCGACTCAGACGCCAGCAAGGTGGAGGTGGAGTACTGGTTTGGGCTGGTATCATCAAAGATGAGCTTGTGGGGCCTTTTCGGGTTGAGGATGGAGTCAAGCTCAACTCCCAGTCCTACTGCCAGTTTCTGGAAGACACCTTCTTCAAGCAGTGGTACAGGAAGAAGTCTGCATCCTTCAAGAAAAACATGATTTTCATGCAGGACAATGCTCCATCACACGCGTCCAAGTACTCCACAGCGTGGCTGGCAAGAAAGGGTATAAAAGAAGAAAATCTAATGACATGGCCTCCTTGTTCACCTGATCTGAACCCCATTGAGAACCTGTGGTCCATCATCAAATGTGAGATTTCCAAGGAGGGAAAACAGTACACCTCTCTGAACAGTGTCTGGGAGGCTGTGGTTGCTGCTGCACGCAATGTTGATGGTGAACAGATCAAAACACTGACAGAATCCATGGATGGCAGGCTTTTGAGTGTACTTGCAAAGAAAGGTGGCTATATTGGTCACTGATTTGTTTTTGTTTTGTTTTTGAATGTCAGAAATGTATATTTGTGAATGTTGAGATGTTATATTGGTTTCACTGGTAAAAATAAATAATTGAAATGGGTATATATTTGTTTTTTGTTAAGTTGCCTAATAATTATGCACAGTAATAGTCACCTGCACACACAGATATCCCCCTAAAATAGCTAAAACTAAAAACAAACTAAAAACTACTTCCAAAAATATTCAGCTTTGATATTAATGAGTTTTTTGGGTTCATTGAGAACATGGTTGTTGTTCAATAATAAAATTAATCCTCAAAAATACAACTTGCCTAATAATTCTGCACTCCCTGTATAAACGCAAGGGGTGCACGTCCGGCCAGTGAGGACCAGCACCTAGGTCCAATGAACTAGAATTGGAAAAACAGCCAGCAGCACTCCGGTTTAGCAAAGAAAGCGTGTGGTTTATTGACCCAAAGTCAAGCGACGTTTCAACAGCTTGTTGCTGTCTTTATCAAGCCTAGTGCACATGTGTTACAAGCGTGCTTTATATACGGACATTGATCAACTAAAATTTAACATCAATTTAAAAAATCCAATCAAAAACAATAAAAGTAGTGATTAGGGATAAGCGAACCCGAACTGTATAGTTCGGGTTCGTACCGAATTTTGGGGTGTCCGTGACACGGACCCGAACCCGAACATTTTCGTAAAAGTCCGGGTTCAGGTTCGGTGTTCGGCGCTTTCTTGGCGCTTTTTGAAAGGCTGCAAAGCAGCCAATCAACAAGCGTCATACTACTTGCCCCAAGAGGCCATCACAGCCTTGCCTACTATTGGCATGGCTGTGATTGGCCAGTGCAGCATGTGACCCAGCCTCTATATAAGCTTGGGTCACGTAGCGCTGCACGTCACTCTGCTGATTCAAGCATAGGGAGAGGTTGCTGCTGCGACGTTAGGGCGAGATTAGGCAGATTAACTCCTCCAAAAGACTTCATTCTGTGATCGATCTCCAGCTGTGGATCATTGAAGTGCTAATATCGACTTGCTCACTTTTTTTAGGCTGCCCAGAGCGTTTTTAGATCACTTTTTTCTGGGGTGATCGGCGGCCATTTTGTGGCTTGTGGTGCGCCAGCACAAGCTACCACCAAGTGCTTTTAACCATCAATAGTGTGGTTATTTTTTGCTATATCCTACATCAGCTGCAGGCTGAGCCTGTTTCACCGAAGTGCATTTAACCATCAACAGTCTGGTTATTTTTTGGCCATATACTACATCAGGTGCAGGCTGAGCCTGTGTCACCCAAGTGCATTTAACCATCAACAGTGTGGTTATTTTTTGGCCATTTACTACATCCAGGTGCAGGCTGAGCCTGTGTCACCCAAGTGCATTTAACCATCAATAGTGTGGTTATTTTTTGGCCATATACTACATCAGGGGCAAGTTGAGCCTGTCACCCAGCGCCTAAAAAATAGACCTGACATTTCTATTCAACCAAATCTGTACTGTTTTAGCTGGTCAAGTTATTTGTAGTGACCGTAAAAGCACAGTTTTTGTTCTGGGTTGAAAAACTATTCCCAAATTTGACATTCTCAAAATAAGTAGTTTATGCTATATCAGGCCTACTTGAAATCTATCCCAAAAAGGATATCTTAGATTCAAGGTGCTGATCGTGTCATTCAGAAAAACTTAACACACTATCACATACGTGACACAGAGGGAGGGAACAAGGAAGGCCCTGACCAAGTGAGAGGGAAGGTGGTGACCCCTGACTCACCTAGCGGCTGGCACCTGGCTGCCCTGACGTCCCTAGACGGGTTCCTCACCCGTACGCCGATCACGTGCCTAAAGCCCTGGCTTTCCCTAAGCTGAGCCCTAGATAGTGAACAGGGCGGTGGGAACACTAGTCCGCACCACTAGCTCTAAAGGAAAACACCAAGGGAAGGACAGACAATACAAACTCAACATATAATCCCAGGTGGGCGACAACAGGAGACAACAAGAAGCCCAACAGGGATCCGGAGGGTAGCACTCTGGAACGACAACCAGGATTCACAACTCCAGTGGGTCAGTATAGATGTCCAGGCAGGAAGCTCTATAACTGGCAACTAGAGAAGTGTGAGGGGAGAATATAAGGAGGTTGGGAGTGGCAGACAAGAAACAGCTGAGGAGGAGAAGCTACGGATCCCTGATTGAGACAAAAAGGATAGCAAGGCAAACACAGAAAACAATCACTAAGAAACAACGTGATCTTTAGATATAGAGCGCGCAGCCACCCGCTGCGACCTCCTGACCCCGGGTATAACGGAGTCAGACGTGGCTCTTGATACCCTCGTGACAGTACCCCCCCTTTCACGAGGGGCCTCCGGACACTCAGGACCAGGTCTCTCCGGATGAGAGGTATGGAAAGCCTGAATTAACCTGTTGGCGTTTACCTCTGACGCTGGAACCCACATTCTTTCCTCGGGATCGTAACCCCTCCAATGCACCAGATACTGAAGAGAGCGGCGGACCCGACGAGAATCAACAATTCTGGCTATTTGAAACTCCAGATTACCATCCACAATAACAGGAGGAGGTGGCAGCGGTGATGGTTCTAGAGGTGGAACATACTTCTTGAGTAACGATTTATGGAAGACGTTATGGATCTTAAAAGTCTGAGGTAGCTCCAGGCGAAAAGCCACAGGGTTAATGACGGCTACTATTTTATAAGGACCAATGAACCTAGGGCCCAGTTTCCAAGAGGGAACCTTCAACTTAATATTCCTAGTAGACAACCACACATAGTCATTCACCCCTAGGTCCGGACCTGGCGACCGTTTCTTATCGGCCATGCATTTATATTTACCACTCACCTTTTTCAAGTTAACTTGCACCTTCTGCCATACCGAAGAAAGAGATGAAGAAAACCTTTCCTCTTCGGGAACCCCAGAAGACCCCCCCTCTTTGAAAGTACAAAATTGGGGATGAAAACCGTATGCACCAAGGAATGGTGACTTGCCAGTGGACTCCTGATAATGATTATTTATGGCAAACTCAGCTAACGGTAAATATGATGACCACAACTCTTGGTTTTCAGACACAAAACACCTTAAATATGTTTCTAGGTTTTGGTTGGTACGCTCAGTCTGTCCGTTCGACTGAGGATGGAAAGCTGAGGAAAAGGACAAGTGTACCCCCAAACGGGAACAAAAAGCTTTCCAAAACTTAGAAATAAATTGGGTTCCCCGATCCGAAACCACATCGGAAGGGACCCCGTGAAGCTTCACGATTTCACTGATAAACACCTGAGCAAGAGTTTCAGCATTAGGAAGTGCGGGTAGCGCAATAAAGTGTACCATTTTGCTAAACCTGTCTACTACTACCAAAATAACTGTTTTACCCGCAGACAACGGTAAGTCAGTGATGAAATCCATTGACAGATGTGTCCATGGCCTATTGGGGATAAAAAGAGGCAATAAAGACCCTGCTGGACGTGTATGAGAGACTTTCGCGCGTGCACAAGTAGAGCAAGTAGACACGAAATCCATTACATCCTGACGCAACCTTGGCCACCAAAAACGACGAGATAATAGCTCCAAGGTTGCTTTACTACCCGGGTGCCCAGCAAGTGCCGAATTATGATCTTTTAATAATTCAAGACGCAGGTTTAACGGTACAAACAATTTCTCTGAGGGGCAAGAGGCCGGGGCGTCCCCCTGGGCCTCTAACACCTTTCCCTCTAGAACAGAGTGTACAGTAGAGACAACCACTCCTCTTTGTAAAATAGGTACCAGATCACTAGCATTACCCCCTCCAGGGAAACTACGAGATAACGCGTCTGCCTTGGCATTTTTTGCCCCAGGACGATAGGTGATTACAAAGTTAAATCTGGTAAAGAATAGCGACCACCTAGCTTGTCTAGGGGTGAGACGCTTAGCCGATTCTAGGTACAGAAGGTTTTTGTGATCCGTAATCACCGTGACGGGGTGGATTGCTCCCTCTAAGAAGTGACGCCACTCTTCAAGCGCCAGCTTAATCGCCAACAGTTCCCTATTTCCAACATCATAGTTCTTCTCTGCAGAAGATAATTTTTTGGAAAAGAAAGCGCAAGGGCGCCATTTGCCAGGAGACGGAC
Organism: Bufo bufo; assembly: GCF_905171765.1. Taxonomy (NCBI): domain Eukaryota; kingdom Metazoa; phylum Chordata; class Amphibia; order Anura; family Bufonidae; genus Bufo; species Bufo bufo. Next base: position 517,784,944 of record NC_053390.1, on the reverse strand, counting down.
CCTGAGACAATACAGCCCCCACTCCCACCTCTGACGCATCTACCTCAACAATAAAAGGCTGGGAGACATCAGGTTGAATTAGAACAGGTGCCGAGGTAAACCTCTCTTTTAGAGAGGAAAATGCATTTTTAGCGGCGTCAGACCATTTAGAAAAATCAGTCCCCTTCCTAGTCATGTCGGTAAGGGGTTTAACGATCACTGAATAATTTTTAATGAACTTTCTATAGAAATTTGCGAAACCCAAAAACCGTTGTAGGGCTTTAAGGTTCTCAGGAAGATCCCAATCTAAAATTGCCTGGACCTTCCCAGGATCCATACGGAAACCTGAAGCAGATAATAGATATCCCAGGAACTGTATTTCCTGAACGGCGAAGACACATTTTTCAATTTTCGCATCTAATTTATTCGTCCGTAGGACCTGCAGTACTTGCCTGACATGCACCTCATGTGTTTTCAGATCAGCCGAATAAATTAAGATATCATCTAGGTATATGACAACAAACCTGCCGATGAGATGACTAAAAATATCATTAACGAAATGTTGGAAGACAGCGGGGGCATTGGTCAGACCGAAAGGCATAACTAGATTTTCATAATGCCCCTCAGGGGTGTTAAAAGCTGTCTTCCACTCATCCCCTTCCCTGATACGAATCAGATTGTAGGCCCCCCTAAGATCAAGTTTGGAGAACCACCTAGTACCCGCAATCTGATTAAAAAGGTCAGGAATGAGAGGAAGAGGGTATGGGTCTCGGATGGTTATCTGGTTTAGCTCACGAAAATCTAGGCAAGGACGCAGGCCCCCATCTTTCTTTTTAACAAAGAAAAACCCTGCAGCCACGGGTGAAGAAGATGGTCTGATGTGTCCCTTAGCCAGACTCTCGGAGATATAATCTTTCATGGCTTGTCTCTCGGGACCCGAAAGATTATACAACCTGGACTTGGGTAATTTTGCACCGGGAATCAGGTTAACCGGGCAATCATAAGGACGATGAGGTGGTAGCTTCTGACAACCCTTTTCAGAAAAAATGTCCTCAAAGTCCGAAATAAATGTAGGTAGGGAAGCTATGGAGGCGATTAAGCAATTGTTATTTAAGCAATTCTCTCTGCAATGCTCACTCCACTCCAATATCTCCCTGGCCTGCCAATCCACCACTGGATTGTGCGCTACCAACCAGGGAAGACCCAATACCACAGGAGAGGGAAGGCCCTCCAGAACGTAACATGAAAGACACTCATTATGGTGGTCCCCTACCCGAAGGTGTAAATTATGAACAATGTGGGTGAGGTTTCTCTGAGACAGAGGAGCCGAATCTATAGCGAATACGGGAATAGGTCTCTGCAGCGTACAGAGAGACAAACCCATAGTGCGGGCAAAATGGGCATCAATCAAATTTACCCCTGCTCCACTGTCTAGAAAAAAAGAAATAGACTCCGTCTTAACACCAAAAACAATAACCGCTGGTAACACAAATTGAGATGTTCGTATGGAGGAAACGTATACCCCCCGGCTGACATCCTCCGCACAGCCTGGGGTTAGTAGTTTTCCGACGGTCTTTTGTTTTTGAGAAAGGAGGGACAGACATTAATGAAATGACCCTTCCCCCCACAGAAAAAACAAGCCCCCCCCCTACGGCGAACCTCAGGAGGACGGACCTGACGAGAAGTTCCGCCTAGCTGCATAGGCTCATCTAAGTCAGTACAGACTAATTGTTGCTTGGGAGAGGTAACCAATTGCTCAGGAATTTTTCGATCTCTCCCTAAGACGCCTATCTATTCTGATAGAGAGGGACATAACAGCATCAAGGGAAAGGGGGGTCTCATACAGCGCCAGTGCATCCTTAACCCTTTCAGATAACCCAGAGCAGAACTGACTCCTGAGAGCCGGGTCGTTCCACTGAGTATCCGTAGCCCACCTACGGAACTCTGAGCAATATTCCTCTGCTGACCGATCTCCCTGTAGGAGTCTCCGTAACTTCGACTCAGCCAGGGCGACTCAGTCAGGGTCATCATATATGAGACCCAAAGCCCCAAAAAATCCCTCCACTGACCGGAGAGCCTGGGAACCAGGGGGTAACGAGAACGCCCAGGATTGTGGGTCCCCCTGAAGCAGGGAAATGACAATCCCAACCCGCTGTTCTTCATTACCTGAGGAGTAAGGGCGCAACTTAAAGTATATTTTTCAGGCCTCACGGAACGTTGCAAATTTGTCCCTTCCCCCAGAAAATCTGTCAGGAAGAACAACCTTGGGTTCTGTAACAACCTGGTTACCCATAGCAACCGCTGGGGGTGCGGTCTGCTGCATTTGCTGCTGTTGTTGGAGGACAGACGCCTTCAATCCTGTCACCTCCAAAGACAGGCCTTGAAGCTGTTTTGCCAAGGCAGCAATAGGATCCATATTGGATTCTAAGTAGAGAAAAAAAAACAACAAAAAGAAAAAAAAAATTTTTTTTTTTTCTCAAAAAGTAAAGGCCAGTTATAATATCACGGTCGGCGTGACTATCACATACGTGACACAGAGGGAGGGAACAAGAAAGGCCCTGACCAAGTGAGAGGGAAGGTGGTGACCCCTGACTCACCTAGCGGCTGGCACCTGGCTGCCCTGACGTCCCTAGACGGGTTCCTCACCCGTACGCCGATCACGTGCCTAAAGCCCTGGCTTTCCCTAAGCTGAGCCCTAGATAGTGAACAGGGCGGTGGGAACACTAGTCCGCACCACTAGCTCTAAAGGAAAACACCAAGGGAAGGACAGACAATACAAACTCAACATATAATCCCAGGTGGGCGACAACAGGAGACAACAAGAAGCCCAACAGGGATCCGGAGGGTAGCACTCTGGAACGACAACCAGGATTCACAACTCCAGTGGGTCAGTATAGATGTCCAGGCAGGAAGCTCTATAACTGGCAACTAGAGAAGTGTGAGGGGAGAATATAAGGAGGTTGGGAGTGGCAGACAAGAAACAGCTGAGGAGGAGAAGCTACGGATCCCTGATTGAGACAAAAAGGATAGCAAGGCAAACACAGAAAACAATCACTAAGAAACAACGTGATCTTTAGATATAGAGCGCGCAGCCACCCGCTGCGACCTCCTGACCCCGGGTATAACGGAGTCAGACGTGGCTCTAGATACCCTCGTGACACGTGCAGATACAAGTCTAATTCTGTGATTAAACGTATACCTGTCACACAGCGCAAAAAAAAATAGGCCTCACATTTCTATTCAACCAAATCTGTACTGTTTGAGCTGGTCAAGTTATTTGTAGTGACCGTAAAAGCACAGTTTTTGTTCTGGGTTGAAAAACTATTCCCAAATTTGACATTCTCAAAATAAGTAGTTTATGCTATATGAGGCCTACTTGAAATCTATCCCAAAAAGGATATCTTAGATTCAAGGTGCTGATAGTGTCATTCAGAAAAACTTAACACACACGCTACCGTGCAGATAAAAGTCTAATTCTGTGATTAAACGTATACCTGTCACACAGCGCAAAAAAAAATAGGCCTCACATTTCTATTCAACCAAATCTGTACTGTTTTAGCTGGTCAAATTATTTGTAGTGACCGTAAAAGCACAGTTTTTGTTCTGGGTTGAAAAACTATTCCCAAATTTGCCATTTTCAAAATTGTGGTGAACGGGAACAATGAGGAAAACATCTAATAAGGGACGCGGACGTGGACATGGTCGTGGTGGTGTTAGTGGACCCTCTGGTGCTGGGAGAGGACGTGACCGTTCTGCCACAGCCACACGTCCTAGTGAACCAACTACCTCAGGTCCCAGTAGCCAGCAGAATTTACAGCGATATTTGGTGGGGCCCAATGCCGTTCTAAGGATGGTAAGGCCTGAGCAGGTACAGGCATTAGTCAATTGGGTGGCCGACAGTGCATCCAGCACGTTCACATTATCTCCCACCCAGTCTTCTGCAGAAAGCGCACAGATGGCGCATGAAAACCAAGCCCATCAGTCTGTCACATCACCCCCATGCATATCAGGGAAACTGTCTGAGCCTCAAGTTATGCAGCAGTCTCTTATGCTGTTTGAAGACTCTGCTGCCAGGGTTTCCCAAGGGCATCCACCTAGCCCTTCCCCAGGGGTGGAAGAGATAGAATGCACTAACGCACAACCACTTATGTTTCTTGATGATGAGGACATGGGAATACCACCTCAGCACGTCTCTGATGATGACGAAACACAGGTGCCAACTGCTGCATCTTTCTGCAGTGTGCAGACTGAACAGGAGGTCAGGGATCAAGACTGGGTGGAAGACGATGCAGGGGACGATGAGGTCCTAGACCCCACATGGAATGAAGGTCGTGCCACTGACTTTCACAGTTCGGAGGAAGAGGCAGTGGTGAGACCGAGCCAACAGCGTAGCAAAAGAGGGAGCAGTGGGCAAAATCAGAACACCCGCCGCCAAGAGACTCCGCCTGCTACTGACCGCCGCCATCTGGGACCGAGCACCCCAAAGGCAGCTTCAAGGAGTTCCCTGGCATGGCACTTCTTTAAACAATGTGCTGACGACAAGACCCGAGTGGTTTGCACGCTGTGCCATCAGAGCCTGAAGCGAGGCATTAATGTTCTGAACCTTAGCACAACCTGCATGACCAGGCACCTGCATGCAAAGCATGAACTGCAGTGGAGTAAACACCTTAAAAACAAAGAAGTCACTCAGGCTCCCCCTGCTACCTCTTCTGCTGCTGCCGCCTCGGCCTCTTCTGCTGCTGCCGCCGCCTCGGCCTCTTCCTCCGCCTCTGGAGGAACGTTGGCACCTGCCGCCCAGCAAACATGGGATGTACCACCAACACCACCACCTGCGTCACCAAGCATCTCAACCATGTCACACGGCAGCGTTCAGCTCTCCATCTCACAAACATTTGAGAGAAAGCGTAAATTCCCACCTAGCCACCCTCGATCCCTTGCCCTGAATGCCAGCATTTCTAAACTACTGGCCTATGAAATGCTGTCATTTAGGCTGGTGGACACAGACAGCTTCAAACAGCTCATGTCGCTTGCTGTCCCACAGTATGTTGTTCCCAGCCGCCACTACTTCTCCAAGAGAGCCGTGCCTTCCTTGCACAACCAAGTGTCCGATAAAATCAAGTGTGCACTGCGCAACGCCATCTGTGGCAAGGTCCACCTAACCACAGATACGTGGACCAGTAAGCACGGCCAGGGACGCTATATCTCCCTAACTGCACACTGGGTAAATGTAGTGGCGGCTGGGCCCCAGGCGGAGATCTGTTTGGCGCACGTCCTTCCGCCGCCAAGGATCGCAGGGCAACATTCTTTGCCTCCTGTCTCCTCCTCCTCCTACTCAGCTTCCTCCTCCTCTTCTTCCACCTGTTCATCCAGTCAGCCACACACCTTCACCACCAACTTCAGCACAGCCCGGGGTAAACGTCAGCAGGCCGTTCTGAAACTCATATGTTTGGGGGACAGGCCCCACACCGCACAGGAGTTGTGGCGGGGTATAGAACAACAGACCGACGAGTGGTTGCTGCCGGTGAGCCTCAAGCCCGGCCTGGTGGTGTGCAATAATGGGCGAAATCTCGTTCCAGCTCTGGGACTAGCCGGTTTGACGCACATCCCTTGCCTGGCGCATGTGCTGAATTTGGTGGTGCAGAAGTTCATTCGCAACTACCCCTACATGTCAGAGCTGCTGCATAAAGTGCGGGCCATCTGTTCGCGCTTCCGGCGTTCACACCCTGCTGCTGCACGCCTGTCTGCGCTACAGCGTAACTTCGGCCTTCCCGCTCACCGCCTCATATGCGATGTGCCCACCAGGTGGAACTCCACCTTGCACATGCTGGACAGACTGTGCGAGCAGCAGCAGGCCATAGTGGAGTTTCAGCTGCAGCACGCATGGGTCAGTCGCACTGCGGAACAGCACCACTTCACCACCAATGACTGGGCCTCCATGCGAGAACTGTGTGCCCTGTTGCGCTGTTTCGAGTACTCCACCAACATGGCCAGTGGCGATGACGCCGTTATCAGCGTTACAATACCACTTCTATGTCTCCTTGAGAAAACACTTAGGGCGATGATGGAAGAGGAGGTGGCCCAGGAGGAAAAGGAGGAAGAGGGGTCATTTTTAGCACTTTCAGGCCAGTCTCTTCGAAGTGACTCAGAGGGAGGTTTTTTGCAACACCAGAGGCCAGGTACAAATGTGGCCAGACAGGGCCCACTACTAGAGGACGAGGAGGACGAGGATGAGGAGGAGGTGGAGGAGGATGAGGATGAAGCATGTTCACAGCGGGGTGGCACCCAAAGCAGCTCGGGCCCATCACTGGTGCATGGCTGGGGGGAAACACAGGACGATGACGATACGCCTCCCACAGAGGACAGCTTGTCCTTACCTCTGGGCAGCCTGGCACACATGAGCGACTACATGCTGCAGTGCCTGCGCAACGACAGCAGAGTTGCCCACATTTTAACGTGTGCGGACTACTGGGTTGCCACCTTGCTGGATCCCCAGTACAAAGACAATGTGCCCACCTTACTTCCTACACTGGAGCGTGATAGATAGATGCGCGAGTACAAGCGCACGTTGGTAGACGCGCTACTGAGAGCATTCCCAAATGTCACAGGGGAACCAGTGGAAGCCCAAGGCGAAGGCAGAGGAGGAGCAAGAGGTCGCCAACTCAGCTGTGTCACGGCCAGCTCCTCTGAGGGCAGGGTTAGCATGGCAGAGATGTGGAAAAGTTTTGTCACCACACCACAGCTAACTGCACCACCACCTGATACGGAACGTGTTAGCAGGAGGCAACATTTCACTATGTGACAGTGGCCTGTTCCAGTGGTGGGTGACGTGAAGCCTGATTCTCTGCTATGACATGAAGACTGATTCTGTGCTGACATAAGGCCAGATTCTCTGTTACGGGACCTCTCTCCTCTGTCTGGGTGCCGGGGCCTAAATATGTGACAGTGGCCTGTTCCAGTGGTGGGTGACGTGAAGCCTGATTCTCTGCTATGACATGAAGACTGATTCTGTGCTGACATAAGGCCAGATTCTCTGTTACGGGACCTCTCTCCTCTGTCTGGGTGCCAGGGCCTAAATGTGTGACAGTGGCCTGTTCCAGTGGTGGGTGACGTGAAGCCTGATTCTCTGCTATGACATGAAGACTGATTCTGTGCTGACATAAGGCCAGATTCTCTGTTACGGGACCTCTCTCCTCTGCCTGGGTGCCTGGGCCTAAATATGTGACAGTGGCCTGTTCCAGTGGTGGGTGACGTGAAGCCTGATTCTCTGCTATGACATGAAGACTGATTCTGCGCTGACATAAGGCCAGATTCTCTGTTACGGGACCTCTCTCCTCTGTCTGGGTGCCGGGGCCTAAATATGTGACAGTGGCCTGTTCCAGTGGTGGGTGACGTGAAGCCTGATTCTCTGCTATGACATGAAGACTGATTCTGCGCTGACATAAGGCCAGATTCTCTGTTACGGGACCTCTCTCCTCTGTCTGCGTGCCGGGGCCTAAATATGTGACAGTGGCCTGTTCCAGTGGTGGGTGACGTGAAGCCTGATTCTCTGCTATGACATGAAGACTGATTCTGCGCTGACATAAGGCCAGATTCTCTGTTACGGGACCTCTCTCCTCTGCCTGGGTGCATGGGCCTAAATATGTGACAGTGGCCTGTTCCAGTGGTGGGTGACGTGAAGCCTGATTCTCTGCTATGACATGAAGACTGATTCTGCGCTGACATAAGGCCAGATTCTCTGTTACGGGACCTCTCTCCTCTGTCTGGGTGCCAGGGCCTAAATGTGTGACAGTGGCCTGTTCCAGTGGTGGGTGACGTGAAGCCTGATTCTCTGCTATGACATGAAGACTGATTCTGTGCTGACATAAGGCCAGATTCTCTGTTACGGGACCTCTCTCCTCTGCCTGGGTGCCTGGGCCTAAATATGTGACAGTGGCCTGTTCCAGTGGTGGGTGACGTGAAGCCTGATTCTCTGCTATGACATGAAGACTGATTCTGTGCTGACATAAGGCCAGATTCTCTGTTACGGGACCTCTCTCCTCTGTCTGCGTGCCGGGGCCTAAATGTGTGACAGTGGCCTGTTCCAGTGGTGGGTGACGTGAAGCCTGATTCTCTGCTATGACATGAAGACTGATTCTGTGCTGACATAAGGCCAGATTCTCTGTTACGGGACCTCTCTCCTCTGCCTGGGTGCCTGGGCCTAAATATGTGACAGTGGCCTGTTCCAGTGGTGGGTGACATGAAGCCTGATTCTCTGCTATGACATGAAGACTGATTCTGTGCTGACATAAGGCCAGATTCTCTGTTACGGGACCTCTCTCCTCTGCCTGGGTGCCTGGGCCTAAATATGTGACAGTGGCCTGTTCCAGTGGTGGGTGACGTGAAGCCTGATTCTCTGCTATGACATGAAGACTGATTCTGTGCTGACATAAGGCCAGATTCTCTGTTACGGGACCTCTCTCCTCTGTCTGGGTGCCGGGGCCTAAATATGTGACAGTGGCCTGTTCCAGTGGTGGGTGACGTGAAGCCTGATTCTCTGCTATGACATGAAGACTGATTCTGCGCTGACATAAGGCCAGATTCTCTGTTACGGGACCTCTCTCCTCTGTCTGGGTGCCAGGGCCTAAATGTGTGACAGTGGCCTGTTCCAGTGGTGGGTGACGTGAAGCCTGATTCTCTGCTATGACATGAAGACTGATTCTGTGCTGACATAAGGCCAGATTCTCTGTTAGGGGACCTCTCTCCTCTGCCTGGGTGCCTTGGCCTAAATATGTGACAGTGGCCTGTTCCAGTGGTGGGTGACGTGAAGCCTGATTCTCTGCTATGACATGAAGACTGATTCTGCGCTGACATAAGGCCAGATTCTCTGTTACGGGACCTCTCTCCTCTGTCTGGGTGCCGGGGCCTAAATGTGTGACAGTGGCCTGTTCCAGTGGTGGGTGACATGAAGCCTGATTCTCTGCTATGACATGAAGACTGATTCTGTGCTGACATGAAGCCATATTCTCTGCTATGGCATGAAGAGACTGATTCTATGCTGACATGAAGCCAGATTCTTTGCTATGGCATGAAGAGACTGATTCTCTGCTGATGTGAAGCCAGATTCTCTGCTATGGGACCTCTTTTAATTCATTTCCCTATCCACATTTGTTTGCAGGGGATTTACCTACATGTTGCTGCCTTTTGCAGCCCTCTAGCTCTTTCCTGGGCTGTTTTACAGCCATTTTAGTGCCCAAAAGTTCGGGTCCCCATTGACTTCAATGGGGTTCGGGTTCGGGACGAAGTTCGGGTCGGGTTCGGATCACGAACCCGAACATTTCCGGGAAGTTCGGCCGAACTTCTCGAACCCGAACATCCAGGTGTTCGCTCAACTCTAGTAGTGATACATACGGTTACATAAATACATATAAATGACTGCCACAATTTGGCAAGTATAGTGCATATAAATGATGAATCATTATTACAACATCCTTTACATTGTGTGGAAAAGATCTTAACAAGTGCAGGTGAATACATTAATCACGTAAAATTAAAAAACTCACTGTCAGCTGGGTGACTGTATGTAACTTGAATCGTGTGCTCAGCGGCGTTCCCATTCACTAACCGCGCATGCGCGAGAGGAACAAGTCTCACAATTTTTCCGGCGCCTGGGGACTGACTGGCAACCACAACCAAGATGGCCGAGATAGCTCCACAAGTGATATGCGCATGTCCAGACCGTAGTAGGGGCCGCCCATCAGTCACTACGTAATCGTAGTTGTGTACATGAATAATTAAATGCATATAAGGAGCAGGATTATAAAGATATAGTTAAATGAGGAATTTTATATTGATGAAAGGGTCTAGGACACTGCCAACCCGTGACCTACATGAGAATACATATATGATCACTAGATTCAGCGTCTTGTCAACCCATTGTAGCAGCTATAGGGAGACAATACAAACGGTGAAGAAAGGGTGTCACCCAACAATGACAGGTCATGTTAATGATCTATCAGTGTTAAAACAGGAGAAAAATCGGCGTCGCCAGGATGACCCCACGAACCGCCACTAATCCCACATAGGGGTGCATCACTCTATCACCAATGCATTTCAGTCTCTAAGCCATAACTGTATGTAAAAAAATAATATAGATAATCCAAGTTCCTTAAAAAAAATATTTATTGGAAATATTTATTAGAAATATAAAGACTGTTTGGTCGGACACCTAGCACAGCATGGACAGAACTCCGCATTGATGTTGCAGCAGCAGTCCAAACATCATGGTGTGGAAAAAAAGTACACAATATGGGTAGCCAACTAGAACCGCAATATACTTCGCATCATACAGCACCTCAGTCATGACCTTGAGAGTATTTGGAGTCTAAAAACAAAAAGAGAGAAATTTTTTTGTAAAATTACGCTTGATTAAACGCTTTAGTGTGTATACATGTGCATTCACCATACAGTTGGGAATACGGATCAAATGATTAACGGAAGAAGACAGTACTAATCAACCCTAAAATCCACATTTAACCCATTGGGTTTTAAAGTATATATCCAGTATAGCTCACATTTTTTGAGGAGAGCTTGTCTGTCTCCCCCCGTCTCCCCAATTCTATCTGTTCCAAAATGCGAAATCTTAGAGGTCATTCTGTGTGTGTCCTGCATCTTTGAAATGTTTAGACACAGGCAAATCCATTTTCTCCTTCCTAATGGAATAACGGTGCTGGTTAAGCCATGTCTTTACATCCCTGGTGGTCTCACCAACATACCACTTCCCACAGGGACAGGTCAGCTGGTAGACCACGTAGGATGAGTCACAAGTAAGAAATTGAGTGATTTTAATCACTCCATTGGTGGCCGGATTGAAAAATGTATCTCCTTTGATCATAAGTTTACAGTTTATGCAGTGATAACAAGGGTAACACCCAGTACGAGTGGAGCCGCACATTGCTCTCACACTTGACTTGGCACTACCCACATCCGCTTTTACCAATCTGTCTCCCAAATTTCGCCCTCTCCGATAGGAAAACAAAGGGGGTGTATTGAATTCTGCAATCTGAGGAAAACTATTCCCTATCAAACTCCAATGCTTCCGAATGATAGTAGCAATTTGCGAACTATCAGTGGAAAAATGGGAGATAAAGGGAATGCGTGGATTTTTGGGGGCAACATTCGGCTTAATGACTGTGGAGTGATTCTCCACTCTCATGATGGTTTCTTTGACCAATTTTTTTGGATATCCACGTGTGGCAAATTTGTGGCCCATTTCATTAAATCTAATGTGTCTCATTTGTCCATCCTTGACTATCCGCTGAACACGGAGGAACTGGCTGAAAGGCAAGGACCGGATCATGGAACGAGGGTGGTGACTATCATAACGCAACAGAGTGTTCTTGTCAGTGGGTTTCACAAATAAATCTGTACTCAAACCTCGTCCCATGATCCGGACCTCCGTATCAAGGAACTGTAATCTATCCGTGGAATGAACCACGGTAAATTTCACGGTCGGATCGACTTCGTTGAGGTATGCGTGGAACGCGAGGAGGCCCAACGTGTCGCCCGTCCACACCAAGAAGATATCGTCAATATAGCGCCACCACCCCAGAACATGTCTGAAGTGGTGGCTGCCATAAATGGACGACTCCTCAAGGTGGGCCATATAGATGTTAGCATACGTGGGCGCCACAGTTATGGCTTAGAGACTGAAATCAGTGTGGATTTTTTTATTTTTTTTAAATTTAGAATATTTTTATTTTTCCCATTTCAACATATAAAAATTCTGAAAAAGAGACATGAAAATAGACAATAATGCAAAAGGACATAAGCGATAATATTTCCTGAGTATGCACATACATTTGTTACTCACTTAACATTAAACATCAGGAATCTATCCCAATCCTATTTCTCTTCTCATGTCATACTTATATAAAGGCAAATATAACCCCCCTTCCCCCCCCATGGTTGTCTTGATGGTTACTGCATCAAAACCAAAACCAAAAAGAAGAAATTGATTTCATGATCTCATGTCAAGGGTTTCGCTCATATCTCATTCCTTTATTTACCACTTCCTTCCTACTCCTTAATCCCCTCTTTTCTACTGTTCATTTCTATTTTCCTTATTTATTTTTGGGTACAGGCGTGTTCATATCTATGCACCCTCCCGCATAAGTTCTTCCACTCTTCAATATTTGGTGGTGTGTCCGCCCCCCACTCTCTAGCCACTACAACCCGCATCAGCATTAATCCTTTTGCCCATTTCATTTCAATTTCGCTGTCGAGGCCTAATTTTCTGGTATATCCGAGCACCGCTATAGAGATCTCCAGTGGCGCGGGACACCCAGTGTGGATTTTTTTAATTGATGTTCAATTTTAGTTGATCAATGTCCGTATATAAAGCACGCTTGTAACACATGTGCACTAGGCTTGATAAAGACAGCAACAAGCTGTTGAAACGTTGCTTGACTTTGGGTCAATAAACCACACGCTTTCTTTGCTAAACCGGAGTGCTGCTGGCTGTTTTTCCAATTCTGGTCATTATTTTAGCTATTTTCCTGATTTTAGTTAATAAACACGTACTCCACTTGTAAGGCCCCTTTCACACGGGCGAGATTTCCGCGCGGCTGCAATGCGTGAGGTGAACGCATTGCACCCGCACTGAATCCGGACCCATTAATTTCTATGGGGCTGTGCAGATAAGCAGTGATTTTCACGCATCACTTTGTGCGTTTTCCAAGCAACGCAGGCCCCATAGAAGTGAATGGGGTTGCGTGAAAATCGCAAGCATCCGCAAGCAAGTGCGGATGTGGTGCGATTTGCACGCGCGGTTTCTAGGAGACGATCGGGATTGAGACCCGATCATTATTATTTTCCCTTATAACATGGTTATAAGGGAAAATAATAGCATTCTTAATACAGAATGCATAGTACAATAGGGCTGGAGGGGTTAAAAAAATAAAAATGACAATTTAACTCACCTTAATCCACTTGTTCGCGCAGCCCGGCTTCTCTTCTGTCTTCTTCTTTGCTGTGCACAGGAAAAGGACCTGTGGTGATGTGACTACGTTCATCACATGGTCCATCACATGACCCATCACCATGGTAACAGATCATGTGATGGACCATGTGATGAGCGCAGTGACGTCATCAAAGGTCCTATTCCTCAAAGAAGAAGATAGAAGAGAAGTCGGGCTGCGCGAACAAGTGGATTAAGGTGAGTTAAATTATTTTTTATTAATTTTTAACCCCTCCAGCCCTATTTTTAACCCCTCCAGCCCCTCCTTGCCCGTGTGAAAGGGTCTTTAGATCCTATTGTAACCATACTGAGAGTGGGGGGTAGGGTGTAAAGTAACACCATATACAGTAAACAATGTATACCACGGTCAATAGACCAAACCAAATCCCTTTAGGGGTCTCTATCTAATATTAAACTATATATCTTTATTTCATCATTCTTAAAACATAAGTGTAATAGAAAAAAATATGTTTAAAATTGTCAGTGTGTTGCAGGGTTTTATATCTACGGAACTAGTAGCTGCTAGTAATTACCAGCAGCAACCAAGGGATCCTGTCCCCTTATTCAGTAATTATAGACACCTATTCAGGTGCTATATTTATATTTCTGTGGCAGACAGGTTGATGTCAATAGTTAGTGAGGATAGATATATTGCATTATCGTACTGTGCCAAAATTGAGTCTGACAGGGATATGGGTATTTTGCTATATTCGATCAACCCAGCAGTCTATCTGTGCGTGGCCGGCTTTGCGAGCCCTACACACATATCAGCTGTTCACCAGAGTCAGGCGCAGGCAGTGTAGTCAGCGATACTGAGGTATAATACTGCAATGTACACCATTAGTCGATCCGTTTGTATGTACTTGCAACCTTAATGTATCACACTGACCACTGCGTGCTTCCACTCCTACTAGTACCCCACTTCCCCTGACGAAGCCACAGAGTGGCGAAACATGTCGGGAGGGGTGTTACAGTGTAGCGCTTAACTTTTAGACAGTTTTGCAGCAAGGAGTTTCATTGTAGCTAACGAAGCAGCTTAGGGCAAGTTAGAATCGGTGTGTGAATAGTGGATAGGTATATAGGGAATTAGTAAACAGCCTCGACTGGAATTACTGGCAGAAGATAGGGTTAATATAGCAGTATAAGCTAATCTCAGCTAATGGAGTGGAAGCACGCAGTGGTCAGTGCGATACATTAAGGTTGCAAAAAAGGGAGTAGTGCATACAGTACTTTCTTTAGCAGAACAAAGGCTCTTTACAGGAACTGACTAACATTCGATTTGCTAATATAAGCTTAAGTCCTCAGAAGTGTTTTATGTTATATTTATATCCAGTGCAGCAGTATATTGTGTATTTACATAGTTCCACTACCAATTGCAATGCATGACTTCATAGAAATGTAAAAACTGATATTATTGATAACTAGCAATGCATTTTTTGCAAATATAAAAATATATTACAAGTTATATTATAATATAAATAATAATAATATAATTATAATATATATAAATATATATACATATATATATATATATAAATATATATATACATAGATAGATATATATATATATATAGATATATTTATATACACACACAAACATATATATACATACATGCATGTATACACAGACACACACACATATATACACATATATGCACACATGTATATACATAGATAGAATTTAGACTCCTGTACTCCACTTGATTTTTAAGAATAATGCTTTTATTATTGTGCGGTTCCAGTCAAAAAACGTTTTTCGGCTTATAGCCTTCTTCAGTACAACCAGTTTGAGCCGCAGATATAGGATAAAAGCGTAGAAGTAATGAACCCTCAGTGGGTTCATTACCCTGCTGCGTTCATGAAGGGCTCTGTGGCCCTGTGTGGCGAGCGTAGTTGTTAGGCAATAGCCTGGATGAAATGGCACCTTTTCATCCAGGCTATTGCCTAACAACTACGCTCGCCACAGGCCAGTTGGGCGCTGCTCAACACCTAATGTCATTGTATTTAATTAATATAAAATAAAATGGCAGCATCTCTGTATCCTAATAACACATTCTAGTTCCCACGGTCATGGGAACCAATCACAGCACGGTTCTCACGGAAATTAAGGTTAAATACCTTGTTAACCAATATGACATAATTGTTTTGACAAGCTGTCATCACCAATTAAGCTGGATTGCCAGAGAACCGGCCTGTGATTGGTTCCCATGACCGTGGGAACTAGAATGTGATTGGCTGAATATTCTGTATTGAGCGATCCAGCTATAAAAAGACCTGGCAGTGAAGAAAATGGCAGATTACTGTTATTAGGATACAGAGAGGCTGCAATTTTTTATTAATTAAATACAATGACATTAGGTGTTGAGCAGCACCCAACTGGCCTCCTGTCGATTTAACCTTTTAATCCCCTTTCTACCAGCATTCAATTATTTGCTATGGGGATGAAGTGGTGAGATCGGTTATTTACAGGTCTGTATGGTACTTTCTATGGTTCAGTTCAGCGCCTCTGTTTTTTTAATTATTCATAATTAAAAATCAAATTATTCATTTTTATTCATAAAAATACGAGGATTGTGTTTGCAGTAATCTACCAGCGCTGCACCGACTTTCCCCGTGTGTAGTATGTGTCTGCCAGCCTTAGGATGTGCTGTCATTAGTCCTCCTTATGATGTGCAGTGTGTGAGGCTGGTGGTCACAGGTCATGGCTCTGCCAGCTCTCCAGGGCACAGGATTCCTGCTGGAGACCCTTTCACTGCTGGTGCCCTGGAGCGCACGGCATTAGTGTGTACAGAGATGCTGTGCGCTCCCATTGCCCATGAGATGTGACAGCTGTACTCCCCTTTGTATGGTTCCATTCAGCGCTTCTGGTTGTTTTAATTATTCATAAATTATTCCTGAAAATGGGGCAAATTTGGACTGGCGATCAGTTTACAATACTTTATGCGGGACTTCTGTAATGGAATAAGCCTTGCCACCTACAGTACTCCTATCTCCACAGCGAAACTTTGATATTTACCGTATAGCGCATGGGAACTAACTAACTGACTGTAGTTCCATGCGCCATCTGGTGTTCACAAACCAACATTGCACCCTGAATTTTCTCAATGGCTATTTACGCGATTCTGGTTTGCTAATTGAATTGGAAATCGGTTTGCGCTGCCGCGATTCTGAAAGGAGCGCTAGCGATGCTATATCTGTAGGTCAAAAGTCACAGGGCAGTCACCTTGAATTTCAGTATTTTTCCACCAGTAAATCATGGAAAAATGTATACTGTCATATATGATAGTAACAGATAACAGTAATGGCCCAGATGTTTGAGATATTAAGGTAGATATTATGTGTGTATTCTGATGTATATATTGTATGGTAGAATTAAGGGATTGAGTCTATAGACCAAATTGAGCTACGGCTCTCATATATCACTTTACATTACTTAGTATAATTTACAGCTATTCATTTCCAACTGCATTTGCAGCCTGGTTGTTACAGGTTTCCCTTATTGTCCTGTCCCCTGATATTTAATACAGTCGTTCCAGTTTTAAATAGCAGATGGAACGGTGCCATGAATACAGAACTTCACATAGCATTACGACTTACATTATTCATTAATGGAAAATCTGTTGCAGCTCTTGATTTGAAATTATTGCCAACTTTTTTGGAATTGCTTTAAAAGTTCTAAAGCCAGGTCATGGGAAACTTTCTCTTATGGGAACTTACACTTATGATACAAAGCATTAGTGTTAAGATTGGTTTTTGTAGTTCTCACACAGCTGAATTTACTGTAAAATACCTTCCAGAAGATCACTGACAGAGTATTAAATGGTTAGGAAACATTTAGGGTCCCTACACCCCATAGCACTTGTGTTTTTCTTCATACTATGTGTGGATTTTATGACCTTATTTTAGCAGTTTTTTTCTAAATGACTATGTGAGCCATGTTTTTTTCTGCTATAGAGAAAGAGGTCAAAAGGCCAGAAAACCTCCAAAAACTAACATGCTGCATTTTTTAAAAAATGACCGAAAAAACTCCACCTAATTAGCAAAAATGCCGGTGTTTCCTACATTTCCTATTTCCTATAGACCTTCAGCTGTCATCTGGAGCTGGTGTTTTTACTACAAGAATTGCGCCAAAAGACAAAGGGTCAAAAACCACTACTAAAAATGCAATAGGACACAAAAACACCACTAAAAACCTATGTGTGAACCCACCCTAATATTATATATTGCATTTGGATATACTGAAGACAATGCCATTTGCTTTCTCCATAAATGATTATGAACACAAATTTTTATGTGTCATTTGTCACAAAACTTTATGATTATTACTATACCTTTATTCCCCACCTTTACCTTGAATTGTGCGCTGTGAATTTTATTTTGTTGCAGATTCTTCATATCAGTGGAGGTCTTACTGGGTAACCACAGAACAGCTTACAAAGGGACATCTGTTCTTAGTGTTATTTCAGATTCTTCTAGCATATGATGAAGGCCAGCGTGACAAGATGTGATAATGCAGTAATTTGCAGAACTGCATCATCGTCCCAATTTGGCATCTGAGTCATCTGAGCAGGACTTTCGTCTCCGCTCAAAAATCATGTTCTGAGCGGACACCGAACGGACCCCATTATAGTCTATGGGTTCTTTAGGCTCCGTTACGCTCAGTTAGGTCTGTTATCTGCAAAATCCGTCCTTTCCATTCTCCTTCTCCTCAACGGAGCCGGAGAACGGAAAGGAGAAACGGTGATGTGAACGAGGCCTTAAGTGAAGATGCAGTAAGTTTGTTAAATTATAATTGAAAGTGTTTCCAGGATGTTGTGGTTACATACTTGTTAGAAGGCATTGAGGGCTTTTAACCCAAAGGGGTTCATAATTCTGAGGAAGGCCATGGTTAGTCACTTCCATTTTGACAGTGGATAATGAAAATTGGACCAAACATCATGGAAAAAGTGTGGAAGGGTAGCAAGAAAGGGCCAGTCAATGGGCATTTTGTTGTTTGCTATGGGGTGACTTTCTTCTGTGTACTCCACTGGTGAGTACTCACCTGGACTACTAAAAGGGTTAAAAAAACTTTTTTTTGTACAGATTGCAGAACCTTGAGTTGCATACAGTATGATGTCATATTGCTGACTAGAGGAAAGCCCCTCACTGTATATTGCCCTATGCAATGTTGTGTACAGATTTCTATAATCTAGACTTTGGGAGGCTTTAAGTAAAAAAGAATATGAATGTAAATGTGCATCTGGGATATACTTTAAGTTAATGAGTTTCAGCTAGGGACAGCACTGCATCTCTCTTTAGCTGGAAACCTTTAGCTTCCTGACAAACATAATTTCTCTGCAGGACTTTACAGCACTATGAAGTTGATTTATTAGGCCCTTCCCCGCCCAAGGGACCAACAGCACAATGCAGAAAAATTCAAAACCTGCAGACAAAATGTCAAAGGATGTAAAAAAAAAAAAAAAGTATATAGAATCTTCCTTTTGTAGCAGCATCTGCTTAAGACAGTGCTGGATGTATAGGGATTTGGGAATCCTACATATAGAGCGTATAAGTTTTACTATGACATAAATCAGGAAATATATGTTTACTGCACTATGCATTCTCTATCTACATTTCTTGTACAGTAGGTAGTCTTGTCTACAGTGTAAAGCACTATGATTGCATTCCAGAATGTTCTCCTTGCATGTCCATCTTTCAAAACTATTTTACAGTCTACAAACTGTAGGTAATATACTTACAAAGCTAAATAACATTTCATTACTTATCCTATAGTGATCTCAAGTTACAACCTAAAGCATACTTCATTGCAGCATTGAACAATTCTGCATTTCAGGGGCATAGCTATAGGGGGTGCAGAGGTAGCAGTCGCTATTGGGCCCAGGAGCCTGAGGGGGTCCAAAGATCATTGTGGATTGTGCCACATAAGAAGACACTGGTATTATATAAAGTAAACCTCTGGCTGGATGGAAGGGGTTGGGTCAAGAATTTGGCATGGAGGGGTGCCATTTCAATTTTTGCAGAAGGCAACACAAAGTTTATGTGCTCCCCTGCTTCTGACCACAAAGCACTGAGGGAAGGGGGGCCCAAGCTAAACTCTTGCAACAGGGCCCATTAGCCTTTAGCTACGTCTCTGGGTAGCTCCATGACTACAAAGGGTGTGAGCCCGGGGAGAAGTGTTTTCTCTGTACCATAATTCAATCTCCTAAATAATGATGATACTAATTATTATATAGTGCAAACATATTCCACAGCACTTTACACTACGAGGGTTAAAGGGGTTTTCTGACTGTTTTATATGGTATCTGATCAATGGGGGCTCTATACCTAAGAGCCCCGCCAATCAACATTTTGAGGCCTTCTGGCGATTTACAATAGGTCAGGGACATCACGTTTAACGGTCACGTGGCCTAGGCGTGGCTCAGCACCTTTCAAGTGAAACACATCCTCTATACAATGTACAGTGTGAGGAGGCCATGTCATTCACAGGAGTGCCGTACATTTCTCAAACAGATGATTGTTGTGGGTCTCGGGTGTCAGATCACCACTAGGGATGAGCGAATCGAGTTTGGATGAAACATCCGAAGGCAGTTGGCATAAAACTTTGTTCTAATACTGTGCGGAGCAGGAGCTCCATACAGTATTAGAATGTATTGGCTCTGATGAGCCAAAGTTTTTGCTTCCACTTGGAACCGAACCCGAGTTCGGGAAATGTTTTTTTCCTTTACAAATTAATTTATGAAGTTATTGCCGATGAGCCAAAGTTATTGCTTCGCGAAGTCTCGCAAGACTTTGCGAAGCAATAACTTTGGCTCATCGGCAATAACTTCATAAATTAATTTGTAAAGGAAAAAAACATTTCCCGAACTCGGGTTCGGTTCCAAGTGGAAGCAGAAACTTTGGCTCATCAGAGCCAATACATTCTAATACTGTATGGAGCTCCTGCTCCGCACAGTATTAGAACAAAGTTTTATGCGAATCGACTTCGGATGTTTCATCTGAAGTCAATTTGTTTATCCCTAATCACCACCAATCAGATACTGGTGACCTATCCTGAGGATAGCTCATCAGTATAAAACAGTCAGCAAACCCCTTTAACATACAGATGAAATCAGACTTTACATTGTAAGACACTAAGCAGTTGAAACAATGGGAGTGAGGACCCTACTTGCAAGAGCTTACAATTTATGAGGAAATGGGGGTAACACAACAGGTATGAGTGTTTGTTTTGTACAGTGGTCCAGCCATCTTTTATACAAATTGGGAAGTACAGCTGCATGAGCCAGCCACCAGCCGGTATCTGAGTATTCACAGATATGAACTGCTGTTGGCAGTCCCATGGTTCCCGTGCTGCCCTGTTCCCATCTGCTGGTCCTGTGATTAGAGCTGTCACTCGACAGTTAAAATCAATTAAGACCTAAATATCTAGATGAACCTCCGGCTGTCTGTTGTCAAGCTTGTTGACCGTTTCTAACAGCAACCTTCAAAATTGGCGGATTATAACACATTGAGGTGGTATTCTGGTGGTAGTAGAGGTCTAGATGCATGATAGCATATATTCTAGTAAAACAGGGTAAAGACTATAATATATTTAAGACTATGTGGTGTTTAGTTGCACTGTGTGAAAGGGATTACTTAAAAGGCTATTCATTACACTATAGCAAGGTTCAGCAACCTCTGGTGCTCCTGCTGTTGTGAAACTACAACTCCCAGCATGTACTCTTGCTTGGCTGTTCTCCGAACTCTCGTAGAAGTGAATGGGAGTTGTAGTTTCACAACAGTGGAGGTTGTTGACCCCTGCACTGCCGACACTACAGTGCAACATCTGGCCACTGTGGCTTCAGTTGTCAACCAGTTCTGACAATATGATATAATATCTTAGTAGAATATACAGTCCTGGGGAAGCTGCCAGGAAATAAAGCAAATTGAGAAACTAAAATAAATTAAAAGGCTAAAATTAAAAAATATTCAACTTTGGAGAAAGTATTTAAAATATGTAATAAAAATTATAAAAATGGGAAGTCATCTAATATCTGTATAAGAATGATATCAAAATGGGTTGCAATGCCGTCAGATGGCTACTGGGCAGCAGTGCTTCAATAAACCTGAGAGACTCATCATCATGTGCTGCAGAGTGCCACCTAGTGGTGACGTTTAGACATCGATGGAAACTCATGGATGGGTAACAGCATAGATTCTCTGAGTGTGTATTCTCTGACATCTCATTTTCTCCAACACGCTTTTATAACAAGAACACAAATGCCGGGCTTCATCCAAATGCATCTCCACAGATAAGCTACTGCCTGAGCCACCAGATCCGGGCTTGTACATTGAAGCGCATAGTGTCTTTGATTTTAAACAATTCATTTTGGTTGTCTGGTTTGACTGAAATAGCTTGTGTTACTTTATTTACAGTAGATGGCAATCCTCCATCCATATCATACTGCCAGTTTTCTATTGAAATATGGTATTGTGCAGCATGATGTACATTGCCTTGAATAGTTGAATAGACTGCACTGCACCCTAGACTAGCAACAGCAGCAAGAGGACCTGGTTTTCTGGTTTTCTGAGGTTTGCAGAATTATCCTAAATTCTAATGAATTTATTATGTAAAGCGTGAGCTGAGGTTGGCATGACTATTTAGTACACAGCAGTAACCAGAGGCCACTTAAATAATTTATAAGAGTAAATTAGTGGAAGTCGGTGCATTCAGCTCTCGGGTTTATCCTAGTCCAGCCTTCATCTTTAAAGGAAGCATTGCATTGTATAAAACATTGATTATATTTACTGTCACCTACTAATAACTAAGATTGGAGAGAGTACAAGCCATCCATATCTTTCTAACCATATCTATAACCGGATAATTGTATTAAATAAATGATTCAAAAAAAGCTTGGCCAGTCTGTGAAGGGTTATTCAAGGATCATCAAGGATCAGCACTTGACCTGCTGAGCTCTCCTTGAGGACATGTTCAAGAAACATTGGGACAAATTTATTAATTTGAGAAATGTCCCCAAAATTTACAAACTTGTTTAGACCTATATTTATAGATGCAACTATGCAAAAAAGAATAATCCAAAAAGATTAAACACAAGCGTATCCATACACTTTTCCCCCTGCACTGACCCAGCAGGGATAGATTGATTGGGAAGCACTCGTCTGTAATGCTATGCACTCATTCTCCTGGATCTATCGATGAATAATCATAAGGGCACCAGTGCCTTTTATTATAGGCCTCGTGGTATTTTAGGATTTCTCTTCACGTGTAATTACTTTGGTGAAATAGCTACACAGGGAACTGTAGCACAGAGTACCTGTAGGATTCCCTCCTTTTGCCTTGGTTTCTTGTAGTTCTAGCCACTTGATCATTGTTAGCCCCAGTTTAGTGAAATTTTCCTGGATTAACGAAGGCTGTAGGACAGACCACAGATTCGGTCTCCACACAGTAGGCAGTTGTCTATATTATACCCAGGCTAGCAGAGAGTAATTTACACTTTAGTTAGCAATCAGGAGACAGTAAGGGTCCTTTTACAGGAACCGATGTGCAAGGCAATCAGACATTCCCCAATAATTGCCTGATCGTCAGAAGATTTACATGCAGCAGTCACCTCCGCTGTAGGACAAGTGCAGTCACCTCCGCTGTAGGACAAGTGCAGTCACCTCCCCCCATAGATATTCATGTTTTTAGGCAGGATGATCTGCTGCACAGGATTTTTGGTGCCGGCAGAATGACACGATCACCTTGCTCGTTCATCGGGTGATTGCCAGAACCTTGAAGGGTACTTTCACACTAGCATTAACGTTTTCTAGTATTGAGTTCCGTCATAAGGGCTCAATATCGGAAAAAAACTTATCAGTTTTGTCCTAATGCATTCGGAATGGAAAGCAATCCGTTCAGTATGCATCAGGATGTCTTCCGTTCCGTCCCTTTTACGGTATTTGGCTGCGGTATTTTCTCCAGTCAAAATTCCGGAACACTTGTCGGATCCGGCATTAATTTCTATTGAAATGTATTAATGCCGGATCCGGTACCAAGTGTTCAGGAAATTGATGCAATGACGATCCAGTGAAAATAAATAACTACCGGATCCGCTTTTCCGGATGACACTGGAGAGACGGATCCGGTATTTCAATGCATTTGTCACAAACAAATGATATCCGTTTGGTAGAACTGTCTGCCGGAATCCAACAACCCTAGTGTGAAACTACCCTTAGACATGCTAAATATTAAGAATAAATGTTTACACAAATGCTCATCCCCAATAATCTGCCTGATTATTGTGCAGTGTTAAAGGACCTTAAAGGGATTGTGCAAGAATGGGGTGGCGGGTGGAGCTTGGCAAACTCCTCCACTTTTTCAGACCTGTAAAGGAAAGCTGACTTACCTGCTTCCCAGCTCCCCGCTCCTTCTTCTCCAGGCCTGCGATGCTCTGTTGGGCTCTCTCGATTGGAAAACATTCGGTTTGACATCACTACAGCCAATCACTTGCTGTGGCAGAGACCAGATCCTCTTGTGTCATGTGACAGTTTGCCATGACGTATTGGGAGCTGGTCACTGCCACAGACAGTGATAGCCTGCGGCAATGTCAAACCGAATGTTGATATTGAGGGAGCCCAGCAGAGCATCGCAGGCCTGGAGAAGAAGAAATGTGAATTAGGTAAGTCATCTCTCCTTTACAGGTCCTCCATACTTACTTGTCTTTGGATAAGGCCTCTTTCACACTACCGTTTTTTTTTTTCTCCGTTTTGCGGGCCTTTTTTTGCGGTCCGTATACGGAACTATTCATTTCAATGGGTCCGCAAAAAAAACGGAATGTACTCCGTATGCATTCCGTTTCCGTGTTTCCGTATCTCCGTTCCGTGCAAAGATAGAACATGTCCTATATTTGGCCGCAAATCATGTTACGTGGCTCCATTAAAGTCAATAGGTCCGCAAAAAAAGGGAATGCATACGGAAATTCATCCGAATGTCTTCCGTATCCGTTCCGTTTTTTGCGGAACCATCTATTGAAAATGTTATGCCCAGCCCAATTTGTTCTATGTAATTACTGTATACTGTATATGCCATACGGAAAAACGGAACGGAAAACAGAACCGAAATGGAAACACAACGGAAACAAAAAAACGGAATAACGGATCCGTGAAAAACGGACCGCAAAACACTGAAATAGCCATACGGTAGTGTGAAAGAGGCCTAATGTATACTTTTCCCATTTGTAGGATAGTACTTTTTAGTCAATTCTTTTACAGATGGCTAAGGATAAACCCGTACAGTACCAGCGTCTTACATGTACGGCGCTGGCTACTGTGTCTAAAATCCCAGCTGATCAGGTAAGTACAGGAGCTGCGCCCGCCCGATTAGCTGCAGGGGTCCTGCAGTCACTAATGGCCAGACCGCTGCTGTATGCGCCGGCATCGGTGAAAACACTGATGCCGGCGCATTAACCCTAGATGTGCCGCGGTCAGTGCTGACCACTGCATGTGCGATGTATGGGGAGGGAGCTGCCATCGGATCCCCACGCTGCTGTGACGGCAGCCCGATGCCTTTATTTAGGCATCATCGCTGCCTTCCCTCTTAGGTCTCATGCATACGACCGTATGTATTTCACGGTCCGCAAAAAACAGATCCGCAAAAAATACGGAAGTCCCTTATAGAACTGTACTATCCTTGTCCGTAATGCGGACAATAATAGGACATGTTCTATTTTTTTGCGGAACAGAAATACGGACATACGGAAACGGTATGCACACAGAGTAACTTACGTTTTTTTTGAGGACCCATGAAGTAAATGGTTGCGCATGCGGTCCGCAAAAAAAAAAAATGGAACGGACACGGAAAGAAAATACATTCGTGTGCATGAGCCCTTAGGATCCATTCAGACGTCCGTAGTGCATTGCGGATCCGCAATACACCTGGCCGGCACCCCCATAGAACTTCCTATAGCGGACAAGAATAGGACATGTTCTATTTTTTTTCAGAGCCGCGGACCGGAAGATCGGGGGGCGCGCTCCGGAAATGCGGATGCTGAGAGCACATAGTGTGCTCTCCGCAACCATTCCTTTCCCATAGAGAATGAATGGGTCTGCACCTGTTCGCCAATTTGCGGAACAGATGCGGACCCATTATACGGACGTGTGAATGGAGCCTTAGGGTCCATTCACACGTCCGTTGTTTCTTTCCTGATCTGTTCCGTTTTTTGCGGAACAGATCTGGACCCATTCATTTTCAAGGGGGCCTGAAAAAAAATCAGACATTGAGCTGTCCGTTTTTTTTCAGGACCCATTGAAAATGAATGGGTCCAGATCTGGTCCAGATCTGTTCCGCAAAAAACGGAACAGATCAGGAAAGAAACAACGGACGTGTGATTAGTCTGTGAGATCCAGCCCCCTGGATCTCACAGGCAGGAAGGCTGTAAGTGTATTAGGGTACATTCACATGAGCGTGTGTAATTCTCTCCGCTTAGCGGTCCGCAAATAACGGAACCGTGTGGCCACATTTTATGGACGAATGACTTCTGTTTGTGTTCCGTATGTCTTCAGTTTTTTACCGTCCTCAAAAAACGGAAGGAAAAAAAAAGAGAGAGCGAAAAAAAAAGAATTATTAAGGCCTCTTGCACACAAACATTAATTTTTTTCCATTTCCATTCCGTTTTTTGCGTTCCATATACGGTCCGTATACGGAAGCATTCGTTTCAATAGGTCTGCAAAAAATACGGAATGTACAGTCGTAGCCAAAAGTTTTGAGAATGACAAAAATATTAGTTTTCACAAAGTTTGCTGCTAAACTGCTTTTAGATCTTTGTTTCAGTTGTTTCTGTGATGTAGTGAAATATAATTACACGCACTTTATACGTTTCAAAGGTTTTTATCGACAATTACATGACATTTATGCAAAGAGTCAGTATTTGCAGTGTTGGCCCTTCTTTTTCAGGACCTCTGCAATTCGACTGGGCATGCTCTCAATCAACTTCTGGGCCAATTCCTGACTGATAGCAACCCATTCTTTCATAATCACTTCTTGGAGTTTGTCAGAATTAGTGGGTTTTTGTTTGTCCACCCGCCTCTTGAGGATTGACCACAAGTTCTCAATGGGATTAAGATCTGGGGAGTTTCCAGGCCATGGACCCAAAATGTCAACGTTTTGGTCCCCGAGCCACTTAGTTATCACTTTTGCCTTATGGCACGGTGCTCCATCGTGCTGGAAAATGCATTGTTCTTCACCAAACTGTTGTTGGATTGTTGGAAGAAGTTGCTGTTGGAGGGTGTTTTGGTACCATTCTTTATTCATGGCTGTGTTTTTGGGCAAAATTGTGAGTGAGCCCACTCCCTTGGATGAGAAGCAACCCCACACATGAATGGTCTCAGGATGCTTTACTGTTGGCATGACACAGGACTGATGGTAGCGTTCACCTTTTCTTATCTGGAAAAGCCTTTTTCCAGATGCCCCAAACAATCGGAAAGGGGCTTCATCGGAGAATATGACTTTGTCCCAGTCCTCAGCAGGCCATTCACCATACTTTCTGCAGAAGATCAATCTGTCCCTGATGTTTTTTTTGGAGAGAAGTGGCTTATTTGCTGCCCTTCTTGACACCAGGCCATCTTCCAAAAGTCTTCGCCTCACTGTGCGTGCAGATGCTCTCACACCTGCCTGCTGCCATTCCTGAGCAAGCTCTGCACTGGTGGCACTCCGATCCCGCAGCTGAATCCTCTTTAGGAGACGATCCTGGCGCTTGCTGGACTTTCTTGGGCGCCCTGAAGCCTTCTTAACAAGAATTGAACCTCTTTCCTTGAAGTTCTTGATGATCCTATAAATTGTTGATTGAGGTGCAATTTTAGTAGCCACAATATCCTTGCCTGTGAAGCCATTTTTATGCAATGCAATGATGGCTGCACGCGTTTCTTTGCAGGTCACCATGGTTAACAATGGAAGAACAATGATTTCAAGCATCACCCTCCTTTTAACATGTCAAGTCTGCCATTTTAACCCAATCAGCCTGACATAATGATCTCCAGCCTTGTGCTCGTCAACATTCTCACCTGAGTTAACAAGACGATTACTGAAATGATCTCAGCAGGTCCTTTAATGACAGCAATGAAATGCAGTGGAAAGTTTTTTTTGGGATTAAGTTAATTTTCATGGCAAAGAAGGACTATGCAATTCATCTGATCACTCTTCAAAAAATTCTGGAGTATATGCAAATTGCTATTATAAAAACTTAAGCAGCAACTTTTCCAATTTCCAATATTTATGTAATTCTCACGACTGTACTCCGTATGCATTCCGTTTCTGTATTTCAAAGATAGAACATGTCCTATTATTGCCCGCAAATCACGTTCCGTGACTCCAGTCAAGTGAATAGGGCTGTAAAAAAAACAGAACGGATACGGACTGCATCCCTATGTCTTTCGTATCTGTTCCGTTTTTGCGGATCCATCTATTGAAAATGTTATGCACAGCCAAATTTTTCTATGTAATTACTGTATATGCCATGCTTACGTTTCCGTTTGCGATCCGCAAAAAACAAACAGAACGGCAAAGCGGAACGGAGACACTACTGAAACAAAAAATGGAAAAACGAATCAGTTTAAAACGGACCGCAAAACACTGAAAAAGCCTTACGGTCATGTGCAAGAGGCCTAAGGCCTTCAATAATACAGAAACGGATCCGCAAAAAACTGATGGCATACAGAAACCATTCTGTATGTCATCTGCAATTTACGGATCTATTGACTTGAATGGGGCTGCGGACCGATCTGTGCGGACAATAGTAGTACAAGCTTCAAATTTTTGGGGACTAGAAATGCGGAAACATGGATGCGGACAACATACTGAATGTTGTCCGCACATTTTATTCATCCATAGGAATGAATGGATCTGCATCTATTTCGCAAAATCGTAACAGATACGGACCAGACGCGGATAAAATTATACGGTCGTGTGAATGTACCCTGACAGTGAGTAACACACTTACAGCCAATACATTACAATACAAATGTATTGTAATGCATTGTACAGGGGATCAGACCCCCAAAAGTTGAAGTCCCAGAGTGGGACAAAAAAAAAGTAAAAAAAAGGTAAAAAACAAAATTTTTACAATTCAAAAAATCTAAAGTTTCAAGTAAAAAAAAAAAAAGCGTCCCTTTTCCAAAATAAATTTTGGTCATATTAGGAATTAGGTATCGCCGTATCCGTATAGACCAGCTCTATAAAAATATCACATGATCCACCCCAACAGGTGAACGCCGTAAAAAAATAAATAAAATTGTGCCAAAACAGCCATTTTCTGGTCACCTTGCCTCACAAAAAGTGTAAGAGTAAGGGTCCATTCACACGTCCGCAATTGTGTTCCGCATTTTGCGGAACGGAATTGCGGACTCATTCAATTCTATTCCGGGTCCGCAATTCTGATCCCGAAAAAAATAGAACATGTCCTATTCTTGTCCGCAATTGCGGACAAGAAAACGCATTTTCTATGAAAATGCCAGCGATGTCCGTGTTTTGCGGATCCACGGATCCGTGGATCCGCAAAACACCCACGGACATGTGAATGGACCCTAAAACATGAGCTCCTAAGTGCCAGCAGTGGATATCATAAGAGTACTATAGTTGTCCGCTCAACTAATACTCACATGTACCTCGTTCCACTCTCTCTTAGTAGCTTGTTTTTGGCTATGTTTTATGGTTCAGTGTGTCTCCTTCTTCCTGGCTGTGAGTTGTCCGATCACAGAGGAGGACGTCACAGCCAGAGAGAAGGTTAGCTTTTTTTTCTCCCTGGCTTCTCCTACCTGTACTGGATTTACAGTGGGATGCGAAAGTTTGGGCAACCTTGTTAATCGTCATGATTTTCCTGTATAAATCGTTGGTTGTTACGATAAAAAATGTCAGTTAAATATATCATATAGGAGACACACACAGTGATATTTGAGAAGTGAAATGAAGTTTATTGGATTTACAGAAAGTGTGCTATAATTGTTTAAACAAAATTAGGCAGGTGCATAAATTTGGGCACTGTTGTCATTTTATTGATTCCAAAACCTTTAGAACTAATTATTGGAACTCAAATTGGCTTGGTAAGCTCAGTGACCCCTGACCTACATACACAGGTGAATCCAATTATGAGAAAGAGTATTTAAGGGGGTCAATTGTAAGTTTCCCTTCTCTTTTAATTTTCTCTGAAGAGTAGCAACATGGGGGTCTCAAAACAACTCTCAAATGAACTGAAGACAAAGATTGTTCACCATCATGGTTCAGGGGAAGGATACAGAAAGCTGTCTCAGAGATATCAGCTGTCTGTTTCCACAGTTAGGAACATATTGAGGAAATGGAAGACCACAGGCTCAGTTCAAGTTAAGGCTCGAAGTGGCAGACCAAGAAAAATCTCGGATAGACAGAAGCGACGAATGGTGAGAACAGTCAGAGTCAACCCACAGACCAGCACCAAAGACCTACAACATCATCTTGCTGCAGATGGAGTCACTGTGCATCGTTCAACCATTCGGCGCACTTTACACAAGGAGATGCTGTATGCGAGAGTGATGCAGAGGAAGCCTTTTCTCCGCCCACAGCACAAAAAGTGCCGCTTGAGGTGGGCTAAAGCACATTTGGACACGCCAGCTTCATTTTGGAATAAGGTGCTGTGGACTGATGAAACTAAAATTTAGCTATTTGGCCATAACAAGGGGCGTTATGCATGGAGGAAAAAGAACACAGCATTCCAAGGAAAACACCTGCTACCTACAGTAAAATATGGTGGTGGTTCCTTCATGCTGTGGGGCTGTGTGGCCAGTGCAGGGACTGGGAATCTTGTCAAAGTTGAGGGACGCATGGATTCCACTCAGTATCAGCAGATTCTGGAGACCAATGTCCAGGAATCAGTGACAAAGCTGAAGCTGCGCCGGGCTGGATCTTTCAACAAGACAACGACCCTAAACACTGCTCAAAATCCACTAAGGCATTTATGCAGAGGAACAAGTACAACGTTCTGGAATGGCCATCTCAGTCCCCAGACCTGAATATAATTGAAAATCTGTGGTGTGACTTGAAGAGAGCTGTCCATGCTCGGAAGCCATCAAACCTGAATGAACTAAAGATGTTTTGTAAAGAGGAATGGTCCAAAATACCTTCAACCAGAATCCAGACTCTGATTGGAACCTACAGGAAGCGTTTAGAGGCTGTAATTTCTGCAAAAGGAGGATCTACTAAATATTGATTGCATTTCTTGTTTGTGGTGCCCAAATTTATGCACCTGCCTAATTTTGTTTAAACAATTATAGCACACTTTCTGTAAATCCAATAAACTTCATTTCACTTTTCAAATATCACTGTGTGTGTCTCCTATATGATATATTTAACTGACATTTTTTATCATAACAACCAACGATTTATACAGGAAAATCATGACGATTAACAAGGTTGCCCGAACTTTCGCATCCCACTGTACATACCAGATGGGAAACCAGAACGGGGGGCACAGCGGGCAAACGGAGCAGTGCATAGGGAAAATAGTAAGCTGTGTAATGTGACTTCAGTATGCCCTACACAGCACACTAGTTATATGATAATGTCCGGACCGGTGATAGGTCCTCTTTAATCTATATTTCACTTAGGAATCCACTGCCAAAGGACTATGAAAACCTGGTGAAATAATCCAGATATTAATGCCTGGACTGTCACCACCAGTAACCTCCTAGATATATAAAATGTATACAACTATCTGCTGTGACAGTCTAGTCAAGTATGATCTCGGAGGATAATAGTTTTATTCAGTCCTAGCAGTAGTCCCTGCAGTGCAATATGGGGAAAGTTTGAGGCACTTTCCTCTAATCGAGATATTAGCACAGTGTAAGCAAATAAACTGAAGGGATCGATGATGTCACATTATGTAGGTGATGTCATTTCAAAGTTTATTTAATACAAAGCTGAGAGCTTAAATAAACACATTTGAAAAAAAAAGTAGGGCAAAAAAAAACTATTTATTACGTTTCAAATGGGATCATCTGACTGAAGGTTGACTTAAGTGTGAACTAGGCCTTATAGTAAAACTAAGAGGCGAAAATTCAACCTTTTTGTGAAAATGTGTCGCCATATATCAAGAAGTGAGCATGTTGTTATAACACTACACTATCAATATGAATGATCATTATGCTATCACCATACATGAGTATACAGGCCTTCTTCATCACACCCAGCAGGCATCCCACACACTCAGCTCTTCCCCTTCTTCTCTAGTTTGTACAGTAGTGTGAATGATCATTTTCCTTACAGCACAAACACCATATGCTGCTGTGTGTAATCATGAGGATGAAGGCATGTATTCTATAGCAATTGTACAATCTACAGCTGGCTGTTACATATGTTTCAAATAGTGACTGACGTTATTCCTTATTTTGTATGTAATGTTCCATTTCTAGAGTTCTATCAATCATGTAAAATCTTAGGTGTAATGCATGGCACCAACAAAACAGGCCAGTGAAGATGAAGTCAAGGGGTTTATTAACAAAATAAACAAAGTCCAGGCAAAACTTCACTGGAGCTAATATCAGGCAAACAAAACAAAGGGAAGCCAGGAGTAGTCCCAATCCGTGCATAAGTCCTTGTGTAACTTGCCAAGTGAACAGATGTGACATGGAAAATCCCGGGTCCTGGGTCCCACTGAAACGGACGAAGTCCAAGCAAACTTCAGTCAGCAGCTGTCATGCCCTGCTCAGGTTATGTGTGGAGGTCTGCCAGGCTAGCAGCACATGTGTAGTTTGTTTTGTTTTGGGTTTGGATTTGAGCTGTATCCGCCTCCTTCCAGGTGCACTGGGTGGGGTCGTTTGTATGAGTTTAAATTACTCCCTTTCCCAGTGTCCTGTGCGGGTTATAGCTTTTATCTTGCTCTGAGGAAGGAAGTAAGGAATTAATTAATTGATTGCTGTTTCTGCTCAGCTACAGATCAGTTGGTTTTGTTTCTCTCTTGTGTTCTGTCTAGACTGTTAGGGAGACACCTGCTCCCTCCTTGCTTGAGGAAGCAGGCTGTCTCTTTTCCCCTTTTCCACTATCTTAGGCACGGGGGCACGTTTATTCCCACCTTCAGGGTCTAAACGTGGGCACAGAAGTCCAGGGAGAGTTGGTAGGGATTTGCTAGGAGGTGACCTTTATCCACAGCTTCTGGCCTAGACACTTGTTTCATGGTTTTCTGTGTTTCTATTGTATCTTGTTTCCTACCCAGCGTGACATTATAACCCACCAATACTTCGACTGCCATTTCTCAGCTGCTTTGAGATGGAGTCAATGGATGCGCTAGTTGATCGCATGCCGGGATTATCCCTGGAGGTTGCTGATCTGCGTAATTCGGTCACACGGTGTCAGAAGGAGGTGTTGGAAGTCCAGGAGGGGGCCCCTGACTCTTGTCCCCCAGGGAGGTTGTTTGTTCTTGATGGACTGTGATACAAGGTATTCAAGGAACATCACGATACTGTCCTTGCTGGACATCCTGGTGGCAAGTCCACCTTTGATCTTATTTCCCGGAGGTTCTGGTGGCCCAGGTCACGTAAGAGTGTTGAGGATTACGTAGCAGCTTGTGAGACCTGTGCACGGTCAAAAATTGCTCACACTCGACCTTCTGGTTCACTTCTTCCTTTGCCTATTCCATCTCGTCCTTGGACGCACTTGTCTATAGACTTTATTACAGATCTGCCGAGTTCCTCCGGGAAAACAGTGATTCTGGTGGTTGTTGACCGTTTTAGTAAAATGGCTCACTTTGTATCGTTAGCTATTTCGCCCAATGCCAAGACTCTTGCTCAGGTTTTTGTTGATAACATCGTGAAATTACATGGTATTCCCTCGAATGTGGTTTCTGATAGGGGCATGCAGTTTGTTTCCAGGTTTTGGAGGGCGTTCTGCTCTCGGCTTGGCATTCAACTTTCGCTCTCTTCGGCTTTTCATCCGCAGTCGAATGGGCAGACAGAGCGTACTAATCAAAACCTGGAGACCTACTTGAGGTGCTTTGTGGCTGAGAATCAGGAGGACTGGTTCTCATTCTTATTCCTAGCAGAGTTTGCTTTGAATAACCGTAGGCAGGAGTCCACGGGTAAGTCGCCATTTTTTGGCGCATACGGTTTTCATCCTCAGTTTGGTACCTTTTCTGGGACTAGTTCCTCTGGGATGCCAGAGGAGAAGAGATTTTCTTCTGCCTTGTCTTCTGTCTGGCGGAGGATCCAAGTGAATTTGGAGAAGATGGGTGAGAGGTATAAGCGAATGGCTGACAAGAGACGTATGACTGGTCCGGACCTGTGTGTGGGTGATCTGGTGTGGTTATCTACTAAAAATATTAAACTGAAAGTGCCATCTTGGAAACTGGGTCCAAGATTTATTGAACCTTACAAAATATCTACGGTTGTCAATTGAGTGGCGTTTTGTCCGGATCTTCCGCAGATCTGGAGGATCCATGATGTGTTCCACAGGTCTTTACTGAAGAATTCGAGATCTCCAGTCATTGTGTACTTGATTCCCAAAATCGGCACTGTAATATATTTGCGATAAATTTGCAATTAGAATATTTAACACTATTCGCGAACATGAATATATAGCACTATATTCTAAATATTCGCGAATTCTCGTAGTGGCGATATTCGCGATAAAAATTTGCGATTCGAATATTTGCGCTCAACACTAATTAACAATAGAAAGTTTCATTCAATTCTAACAACTCCTCCTTGGTTCATTATTTTTTTTTGTCGAGTGTACGTAAAAATGTGTAATGTAGTGCCATGCTTTTTGTCAGGAAAAAGTCCCCATTTAAATATACGGTAAGCTGGTCTGATGGTCAGCTGATGACAACAGACGCTGCAGACATCCACATTTTTTCCATGCATTGACTGATGTAGGCGAAAGTACCGTAGCTGGGTGATGGCCATTTATATGAATCGCTAGCTATGTACCGTATGCCACAGAGCCAGAGACAGTCTTTGTGAAGGACTGTCTACTCTGGCTAATAGGGGGACATACCTCTATTATATCCATATGCCACTGTCTTTATGAGTCACATTAATCCCTATACAAATATTGTTTAGGCAATATTTTAATGCGCCTTTTTCTGTTGTTTTTTTTACACACTTTATTTTTAAAATGCTGCAGCCAAATGTTAGCTAAAATTCTGCCATTTTTTCACTTATAAAGCCATTCAGCCATTCTTTCTCACTTTTTTTGTCCATGGCATTTTTTTTTCAAAACACAGTATACTCTAGGTATCTTTTTTGGGCATTTTTGCATAGGCTTCTGGTATAGCAAAAATGCTTGTAAAAAGCAAACAATACATTTATGACTGAAAAGCCAGAAAAAAAAACTCTACAAAAAGTGTGTATAAAGGTAGTCTAAGAATATTGATTTTATCAAATTGAGGTGAAGTTAGGTGTCTTGATGATTGGTTAGTGCTCTATTGTACCACATTGAAATTACATCTCTTCTCCCTCTCTCTTCTATTCAGTCTCTCTTTTCTCACATGGAAGTTACATCTCCTCTCTCTTTTCTCATCTTCTCTCTCTCTCCTTTCTCACATTGAAGTTACATGTCCTCTCTCTTTTCTCCTCTTCTCTCTCTCCTTTCTCACATTTAAGTTACATGTCCTCTCTCTTTTCTCCTCTTCTCTCTCTCCTTTCTCACATTTAAGTTACTTATCTCTCTTCTCTCCTCTTCTTTCTCTTCTTTATCATGTTGAAGTTACATCTCCTTCCTCTCTCTCTGCTTTCTCACATTAAACTTACATGTCCTCTCCCTCTCTTCTTCTTTCTTCTTTCTTCTTTCTCTCTCTTCTATCCTCTTCTCTCTTTTTCTCACTCCTATCCTCTCCTCTTCTCTCCTGTTTTGTATCCTCTTTTTTTCTATTTTCTTTCTCTTCTCTTTCTATATAACTTTTCTCAAGCATTGCTAGATTTAATCTAGAAGGCAATTCTTAAATGTTGCATTAGTTGGACCTTTGGATTGCATTTACATCTGCAACCAAGAACCCATTTGCTCTCCTGTTGCTGATTTTGAAGAAGGAGTCTATTGGCTAGCTTGATGTTGCTCAACAACAGTAACAGTAGCACCCACAGGGCAGTAAAAAAAAAAACATAGACTATATACAGTAAAAATCTATTGACAGCTATATTTTAATTGACAACATTGGGATTACCGGTACCTACAACTGAATTACCAGCAAGAGTCCTATAACCTACTTGATTGTCTCGTAAGGAAAAAAAAGTATAAAATTGCTGCAGCTGCCAGGAGCTATTTTTGATAATAAAGTCCTTGTAATAAAGCATGATATAAAGTGGAAGGTCAGAAAGTCCAAGAAAGAAGCTATGTACAGTATGAAAACACAATTGTTCTCCCAGGCCAAATATTCTCCTTATCTGATGGATACAACAGGGCTAAAATACACAAAGGATTTTAGAGGAGTAAAATGTAGACTGTGGTTTCCCTTCTTTGAAACCCCAATTTACCCAGTTTTCTTTTTTCTTATAATTATGCCATTATTTATTCTAGTAGTAAAATGCTATATGGGGATGTGGATTTTTCTTTATAAAAGTTCAGCTGGCTAAAAAAGTGCTTATGACAAATGGTAAGAATGATGTAGGCATTGTATTGGTATGATGTACCCTGAAATTGCAATCTGAATCAAGTGTGGAGCATCGAGGTTTATTTTATAGCTTTGTTTCCATTTTTGGCAATGGACTATTTAAAATAACTCAATATGAATGAGTGATTTTTGTGAATCTTTTTCATTTTTTTTATTCTGTTCTGGACTCAGCCAAGATAAAGCCGCTTTCAAAAGAAACACAGTAATCAATTGTTGCTTTACACAATGACGTCTCCATAATATGTCTGATTCGCAGACGTCTCCATAGTTATTTTGAGAGAACTGGCCAAACTTGGTCTAACCATTGGGAATAGAGGCTGAAGGCCCAGATGCACACATAGACTCCATTGATTAGACCATAAATCAACATAGAAGATTATTCAGGAGAGAGGGGCAGGAGCTAGAGTGATTTCACTGTGAATGGCATTCTGCAGCTTCTATGTACTGTGATACATTGAAGCTGCAAAAGCCAAGTAGTGTAAAATGTGTGATAAATCTGGAGGCAAGCCGAGTGACAGAGAGTTAAGTATATCCCCATCACAGTGTGCATGCCTGGGCCGGCGGTGAACTGCGCACGCACCGGATGTCGGACGGTACTTGGGATGATGAAACGGCCTTACAGGATGGGACCAGCAAGAGGCTGGGGAGGGGTAATATGAAAAGAAGGCAGAGCAGCCTGGGCACCTGCAACCCCACTGCTGGGCACTTGCGAGCCCTCATTTGCATATGGATTAACCATCGTTTTTTTAGCTGGTGAAAGTCAGAAGAATACAAGAAAGGTACCATTGGAATCTTGTGTAGTTGTGCTAGAGTGCAATGTAAGCAGTTTATATTGTCAAATTGTGGTGACAGACTCACTTTAAGTTACTATTTCATTAAAAAAAAAATTTTGCCCTTCTCAAATTTCTCCGTTGGAGAGAGATATAGAGTATTCATATTCAACCTGAGCCTCTTGTTTCATGACTATAGCACTGATAGACAGTGAAGACTAATGCACATGCAAATCATTATGAGTGTGTGACAGGGCAATTTTTCACCCCCTGTGTTCTCCGTCCTTCCCTGATTGCAGCTTTTGACAATGCGTTCGGAAGGTCTCTAGGAAGAGACCTTATATATACAGAGTTGTGTCCTTCCAAATCCTGTCCACTCAACAGGTGCACTCCAATAAAGGTGTAGAAACATCTCAAAGAGGATCAAGAGAAATGGTAGGCTCCCAGAGCTAAATTTAAGGTGTCATAACAAAGGGTCTGAATACAGTACTTATTTCCATGCAAATTTTTTATTTTTTTTTAATAAATTAGTAAAGATTTTGTGATTGATGGGGAAATTATTATATTTTTTTTAGCACAACACTGCAATGTAACATAATGTGAAAAAAGTGAAATGGTCTGAAGA
The DNA here is from genome assembly GCF_905171765.1 of Bufo bufo. Classification (NCBI taxonomy): domain Eukaryota; kingdom Metazoa; phylum Chordata; class Amphibia; order Anura; family Bufonidae; genus Bufo; species Bufo bufo. The sequence continues at coordinate 517,747,978 of NC_053390.1, read as the reverse complement.
CTTTTTACAACTGCATTGTATGCCATCCACCCCTGCACGCTCTGCACTGTTCTAGCAGGACTGGTCAGTAGCAGAGCTGATGAACTGCTTGCATTTAACTTCCTTACTATTAGCAGTTGAAGAAGAAGCAGTTTGAGGGATCATGCACATCACCGTATGTATTTTGCGGTCCGCGTTACATACATTTTTTTTCAGATCCATTGTAACAATGCCTGTCCTTGTCCGCAAATGGACAATAGGCTATGATCTACTTTTTCGCGGAGCAGACATACTGAAACTGAATGCACACAGAGTAATTTCTTTTTTTTTTGCGGACCCATTGAAGTGAATGGTTCGGCATACGGGTTGCAAAAAAAAACGGAAAGGACACGGAAAGTAAATATGGTTGTGTGCATGAGCCCTGAGTGAGCCCATTTACTTTCAGTGCCCAATTCCTTGTGTTCTCATATATACAGTGGGATGCGAAAGTTTGGGCAACCTGGTTAATCGTCATGATTTTCCTGTATAAATCATTGGTTGTTACGATAAAAAATGTCAGTTAAATATATCATATAGAAGACACACACAGTAATATTTGAGAAGTGAAATGAAGTTTATTGGATTTACAGAAAGTGTGCTATAATTGTTTAAACAAAATTAGGCAGGTGCATAAATTTGGGCACTGTTGTCATTTTATTGATTCCAAAACCTTTAGAACTAATTATTGGAACTCAAATTGGCTTGGTAAGCTCAGTGACCCCTGACCTACATACACAGGTGAATCCAAGTATGAGAAAGAGTATTTAAGGGGGTCAATTGTAAGTAGCAACATGGGGGTCTCAAAACAACTCTCAAATGACCTGAAGACAAAGATTGTTCACCATCATGGTTTAGGGAAAGGATACAGAAAGCTGTCTCAAAGATTTCAGCTGTCTGTTTCCACAGTTAGGAACATATTGAGGAAATGGAAGTCCACAGGCTCAGTTCAAGTTAAGGCTCGAAGTGGCAGACCAAGAAAAATCTCGGATAGACAGAAGCGACGAATGGTGAGAACAGTCAGAGTCAACCCACAGACCAGCACCAAAGACCTACAACATCATCGTGCTGCAGATGGAGTCACTGTGCATCGTTCAACCATTCGGCGCACTTTACACAAGGAGATGCTGTATGCGAGAGTGATGCAGAGGAAGCCTTTTCTCCGCCCACAGCACAAAAAGTGCCGCTTGAGGTGGACTAAAGCACATTTGGACAAGCCAGCTTCATTTTGGAATAAGGTGCTGTGGACTGATGAAACAAAAATTGAGTTATTTGGCCATAACAAGGGGCGTTATGCATGGAGGAAAAAAAACACAGCATTCCAAGAAAAACACCTGCTACCTACAGTAAACTATGGTGGTGGTTCCATCATGCTGTGGGGCTGTGTGGCCAGTGCAGGGACTGGGAATCTTAACAAAGTTGAGGGACGCATGGATTCCACTCAGTATCAGCAGATTCTGGAGACCAATGTCCAGGAATCAGTGACAAAGCTGAAGCTGCGCCGGGGCTGGATCTTTCAACAAGACAACGACCCTAAACACTGCTCAAAATCCACTAAGGCATTTATGCAGAGGAACAAGTACAACGTTCTGGAATGGCCATCTCAGTCCCCAGACCTGAATATAATTGAAAATCTGTGGTGTGACTTAAAGAGAGCTGTCCATGCTCGGAAGCCATCAAACCTGAATAAACTAAAGATGTTTTGTAAAGAGGAATGGTCCAAAATACCTTCAACCAGAATCCAGACTCTCATTGGAACCTACAGGAAGCGTTTAGAGGCTGTAATTTCTGCAGAAGGAGGATCTACTAAATATTGATTTCATTTCTTTTTTGTTTTGCCCAAATTTATGCACCTGCCTAATTTTGTTTAAACATTTATAGCACACTTTCTGTAAATCCAATAAACTTCATTTCACTTCTCAAATATCACTGTGTGTGTCTCCTATATGATATATTTAACTGACATTTTTTTATCATAACAACCTACGATTTATACAGGAAAATCATGAGGATTAACAAGGTTGCCCAAACTTTCGTATCCCACTGTATATTCACCATCAGTATAGCATTCATTTTATAGCGTGGCATCACAGTGCCAATTCCTGTGAATAGTAAACACTTGTTCTTTCGTATGTTTGCTTGGTCACATAATGCCATGGTCTGGTCACACTGGCAATAAGTGTTATTTTAATCCCAGCAAAAGCAGTAAACTGCCACATCATCACGCTCGCTGGTTCTGTAGCCAGACCTGGCTGATGTCCTGCTGATTTTGGATGTACTGTAACTTGCATAGAAATAAAAGGCACTCTCATTAAATACTTGCAGCTGCAAGTATTTTCAAGTAGTTTCAAGACAGAAATTTGCTGGAAATTATAAAACAAACGATTCACAGGTTGGGCACATGAAAGAGAAAGCAACAGTAACCTGGAGGTGACATATGTCTAACGTGTCCAGAATGTAAATTGTGCTGTAAATGTTAGTAGGCACGGTGCACTCTAGACTATGTTAGTACGATAATGGGGAATAACTCTGCAGATGTCAAAATGGACTCCAGAATGTTCATTGCAGTATGGATGTGTAGCAACAGACCCATAATTACTACTAGCTTATTTCTGTGAAGTGGAAGTCGCGACCATCACTGGACATGCAAAAGGACAGTTTGCTGTGAATAAACTACCGCAACCAAAATACTGAAAATGATATGTGTGAAAAGCGGGAGGTGTTGTAAGGTTATGAACTAGAAAACTAGTGCAGTGTACATATAGGAGCAGACAGGAGAATGCTGTCTCTAGGTATGGTGTGGTAGTCTCGTCTCCGACATGTATGGCATGTCTACAAGATGTGCCACAAATGTCTTATAGATTCCAGACCCACCTCTGGGACCCTTACCTGCCTTTAGAAGAGGGGTACTTAAACCGTTTCTCGTCTCATCTCTAAAACCTCTGCATCCGGGCTGTGAGTGGTGGCCATGATTAGAGAAACATCAGAGCTCACTGTGCTACACCAGCCATAACTCCCCTAGAAGTGACTGGAAGTTAGAGAAATAGTGTAGTACAGCGAGATAAGCTATTTTCCTCAACTTACAAGTTACAGAAACCGCAATCCTTCCAGAGCTCCCTTTCACTTCTTTGGGGTTGTGGAAATGCAGACCCCCATTCTAGAGGTTGGACCTGTTCTGTGGATATTCAATAAATAATGAGAGATGACATGAGAGAGTCCCTCTGCTATCTAACATTACCTAACTAGGTACTCCTGTATGAATAGAACCCACTGGAACCTAGCCCCTGAGGAATATTGTATTCCAGTTTGTTTCCTGATTTACATCTCAACTTATCAGATTTTACAGTTGATAAAATGGGGGACACCTGCTGTATTTGTGATTTGTCCCCTGTTGGGAAAAGGTAGTGACTTGACATCTAATGATTGAGTGGCATGGTCAGAACTTCAGTGGTACTACTGCTGTCCCTTTAAGAGCTAGCCAGTTAGGGCTAATTTACGGCATTTTCCAGGGCAGTGTTTCTCAAATATTGAGGATGGCGTCACTGTTGAGGCACCACCAAGCTATTGGAAAAGTGCAGCTGGGGAGGCAGTTTTGATAGTGATTGTTATCATTTTTTATTAGTAGTAGTAAAATGAAATATGAATTGAGAAATATTTTTAGTTTTGGCATCAAATTTCACCATGTTCTTGCTGATGAACTCCCAGTAGAAAGAGTCAGAAATCCTGATTTAAGGACGGTATTCTACTATCTGCCCATATATACTATGCTAATTTGCCCGTAAATACTATAGAGTTGTATGGAATGGCAAGACACAACTTGGCATAGTCATAATCGAGCGATTGGTGGTGGTCAATACCCATCCACTGGATAGGTGATAAGTGATATACTGAAGTACCCCATTCATATGGGGTATTTTTGGAACTGCAGCCCGCCTTCCCATATGTATCCCCATTCCCTTGTAAACTGCTGTATGGAAAAGGGGATACATCCATAGAGAGCAATTCATATTTTCTACTGTTTATATTCTATTGTTTTGTTATTCGACAATTATTTCTCATGTGCTGACCGTTTACACATTTTATCACCCTCATTATAGCTGGCTTTTATTACCAAGGGTTAGTAATTACCTCTCCATTAACGTGGTCATTTTCTGCTGCTTTCATCAGTAGTTATGAATGGAAACACAATGTTAGAAATCCCGACAAGGTCACTTACCAGTTAATGTTTATTCTTATAAAGTCTCATTTCCAATCCTAGACTATGTAATGCCTTCATTTTGCTTTACGCCTTCAAGAGCGGTATTGGCTATGTAAATTATGAGCTAACATAAGCAGAACTAAGAATACAAACATGCAAATGTGCACACTACATAAGGAGTATTCAGCCATCCCATGTCTATTCCCCATCCCCAGCCAATGATAAATGTTGTCCTGCATTTGACCCTCGCAGTGAGATTAATGCTTGCAGTGTATAATTTACTCAGGAGTAGTCATGCTGCTATTGGATGAGCCGGTCTTTTCATACAAGAACTTCAGAGCCAATTTTGTCACCAATGTCACAGCACCTCTCGGCAAGTAAATTAAATCATGGGACTGTGCTCACTGAACCAAGTTTTATATACACTTTGCACATCTGGATTTTTTATGGAGTTGCCAGATATAAATAATAATTTTTCAAAATTTCATGACATTTGGAAATGTTTAGATTTAAAACACACTAATATCTGAGATTAAACATAGATTTAAGTAGAGCTTAAAGGGACTCTGTCACCACTTTCTAACCCCCCCTTTTAAAAGTATTGTTATCTCCATGGCACCCCTGTGATTACAAAGGTGTTGTTAGAAGATAAATTCGCCGTCTCCTTTTGATAAAAAGAGCTTTTATCTAACCTGTCAATCTTCTTGATAAGGTGCCCAGGGCGTTTCTGTTGGTCTCAAGCTGCCGCCCGCCGCCGCCGCTGTTGGTGCCCAGCTCCTCCCCTGATGCTTTCAGCGCCGCCTGAATATAATGAAATACGCCTCCGGCTCTCGCTCAGTGCCCCCTCCTTTTAAAAGATCCCGCGCGTGCGCACAGGCCTGTGCCTGATGCGCCCGTGCGGACATTTACAATCAGCCTCATTGAGCGAAGTGCGCATGCGCGCACTTCGCTCAATCTCCTCATCAGACGAGCACTGCAGCCGGCCGGCTGCAGTGCTCGTCTGATGAGGAGATTGAGCGAAGTGCGCGCATGCGCACTTCGCTCAATGAGGCTGATTGTAAATGTCCGCACGGGCGCATCAGGCACAGGCCTGTGCGCACGCGCGGGATCTTTTAAAAGGAGGGGGCACTGAGCGAGAGCCGGAGGCGTATTTCATTATATTCAGGCGGCGCTGAAAGCATCAGGGGAGGAGCTGGGCACCAACAGCGGCGGCGGCGGGCGGCAGCTTGAGACCAACAGAAACGCCCTGGGCACCTTATCAAGAAGATTGACAGGTTAGATAAAAGCTCTTTTTATCAAAAGGAGACGGCGAATTTATCTTCTAACAACACCTTTGTAATCACAGGGGTGCCATGGAGATAACAATACTTTTAAAAGGGGGGGTTAGAAAGTGGTGACAGAGTCCCTTTAAATGATCTTGAAATGCTTTGTTAGAAACCATATGGATAGTGACATTTTGTATTAGTAGTAAATGAAACACATTGCTTTCCTACAGCCTTGAAATACAGTAGATATGTAGAACATGTTTCCTCTGGTATATAAACATTTATTTTTATTTTTTATTTTATAAAGAAATAAGTGTGATTATGTTTGGAGATGTGGACTCCCCTCCTCTTCCTTCCACTATATATAAGGATGATGATTATGGCCAAACAGTTCAATTTTTTTTCTATCAGATCAGATGACATTTCTCTAAAAAGTATGATCTTTGACCCCATGTGCAGTTGCAAACCATATCCTGTCTTTTTATGGCAGTTTTGGAGCAATGACTTGATATGGGACATGTTATACTGTTGCAATAAATACTTTTGTACCTATTTCCTTCAGCATCTTCACAAGGTCATTTGCTGTTATGCTCATATTGATTTGTATTTTTCACACCAAAGTACAATCATCTCTGGGAAGACAGACCATATGATGGCTATTTGTTTTCATGGTGTTTAAACTTGCATATTCTTTCAATATGATGAACTTGGTACCTTCAGGCATTTTGAAATTGCTCCCAATAATGTACCAGACTTGTAGAGGTCCCCAATTATTTTTTTATGTGATTTCTTTATATTTTTTCATGATGTCAAGCAAAGAGGCAAATACTCCTTGACGGTAGTCCTTAAAATACTGCTACATGTACACCTCTAATTAAAGGGGTTTTCCAGGACTCATATATTGATGACCTATCCTCAGGATAGGTCATTAATACCTGATTGGTGAGGGTCTCACACCTGGCACCCCTGCCAGTCAGCTTTTCGAAGAGGCCACCGCACTTCAGTGAGCACTGTGACCTCCTTATAGCTAACCAAGCTCAGCACCTTACATTGTATAACAGCTGTTCTTCATATTGCAGCTCAGGCCCATTTACTGGAATTGGGAGTGAGCTGCAGAAAGTCTAGGTCACCAATAAATGTGATATTACTGCCATAGAAATAGGCCGCTACACTTACAGCCACAGCCTCTTCAAAAAGATGATTGGATGAAGAAACAGGAGTTGGACATCCCACCCATCAGATATCCTGAAGATCAATATATGAATCCTGGGAAACCCCTTTACCTCAGATAATGTCAATTAGCTTATGAGAAGCTTCTAAAGCTATGGCATAGATTTCGGGAATTTTACAAGCAACTTTGCAGGCAACTTAGTGTATGTAAACCTCTGATTCACTGGTAATGTGATAAAAGAAATAAAAGCTGAAATAAAACGTCTCTAGTAGTCTTGACATTTCACATGCTTGATATTTAATAGTATTCCTAACGGACCTAAAAGAGGTAATGTGTCAGGAACTGTGAAAACTGAGTTTTGGTGAATATGGCTAAGGTGTTTGTAAACGCAAGATTTCAACTATAGATCTTTGTGTGAACATATTTAAATAAGTAAAATGCTAACCAGCTAACTTGTATCTACTTTTTTGTTTTCTAGATCTGAAATTATACATGAAGTTTTAACATTTTGACTACCATGACAGTACCGGCTCTGGAGCTTAGGAAGTTGTTTTTGCATAAATCTGAAGCTTGGATGACAAACTCTCTATACGTTTGTAACTGATGTAAAGCTAACAAATTTCCATGGATGGGACAGTGGTGGTTTGGTTCCAGTCCTCGATGTCAGTGTGGATTATGGGTGTGTTTGCTTCATATGGACTGCATTGCCTATTAGGAAGAAGATGACAGACTTTTTTATTTAAATGCAAGGATGCTACGCCGAGGGCTACTAAGTTGGGTTTTTCGGGTGGGGATCGTACTTGTCTGCCTTTGCTGTATTGTGTCAGTATTATATATGCTGGCTTGCACTCCAAGAGCTGAGGATGAACAGCTCTTACTTTTACGTGTTAATAACCCCACAGGAAAAGAAGGCTACCGTGCCATCCTGCAGGAGCGTGAGGAAGAACATCGAAACTATATTACCAGCTTGAAAAAGCAAATTGCTCAATTGAAGGATGAGCTTCAAGAACGCAGTGAACAGCTTAAAAACGTTCAAGGTCACTACAGTGATGCCCTCACAGTCACATTTGATCATGCCAGTCCAGAGAAGACACAGACCGACCTCTTAGACTTTTTACATTCTCAAGTTAACAAAGCTGAAGTACATAATGGTGTGAAGGTTCCTACTGAGTATGCTGCTATTCCATTTGATAGTTTCACTGTGCAAAAAGTGTATCAACTGGAAACAGGACTCACTCGCCACCCAGAAGAAAAGCCTGTAAGGAAAGATAAACGGGATGAGCTTGTTGAGGTTATTGAAGTAGCAGTGGAAACTCTGAATAGTCTTGAAGATGAAAACAATATCCCTAAAAGAACATATACATCTTCTGACTTTATTGAAGGTGCAGTATAAAATACAGTGTTTTTTAGTTCTTATATTGTAAATATTCTAAAGATTAGTTGCCTTGTTAAACTTGTTCTGTTTTTTTTTTTTCTCTTTGGCCTTCTCTTTGGCCTTAGAAGTCTGTCTTAGCTAGTATTACAGTATCTGCATTTTTGTTAGCTGTTATATGTCCTCCCAGTAAAAGAGTAACAATGACATATTATAGTTACTAGAATTCTAAAGAAGGGTCGTTGATCCAGGGAATTACTCTGATTGCCTGAAGGAATTTTTTCCCTAAGGCTTTATGCACACGACAGTTGTTTTTCTCGGCCTCCGTTACGTTTTCTTTGCGGATAGCATGGGGACTCATTCATTTCAATGGGTCAGCAAAAAAATGCTGATAGTTATCCGTTTGTGTTCGCGTCCGTTGTCCATGTTTTCCCTTCAGCAAAAAAATTGTGCATGTCCTACTTTTTTCACATTTGAGGACAAGGATAGGCATTTATTACAAGGGATCTGTGGAAAAAAACGGATCCTCCAGAAAAAACGGATGCCGCATCCGTTTTTTTTGTGGACGCAAAAAGCAACTGTGGTGCGCATGAGGCCTAAGATGAAGAAAATTGGCCTCTACTGTCTTCCCCTACATAAACTTTGCAGGATAATAGGCTGAACTGGATAGATGTCTTTTTTCAGCCTTACAAACTATGTTACAAACAATCATGCCAGAAGGGAAAGGAACAACTTGCTTAATTTGTGGAAGGACACCCACCCTTCTTGTTTTCTTAAAATTGTCTTATTAATTGTGCAATTTATAATTTTAACAACATCCAGATGCGTAACTTGACATTCTTGGGCCCCATTACATAATCTTTTATAGGTCCCCCTTCCACAGTATATTTGATAATGGACGTATCTAGATTCCACTCAAATACATGAGGGGAATAGAGAAAAGAGAGAAAGTGGCGCACAATAGGGTAGTATGTTCATGCAAATGCAAAAAGGAAGTGAGGAATCTGGAGGCTCACCTTAGGCTACTTTCACACCTGCGTTCAGGTGTCCGCTCGTGAGCTCCGTTTGAAGGGGCTCACGAGCGGTCCTGAACGCAGCCGTCCAGCCCTGATGCATTCTCAATGGAGGCGGATCCACTGAGAATGCATCCGCCTGCCAGCGCTCAGCCTCCGGAAGTCAATGGGGACGGATCCGTTTGAAGTTGACACAGTATGGCTCAATTTTCAAACGGATCCGTCCCCCATTGACTTTCATGGTTATGCAAACGGATCCGTTCTGAACGGATGCAAGCGTTTGCATTATAGGAGCGGATCCGTCTGTGCAGACACCAGACGGATCCGCTCCTAACGCAAGTGTGAAAGTAGCCTTATGGGGTTGTGCTAATATAGGCACAACCCTACTGTAAACTTGTGTAAATTAGACCTTTACGCCGGGACTGCAGCCTCAGACGGAGTTTTCTTTTGGATAGGATGTCTAGTCCCCCAAAGCATACTTGCAACGGAAGAGGTTCTGCTTCGGCGCAAAATCACCGGTGGAGACGGTCTTATTAGATAAATTCTTCTATTTTTAATTAAAGGAAGCGCATAAATAGAAAACAACGCGTTTCAGGGATTAACACTTCCCCTTCATCAGGTTCACAACAATATGGTGTATACAATAAATAAGTGTGTATTTATATATAAAAAACACAAAAAAAAAACAAAAAGACGCACCTGAGGGCCGCCCACTAAGGGAGGGGCTGTCCCCAGGTGTCATCCAAGAGGCAGAATCCACTTTGTAGATAAAATCACTAGTGCATATATGGAATGGATTTAGGTATTCATATATAAGTAGTCACATTGATCCTTGCTTAAAAACTACATTAAAAATGAGAATCACATGACACTTTTTTACACATCCGTCCTGTGACGTGAATACGGGCTGCTGTCAGCAGTTTGGCGCACGCACAGTAGTTTTCAGATACTGGCGATGTCAGTGAGCGCGCCTGCAAGTGACGGAGTGGTCATGTGATCGCAACATCGCGATCACGTGACTCGTTGCCTTAGGAACGGGGACGCCGATATGGTGACGAACCCTAGATCAGATGAAAACAAACTATGAAGTTAATCTAAATAGATAGCCTTAAGGCTTGGCTAGTATTGCGGACCTATATAAATATACATATAAAATATAGAGGTGTGAATAGTATATTTATACAGAAAAAAGACATTTAAAAGATTAAAACATTGAAAAAAATATGATTGCAATGATTATAAGGGTAAAAAAGGTTAAAAAATGCAATAAGGATGATAATAATGATGGTGAAAATTATTATTAGGGCCTTATATTGCACCCATACTATTTTCTAGGAAGGAATGGCCTATAGAAGGGCACACACAGAAACATTACATATCATTTTGAATTATTGCATATAGGAAATTAATAGTAGGAGGTATTGTGAATATGGGTAGGAGCATGGGAGATAGGGAGTACCCATAACTGTATAGTTATTTCAAACCATAAATATGAAGGGGAATATAAGGTATTCAGTATTTGATTTTATAAATTTATTTCAAACGTTTAATTGAGACCATAGGGATTGAGGCTCTTCAGTTTGAAGATCCAATACATCTCGCGACGTCTGATGTACTGGATATCTTTTTGAAGATGTGTCGGAATTTGTTTGATTGGTGTCACAGAAAAGCCAACAGAGCTGCACTCATGATCTTCGGCCGCATGACACGCTATGTTTCAGGTATTTCTTCTTAATATTGGATCGATCCTTGTTAAATCTATTACGCAATGTTTGGACAGTACGGCCTACATATTGCAAATGACATGGACACTCGAGTAGATACACAACATGGGTAGAATTGCATTTGAGATGGTATAAAATTGAGAAGGATTCACCAGTGGTTCGGCTATTGAAAGACGATCTTTGGTGAATAATAGTACAGCACAGACATCTTTGGTGGCCACATTTAAAGCTACCTTTAGGGGCCCTGGCACCGGGTCATTAGTGGAGCTTGTGGCCGATCTTACTTTACTGGGTGCCAAAATATTTTTCAAAGTCCTTGCTCTTCTGTAAGTTAGACGGGGGGACGGGGGGGAGGGGGGGTCCCTGGGAGGATTTGACTGAGGATGGGATCCCTTTTCAGGATATGCCAATGTTTCCCCAAAAGAGATTTTATAGCACTATGATTCTGATTATAGGTTGTGACGAAATTGTAGCAATAGGAATTGATATCAATATTTCCCCTTTGCTTTTGTGCTGGAGCGAGACATTCCAATTGAGTGACTCCAGCAGCTTTTTCTCTAGCGCCCAAGATAATGCTTCCTGAGTACCCCTTCTGGTTGAACCTGGAGGTGAGCGTATCACATTGTTCGATGAAATCTGTGTAAAGTGTACAATTTCGTCAGAGTCGTTTAAATTGGCTGAATGGAACATTCGACTTCCATTTTCTATAATGTGTCCTACCAAAATCCAGATAGCTATTGCTATCAACCTTTTTTAAAAAGGTGCGTATCATGATTTAATTGTTTTGAGTGAAAATCTCTAGGTCCAGGAATTCTATTTTCTTTCTATCATGTGCCCCTGTAAAAGAGATGCCCCAGTTATTGGTGTTGAGCTGGGAAATAAAATCCTCTATCGATGTTTGGTCACCGTTCCAAATGAAAATGAGGTCATCGATGTACCTTCTAAAAGAAATAATATTTTCGGACCAGAATTTTGTTTGGTATTTGAAGGTTTCCTCGAAGACTCCCATAAACAGATTGGCGGTCCCCCGTATCTGCTTATAGATTTGATATTGAAATATGAAAATATTGTGAGTGATAATGAACTCTATGCCTTTAATGATGAAGGATTTTTGCTGGATGGGCATTTCTTGGTCATTGTCTAAAAAGGTGGATATACTGTACATTTTAGCCCTAGGTCATGAGATATGTTGGTATAGAGAGCAGAGAAGTCTAGGGTGAGCCAAAACTGCCCCTCCATTGTATATCTTTTAGTGATGTAATCAGGGATGTGGAGTCCCTTAGATAGGATTTTAGATTAAGGACGTATTTTTGGAGGTGAATATCAATGTAGTGAGACAGATTTCTGGTGAGGGAGGAGACCCCAGAGATAATAGGTCTGCTGGGAGGATTTTTTATGTCCTTATGAAATTTAGGGAGGTGATAGAAGGTAGCTAATGTTGCATCTTTCACGAGGACATATTCCTTCTCTTTTTTTGCTTAACCCCTTAAGGACCGGGCTAATTTTCACCTTAAAAGCCAGGTGGTGATAACTTTAAAACGCTTTGACTTATCCAGGCCATTCTGAGATTGTTTTTTCTTCACATATTGTACTTCATGACACTGGTAAAATGGAGTAAAAAAAAAAAATCATTTTTATTTATAAAAAAATACCAAATTTACAAAAAATTAGGAAAAATTAGTACATTTCCAAGTTTCAATTTCTCTACTTCTATAATACATAGTAATACCTACAAAAATAGTTATTACTTTACATGTGGTATACTTTACTTCATGTTTGGATCATTTTGGGAATGACATTTTATTTTTTGGGGATGTTACAAGGCTTAGAAGTTTAGAAGCAAATCTTGAAATGTTTCTGAAATTTTCAAAAACCCACTTTTTAAGGGACCATTTTAGGTTCTGAAGTCACTTTGTGAGGCTTACATAATAGAAACCCACCCAAAATGACCCCATTCTAGAAACTACACCCCTCAAGGTATTCAAAACTGATTTTACAAACTCTGTTAACCCTTTAGGTGTTCCATAACAATTAATGGAAAATAGAGATAACATTTAAAAATTTCATTTTTTTGGCAGATTTTCCATTTTACAGCTTCCTGCCTGTGAGATCCAGGGGGCTGGATCTCACAGGCTCTTCACTGGAAGGTAGCGCCGATGCCTAAGGAAGGCATCGCGCTGCCTTCCCTGCTATCGGGTCCCAGTCACAGCAGCACGGGGATCCGATAGCCACTGCAGTCGCCGCCCGAACCACCCGGAAACGCAGCAAACCCCAGGTCTGAATTGGACCCCCCGCGCATTGTCCCAGGGTGCCTGCTGATTGATTTCAGCAGGCACCCAGTTCCGATCACCGCCCGCCGCGCGGCAGTGATCGGAAATACACGTCATGTGTCCTTAAGTACCAAGACATCATGACTTACCGGTACGTCATATGTCCCTAACAGGTTAAGGCTGACTTAATCAGTCTACTAAATTCTTCTCTATCTTATATTGATGGATCGCAGGGTAGGGGCAAGTAATAGTTCTCATCTGATAGTATATTTAAAGCCTCTTTTATATAATCTTCTCTATTTTCGATGACAATACCACCCCATTTGTCCGCATTTCTTATTATAATGTTCGTATTTGATTGTAGATCTTTAAGGGCCGCTTTTTCAAATGGTTTGAGATTATGTTTGTGATGAACTTCTTGGTTGATCTGTCTGAAGTCGTTGGAGACTGAAGAATAGAACGTATCCAAAAAGTTACCCTTGTGATGAATAGGATAGAAGCTGGACAGTGGTTTAAGTCCTGAGGGGATCGCTTTAATAACTTCCTCATTGGGTGATATAGTAACAGACTTTTCTAATGGTAATCTTCTTGCAGAGTTCTCCAGAATTTTTAAATGCCTTTTTAAAGTGAGTTTTTTAATGAAATGGTTGAGATCTAAAAAGAGGTCAAATTCATTGATTTTATTTTAAGGGAAAAAAAAGGGAAAAAGGATAAACTCTTAGACAGCACAAAAATTTCAGTTTTTTTCAAAATGTATGTGGATAGATTGAAGATACCAAAGGAGTCCTGACAGTCATCTGTATTTCCAGAATTTTTTACACAGGGGGGTTTGATTTTTCTTTTTGCTTTTGCCTGCTCTACAACCTCTTCTTATTTTTTTCTTTTGGTTGGTTTGCGGCCCAGTGGGTGAAAAAAATGAGTGATCGTGGTTGTTTTGGGACTTTTAAGAATCGGATATGCGGCCGTGGGATGGATGAGAGGGGGTAGGGCTAAAAAAGAGATGGATGTGGAAGCGCCTGCTAGAGAAAAAATCTTCAGCCAAATTGGTGTCAGAGTGAATCGTATTAGGGCGATGATTATTAGTATTGGATTGAGTTGGAGATGGACAATTAGGTGATGTTGGAACCGGTTCCGAACAGTCTGGATCCGAAAGAAATACTAGAGATGTACAGGCGTGTATAGTGAGGAGCGAGTCGGCTTCCACATCTGAGGAGGTTGATGGAGTGGAAAGCCTGGAAGTGAAGAAGTGGAATGAGAATGAATGGAAAACTGGGTGGGTGGTAAATTTAGTGGTCCACATCCTGTCATTATATCTTCTGGGAAGATGGTTGTTAATGAGAGGTAAGTTTCCCTGGGGTAAGTAGTGGAGTATGAAACTCCAATCTAGAGGAATCAGCGTCCCCGTTCCTAAGGCAACGAGTCACGTGATCGCGATGTTGTGATCACATGACCACTCCGTCACTTGCAGGCGCGCTAACTCACTGACATCGCCAGTATCTGAAAACTACTGCAGCCCGTAGTGTTTGGCTTCCCCCTCCCTTTAATATGCAAAAATACCAGCCACTTGAGGATTTCCTCTTCCCGCCTTCCTCATTAATATTCATGTCACGTGACCGCTCATCTTGCGGTCACGTGACGGATGTGTAAAAAAGTGTCATGTGATTCTCATTTTTAATGTATTTTATTTTTACAACGCTCGTTTTTAAGCAAGAACCAATGTGACTACTTTACAGGGAGTGCAGAAATATTAGGCAAGTTGTATTTTTGAGGATTAATTTTATTATTGAACAACAACCTGAACCCAAAAAACTCATTAATATCAAAGCTGAATATTTTTGGAAGTAGTTTTTTGTTTTGTTTTTAGTTTTAGCTATTTTAGGGGGATATCTGTGTGTGCAGGTGACTATTACTGTGCATAATTATTAGGCAACTTAACAAAAAACAAATATATACCCATTTCAATTATTTATTTTTACCAGTGAAACCAATATAACATCTCAACATTCACAAATATACATTTCTGACATTCAAAAACAAAACAAAAACAAATCAGTGACCAATATAGCCACCTTTCTTTGCAAGGACACTCAAAAGCCTGCCATCCATGGATTCTGTCAGTGTTTTGATCTGTTCACCATCAACATTGCGTGCAGCAGCAACCACAGCCTCCCAGACACTGTTCAGAGAGGTGTACTGTTTTCCCTCCTTGTAAATCTCACATTTGATGATGGACCACAGGTTCTCAATGGGGTTCAGATCAGGTGAACAAGGAGGCCATGTCATTAGATTTTCTTCTTTTATACCCTTTCTTGCCAGCCACGCTGTGGAGTACTTGGACGCGTGTGATGGAGCATTGTCCTGCATGAAAATCATGTTTTTCTTGAAGGATGCAGACTTCTTCCTGTACCACTGCTTGAAGAAAGTGTCTTCCAGAAACTTGGCAGTAGGACTGGGAGTTGAGCTTGACTCCATCCTCAACCCGAAAAGGCCCCACAAGCTCATATTTGATGATACCAGCCCAAACCAGTACTCCACCTCCACCTTGCTGGCGTCTGAGTCGGACTGGAGCTCTCTGCCCTTTACCAATCCAGCCACGGGCCCATCCATCTGGCCCATCAAGACTCACTCTCATTTCATCAGTCCATAAAACCTTAGAAAAATCAGTCTTGAGATATTTCTTGGCCCAGTCTTGACGTTTCAGCTTGTGTGTCTTGTTCAGTGGTGGTCGTCTTTCAGCCTTTCTTACCTTGGCCATGTCTCTGAGTATTGCACACCTTGTGCTTTTGGGCACTCCAGTGATGTTGCAGCTCTGAAATATGGCCAAACTGGTGGCAAGTGGCATCTTGGCAGCTGCACGCTTGACTTTTCTCAGTTCATGGGCAGTTATTTTGCGCCTTGGTTTTTCCACACGCTTCTTGCGACCCTGTTGACTATTTTGAATGAAACGCTTGATTGCTCGATGATCACGCTTCAGAAGCTTTGCAATTTTAAGAGTGCTGCATCCCTCTGCAAGATATCTCACTATTTTTGACTTTTCTGAGCCTGTCAAGTCCTTCTTTTGACCCATTTTGCCATAGGAAAGGATGTTGCCTAATAATTATGCACACCTAATATAGGGTGTTGATGTCATTAGACCACACCCCTTCTCATTACAGAGATGCACATCACCTAATATGCTTAATCGGTAGTAGGCTTTCGAGCCTATACAGCTTGGAGTAAGACAACATGCATAAAGAGGATGATGTGGTCAAAAATACTCATTTGCCTAATAATTCTGCACGCAGTGTATATATGAATACATAAATCCATTCCATGTATGCATTAGTGATTTTATCTGCAAAGTGGATTCTGCCTCTTGGATGACACCTGGGGACAGCCCCTCCCTTAGTGGGTGGCCCTTAGGTACGTCTTTTTAGCGTTTTTTTGTGTTTTTTATCTATAAATACACATTTATTTATTGTATACACAATATTATTGTGAAACCTGATGAAGGGGAAGTGTTAATCCCCGAAACGTGTTGTTTTCTACTTATGCACTTCCTTTAATTAAAAAAAGAAGAATTTATCTAATAAGACCGTCTCCATCTATGATTTTGCGCCGAAGCATAACCTCTTCCGTTGCCCCTTCCACAGTATGGCATTTATAATGGTGGTGCCTACTTACAGGGCAGAAAACTCCTTAGGCATCAGGACCCATGTGAGTCTGAGCAAGTAATTATTGCCAAATGCCCCTAATCAAAGATTGGGTTTAGTCATGCAGTATGAAAAAGTAATGGAGTGACTGAGACATTTTTACCTTATTTCAGTTTAGCCATGCAGAAACTGCCTTCATTGTAGCACAGAAGACCTTCTTGTTTTCCATTTTAATAGTAGATTTTACTTAATTTATTATTCAGTACAACTTCTTTTCTTGTGATCTATGACATTATAGGAAATAATTGCATCTTCTCATGCAATGTCTGTCTTCTGAACTGAGAAGGGTGAGGATATCTCTTCCAACCTTTCATTGCTACCTTTTCTGTTGCTTCATTCAGTATGAAAATTACTGTCTGACTTGTAATGTGTGATGATCAACTTGGTGTAAATTCAATCTGACATTTTCAAGTGAAAGCTATCAACTTGTCCCAAACACTTAAATCACATTTGAACACCCTCTTATGTTATGCATGCTTTCTCTGTAACTATTGTTTGTCTATATAGAGGAACTGGCACAATTATCGCCTATCCCCGATATATTGGATAGGTCTGGATATTAGTATTCTTGGCACTTGTATCGAACCTTTACTTGTTAAATGGTTTTAGAGTGTTTCGCTTTTATGAAAAGTGATAAGAAATGTACTTGAACCAGGTGTGCATATATTTAAATATGTTTGTGTCCGTTTTGTTTTTTAAGTATGCGTTTTTGTGAAACCTTTTGTTAAGGGCATAGGGTGTGGACCCAATCTACCAACCAACTGGTTTTGTTTTTGGGCTAACTCTAAGGAAATTATTCTGGCAGTCCTGCAATATTTACCCTTTAACCCCTATACAAGAATCCAGACTTCGCTGTGGAGGAACCACCAGGCCTCTATCTCTGTGTGGTTGACGGATGACCCATGGGGTCAGAGACACGAGCATAAAACACAGAAGGATCAGGCAATAAGCGTGGAGATGGGCCAAGGTCAGGGCAGGCAAAGAATTAAGGTATGTGTAAGACAAGTCCGAGGTCATGGCAGACAGCAGTAGGGCAAGAAGATCAGGGCAGGTGGCTAGAAGTCAGAGTCGGTAGTCAGGATGGAGTGCGGTACAGGGGCGGTCAGACACAGAAAACACCTTTGCTGGTTACTAGAGACTACGTAGAAAACCTAAAGCTCCTGCACCCTCCCACTGGGTAAGGTGTCTTAAATACCCTTGGGCAGCCGCTCATAGGCTGGGGCAGAATTTGGATGTGCATGCTGGCCCTTTAATGAAAATGTGTTATCAAAAATTTTACTTGCAGTTAAAGAGGTTATCCAACCCCTAAAATGCCTCTCCAAACGCACGGGCCTCTCACACGGGTTATACTTACCTGACTCCCCGGCACCCGGGTGACAGGGGCAGCAGCCAATAGCAGGCCGCAACAGGAACAAGCCTCCCTAGAATTGCGGGTGATGCTAGGGAGGCTGGTTCCCGTCGCAGCCTGCTATTGGCTGACCAACCCTCCTGATCCCCTTCCCCCATGCCAGATCGTTTTCATCTGCATGATGGGGAGATGCAGCGGAGGCCATGCGGGCATCAGAAGTGATGCGGGTGCCAGGGATCCAGGTAAGTACAACCTGTGTGAGGGGCCCAGGTATTTGGGGAGGTACTTTAGGGTTTGGATAACCCCTTTAAAACCAGGTAGCAACACATATAATTTTTTTCTAGTCTGTTTTTATTATGTGATTGCAGATTTATTTATTCTATTTCCTGAACATGATTATGGGGGTAGCCATCTTGTCTGAGCTGTTCTTAACGGCATTTAGAAAGCATTAATAGAATTGCTTTACGTCAGTCACAAGAGCCACAGAATACGATATAGCAGGCTTGGTTTGTACTGTAATTAAACAGATGTGCGCACCATAGGGTAATTCTGCGAGAAACAATGAATAAAAGAATAATAAATTACAAGGCTCACCTTGTGAGGTTGTGCAAATATAGGCACAACACTAGTGAAAGCTCATCAGAAGGACCTGAACACCTGGAAATGGCGGTCTGCAGCCGCGGGATCAAAAGGAATCTTCTTGTCGGAGATGCCTGGAATCCCCAAGAAGATGTAGAAAACGAATAGGTCCCACGGCGCAAAATAACCGTCAGCAGGTCACCAGGGTCAGGAGTAAGATCTTTTATTGCAGCGATACAACACGTTTCGGGGAATCACTCCCCTTCATCAGGTACAAAGAGCTGCACAAGAGCCACAAACACAGTGGTCTGGAGGGAACCTCATTGACTTCTATGGGAGAGTTTTCTAGGCATGATCTGTGAACTGTGCAGAGGTCATTTGACAATCGCCTATTGTGAATGATGGATCCTGTCTTATCTATACACAGAGGTGATATCATTACAGGCAGGATTAGAATGGGAAAACTGCATGATTTTATAAGTATTGTTTAACCGCCTCACGTCCGCCCATAGGATATAAACGTCCTATGGGTGGACGTCTATTTCTGACAGCACGTTTTAAAACGTCCTGTCAGAAATAGCAGCTGCACACTAATCGTGCAGCTGCTGATCGGGTTGCCCGCTGTCAGTGACAGCAGGGCAACCCTAAGACAAGGCAGGGACAGTGCCCAGGTGTCCCTGCCTTCACGATCGCTGCAGACACAGCGCTCATGTGACCGCCGTGACCGGAGAGTGCAGGAGCTGTGTGAGGTCTCTCAGAGACCTCGATCAGGCCTGCTCAGAGGCTGTACAGCGCAGGATTGCTGCTGTACAGCCTCTATAGGGGTGCATTTGTCCTGTAACTGGGGCTACTATGTCAGCCCCAGTTACAGGAGAAATCAACAGTGTAAAAAAAAATAAAAGTGAAGTAAATGTCCCCCAGAGGTCTTGTATGACCTTATGGGGGACGAAAAGTGTAAAATAAAATAAAAATAAAATAAAGGGTTGAAAAAATAAAAATAAAAAAAAGTTTCACATGTAAAAAAAAAAAAAATCCCAAGTAAGGAATAAAAAAAAAATAAAAATAAAAAAAATAAAATAAAATAGACATATTTAGTATTGCCGCGTCCGTAAAAACCAGCTCTATAAAAAATATCACATGACCTAACCCCTCGGGTGAACACCGTAAAAAATAAATAAAAAAAACTGTGTCAAAACAAGCAATTTTTGTCACTTGCATCACAAAAGGTGCAACACCAAGTGATCAAAAACGCGTATGTCCCACAAATGGTACCAATAAAACCGTCACCTCATCCCGCAAAAAATGAGCCCCTACATAAGAAAATCTCTCAAAAAATAAAAAAACTATAGCTCTTAGAACATGGAGACACTAAAACATCATTTTTTTGGTTTCAAAAAATGCTATTATTGTGTTAA
The DNA here is from genome assembly GCF_905171765.1 of Bufo bufo. Taxonomy (NCBI): domain Eukaryota; kingdom Metazoa; phylum Chordata; class Amphibia; order Anura; family Bufonidae; genus Bufo; species Bufo bufo. The sequence goes on along the minus strand of NC_053390.1, from coordinate 517,727,916 downwards.
AGTGAAACAAATAAAAAAAAGTATACATATTAGGTATTGCCGCGTCCGTAAAAACCAGCTCTATAAAAATATCACATGACCTAACCCCTCGGGTGAACACCGTAAAAAAAAACAAAAAAAAAAACTGTGTCAAAACAAGCAATTTTTGTCACCTTGCATCACAAAAGGTGCAACACCAAGTGATCAAAAACACGTATGTCCCACAAAATAGTACCAATAAAACCGTCACCTCATCCCGCAAAAAATGAGCCCCTACATAAGAAAATCTCTCAAAAAATAAAAAAAACTATAGCTCTCAGAACATGGACACATTAAAACATAATTTTTTTGGTTTCAAAAATGCTATTATTGTGTAAAACTTTAATAAATGAGAAAAAGTATACATATTAGGTATCGCCACGTCCGTAACAATCTGCTCTATAAAAATGTCACTTGACTGAACCCTCAGGTGAACGCTGTAAAAATAAATAAATAGAAACTGTGCTAAAACAACCAATTTTTTGGTCACCTTGCCCCATAAAGTGTTATAATGAATGATCAAAAAATCATATGTACCCAAAAATAGTACTAATAAAACTGGCACCTTATCCCCTAGTTTCCAAAATGGGGTCACTTCTTGGGAGTTTCTACTGTAAGGGTGCATCAGGGGGCTTCAATGGGACATGGCATCTAAAAACCATGTGGAGTTCCTTATCTTCTGCGCCCTGCCGTGTGCCCATACAGCAGTTTACGACCACATGTGGGGTGTTTCTGTAAACCGCAGAATCTGGGTAATAAATATGAGTTTTGTTTGGCTGTTAACCATCGATGTGTTAAAGAAAAAATTTATTAAATGGAAAATCTGCCAAAAAAGTGAAATTTAAAAATTTGATCTCCATTTTCCTTTAATTCTTGTGGAACGCCTAAAGGGTTAACAAAGTTTGTAAAATCGGTTTTGAATACCTTGAGGGGTGTAGTTTCTACAATGGGGTCATTTATGGGGGTATCCACTATGTAGGCCCCACAAAGTGACTTCAGACCTGAACTGGTCCTTATAAAGTGGGTTTGGCAATTTTCTTACAAATTTGAAGAATTGCTTCTAAACTTCTAAGCCTTCTAACGTCCTAAAAAAAATAAAATGACATTTCCAAAATGATGCCAACATAAGTAGACATATGGGGAATGTTAAATAATAAATATTTTATGAGGTATCACTTTCTGTTTTAAAAGCAGAGAAATTGAAATTTAGAAAATTGCGAATTTTTCAAATTTTTGGGTAAATTTGGGATTTTTTCATAAATAAAGGTGAAATATTTTGACTCAAATTTATGACTATCATGAAGTACAATGTGTCACGAGAAAACAATCTCTGAATGACTTGGATAAATAAAGGCGTTCCAAAGTTATTACCACATAAAGTGAGATATGTCAGTTTTGCAAAATTTGGCCTGGTCAGGAAGGGGGCAAAGGGCCCAGATGGGAAGTGGTTAAATATAGATATTTACATAAAAAATTAAGAATAACATCACCAATAATTCTTTTAAAATATGTTAAACAAGAAAATTATGTAAACAATAGGTTATTTTGTGATGATACATTTCCTTTAAGACGCCATGTCATACTGTGGCAAATGGAGTACCTGTGGAACTGAAGTTCAGACTCTGTGTGCCATATGCCACTGCGGTAGAACTGAATGGCCACAAATCTAGTGGGTTCTTAACTGACTGGAGATTTATAGTCAAACATTTTATGAAATGAATGGATCATCTTACCATTATAAAGTAAAGTAATTGGGTTAATGTTCTACTGAGAGAAGATTAAATCTTGTTAAAAACACTAATAGCGATTGGTTAAAATAATTGTGAAAGCTGACTTTGCTCTGAAAAGGAAGGCCATAATGAAAAATATTCAAAAAGCAACAAATTGTACTAAGTAAAGCTATAATGCAAAGATAAGATGTGAACTGCAGAAAATTTAGATGACAGCTAATGGCGGATGACCATCAGTTTTGAGCAAGCTGTTGTGTGTTTATGAAGAAGACTGACCAGTATTGTCACATACGATTGAAGACCCTTCACTTGCTCCCTTAAGCACTGTTGATCTGAAGTGAAAGAGTACCACAATTGGCCAGTACCTTACACATCATCAACTTCTGTTCACCAAACCAGACATGTTTATCCTAAGGCTACTTTCACACTAGCGTTCGGGGCTCCGCTTGTGAGCTCTGTTTGAAGGAGGGTCTCACAAGTGGCCCCGAACGCATCCGTCCAGCTACCAATGCATTCTGAGTGGACGCGGATCCGCTCAGAATGCATCAGTCTGGCAGCGTTCAGCCTCCGCTCCGCTCAGCAGGCGGACACCGTTCGGGTGTCCGCCTGGCCGTGCGGAGGCAAACGGATCCGTCCAGACTTACAATGTAAGTCAATGGGGACGGATCCGTTTGAAGATGACACAATATGGCTCAATTTTCAAACGGATCCGTCCCCATTGACTTTCAATGTAAAGTCTGGACGGATCCGTCTGACTAACTTTCACACTTAGAATTTTTTCTGAACTATAAAGCAGACGGATCCGTTCTGAACGGATCCAAACGTCTGCATTACAGGAGCGGATCCGTCTGTGCAGACATCAGACGGATCCTCTCTGAACGCTAGTGTGAAAGTAGCCTAACTCTGTAGAGTTTTAAATGGAGCGCAGATGGGATATTGTTTATATCAGGTTCTTTTTTTCACATACCATTTTGTGCAGGTGGCATTTTTTTATTGAAAGGTGTGTAATTACTTAAAATTAGCCTGCAGCTGTTAATTTTCATCATTCTAACAACCTGCAATTAGTCCTGTTTAGAGCTTAACAAAACCCATTGATTACAAGTAATATATACTGTACCTTTTATGTGTTTGTTGTCTTCTTTTCTTACTGCACAATGAAACCACGCCCTTAAAATTTGATTCAACACTTGGGTCCTTTTACACGAGCCAAGGATAAGTAACGCACACACCGATTATTAATGTAAAACCATACAATCGATCACCCAACAAATGAGCAACCACACCATTAAAATTCCTTGTATGACTGATGATGTAGTGTAGTGCCAACAATAAAAGAAACTGTGTGCCCAAATGATCGCATTAATGCTTGTACAGTGCCAATAATTGCTCCATATAAATGGAGCAAAAGGAATGCTGATTGCCTTTCTGTAGCGTCCATCCACTCTCCTGACTGTGTACAGGGACCCTTAGGCTGGAACCACAATGTGCAATTTTGATATTGCTGCTGTGTGTGTCCCAAAGAAGGGGGAATGTACAGGGATGATATATGTCTTCTCTTTTGTGAACCAATCTTGTTTTTAGATTTTTAAAAAAGACACGTAGAAACCGTGCTGTATGAGCATAGCCTTATGGCAGTTACCTAATATAAAGACATAGCCAGGTCCATAAATATTGGGACATCGACACAATTCTAACATTTTTGACTCTATACACCACCACAATGGATTTGAAATGAAACGAACAAGATGTGCTTTAACTGCAGACTGTCAGCTTTAATTTGAGGGTATTTACATCCAAATCAGGTGAACGGTGTAGGAATTACAACCGTTTGCATATGTGCCTCCCACTTGTTAAGGGACCAAAAGTAATGGGACAGAATAATAAGCATAAATCAAACTTTCACTTTTTAATACTTGGTTGCAAATCCTTTGCAGTCAATTACAGCCTGAAGTCTGGAACGCATAGACATCACCAGACACTAGGTTTCATCCCTGGTGATGCTCTGCCAGGCCTCTACTGCATTCCTGCTTGTTCTTGGGGCATTTTCCCTTCAGTTTTGTCTTCAGCAAGTGAAATGCATGCTCAATCGGATTCAGGTCAGGTGATTGACTTGGCCATTGCATAGCATTCCACTTCTTTCCCTTAAAAAACTCTTTGGTTGCTTTTGCAGTATGCTTTGGGTCATTGTCCATCTGCACTGTGAAGCGCTGTCCAATGAGTTCTGAAGCATTTGGCTGAATATGAGCAGATAATATTGCCCGAAACACTTCAGAATTCATCCTGCTGCTTTTGTTAGCAGTCACATCATCAATAAATACAAGAGAACCAGTGCCATTCGCAGCCATACATGCCCACGCCATGACACTATCACCACCATGCTTCACTGATGAGGTGGTATGCTTAGGATCATGAGCAGTTCCATTCCTTCTCCATACTCTTCTCTTCCCATCACTCTGGTACAAGTTGATCTTGGTCTCATCTGTCTATAGGATGTTGTTCCAGAACTGTGAAGTTTTTTTTGGCAAACTCTAATCTGGCCTTCCTGTTTTTGAGGCTCACCAATGGTTTACATCTTGTGGTGAACCCTCTGTATTCACTCTGGTGAAGTCTTCTCTTGATTGTTGACTTTGACACACATACACCTACCTCCTGGAGAGTGTTCTTGATCTGGCCAACTGTTGTGAAGGGTGTTTTCTTCACCAGGGAAAGAATTCTTTGGTCATCCACCACAGTTGTTTTCCATGGTCTTCCGGGTCTTTTGGTGTTGCTGAGCTCACCGATGCGTTCCTTCTTTTTAAGAATGTTCCAAACAGTTGTTTTGGCCACGCCTAATGTTTTTGCTATCTCTCTGATGGGTTTGTTTTGTTTTTTCAGCCTAATGATGACTTGCTTCACTGATAGTGACAGCTCTTTGGATCTCATCTTGAGAGTTGACAGCAACAGATTCCAAATGCAAATAACACACTTGAAATGAACTCTGTACCTTTTATCTGCTCATTGTAATTGGGATAATGAGGGAAAAACACACACCTGGCCACGGAACAGCTAAGAAGCCAATTGTCCCATTACTTTAGGTCCCTTAACAAGTGGGAGGCACATATGCAAACTGTTACAATTCCTACACCGTTCACCTGATTTGGATGTAAATACCCTCAAATTAAAGCTGACAGCCTGCAGTTAAAGCACACCTTGTTCATTTCATTTCAAATCCATTGTGGCGGTGTATAGAGTCAAAAATGTTAGAATTGTGTCGATGTCCCAATATTTATGGACCTGACTGTATATCCACAGCAGATAATCAAGACTACCAGATTATTGAATTTTATCATTTATTTTCCGTTTATTTCTGTCACGGAACCATGAACCAGACGTACAACAAGAGATAAGTGAAAATAAGAAGGCTTTATTGAAAATAAAGCTGTAAAGCAAAAGTCCAAACGGATGGTGAAACCGAGCAGAGTCTTTGCGAAGCCAGAGGTCAGGAACCAGAAGGGTAGTCAGACGAAGCCAGGATCAGGAACCAGCAGGGTAGTCAGACGAAGCCAGGATCAGGAACCAGCAGGGTAGTCAGACGAAGCCAGGATCAGGAACCAGCAGGGTAGTCAGACGAAGCCAGGATCAGGAACCAGAAGCAGCAGCAGTCTTAGAAGCATGTGAACACAAGAGGACCAAGCAAGGAACTGAAGCCACAGACCTCCTATATATATGAGCTAGGCATCCAGCTCCTCCCAGGGGAAGGAGGAGCCGCAGGGTGGAAGGCTACAAGAAACCCAGAAACCAAGATGGCCGCCAGCACATGTCAAACGAAGGAGAGCAGCAAGCAGGTAAGACCATGACAGTACCTCCCCCTCAAGGGCCCGTCCTCCGCGGAGCACAAAACGGTTTCTGAGGGAAGCGTGCGTGGAAGGCTCGGAGCAAGGCAGGAGCATGGACATCTGCGGAGGGAACCCAGGAACGCTCCTCTGGACCATAACCACGCCAATGGACCAAAAACTGCAACCGACCGCGGACCAGGCGTGAGTCCAGGATATTGCTCACCTCATATTCCTCACGATTGCCCACTTGGACCGGACGAGGCCGAGGAACCGAGGAAGTGAAACGATTACACACCAGTGGCTTCAACAGGGAGACATGAAACACGTTGGAGATCCGCATGCCAGGAGGAAGCGCAAGGGCATAGGCTACCGGGTTTACCCTGCGAAGCACTCGGAAGGGACCAACAAAGCGAGGCGCCAGCTTGGGAGTGGGCACTCGAAGGTTGAGGTTGCGGGTGGACAACCATACACGGTCTCCGACCTGGTAGGAAGGAGCAGGCGCTCGTCTGCGATCAGCCTGGAGTCTCTGGCGCTGCGCAGAGACCTCAAGAGACTTCTGGATCTGTACCCAAGAAGCACGTAGGACGGAAAGGTGATCCTCCACAGCCGGAATATCCTGGGGAGAGAATACCTCCGGTAACACGGCAGGTTGGAACCCATAATTGGCCATGAAGGGAGACGTCCCAGAGGAAGAGTTCACCGCCGTGTTCCTGGCAAACTCAGCCCAAGGCAGGAGGTCAACCCAATTGTCTTGGTGATCGGAGACATAGCAACGAAGGAATTGCTCCAAGGCCTGATTGGATCGTTCTGCGGCCCCATTGGACTGAGGGTGGTAGGCCGAGGAGAAGGAGAGATGAATCCCCAACTGGGAGCAAAAGGCGCGCCAGAACCTGGACACAAACTGACTCCCCCGATCTGACACAATCTCCTTAGGCAAACCGTGCAACCGGAAGACCTCCCTGGCAAAAATCGTGGCCAACTCTTGTGCAGAGGGTAACTTCTTGAGAGGAACACAGTGGCACATTTTGGAAAACCGATCCACAATCATGAGAATGACCGTATGGCCTCGGGATGCAGGGAGGTCCACAATGAAATCCATCCCCAGGTGTGACCATGGGCGCTCCCCGGTGGCTATGGGTTGCAGAAGGCCCAACGGAAGGTGCCGAGGGGACTTACTCTGGGCACAAACGGAGCATGCCGCTACATATGCGGCGATGTCGGAACGTAGGGAAGGCCACCAGAACAGACGTGAAACAGCCCAGGACAGCTGATTCTTTCCAGGATGCCCCGCGGTCTTGGAGTTATGGTAGGTTCGCAACAACCGAGTGCGCAACTCCTCAGGCACAAAACATCTGCCGTTGGGTCTCCCAGAGGGAGCACCAGATTGAGCCGCCAAAATCTGCTCACCCAGGGGAGAGGTCAGGCTGGTGCGAATGGCGGCCAGGATCTGATTCGGAGGTATGACCGAAGTCGGAATCGACTCCTCCCTGGACAGCTCGGAGTACTGCCGTGATAAGGCATCCGCCCTGATGTTCTTGGAACCGGGTAGGTAGGAGACCACGTAATTAAAACGTGACAAGAACAGAGCCCATCTGGCCTGACGTGGTGTCAATCTCTTGGCCTCAGAAAGGTAGGTCAGATTCTTGTGGTCCGTCAGGATGAGAACCGGAACCACCGAACCCTCGAGCAAGTGCCTCCATTCTTTAAGGGCCTGCACGATGGCCAATAACTCCCTGTCACCAATCTGATAGTTGCACTCCGCGGAAGACAGTTTCCGGGAGTAAAACCCACAAGGAAGCAGAGGACCCTCTGGTGTTCTACGCTGAGACAGAAGGGCGCCTACTCCCGTCTCAGACGCGTCCACCTCGAGGACAAAGGGCAACCCAGGGTTGGGATGCGACAGAATCGGAGCCGACACAAAGGCGGACTTTAGGGCCTCAAAAGCTCGGATGGCCTCGAGCGGCCAGACCTGGGAATTACTGCCCTTCCTGGTCAGATCCGTGAGAGGCTTGGCCAGCATGGAAAAGTCCCTGATGAACTTCCGATAATAATTGGCGAAGCCCAAAAAGCGCTGCAGGGAACGAAGACCACTGGGCTGGGGCCACTGTAAGACAGCCGAAACCTTCTCAGGATCCATGGAGAACCCCTCAGCGGAATGATGTAACCTAAGAAGGTTACCTGGGATCGGTGAAATTCGCATTTCTCAAGCTTACCGAACAGCTTGTTCTCTCGTAACCGTTGCAACACTCGTCTGACATCCAGAATGTGGGCCTCCATGGATTCAGAATATACCAAGATGTCATCCAAATAGACTACCACACACTGCTGCAACAGGTCACGGAAAACATCGTTGATGAATTCCTGAAAGACTGCGGGCGCATTGCACAACCCAAAGGGCATAACCAAGGATTCGTAATGACCGGTCCTGGTGTTAAACGCGGTCTTCCACTCATCGCCCGCCTTGATCCTTACCAGGTTATATGCCGCCCTCAGGTCGAGTTTGGTAAAGACCGTGGCCCCTTTAAGGCGATCGAACAGCTCGGAAATCAAGGGTATCGGGTAAGCGTTCTTGATCGTGATGTGATTGAGACCCCTGTAGTCGATGCAAGGCCTCAACTCACCGCCCCTCTTTTTCACAAAGAAAAATCCAGCCCCTGCCGGGGACGAAGATTTGCGAATGTGTCCGCGTGAAAGCGCCTCCCTCACGTACTCCTCCATGGCCTCATTCTCCGCTACCGACAGTGGATAGACTTTGCCACGAGGAGGAACGGCACCAGATTGTAACTCTATGGCACAATCGTATGGGCGGTGCGGAGGTAGGGCAACCGCGCGCACCTTATCGAATACATCCCGGTACTCCTCGTATTCAGGAGGCAACAGAGAGTCAGAGGAAGTACACAGCAACTTGACAGACCCATGGATGCAACTAGCCCCACACTGCGGTGACCACGAGAGGATCTCGACCGATCTCCAATCGAAAGTCGGATTATGCTTCTGGAGCCAGGGGTACCCCAAGACCACCGAGTAGTGTGGAGACGAAATAACCTGGAGGCAGACCGACTCTCTGTGAACGGCACCAATGGCTATCCCCACTGGAAGGGTCTCATGAGTCACGTGTGGCGGCAGAAGGGGTCTGCCGTCTATCGCCTCAAGAGCCAGTGGGGAACCTCGAGCCTGCAGAGGAATGGAATTGGCGGCAGCGAACACACTATCAATGAACAAACCACCAGCACCAGAGTCCACCAACGCCTGGGTCGTCACCGAGCCCCCGACCCAGGAGAGGACAACAGTGATCAGTGGTTTGTCAACACGGGAAACCGGGGACGAGGAGACTCCACCCAAGATCTGCCCCCGACAGGATCTCAGGGTACGAGCGTTTCCCGGACGGTTCGGACATGCCAACCGAAAACGCCCACCGAGACCACAGTACATGCATCGGCCCTCGCGTCTCCGGAGTGCCCTCTCCCCCTCGGACAGGCGAGCAAACCCCAGCTGCATGGGTTCACCCCCAGACAAGTCATCCCCAGGAGGCGTGGGAGGAGAGGGAGGCACGGGTGGGACAGCAAACGTAGGCACCAATCTGTTAGAAGACCTCCGCAGGTTCTCCTTAAAGGAAGGTCTCTCCCTGAGTCTGGTGTCAATCAAAATCAGGAAAGAAATAAGAGACTCGAGCTCAACTGGTAGGTCCTTAGCTGCAACCTCATCCTTCAAGGCATCCGAGAGACCATGAGAGAAAGCAGCGACCAGAGCCTCATTATTCCAGCCCACCTCTGCTGCCAGGGTACGAAACTCAATGGCGTATTCAGCTACGGATCGTGAACCCTGTCTGATGGACATAAGGAGCTTCGCAGCAGAGGCAGCACGAGCCGGCACATCGAATACCTTCCGAAGAGAAGCAACAAAACCGGAAAACTCGGCAACCACCGGATTGTTGCTCTCCCATAAAGGGCTGGCCCAGGCCAAGGCCTTGTCCGAGAGCAGCGAGATCAAGAAGCCCACCTTTGATCTCTCAGTAGGAAAGGCATGTGGCAGCAACTCGAAATAAATGCCCACCTGGTTAAGGAAACCTCGGCACTGAGTTGGCTCTCCCCCAAAGCGCTGTGGAAGAGGGGCAGAACCGGTCATACCCCGAAACACCGCAGGCGCAACAACAGGTGTCGGGGTAGACTCTGGCGCAACAACCGGAGCGGCAGTAGGAGCGAGCCCAGGAGCGACAACCGACCCATCGGCAACGGGAGCGAAATGAGCCGTGCGTTCAAGCAGGGTTTGCAACGCCACAGCGAACCGACCCAACAGGTGATCCTGCTGATCAAGTCTGGCAACCAGCGTGGGTAGCGAGGATGGCCCTGTACCGTCAGAATTCATGGCTTGGTCCTAATGTCACGGAACCATGAACCAGACGTACAACAAGAGATAAGTGAAAATAAGAAGGCTTTATTGAAAATAAAGCTGTAAAGCAAAAGTCCAAACGGATGGTGAAACCGAGCAGAGTCTTTGCGAAGCCAGAGGTCAGGAACCAGAAGGGTAGTCAGACGAAGCCAGGATCAGGAACCAGCAGGGTAGTCAGACGAAGCCAGGATCAGGAACCAGCAGGGTAGTCAGACGAAGCCAGGATCAGGAACCAGCAGGGTAGTCAGACGAAGCCAGGATCAGGAACCAGAAGCAGCAGCAGTCTTAGAAGCATGTGAACACAAGAGGACCAAGCAAGGAACTGAAGCCACAGACCTCCTATATATATTAGCTAGGCATCCAGCTCCTCCCAGGGGAAGGAGGAGCCGCAGGGTGGAAGGCTACAAGAAACCCAGAAACCAAGATGGCCGCCAGCACATGTCAAACGAAGGAGAGCAGCAAGCAGGTAAGACCATGACAATTTCAGAATAACCTTGGTGGCATACTCCACAAAAAAGTGTGTATAGGAAATTCCCAACTGTTGAAACAATTAAGCATGTTGGATCTTTTTCTTCTACTGGTATATATGCCAGTGCCAGTAGTGGCTGGCAACAACTTATCTCTCTCTCTTTCTCCAATGAATAAAAACATGCACACTCAGCCAGGCATCCATCTTCACAGAAGAATTGTCCGCTTTAAGGTGTTAATAGACATTAGATAACTTGGCAATACCATAGTCCAACAACAGCAGATGTCATGGGAAAGGAGGTTCACACATTTTTGTAATGTTCTCGATCCTTTGCTTCTGCCAGAGGTGTCTTTCACTTCTTACTTTGGAATTAATGGAGATTTCTGAAGTACCTGCCATGTTGTGCAATTTATTGTTGATGTTGAAATGGTGGGATGAGTCAGAGCAGCACACCTAACAGAGGGGTTAGACAGACTGCATCTGTGTGTTTAGGAGAAGAGAGGAGAAGAGTTACTTTTCTGACTTACCAGCATGGGTACGCAGGTCAAGTTTGACATGGTGTCTCGATACAGAGCCCTATTTCTGCCAAGAGTTAAAGGCTATGTACACCTTTAGGGGCATTTTTTAAAATTATTGCTTTGTACTTATTTTGATAAAAAAAAAAAAATTTCAATAGTTTTTTATAAAAAATATGGAATCCTTTTTTGTGTACATGAGATGCTGTAGTAGCAGCCTGTGGATTTTCTCTGTTTTTCGTCAGTTGGGGGATCTGACAGGCTCCTTATCTCTGCTCTCTGACATTATAAACAATCATTATAGCTTAGTTCTTATCTTACTGATAAAAATGTGGCTTAAATGAGTGTTTATGTACTCTTAGTAGTTTAGAGATAAGGTGGCACAAAGTGAAAGTACCAATCTCACACAGATAAAAAAACTGTTAACCCTTTGTGACAGAATGGCTCAATATTTTTAATAAAGGCCAATTGAAAATATGATTTGTAGCCAAAAATGAGTATACTGCAATCTTAAACAAAAATTGCCTCCGAAGGTGTACATAGCTTTAAAGTTGGGCACCATCAGCAGGTAAAACAGAGCAGCGGGCACATGAAGAAGTGGTTTGCACCCCAACTGTGCCTGTCAGGAGCTGAGTCTGCACAGTAGTGGCTACTACAGGGTGCACTGGGCTGTACCTATCTCTCCTACTCATCTAAGTACTGTACCTAGGCCTGGCGCTCATCGATGTATTAGTGATCTGATTGAGTAAGTTACCAGTTACTGTTTAAGCTCTCTTCAATTCCCACAACATCATACAAATCAGCCTTTTGTTACACGTGCTCATCCTCTTTCTCTCTCTCAAGTACGATTAGAGGTGGTTTACAGGTGTGTTATAACTTAGGCTACTTTCACACTAGTGGCAGCCTTCTCCGGCAGGCTGTTCCGGTGAACAGCCTGCCGTATCCGTGCTGGCGCTAATGCATTGACTATAATGGGGGCGGGCCGGAGTTCTGGCGGCAGCACGGCAAACATGCCGAGAGGCGGCTGGAATAAAACTACGACATGTGCTTTGTTGTCTGATTTTATATGCATCTACCAGATGTCCTCTTAATCATTTTCACATTACAAACAGGAGCCAATGTGAGTTACAGTCAGAAGATAATAAGAATAGATGATGTATGTCATATACCGTAATGTCAATTCAAGATGGCATCAGGAAATTAATCTTCATTTTGAAATATCTATTCGGTTTGTTAGGATAGAGAGATAAAAAGTCAGAAATTGAAGATATTGTTTGAATACAGGGAAATTCTTTGTAAATTTGATTTTTGTAGAGTTGATTGTTCATTTCTAGCACAAATATGCACCATTTTTTAACTTTTGTATGCTATATAACTTAAATCACTTAAATTCTTCCTATATATTAGAAAGTTGCATATTACACATACAGTCAGGTCCATAAATATTGGGACATCGACACAATTCTAACATTTTTGGCTCTATACACCACCACAATGGATTTGAAATTAAACGAACAAGATGTCCTTTAACTGCAGACTGTCAGCTTTAATTTGAGGGTATTTACATCCAAATCAGGTGAACGGTGCAGGAATTACAACAGTTTGCATATGTGCCTCCCACTTGTTAAGGGACCAAAAGTAATGGGACAATTGTCTTCTCAGCTGTTCCATGGCCAGGTGTGTGTTATTCCCTCATTATCCCAATTACAATGAGCAGTTAAAAGGTCCAGAGTTCATTTCCAGTCTGCTATTTACATTTGGAATCTGTTGCTGACAACTCTCAAGATGAGGTCCAAAGAGCTGTCACTATCAGTGAAGCAAGCCATCATTAGGCTGAAAACACACAACAAACCCATCAGAAAGATAGCAAAAACATTAGGCCTGGCCAAAACAACTGTTTGGAACATTCTTAAAAAGAAGGAACGCACCGTTGAGCTCAGCAACACCAAAAGACCCGGAAGACCATGGAAAACAACTGTGGTGGATGACCGAAGAATTCTTTCCCTGGTGAAGAAAACACCCTTCACAACAGTTGGCCAGATCAAGAACACTATCCAGGAGGTAGGTGTATGTGTGTCAAAGTCAACAATCAAGAGAAGACTTCACCAGAGTGAATACAGAGGGTTCACCACAAGATGTAAACCATTGGTGAGCCTCAAAAACAGGAAGGCCAGATTAGAGTTTGCCAAACGACATCTAAAAAAGCCTTCACAGTTCTGGAACAACATCCTATGAACAGATGAGACCAAGATCAACTTGTACCAGAGTGATGGGAAGAGAAGAGTATGGAGAAGGAAAGGAACTGCTCATGATCCTAAGCATACCACCTCATCAGTGAAGCATGGTGGTGGTAGTGTCATGGCGTGGGCATGTATGGCTGCCAATGGAACTGGTTCTCCTGTATTTATTGATGATGTGACTGCTGACAAAAGCAGCAGGATGAATTATGAAGTGTTTCGGGCAATATTATCTGCTCATATTCAGCCAAATGCTTCAGAACTCATTGGACGGCGCTTTACAGTGCAGATGGACAATGACCCAAAGCATACTGCAAAAGCAACCAAAGAGTTTTTTAAGGGAAAGAAGTGGAATGTTATGCAATGGCCGAGTCAATCCCCTGACCTGAATCCGATTGAGCATGCATTTCACTTGCTGAAGACAAAACTGAAGGGAAAATGCCCAAAGAACAAGCAGGAACTGAAGACAGTTGCAGTAGAGGCCTGGCAGAGCATCACCAGGGATGAAACCCAGCGTCTGGTGATGTCTATGCGTTCCAGACTTCAGGCTGTAATAGACTGCAAAGGATTTCCAACCAAGTATTAAAAAGTGAAAGTTTGATTTCTGATTATTATTCTGTCCCATTACTTTTGGTCCCTTAACAAGTGGGAGGCACATATGCAAACTGTTGTAATTCCTGCACCGTTCACCTGATTTGGATGTAAATACCCTCAAATTAAAGCTGACAGTCTGCAGGTAAAGCACATCTTGTTTGTTTCATTTCAAATCCATTGTGGTGGTGTATAGAGCCAAAAATGTTAGAATTGTGTCCATGTCCCAATATTTATGGACCTGACTGTACCTACAAGTTACACTTACCAATGCTGTGCATTCTTCATGTCATTCTCATACATTGGATAGACTTAAATAAGAATAGACCAAAGAATCACATCTGTGCTGTGAACACCAGCAGTCTGTTCCAACGGAGGAACAGACTGCCAGGCTTCACGGTATCCGGCATAGCCAGATACTACGGCACACTGCCGGATCCAGATTCTCTTCTCCATAAAGGGATCTGGAAGGGATCTGTCCACTTTCCGGCATATATGTGCCATATATGACAAAAGGGGCTGCATGTAGTCATTTTTGTCTGGCTGAAAGCTTGTGGACTACAGTACCAAGAAAGATTATCTAAATTAGGGTTATTCACTTTAGAAAAAAGACGACTGAGGGGAGATCTAGTAACTATGTATAAATATATCAGGGGTCAGTACAAAGATCTCTCCCATCATCTATTTATCCCCAGGTCTGTGACGAGGGTACATCCTCTGCGTCTGGAGGAAAGAAGGTTTGTACACAAACATAGAAGAGGATTCTTTACAGTAAGAGCAGTGAGACTATGGAACTCTCTGCCTGAGGAGGTGGTGATGGTGAGGTCACTAAAAGTGTTCAAGAGGGGCCTGGATGTATTTCTGGAGTGTAATAATATTAAAGGCTGTAGCTACTAGAGAGGGGTCATTGATCCAGGGAGTTATCTGATTGCCTGATTGGAGTCGGGAAGGAGTTTGTTTCCCACTAAGATGGAGAAAATGGCTTTTGCATCATGTTTTTTTTTGCCTTCCAGTGTTCAGGATAGCAGGCTGAACTGGATTCATGTCTTTTTTTTTTTTTCAGCCTTGCCAACAATGTTACTGTGTATGATTATGTACTGTATAATTATTAGGTCCTGTTTTTTCCTGAAAAATATCTAATACATGTCTTTACTTGTAGTTTATATATCATTACTTTTTCATTCATTTATGTAGGACCAGCTTATTGTGGAGTGCCTGTCCATACTAGGGCCTACCGCATACATTTCAGGCTACTTTCACACTTGCGTTAGGTGCGGATCCGTCTGGTATCTTCACAGACGGATCTGCACCTATAATGCAAACGCTTGCATCCGTTCAGAATGGATCCGTCTGCATAACAGCTTTTTCAGATCTGAGTGAAAACTCAGATCCGACAGTATATTCTAACATAGAGGCATTCCCATGGTGATGGGGACGCTTCAAGTTAGAATATACTAAGAACTGTGTACATAACTGCCCCCTGCTGCCTGGCAGCACCCGATCTCTTACAGGGGGCTGTGATCCGCACAATTAACCCCTCAGGTGCCGCACCTGAGGGGTTAATTGTGCAGATCTCAGCCCCCTGATTGGGTGCTGCCAGGCAGCAGGGGCCAGACCCCCCTCCCTCCCCAGTATTAAAGCATTGGTTGCCAGTGCGGCCCCCCCCTCCCTCCCTCCCCAGTATTAAAAGCATTGGTGGCCAGTGCGGTCCCCCCTCCCTCCCTCCCTCCCTCCCTCCCCAGTATTAAAGGCATTGGTGGCCAGTGCGGCCCCCCTCCCTCCCTCCCTCCCCAGTATTAAAAGCATTGGTGGCAGTGGTCACAGGCTAACAACCCCCCTCCCCCCCATCATTGGTGGCAGCGGAGTGGCATTTCCGATCAGAGTCCCAGTTTAATCGCTGGGGCTCCGATCGGTTACCATGGCAGCTAGGATGCTACCGCAGTCCTGGCTGCCATGGTTACTTAGCTTATACTTACCTGCGCTGTCTGTGGCCGGCCGGGCGCTCCTCCTACTGGTAAGTGACAGGTCTGAGAGATGCGCCGCACAGACCTGTCACTTACCAGTAGGAGGAGTGCCGGCCGGCCACAGACAGCGCAGGTAAGTATAAGCTAAGTAACCATGGCAGCCAGGACTGCAGTAGCATCCTGGCTGCCATGGTAACCGATCGGAGCCCCAGCGATTAAACTGGGACTCCGATCGGAAATGCCGCTCCGCTGCCACCAATGAAGGGGGGGAGGGGAGTTGTTAGCCTGTGGCCACTGCCACCAATGCTTTTAATACTGGGGAGGAAGGGAGGGGGAGCCGCACTAGCCACCAATGCTTTTAATACTGGGGAGGAAGGGAGGGGGGCCACACTGGCCACCAATGCCTTTAATACTGGGGAGGGAGGGAGGGGGGGCCGCACTGGCCACCAATGCTTTTAATACTGGGGAGGGAGGGGGGTCTGGCCCCTGCTGCATGGCCGCACCCGATCAGGGGGCTGAGATCCGCACAATTAACCCCTCAGGTGCGGCACCTGAGGGGTTAATTGTGCGGATCACAGCCCCCTGTAAGAGATCGGATGCTGCCAGGCAGCAGGGGGCAGTTATGTACACAGTTCTTAGTATATTCTAACTTGAAGCGTCCCCATCACTATGGGAACACCTCTGTGTTAGAATATACTGTCGGATCTGAGTTTTTACGATCTAACTCAAATCCGATAGTATATTCTAACATAGAGGCGTTCCCATGGTGATGGGGACGCTTCAAGTTAAAATATACCATCGGATTGGAGAAAACTCCGCTCCGATGGTATATTAATAGGGACTCCTGACTTTACATTGAAAGTCAATGGGGGACGGATCCGTTTGCAATTGCACCATATTGTGTCAACGTCAAACGGATCCGTCCCCATTGATTTGCATTGTAAGTCAGGACGGATCCGTTTGGCTCCGCACGGCCAGGCGGACACCAAAATGCTGCAAGCTGCGTTTTGGTATCCGCCTCCAGAGCGGAATGGTGGCGGAACGGAGCCAAACTGATGCATTCTGAACAGATCCTTATCCATTCAGAATGCATTGGGGATGATCGGATCCGTTCGGGGCCGCTTGTAAGAGCCCTCAAACGGATCTCACAAGTGGAACCCCAAACGCAAGTGTGAAAGTAGCCTAAAATGAACCTCTTAGTATGTTTTTGGTGCCTGGTAGTAAAGCCATACAAGCATGGGGGGAGCATACATGCGCCATGCAAATATTGTCCTTGCGGACCCCAGTGCTGCGAAGCAGCGGTACTAACCACCGAGCCACTGTGCTTCCCTTCTTTGAAGTCCTCTGACCGGAGTGCAATAATTCTAATAATCTAATAATGCTACAATATTTCTAATCATTTCAGTTGTATAATATAGCCACCCATGCTTGTATTTCATGTGATATTGATTTATGGCGGAACCCTTTTGGATGGGAATAACAGCCTGAAATTGCATCACGGTAAACAGAAAGACCTGAGCTCTCTCTTTGTATAGCGATGTCAATTGCTGTCTTTATTATCTGCTTTCCTCTATCTGGTTAAGGAAGGAGAGGAATAAATATATATATATATATATATATATATATATATATATATATATACGGAGAGAGAAAGGACACTGGGGGAGGGTATTGCACTTAGGAAATTAAAGTCGTAACTTTAACATTTGTATCCCGGCAGCAGCTTGAATGTAAGTAATGATGTTGATTTCTTGTTAGGCCATTTTCATTTCAGGCTCATCAGCGGGCTTTTGATGTATGACCTATTAGGAATTGGGATGTTTGCCAGATCTGCTTTCTAAACTAATCTTTCTTGTGCAAATGCAAAGGTGAATTATGGTGGCAGATTCTGCAGCCTTCCAAACAGGAGAGAAATCTGAAAGAAATGGTAATGATCTTATCTAGTGAAAAAGCAGCTAATTATGATAGATTTATCACTGTGACTTACGCCTTGTTTCTCCATATAGTGTGGCCCACCAGAGTACCAAGGAATCCTCCGGTGGGCCCAAGCCCTGACAATAATGGACCCTAATAAAATAAGGCCCTTAAGGTCGTATATACACGGAAGGTGGGCCCCTAGAATCATTTCCTCTGGTGGGCCCATGGGACTTCAGTCTGTATATCCTATCATGAATTCCTGTATTATGCATACAATGTAGAGCAACTTTCCAGGAATGTATATGCTGTCAATGATATCATACATTCTGTAAAAGGCAAAAGCTGCTCACAATACAAATCATGGATGTATTTATGGAGTGTAAAACATTACAGGTTATAGTTACTAGATTTCTGGAGATGGGTCGTTGATCCAGGGAGTTCTTCTGATTGCCTGATTGGAGGCGGGGAGGAATTTTTTCACCCTTAAATGAGAAAAATTCGCTTCTACCTTACAGGGACTTTTGGATCAACAGGATAACAGGCTGAACTGGATGGACGGATGTATTTTTTATTTTTTTGGCCTAACAAACTGTTACTATGTAACTATTTTCATATCAAATCATTATTCTAGACAAATTGTCAAAATATAATATATACAGTACAGACCAAAAGTTTGGACACACCTTCTCATTCAAAGAGTTTTCTTTATTTTCATGACTATGAAAATTGTAGATTCACACTGAAGGCATCAAAACTATGAATTAACACATGTGGAATTATATACATAACAAACAAGTGTGAAACAACTGAAAATATGTCATATTCTAGGTTCTTCAAAGTAGCCACCTTTTGCTTTGATTACTGCTTTGCACACTCTTGGCATTCTCTTGATGAGCTTCAAGAGGTAGTCCCCTGAAATGGTTTTCACTTCACAGGTGTGCCCTGTCAGGCTTAATAAGTGGGATTTCTTGCCTTAAAAATGGGGTTGGAACCATCAGTGGCGTTGAGGAGAAGTCAGGTGGATACACAGCTGATAGTCCTACTGAATAGACTGTTAGAATTTGTATTATGGCAAGAAAAAAGCAGCTAAGTAAAGAAAAACAGTGGCCATCATTACTTTAAGAAATGAAGGTCAGTCAGTCAGCCGAAAAATTGGGAAAACTTTGAAAGTAAGTGCTATTTGACCATGAAGGAGAGTGATGGGGTGCTGCACCAGATGACCTGGCCTCCACAGTCACTGGACCTGAACCCAATCGAGATGGTTTGGGGTGAGCTGGACCGCAGAGTGAAGGCAAAAGGGCCAACAAGTGCTAAGCATCTCTGGGAACTCCTTCAAGACTGTTGGAAGACCATTTCAGGGGACTACCTCTTGAAGCTCATCAAGAGAATGCCAAGAGTGTGCTAAGCAGTAATCAAAGCAAATGGTGGCTACTTTGAAGAACCTAGAATATGACATATTTTCAGTTGTTTCACACTTGTTTGTTATGTATATAATTCCACATGTGTTAATTCATAGTTTTGATGCCTTCATAGTCATGAAAATAAAGAAAACTCTTTGAATGAGAAGGTGTGTCCAAACTTTTGGTCTGTACTGTATATATATATATATATATATATATATATACCGTATATATTATGATGATGGTCTGCATTTACTCCCAGTTAAGGGGGTGGGTGAACTGCACTGTTACTTTTTTCTTTGCAGTGATATCCTATAGTAACTGTGTGGCTATGTATGCTTATTAAGTTTTTTTTTTTTTATGCACCCCGTGTACTGCCATCAAGAAAACTCATGCAGTGCTCCATTGGAAGCAATACAGTACATATACTACGCCATAGGTTTAAAGCACAGGCCATGTGGTGTACATTACTGCACCTTACATGAACCTTATCATGATAGAGGTTAACGTGAAGTCTTCTGTCTTCATGCAAGGGCAGCATATTACAGAAACCTGTCTGAAACGGCAAAAATTTTAATAAAATTGTGCAATTTGGCTAATAGGGGCTCTCATGGAACACAGCAAATGGATCATAATGAATCTACTCTATACATGAGGGGAGCTCTCTACCCGTGTATCCTGCTTCCCACAATGCTTCTCATCAGTGATTTGGCGACCACAGTGTATATGTCACTGGTAAGAGGGGCGGAGAACACTCCCCACATTAATAATGCTGAATATATGTTTTCTGGACTATGGCTCTGATTGAAGTTTGTCTATTAGGCCTGTGTTCTTGCACTTGTGCGGACTACTTCTGTCTGGACCGTAGGGCTGTACTGTGTGTGCGCTGATTCCCGAAGGGCCAACACACACACTAGAACACAAGGCCAGGCGAGATTACATCGCCAGCCTGATTCTGTCACTCACAGTTGGGGGCGGAGATATCCATAATATGGAGCGGAGCTTTTGGTGCAATGAGGTGCAACCAAACAGCTCATTTGCATATGACAAAAGGCATCATTTCTCTTCAAGTGAGTCATTGAGCAT
Source organism: Bufo bufo (assembly GCF_905171765.1). NCBI lineage: Eukaryota > Metazoa > Chordata > Amphibia > Anura > Bufonidae > Bufo > Bufo bufo. The sequence continues at coordinate 517,707,785 of NC_053390.1, read as the reverse complement.
GGGGACAAAAATATTTGAATAAGGAGACCATAATTAATCTACGACATGTTTTCCTACATGGGTATATGGTGAAAGATTCCTGTTCATGCATTTTACCCACTTCTCATCTTGTTATTACATTGAAAACAAGCAAACAAAATTAAAGTTAAAGGGGTTGTCTCAATTCAGCAAATAGCATTTACTATATAGAGAAAGTTAATACAAGGCACTTACTAAGGTATTGTGACTATCTGTATTGCTTCCTTTGCTGGCTGGATAAATTTTTCCATTACATTATACACTGCTCGTTTCCATGGTTACGACCACCCTGCAATCCATTGGTGATGGCTTTACTATATAGGAAAAAGCACCAGGCTATGTGCGCTGCACGGTCCCAGTCACCAGAGAGGCTGATGCTTTTTCCTATAGTGTGCAAGCATGACCACCACTGATGGATTGCAGGGTGGTCGTAACCATGGAAATGAGCAGTGTATAATGTGATGGAAAAATGAATCCAGCCAGCAAAGGAGCCAATATGGACAATCACAATACATTAGTAAGTGCCTTGTATTAACTTTCTCTACATAATAAATGCCACTTGCTGAAGTGAGGCAACACCTTTAATGGTGACCAAAGTCAAGACCTGTAAAGAGCTGTGACCTTTGCTTGTCAGTCTACACTGGTAGTTACTGTCTTCAACTTGTCTTCCTTTTGGAGTTAGATTTATTAACAAGGATAGAAAGCAAAAAAACAAAACCAAAACAACAACAAAAACAAGCAATGTGAAAGAAAGAATGATATACAGATACAATAGCATTGTGTAGATCCCCAAGCCACCAGCCTTGCAATGCAGACATGGACACTTATGCTAATCCTCAGTAGCATTTCCTTTTTTCTTCTTTTACTAAGGGCAGGTATCTAACAATCTTCAGTGACTTATTGAACTGTGTAAATCATATTCATATGAACATTCCAAAGATCCACACCCAAGTGTTAATTACTCCACAATTGTCTGGGAGTCAGATTCTTGCACAACCTGTATGCCTTGAAGATGTGTGGTAAAGTGATACCTATATGCCTACTTACAAAACTGACAGCTGTAAAGAATACAGAGTTTCTTTGGTTTATATATATCGTCGTTCCTGTGAAAGCACTTATAAAATCTTCATTCAAGAACTATGGGAGAAATTTATCAAGACTGTCGTGTGCCACAGTTTGACTTTTATTACACCAGTTTGTAGCAAAGTGGGCATAATAAATGACCCTTTGCATGTAAAGATGTTTAGGGACATCTACTCATGCCTTATTTTATCTTACGTAGTCACCCCTGCAAGGTAGAGGGATGTGACAGGATGTAGTCATGTGAAAAAGTATGGCATGTTTGGATGTAAAATGTTTTGATCGATTAAAAAAAAAATAATGATTAATTTATTAAACATAAAAAATCACCAACATCCAAATTCCTTTTGTAGAATACCTCGTATTGTATCCTCTGTCTAGCAGTCTCACATCTAGGAAACATTTTTCCTATTTGTCCCTGGAGATTTTTGCCTGTTTTAAATCTTGTGTCATTTTATGTCTGGCTTTAACTTGGCCATTCAAGAACCCCTCATTTCTTTTATTCAGCCATTCCTTGTTGGAGTTATTGGTAGGTCTCGGGTCACGTTACAAGTTCCTCTTTCGTTTGAGTGTCAATTTTCTCACAGGATGATTTAACATTAACCACAAATGCCCTCTAATACAATTAAAAACTCAGAGATTCTATCTGTCTGAGATTACTAGGGAGATCAGGGAGTACTTTTCTATTAATGGAGGGACGGCTTCAATTCACGGGGTTTGGGATGCCATGAAAGCGTTTCTGAGAGGGGTATTGATCAAAGAAATAAGTAAGCATAAATCTAAATCCAGAGAGGCGGATGTTAAAGCGCATGTACAAGTGACTGAGGCTGAAAGGGAGTTTGGTAGAACCCCCACCATGGATAATAGTGAGGCGCTGGAGGTAGCTCAGGAACAACTGAGGTGTCACCTACTACAGGCTGCGGATAGGAAGCGTAGTTTCTACCGCCAAAGATCCTTTGAGGAGGGAGAGAAAGTTGGGCATCTGCTCTCAGTGGTTTCTCAGGCACAGAGGGGTTCTTCTTGTATACAAGAGCTAATGGATGGTAACGGAAATAGTAGCCAGGATACAAAAGGGATATTAGATATTCTAAAAGGGTTTTATGTCTCTCTCTATGCTTCTAAGGCGTCTAGCTCGGAGGAGGCCTTGTCCGCCTTTCTGGCTGAGGCTCAGCTATCAGTGTTATCAGAGGAGGATAGAGAGAGACTGGAAGAGCCGATCACGCTGGAGGAGTTGGAGGCAGCTCTTGGGGGGATGGCGAATGGTAAGGCGCCGGGGGCAGACGGTATACCAGTGGAGGTATATAAAAAATTGCAAGGGATACTTCTCCCTGAATTACTAAAGGTTCTTGAATATTCTCTGGAGACGGGTTCGCTACCACATTCTATGCAGGAGGCTATCATAGTAGTTATTCCTAAGCCTGGGAAGGATCCCAAAGTTCCTGATTCTTATAGACCAATTTCGCTATTAACAGCAGATGTGAAGCTCCTGGCAAAGGTGTTGGCAAACAGGTTGTCCAGAGTAATACTTACTATAGTGCACCCGGATCAAACTGGCTTTATGCCTGGGAAATCGACTGCTATAAATATCCGTAGAGTATATACTAGTCTGAATATTCCAGCAGATAATGGAGGAGATAGGGCCTTACTTGCGTTAGATGCCGCTAAGGCATTTGACAGTGTTGAATGGAACTACCTATGGGAAACATTGAGAGTCATGGGCTTTGGTACTCGATTTATTCAGTGGGTGAAAGTGTTGTATTCAAGCCCAAAAGCACGGATCAGAGCTAATGGGGGGCTGTCAGATAGCTTTTCTTTGTCCAGGGGCACCAGACAGGGGTGCCCATTGTCACCCTTGTTGTTTGCGTTAGCAATTTAACCACTTGCAGCCCTTATTCGCCTGTCACCTCATATTGTGGGGTTTAGATATGGTGAGACGCAAAACAAAGTGGCGATGTATGCTGATGACACTATGTTATTTTTGGGTGACACTGGGGGCTCTCTGGATGCGGCTATGGCTTTAATAGATAGATTTGGTGGCTTCTCTGGGCTCCGGATAAATTGGCAGAAGTCCGCCTTGATGCCGGTTGACGGACAGGCACTCTCTGGTGTGCAGGCAGATAGTTTGATTCCTTGGGTGGGCAAGTTTAAATATTTGGGGCTATATATAACACCTAGACTGCTAGATTTTGAAGAGCTTAATTTAACCCCTTTGCTAAATACCTTCAGGCTTAAGGCTAGGACATGGGGTAGACTCTTTTTGTCAGTAGTGGGTAGAGTGAATCTCCTAAAAATGGTAATGATGCCTCAGTTACTATACATATTGAATAATGCACCTGTATGGATCCCAGTGGAGAGATTTAGGAAAATACATTCGATATTTAGAGATCTCATCTGGAAATATGGTCAAGCTAGGATTAAGCTGGAGACGCAATATCCCAAGTCTGAAGGTGGCTTGGCTGTCCCTAACGCCTGGATTTATTTCTTAGCCTCTCAGTGTCAACACTTTAAGGGTTGGATGGAATTTCAGCTACCAGATGTGACGGGGAAGATACTGCAACACTGGTTGGGTAGTAGGGATCTTATGGGTATTCTGGAGGGCGTAGGGATGCATGGGGGAAGAGAGAAAGTGACGCTTATTGAGCTTATGAAAAAAGTGTGGGCAAAGGTGAAATTGATCAGGGGAGTTGGTGGGGTAGGAGAGCTTTCCCCATTGTGGAACAATAACCTGTTGCCAGAATTCATTTCTCTATCAGGAGTCCGAAATTGGGAATCCCATGGAGTAATGAGGATAGGTCAATTGATTGAGACTAGTATATTTAAATCATTTCAAGGTCTACAGCAGGAATTCAACATTCCCAAAGTGTGGTTCTATCAATATCTGCAACTGAGACACGCATATGAGGTCACGATAAGGAAGGGATGCACTATTGCAAAAGTGGATGTGGTCCATAAACTGGTTCTCCCAGCTGGAGGAAAGAGAGGTTTGATATCACAGGTGTATACTCTGCTTTTAGACAAATTTCTGGTAGAATTCCCCCTTACTAGGATGAGAAAATGGGAAAAGGATTTGGGGGACATCCCAAAGGAACAGTGGGAAGATATATTGGAGGCAGTTCCGAGAGTGTCTGTAAGTGAACAGGGCAAGTTGTCACAACTATTTATCATCCACAGAGTTTACAAAACTCCAGTATTTTTGCGGAAAATTGGGATTAGAAATTATGACAATTGTCCAAAATGTATGGCGGAAGGTGCAGATCTATTTCATATGCTTTGGTCTTGTCCAGTGCTAAGTAGATATTGGGATGAGGTGTTGTCTTTGATTAATCGTAACCTAGTGTTGAGGGTGCAGAAGGACCCTAAGATATGTTTGCTGGGATATGTGAAGGAGATTGGTGGGGGAGAGGCGGTCAAGGTGGCAGTTGGGAGACTACTGTATGTGGCCAGGAAATTGATTGCCTTTAGGTGGATCCAGGGGAGTCCGCCAATGGTGGATGAATTTGTGAGAAAGGTGAATGATATGTTAACATTAGAGAAGGGAGTGTTTGTTAGGAGGGGATGTCCCTTGAAGTTTGAAAAGTTGTGGAATGAATGGTTGTCTCACACTCAGGTTGTAATATAAAAGATCTTGGAAATTCATGCTCTGATCTGGGGAGGGGGGGGGGGTTTGGCTGGTGGGGGAGGGGGGGTGGGTGCTGTTGGGGTTATAACAGTCAAATGACTTTGTAAATGATTTGTCTATATCTTGGTATATTCATTATGTACAATGATTGTAGAAGATGTAACAAATATATGGACAGATGATAATGTTTTTATAATTGTGTATATTTGTGATTCGGAGGGGAGAAAACTCCAAGAAAATTGTGATACAAAATGTATTGTGATATACCAATTTTATTTGAACAATAAAAACGATTTGATTGAAAAAAAAAAAAACTCAGAGATTCTATGATGATCCAGATCTTGATGCAGTAAACCTTGAAAAGCTGGTTCTTCTAGTAAAGTCTTTAGTTTTCTCCATACATTTCCTGGTACTTTAGCCGAATAATCTATATTTACCTTGTCTGACCAAAGCACATCTTTTCAAAAGTCTTGGTGTTTTCCCAAGTTTTCAAGGACAAACTTTAGCCATTCCTTGATGTTCTTTCTGTGGGTTTCCTCTGGGATTTTGATATTGATGGCCTATCCTCATGATAGGTCATCAATATGAGATTAACAGGGGTCAGACTCCCGGCACCCATGCTGATCAGCTGTTTGAGGGCATCGTGGCACTCACCAGAGTATCTCCCACAGCAGCGTAACTATCGCAGTCGCAGAGGGTGCAGCCCCGCAAGTGCTTTTAATGGCCAGTCGGGGCCTCTCTGTGTATCTACTTAATTTGCTAACCATGTGGATAGCCGACTGCGCTACTTGCGCACATCCCCAACAACCCATACCCAACCATGGGGAGAAATAAGGCGGCTCAACTTTTCAATAGAATGGTAGAGGTGCTGAGCTGCTGGTTTGACTCACTCAGTCAAGGAAGGAGCAGTTAAAATAGGAAAATAGCAGGCACACTCATAAATGGGATTGAATAAAATGGTTTTATTTAAAATACTAAATTAAAATTGGCCATACCCAACCGTACCCTCTTTGGCGCTGGGCCACCAGACTCACAATTCAATTCATACTGTGACAGCACAAGACCCGACACTGAGGTTGCGGTTCTTGCACGATCACTGGATGACAGAATGATGCAGTGCCGTAGAGAGTGTATGATGGGATTACGCAGTAAGGCGAGACCACCATCACCTCACCTCACTGAAGGCCACAGCCAGCTGCCCGCAAGTACAGACACATGGACGTAGCAGAACAGGGTAGGTAAGTATTATTTTTTTTTATGTATGTGCACAGCGGCTTCATACTGGGGGGCACCTGGCACTAAACTACTCTGAAATCAGAAAAGGGGGCCCGCGCCAGCCATATGAGGGCAGGGGCACTGGCAGTCTGGCAGCAAATCATTCATTATATACTGAGGGGAAAAATGAAATATATACATTGAGAGAGGGGGCAATAAATTTTATATACAGTACAGACCAAAAGTTTGGACACACCTTCTCATTCAAAGAGTTTTCTTTATTTTCATGACTATGAAAGCATCAAAACTATGAATTAACACATGTGGAATTATATACATAACAAACAAGTGTGAAACAACTGAAAATATGTCATATTCTAGGTTCTTCAAAGTAGCCACCTTTTGCTTTGATTACTGCTTTGCACACTCTTGGCATTCTCTTGATGAGCTTCAAGGGGTAGTCCCCTGAAATGGTCTTCCAACAGTCTTGAAGGAGTTCCCAGAGATGCTTAGCACTTGTTGGCCCTTTTGCCTTCACTCTGCGGTCCAGCTCACCGCAAACCATCTCGATTGGGTTCAGGTCCGGTGATTGTGGAGGCCAGGTCATCTGGCGCAGCACCCCATCACTCTCCTTCATGGTCAAATAGCCCTTACTTTCAAAGTTTTCCCAATTTTTCGGCTGACTGACTGACCTTCATTTCTTAAAGTAATGATGGCCACTCGTTTTTCTTTACTTAGCTGCTTTTTTCTTGCCATAATACCAATTCTAACAGTCTATTCAGTAGGACTATCAGCTGTGTATCCACCTGACTTCTCCTCAACGCAACTGATGGTCCCAACCCCATTTATAAGGCAAGAAATCCCACTTATTAAACCTGACAGGGCACACCTGTGAAGTGAAAACCATTTCAGGGGACTACCCCTTGAAGCTCATCAAGAGAATGCCAAGAGTGTGCAAAGCAGTAATCAAAGCAAAAGGTGGCTACTTTGAAGAACCTAGAATATGACATATTTTCAGTTGTTTCACACTTGTTTGTTATGTATATAATTCCACGTGTTAATTCATAGTTTTGATGCCTTCAGTGTGAATCTACAATTTTCATAGTCATGAAAATAAAGAAAACTCTTTGAATGAGAAGGTGTGTCCAAACTTTTGGTCTGTACTGTATACATCGAGAGAGGAGGCAAAAGATTAAATATATCTATTGAGAGAAGGGGCAAAATAAAATATATCCATTGAGAGAGGGAGCAAAAATGAAATATATACATTAAGAGAGGGGGCAAAATGTAATATATATAGAGAAAGGCAAAAAATGAAATATATACAGTACATTGAGAGAGGGGGCCCAAATGAAAGTTTGCCCTGGGGCCCATAGAACTTTAGTTATGCCACTGATCTTGCAGGTTACCAAGCACAACTCCGTCCATTGGATAGCGCTGTGCTTGGTATTGCAACTCGGACCTATTCACTTCAATGGAATTGAGATGTACCTAGGCCACATGACCGATGAACATGACATCACATAGCCTAGGAAGATACCAAAGCACACATGGAGTGCAGCAGCTTCTTCATATAGCTGAGGATCGGCTATCATAATCAAAATCCCAGAGAACTCCTTTAAACATTAGGCATATGCCTATACACAGCTTACCTGTGGAAGCTGAGTATGTGTGGAATGCATGGATAAAGAACAAAAAAGTTCAAGTTCTGAGCTTAGCTCTGCCTTAACAAAGCACATCATTTCTATTGTCAGTTATGGATACATGGTGAAGGGATAACAATCTAGCCATGGAAGTACACATATCTCATAGAGCCCCATAGAAAAACTTAGTATCGGCCCTCACAATCAATGAGTTCTATGACAAATTAAAATTTTTAACAAAAAAATATGCGCTCCCCTATTATGGTGCTCATTCTGAAAAGAATATTTCTAAGTGTTTTTACAGCAGACAACAGCCATAAATGCATTGATACATCTCCTCTATACTGTTCTATGTCTCCTGCTTCACTACAGTAGGTGCATGGTAAAACTAGCTACCTGCAGCCACCACCAGGAGGAGCTCATTACACAGGAATTACCAATGCATAGGAGTTACCATTACTTCCGTGATTTTCTTTGTTCTGCTCCTATCATGGAGAGGAATAATAGAAATCACTAGCACAGATATGAACAGAGCCTAAAGTATAACTGCAGGAGGAGTTTATAAGTGATAAATGGGACACTCTCTTTGGTTAAAGTTCACCTGCTATTTCCTCTAATGTTCTTTTTTCATGTGCCTTTTTCATGTGTTCTGTGAATTTATGTGTAATCATGTGGTTGGAAATTTGCACATCTAATACAATGGCGTATTAAATGCAAATTACTTTAGCAGAAAATAAATGTTCCAGTCTTTTATGAACAATATTTCTATTTTAAAAAAGCCAAGCATTCACATTTCCAGTTACAGCCAATTTAATCCTGTAAACCGCGTCTGACAGTCTTGTCCAATGAATTGAGATTTCCACCTACATAATTATTCATGCTCCGCTTTTTATACAATACATCAAAATAGCAGTGAGGAAAACAAGTTCTGACAGAAAAACCAGGCTGACATACAAATGCTCTTGGGGGGAAGATTGGGTTAACCTATTATCTTCCCCAGGATTTCATGGTATAATCCAATATATACCCGAAGAAGATAAGTAACAGGCTTTCTATTCAAATCCAAGTCACTGGTTTAATAGAAAAAACTAAATATAATTGGCAGGTATAATAATAAGATTTTACTATTTAGACAAAGTGAAAATGATAATTTTCGGTATTTTAATACAATGTTGGGGGGGGGTCAAACACCAGCATTTTATGCCGGTCTTTGAAATCTCCTCCTCGTCATATATTAGGTGCATCGTCCGGCAGGCCATGCACCGCAATGAAATCTATGGCAGCTGAAAGCAAATTAAGATAAATATATGGGGCTCCCTGGCCCAGTCCTCATCATACCCCTTTTTCACAAAGTGGCAATAGTTGCAAACACTCTGCAACACAGGGAGATGATAACCCTTTGGTGAATATGGCTATTATGCAATTTTATATTCTTTATGTAAAAATTATTGCCATCAGTTAAGGGTACTTTCACACTCACGCGTTATTCTTTTCCGACACTGAGTTCCGTCATAGGGGCTCAATACCGGAAAAAAAAATGCATCAGTTTTATCCCTATGCATTCTGAATGGAGAGAAATCCGTTCAGGATGCATCAGGATGTCTTCAGTTCAGTCTTTATGACTGTTCAGGACGGAGATAATACCGCAGCATGCTACGGTTTTATCTCCGGACAAAAAAACTGAACACTTGCCTGAATGCCCCATTTTTCCCCATAGGAATGTATTAGTGCCGGATACGGCATTCAAAATACCGGAATGCCAGATCCGTCCTTCCGATCTGCGCAAGCAAAGACCAAAAAAAAAATAAATGCCAGATCCGTTTTGCCGGATGACACCGGAAAGACAGATCCGGCATTTCAATACATTTTTCTGACTGATCAGGATCCTGATCAGTCTTACAAATTCCATCAGTTGGCATACGTTTTGCCGGATCCAGCAGGCAGTTCCTGCGACGGAACTGCTTGCCGGATCACTCTGCCGCAAGTGTAAAAGTAGCCTAACCCATCAGCTAATCCATGGTGATTAGAAGCAGAAAGCATTTAATTGGTTGCTCTGGTCAAGAATACCAGAGTACACATCACACCTGCATGCTCCAGACCGGGATATAGTGATTATACCGAGAACGGAGCCCTATGCATGCATTGCTGCCCTCCATTCATTTATATGAGGTGTCCGAAAATAGCTGAGCGCTGGCTCGGCTATTTCCATCATGCCCATAGAAGTGAATGGGAGCAGTGGCCGCGCAAGCTTGGTGCACTCCCATTCACTTCTATAGGGAGAGCGCTTGGTGGTGGCCGGGTTCCTTCAGCCACCACTTTCCCTGCTCCATTCTCAGTATTGGTGTGGGTCCCTAGGAATATGCTCCCATTGTCTCAGATGGTAATACCCCTTTAATCTAAGTGATTAATCTAAGTTAACCTAAGCGTCGGACATAGGGAGGAAATATAAAACCAGTAGCATAGAAGCTGGGGTCTCATTCATCACCTGTTCAACCCGGCCCACCTTGGTACAATGTAGACAGATCCAGGAAAAAAATATTCAGATGCTGCCATAACTACTGAGCAACTGGAAAACCTCTGAGTCACCACAAAAATGTCGCCAAGATATGTGGGTAGACTAAAGCTGGTGATAACATATCACCCCTGATTTCCATATAAACATGCATGCTTGGATTACAAATTATGTCTATATTGGTGACAACACTTTTCTCCAGTGGGAGACAGTATTGGACATGTTGAGATCCAACATTCCCAACCTTTGGTTCTTCCCACCAAATATGTTGAATGATGGTTTGGCTGTCCCTTAAGAGATGGCAAACGGCAAATTGTAATAGAATTACTGTGGGCTCTGTGCCTTGTTTGGTGCCCTCAGGACTATCATGAATCCACTTATTGCATGTCACGTGGTTCTGTGATGTCTGTGTTGTGTTCCAGGCATGTATTTTTTAGTTCTGCTCCTTTCACCAAGTGAAGAGAAATCCTGCAGGCATCTTTCGTTTGGGTATGCTTATCTTGTCAATTTAGTGGTGGCTGCTTTTCAGTTTATTTCTGTTTCTCCACTTCCAAGTCTGCTTAGGAACCTCTGCCAGATGTGAACTAATGAAGGAAAGTCTTCAGGATGACTCAGTGTTTCCACTTTAACCAGACAACTGCAAATGGTTACATTACGCACAGTCATTCCAGTCTGCAGCCAAGACTGAAATTACCTTATTCAATTTCTCCAACAGTAAACGAATTGCAGTTTTCTACCTTCGGATATGAAAACAATGGTATTACTAGTAATTGATTCATGAGCCCTGCTGTTCCCATACTGTCCTCTGCTAGTGATGTTTTATATGTTAATAATCATATATTCAAATATTTTAGGCACAGATCAGTACATGTCAGTGTGGTACAGAATGGTTTTCCGCATAGTGATATATAGTAACAAAAACAGCTTCTACTGTATATTAAAGGAGCCAGGTTCAGGTTCTCTACCCAGGTTCATTTTGCCCTAATTGAGGTCAACATAACATAGTGAGTCCTTGATTCCAGAGATGTTTCTTTCCCATTTTTATAACAGTAGAAATCATGACGTCACTGGCAATCAACTGCTACGAGAGCCAAGCGCTGGAGCCCTCACAGTGATGTGCAGTATTCATGAGCTGCCACCCCCTCCAGCACTGACAGTTCTCTCATGAAAATGGAGAGAAAGTTGTCAATCAGTGGCAGGAGGCCCCGCACCCGATTATGAGGACTCTGCACTCGGTTCCCTCGGCAGCTGATAAACAGTGATATTATGACCACTGTGGCACAAAAAAAAAACTAAGTGGCACAGTGCTGGGATCAGGGTCTTAGACATGTACAGACGAGTGTACACATATAATGCAGTACTTGTGCACCTCTGAATGGTAACCTACAGCACAAACTAAGATGTTTTATGAACATTGTCAAAAGCTGTAACAAAATATACAAAAAATTGTAATAATAAAGGTATGACCACACGGTCCGGTTTCTGCATGCAGTTTTGAAAGCCAAAATCAGGAGTGGATCTTGAAAGGAGAGAAAGTATAAAGGGCGCTCTTGGTTTTGGCTTGTGCAAGATATGAGCCTGGTAACATCTTCTGATTCAAGTACCTGTCACCATGAAAATGCAGTGCAGGCAGCACGTTGTAGAGAGCTGGAGGAGCTGAGAGGATTGATATTTTTATGTATTTAAAAGGCTGATTCATTTAAAGTGGTGTTGAGTAAATCGAAGTCAAACAAATTGACTTTTATTAGAATTTCAAGAAAAATTACATTCGCCACAAAGTAGAATTTCCTTGCTCTTTGTGGTAATGAATCTATTTTGGGTAAAAAAAGAAACCCATACTCACCTCATCCATTTGCTCGTGAAGAGGCCATCGCAGCCATCCTGATTAAAGAAACCACGCAAAGTTTCGTACTAGATGACTTGTGACATCACCAAGTCAGTGCGCTGGGTGGTCTAGCGTGATGACGTCAACATGTCACCGCTCGAGATTTCGCATGGTTTATTCAATCAAAACGGAGGCCTTTCCACGAGCAAATGGATAATGTGAATGTTTTTTTATTTTTTTTTAACCCTGATTAAACCTTGAAAGGCCTCAATTTTAATGTCAGATGGTGCAATCAGCGATGAATGTAGCAGCTGAGGAGCTCAACAACAGGGGTTGGTGCAATTGACTTTCTCTGTCATTGCACCCGCTACATGCAATGGAATGTGATTCGTGACAGAGTGATTCGGAAAAAATCTAATTTATTTGTGAAATTTGGCGAAACAGCTGAATCAAACTTTTGATAACTTCGCTCTTCTCTAATTTAAACCTCTGCTCTTACTGAACTCAGTAACCACGTGGGAGGTCCTGTCAAACATCGACAGCTAAATCTCTATGCACAATCATAGTTATCTGTCAGTCACTCAATAGGACTGCCCACATGGCTCCTAAGCCCTGAATGGGCAGAGGTTTACATGAATAGATTACAAAACTTTTCTATAAATTTATATAACAATCTGCTCAGCTCCTCCTGCTCTATAACATGCTGCCTGCAGATTGCACTGCATTTTCATGGTGACAGGTGTCCCTTAAAGAGGACCTTTCACCGATTATTACACTATGAACTAACTATACAGACATGTAGAGCGGCGCCCGGGGATCTCACTGCACTTACTATTATCTCTGGGCGCCGCTCCGTTCTCCTGCTATGCCCTCCGGTATCTCCGTTCACTAAGTTATGGTAGGCGGAGTCTGCCCTTGTTCTTCTGTAGCGCTGGCCAATCGCATTGCAGAGCTCACAGCCTGGGAGAAAATAACCTCCCAGGCTGTGAGCTCTGCGCTGCGATTGGCCATTGCTAGAGCAGAACAAGGGCAGACTCCGCCTACCATAACTTAGTGACTGGAATCTCCGCCTACTATAACTTAGTGAGCGTAGATACCGGAGGGCATAGCAGGAGAACGGAGCGGCGCCCGAGGATAATAGTAAGTGCAGTGAGATCCTCGGGCGCCGCTCTACATGTCTGTATAGTTAGTTCATTGTGTAATAATCGGTGAAAGGTCCTCTTTAAGAATAAAATAGAAAAGCTCCATTCTTCACAACAAGACCATGTCCTCAGGTTAGTGTCAGCTCAGCGTTAAAGTGATAATTAATACTAACTAGACCTGTTAATCACACCAGGCCATTCCCCATCTCTTCTTGCATTATTTAAGTTTGATTAAGAAGTTTGATTAAGATGAATTTACGTTATATTTATCATCAACAAGGTATCTGGTACAAGGAAGGATATGTGTAAGTTTAGAAGTTTTGTTAGGAACATTTAACACTTTAGTTGACCTTTGTAATGGGAACGTGAAAACTAAACTAAAACTTAACAAATCATAAATTGTGTCTTGTGGCCCTTTTGGCCACTGACTAGATACCATCACTGAAATTTTCATTCATGTCATTGTTCAGAAATAAGTAGGTTGCATTTGAGAAGGCAGCTGGAGATTAGTTTTTTAGATTTATAGGTAGGCAGGGTTCAGGTTATAGGTGTAACATTTGCTCGCCAGTTGGCTTCCAGGAGAGGACTAAGTGGAGAGCAGCAGGCGAGGTGAATTAGGAATTGGAAAGGTGATGGTCTGATGGATGGTAGGTGACGGTTTTGCAGTAGTTCAGCCAGTGTGATGAAGTGATGAGTTAAGTGAAAAAGTTGAACATGGCACAACGTTCTTGAATTGGAAAATCTGACCTTTTAGTAACCATTTTGAGAGACTGGTGTAAAAAAAAATTCTTGTAAATGTTAGTCTAGATAGATTAGTTGTGGAGTGAAGTTCAGGTGAAGGAATATAGGAGCTGACTACTAAGCTGAAAACCTCACCACACCAACTGAAAGAGGGCAAGGAGAAGAGCTGATACTACAAATGACTCAGCCAGTGAATTTCTGAAAAGGCAAGTGGAAATCTAAGAGAGACCTAATGTATTCCTTTGGTTCCCAGACAGGGGCGTAACTACCATAGCGGCAGACCATGCGACTGCTATGGGGCCCAGGGCAAGTGGTGGCCCAGTCTTAGTTGGGATTATCCCCTCTTCTGCTGGGGGGGGGTGAAAACGTGGTCAGGACTCTACCCCCTAAAGAAACAACTTTTAGCAAATGAAGCAGTGGAAAATGGCCTAAGGGTCATTGAAAGGGGTTTAGGCAGAAACCCCTCTGTCCTTTAAACCCTGCTATGGGGCCCTTACTTCTCTTTGTATGCCACTGTGCCCAGACAATATTCTGTGGGAGGTGACTTTAGTAAGAGTGGTAATTGAGGGAGGAATCCAAAATTATACTGTAAGATAGATGATGAAGTCAATGTTTGCTAAAAGCCTACATCTCCAAAATACTGTATTTCCAAATTATGTAGATCTCTTGGTTTAGTACATAAGGATGTATATTGTATTCTGCACTGAAAAATATGTTGGATATTTTACATAGAAATGTGTTAATCAGGCTGGTAATAGCTGGCATCCACTTGTGGAAACACTGTTTTGTACACAAAGCTGTAGAAATTCTTGACATCTATCCGTATTAATCAGCAGGACCCTTTATTTTACTCTTTTGTAAGCTCTAGAATAGCAAAGCACGCTTTGGTTTTAATCCTTGGCAACAAAGTATACACATAGAGTAACATTGGCAGCGAGGAAAACTGTTTTAGTACTTAAACCATAAACAATGATTACACGTAATTATTGCCAAGCTCGAGCTCCCTGTGGTAAATGAGATGGGAGCCTGGCAAATTGCATTTTTTACACATATAATCAATGTTCAATGTAAGTATGTAGCAATCATGCGAAACTGCTCAATTAAGAACATGACATTAGCCATGCAGATTTATATGTAATATCGTACAGACTAATATTTTGCAGCAGTGGGCTAAAAATATTAAAAGTAGTCTTCAGTCAATGGCTTATATGCATTTGGTGATATAATTATCCTTTATTTAGGTAATTTAGTCGATCAGCATTACAATTCAGAAGTTGCCATGGTTGTTTTAAATGATCACGAAGTTCTTGTAATTTTCAACAAGCATTCATTTTAAGGGTGCTATCACACTTGCGTTAACAGCCACAGGTAATTAGTACTTTACTGCTAATTGTTGAGCTGCACCTGGACTCGCTGTTTCAAGTTGTACGTCCAGGTAGAGTCTGAAGTAAAGTGCGTTAAAGCTATAGAACTTTGCTTGAATATGCCACGTGTGACCCTTTTCGACCTGAGGAATGAGGAGGCTGCAGTACTAGTAGAACTTGTACTGTGCAGGAGGTGCATCTCAGCCCCAATCACCGGGCTGCAGTTCTCGGCTTTCTGTCTTGCTTAATTGTGAATAGTGATCTACAAATGTTCAAAATTCAGATTTTTTTTTTATAACTGTGGCTATCAGTGGGGAAACTGTGGCTGGCTCCAGGGCCGTTGCTAGGTTAAAACATTCGGGGCCTGGGCCCCTGATATTTTGTCCCAGACCCCGAATGTCCTGCCCGCCAGATAATTGCTGTCCTAATGCCCTGCAAGAGCTGAAGGACCTGTGATGACATCACAGTCCATGTGATCAGTTCTTAATGCAGTAGATGAAAAGTGGACCAGTGCAGGAGAGGACGGCTCTGCAGTGAAGAGAAGTCCTGGGAAGAAGCTGTGGTGAGGTCTGTACATGAGGAGAGGTAAGTGAAGGGGTAGATTACTTAGTGTGAGAGGCAGAGCAATGTTGGGAGTTGTAATTATTTAACTGGGACTGTATGTTAGGGCTGAAGGGAAGAAAGTTATTTACATAGGACAGTGGGTGGAGTGATGTTATTTACATGGGACTGAAAGTTGAGGGGGGTGATGTTATTTACATGGGAATGCATGTTGGAGGTGGCTGTGGGAGGGAGTGATATTATTTATATGGGACTGTATGTTGAAGGTATCTGGGGGGTGATGTTATTTACATGGGACTGAATATTGAGGGGGTGATGTTATTTACATCGGACTGTATGTTGAAGGTGGCTGGGGAGGGGTTGATGTTATTTTTGTGGGACTGTATATTGGTGGGGGCAGGAGAGATGATGTGATGTTATTTACATAGGAGTGTATTTTGGAGGGGGCTGTAGATAGAGAGGGATGTTATTTACATGGTACTGTATATTGGAGGGGGCTGGAGAGATGGTGTGATGTTATTTACATGGTACTCTATGGTGGAGGGGCTAAGGAATTATAATTTCTGAGGACAGTAAACTGAGGAAAATAACTACAGGGGGCACTGCAGGGAGCATTATAAATATTGGGGGCACTTCAGGGGCGAGCATTATAACAGTAGGGGGCGATATAAATACTGGGGGCACTGTGGGGGCATTATAACAGTAGGGGGAATTATAAATACTGGGGACATTAGGCGTTCTTATTACTACTGGGGGCTCTATAGGAGGGACTTATAGATCCACATTATTTCTACTAAGAGCAATCTTGGGTCCTTATTACTACTGAGGGGTCTGTAGAGAGCTTTATTACCACTGGGGGAACAATAGGGGGGCTTATTTCTACTGGGGGCTCTGTAAGGGCATTATTAATACTGGAGGGCTGTTTTACTAATGGAGGCCCTCTTGGGGAGCACTATCACTGTTGGAGGCACTGTAGGGGCAGTATTACTAATGAGGGCATTCTAGAAGGGAATTACTATTGTTGGGACTATGAGGAGCACTATTACTATGGGGGGCACTCATTTTCCTTCAGGATAGTATTTGGGGGTATTGGGGGGTACAGTGAGAAGCAGAATAACACAGTGGGGACTCCAGGTTGGGAGATGATAGAAATGTGAGGAAGCTAATATGTCTGTGTGTCACACTGTACAGAGATGAGGCGCGGCTGAGAGAAGTTGTACGGACCAAATGGAGAAGATGATGACAGAGAAGATCTAAATCAGAGGAGATGTCACCTGGGAGGCACTGGATCTGAGCGGTACGTGCTGCTGTATAGCAAGTACAGCAAAATGTCTTAAGTGCTAGTGGGGGGTGGGGGGTGGGGGGGTTTGGTTGGAGGAGTGCGTTTGGTCGACTCAGACAATTGGGCCATATGCATTGGGGCTTGGGCCCCAGATCTTTTGAGACCCTAGCAACACCCCTGGCTGGCTCTATTATGGGGCCCTGTAGCTGAATGGAGGAAAATCTGCAAGTTAGAACCATTCTGTGGCAGATCTTTCAGCAGTTTGCTATACTACCAGAAAATGAAAAAAGACCACCCAAAGGGAGTTAAGATAGAAATCCTATTTTACAGTATGGCACTGCTGGAAGGTGTTACATGTAGTGATCAAAGTTCCAAGATCTTTATTTTACATACAGATGCTTCACAGACTTTTTTGGCTGGTCTATCCATCAAATCTCGAAGAGAGTTGGACTACAACTTTCTGCAGTGAATCTGTGGTGTCACCAGTTTCAGAGAAAGGCACTCAAACACATATAGGGTTCTGGATGGTCAAGCAGATGCCCGCCACTGCAACTAATTCCGTAATTATGGCCAAGAGCACCTGCACTGGTGCCGCAAAAGTGCCCATTGGAGGCATGCATAGCAAACAATAATGTTTAGTGGTGAAACATGTTCTGCCTTGGTACTAATCATCAGAGTTCACAGGAGGGATGGAGAGCTACCATGCATATTGTGGAGAAACACAGGACCAGGTATCATGGTGTGGGGCTCCATAAGCTACAATGGCAGATCCTATCTGGTATTCATGGAAGGAATGTTGACAACCCTTCAGTATGTCCAGGACATTGTGGAACCAGTCCCACTGCCTTTTTTTGGCTTAGGAGATATGGCGTTCTAACAAGATAAAATCCACCTACACACTGCCAGCACTACACAATGTTCCCTTCAGGGTATCTAGCAGCTCCCCTGGCAAACTTGATTGCCAGATCTCACCCTTATCAAAAATGTCTGGGACTGGATTGGGAGTTGAATCTCTCACGTACAGCAGCCAACAACCACCTTGGCTGAACTACAGGTCCAAGTTGAAAAATTGAAATGACATACCAAATGAGGATATCCAGCATCTGTATGACCGTTGCCAGAGTGGGAGCCTGTATCACAGCAAGGGGAGATCACACCCAATATTAATGTGACCCTGCCTCAAAATATACCTTGCTACAGAACCTTGAATAAAGTGTGCACCACCTTGGCTTTGACCACTAGAAGTTTATATTTTGACAATCTCCCCTCAGCATTAAGTTTTCTAGGTGTTCTTTTTTCTGCTAGTGTATATGTGGGTACTAACAGACTCACTCAATAAATAGGTCTGGAACATATACATGTGTAAGGGTTGGGCTTAGATATGAATTATAGCATTTGCCACAGAACACATAACATGCTACATCTACTTTCTTCCTGATCTCAGTTCTTGAAATTAGGCAAGAATGCACAAGAAATGATACACACATAGAAATATGTTTTTACCATTCTTATAGGATCTGAGATAACATAGATGCAGTAATTTGTAAAGAACTTCAAGCCAGTGGTTGAAATAGCTCTAATGGATAAAGTCATGATTGAAGAATGCAGTGAATATTACAGATGTGGAAATTGGCATCTACTGCAGACTTTTCACATACAGAGACTGTATAACAATTAAAGAGACTAGTTTGATGTTTTAATGGTCTGAGCTCTTTGATGCTGGAAAACATCTCAATGACCATGAAACGTACTGAATTATTCAGCAACAGAGGTCACAATGGACTTATCTCTTGACTTGTCTCTTCCTTAAAAGCAAAGAACTTCTGATTTAGAATATTGCGAATGTTTCAAAATTTTCTGTAAATTTGGGATTTTTTTTTATAAATAAGGTAAAACATATTGACCCAAATTCATCACTAACTTGAAGTACAATGTGTCTCGACAAAAAAATCTCAGAATGGCTTGGATAACTAAAAGCATAGCAAATTTATTACCACATAAAATGATACGTCAGATTTACAAAAAACAGCCTGGGATTTAACCGCTTCCCGACCGCCTGTTTACTATAAGCGTCCTGGACAGTCGGGTTTATCTCTGATCGGACGTTTCTGTACATTCTTTCAGAGATGGCAGCTGCACTCTAATCGTGCAGCTGCCGAGCAGGGAGCCCGCTGTCAGTGACAGCAGGGCACCCCAGACAGAAGGCAGGGATCATTCCTGGGTGTCCCTGCCTTCTAGATCACTGTATACACAGCGCTGAACGAGCGCTGTGTATACAGCTGAGGAAGCGATCTGCCGCTTCCTGTCCCGGCCTGGTGGTCATGTGATTACCGGAGGAATGCAGAAGCTGTCGGGTCTTCCATAGACCTTGATCACCCCTGCACTGAGGCTGTACAGTGCTGTATTATGCTATACAGCCTCTCTGGGGGGTGCATTTCCCCTGTAACTGGGGCTACTATGTCAGCCCCAGTTACAGGAGAGATCAATAGTTAAAAAAAAAAATGAAGTTAAATGTCTCCCAGAGACCTTATGGGAGACACAACCTAAAAATGCTCTTATTGTGTAAAATGTAAAAAAAATTATAAAAAATAGACATATTTGCATCATTGTATTTGTATCATATTTGTATCAGCGGGTCTGCAAAAATTGACTTGATCTACCCCATCAAGTGAAGAGTGTAAAAAAAAAAAAAAATTATGCCAAAACAGCTTTTTTTGTCACCTCCCCTCACAAAAAATATAATATCAATCAAAAAGTCATATGTACCCCAAAATGGTAGCAACAAAAATGTCACCTTGTCCCTCAAAAAACAAGCCCTTGTACAAGACCATAGCTAGAAAAATAAAAAAAATATGTCTCTAAGAAAATGGCAACACAAAAACATGATTTGTTTTCTAAAAATGTTTTTATTGTGTATAACGTTAAAAGAAAAAAAAATTGACATATTTGGTATTGTTGCATCCATAATGACCGGATCTATAAAAATATCACAGGATCTACCCCATCAAGTGAACGTTGTAAAAATAAAATAGAAAAATGACACCAAACAGCTTTTTTTGTGACTTCACCTCTCTAAAAATTAGATAAAAAGCAACCAGAAAGCCAAATGTACCCCAAAATGGTGCCAATAAAAACTAAAGCTTGTCCCTCACAAAATAAGCCCTCATGCAGCTCATTCAACAAAAAATATAAAAAAGTTATTGCTCTTAAAAACCATGACAGAAAATTCCATGTTAGAAAATCCAGATGCCGCTCCTTTCCTTCTGAGCCCTGGCGTATCCCCAAATAACAGTTTACAACCACAATTAGGGTGTTATTGTATTCAGAAGAAAGTGGGTATCAAATTATGAGGGGATATTCTCCTGTTATCTTTTGTGAAAAAGATAGTTTGGGCCTAAAACACCATTTTCTTGTAAGAATTTTTTTTTTTTAATTAAAGTATTAGAAAATTCCATGAAACACCTGTTAAGTGAAGTGCTCGCTACAAAAATTCCTTAGGTGGTATAGTTTATAAATTGTGGTAAATTTTTGGGGGGTTTTACTGTTACCTCAGGGCCTATTCAAATGCAGCATGGTGCCCAAAAACCATTCCGGCAAAATCTGCCCTCCAAAAACCATATGGCGCTCCTTGCCTTCTGAGCCCTGCCGTGTGCCCAAACATCGGTATACAACCACATATGGGGTGTTTCTGCAAACTGCAGAATCAAGGTAATAAATATTGAGGTTTGTTTTGTTGTTAACCCTTGATGTGTTCCAGGAAAAAAATGATTAAAATGGAAAATCTGCAAAAAAAGGGAAATTGGGAAATTTCACCTCTATTTTGCTTTAATTCCTGTGGTATACCTGAAGGGTTAACAACATTTGTAAAACCAGTTTTGAATAGTTTGAGGGGTGTCGTTTCTAAAATGGGTTCATTTATGGGTTGGTTCTATTATGTAAGCCCCACAAAGTGATTTCAGAACGGAACTGGTCCTTAAAAAAGTTGACTTTGGAAATATTTTTAAAAATTTCAAAAATTGCTTCTAAAATTCAAAACCTTCTAACATAGTAACATAGTACATAAGGCCGAAAAAAAGACATTTGTCCATCCAGTTCGGCCTGTTATCCTGCAAGTTGATGCAGAGGAAGGCAAAAAAAAAAAACTGTGAGGTACAAGCCAATTTTCCCCACTTTAGGGGAATAAAAAAATTCCTTCCCGACTCCAATCAGGCAATCAGACTAACTCCCTGGATCAACGACCCCTCTCTAGTAGCTATAACCTGTAATATTATTACGCTCCAGAAATACATCCAGGCCCCTCTTGAATTCCTTTATTGTACTCACCATCACCACCTGCTCAGGCAGAGAGTTCCATAGTCTCACTGCTCTTACCGTAAAGAATCCTTTTTTATGTTTGTGTACAAACCTTCTTTCCTCCAGACGCAGACAATGTCCCCTCATCACAGTCCTGGGGATAAATAGATGATGGGATAGATCTCTGTACTGACCCCTGATATATTTATACATATTAATTAGATCTCCCCTCGTCTTTTTTCTAAAGTGAATAACCCTAATTTTGATAATCTTTCAGGGTACTGTAGTTGCCCCATTCCAGTTATTACTTTAGTTGCCCTCCTCTGGACCCTCTCCAGCTCTGCTATGTCTGCCTTGTTTACAGGAGCCCAGAACTGTACACAGTACTCCATGTGTGGTCTGACTAGCGATTTGTAAAGTGGTAGGACTATGTTCTTATCACGGGCATCTATGCCCCTTCTGATGCCACCCATTATCTTATTGGCCTTGGCAGCAGCTGCCTACTGGTTTTTGCAGCTTAGTTTGCTGTTTATTAAAATTCCTAGATCCTTTTCCATGTCAGTGTTACAGAGTGTTTTATGATTTAGTATGTACGGGTGACTTGCATTATTCCTTCCCATGTGCATAACTTTATATTTGTCAGTGTTAAACCTCATCTGCCACTTATCTTCCCAAGCCTCCAATCTATCTAGATCCCTCTGTAGTAGTATACTGTCCTTTTCAGTGCTAATTACTTTACACAGTTTAGTGTCATCTGCGAAAATTGATACTTTACTATGCAAGCCTTCTACAAGATTATTAATAAATATATTGAAGAGAATAGGGCCCAATACTGACCCCTGAGGTACCCCACTAGTGACAGTGACCCAATCTGAGTGTGTACTGTTAATAACCACCCTCTGTTTTCTATCATTGAGCCAGTTACTTACCCACATACAGACGTTTTCTCCCAGTCCGAGCATTCTCATTTTATATACTAACCTTTTATGTGGTACAGTGTCAAATGCTTTGGAGAAGTCCAGATATACGACATCCATTGATTTGCCGCTGTCAAGTCTAGAACTTACCTCCTCATAGAAACTGATTAAATTAGTTTGGCATGACCGATCCCTCACGAAGCCATGCTGATATGGCGTTATTTGCTTATTTCCATTGAGATGCTCTAAGATAGCATCTCTCAGAAAACCTTCAAACAGTTTACCCACAACAGATGTTAAACTTACCGGCCTATAGTTTCCAGGCTCTGTTTTTGGACCCTTTTTGAATATTGGCACCACATTTGCCATGCGCCAGTCCTGTGGGACATTCCCTGTCAGTATAGAGTCCACAAATATCAGAAATAAGGGTCTGGCTATAACATTACTTAATTCCCTTAGGATACGGGGGTGTATGCCATCCGGTCCTGGCGATTTGTCTATTTTAATCTTTTTAAGTCGCTAATGTACTTCTTCCTGGGTCAGACAGGACACTTTTAATGGGGAATTTATTTTTACATTCTGCATGTCATCTGACAGTTTATTTTCCTCAGTGAATACATTGGAGAAAAAAATATTTAACAGCTTTGCTTTCTCCTCATCGCTCTCTGCGACTCCCCCCTCATTACTCTTTAAAGGACCGACACCTTCAGATTTATACTTTTTAACATTTATATAATTGAAGAACATTTTAGGGTTAGTTTTACTCTCTTTGGCAATTAATCTCTTGGTCTCTAGTTTGGCTGCTTTTATTAGTTTTTTACATTTTAACGTCCTAAGAAATAAAATTACATTACCAAAATGATGCCAACATAAAGTAGACATATGGGGAATGTTAATTAATGAATAATTTATGAGGCATCACTATTCAAATTTCGAAAACAGTGAATTTTTTCAAATTTTGGGTTAACTTTTGCATTTTTTTTATAAATAAAGGTAAAACATATTTTTCTCTGAATGGCTTGGATAAGTAAAAGCGTTCCAAAGTTATTACCACATATGTCAGATTTGCTAAATTAGGCCTGGTCAGGAAGGGGGTAAATGGCCCGGTCTGGAAGTGGTTAAAAGACGTTATCCCATGTATAATGTAAAAAGTTAAAAGCTTACATCATATAGTACATGACAATCTCTTCCTAAGAAAGCTAAAACCAGCCCTGTACCTTACATGGATCCAGAGATCCCCCCATTCTAGATTTATATCAAGCTGAGAGAACAAGGGGAGTGTATTTTCTGCTGCAGCTAAGCTTGTGTGTCCATTCTACTGCAGCTCTCTCCCTATCACAGCTCAGGAGGCAGGAGAAAGATGAAACTGAGCATGTGCGGCCTTCCTAATGAGCAGGTCAAACAAAATAAGAAATTAAGTGGCACTATACAGATACATTTTATTGAATAACTTAATAGCTTTTCAATTTTTTTTATTAAATGCAATTACAAAATTATTCAGATCTAGGTGCTGGTTTGAAAACTGTAGAATATTTTTTGTGGTACAACTCCTTTAAGGTGAAAAGTGGTTTGGTACTGAAGGGGTTAATAACACACTTAAAGGGGTTTTCTGAGACTACGAGCGCCGGTGCCTTCACAAATAGCTGATTGTCAGGGTTCCCGGGTATCGGATAGGTAATCAGTATAGAAGTCTTGGAAAACCCCTTTAACTTTTGACAATTTTTTTGTGAAACATGCAAGAGAGTCTTCATGGTGGGAAATAGCTGTGCATGCATGATTCTTCTTGGTGAAGTACTCTGCTTTTGTTTATGGTGCTTACACACAGCTGTGAGGGTCCCAAAGTGCACATGTTGTCTTTCCTTGGACCACTTTTGATAGTTAATGTTTGGGAATACCCTGTTGTCTTGCTTTCACAACTACCATCACAACGTCTCCATGCTTCCAACAATTATTATTATTATTATTATTATTTATTATTAAAGCGCCATTCATTCCATAGCGCTGTACATATGATAAGCGGTGCACATACATAATACAGACAATTGCACTAATCATAAACAAGACAAGTTACAAACTGGTACAGAAGGAGAGAGGGCCCTGCCCGTGAAGGCTTACAATCTACATGGTATGGGAGAAGGACACAGTAGGTGCGAGTTAAGTTGGTCATGGCGATATAGAGGCAGCAGGGTCACTGGTTGTAGGCTTGTCTGAAGAGGTGGGTTTTCAGGTTTCTTTTGAAGGATTCCAATGTAGGTGAGAGTCTGATATGTTGGGGTAGCGAGTTCCAGAGTATGGGGGATGCACGGGAGAAATCTTGGAGTCGATTGTGGGAAGAGGCGATAAGATGAGAGGAGAGAAGGAGGTCTTGTGAGGATCGGAGAGTGCGTGTGGGGATGTATCGGGAAAGTAGCTCAGAGATGTAGGGAGGGGACAGGTTATGGACAGCCTTGTATGTATTTGTAAGTACTTTGAAGTGAATTCGCTGGGCAATGGGGAGGCAGTGAAGGGATTAGCAGAGGGGAGAGGCAGAGGAGTAATAGGGTGAGAGGTGGATTAGTCTGGCAGCAGAGTTGAGGATAGATTGGAGGGGTGCGAGAGTGCTAGATGCAAGGCCACAGAGGAGAATGTTGCAGTAGTCTAGGCGGGAGATAATGAGGGCATGTACAAGAATTTTCGCAGATTCAAAGTTAAGGAAAGCACGGATGCGGGAGATGTTTTTGAGTTGGAGGCGGCAGGTGGTGGAAAGGGCTTGGATTTGCGGTCGGAAGGAAAGTGCAGAATCCAAGGTCACTCCAAGGCAGCGGACTTTGTTGACCGGGGAGAGTGTGCAGCCATTGATCATGATAGATAGGTCTGTTGAGGGGGTTGAACAAGATGGGGGAAAGATTATAAATTCTGTCTTATCCATGTTAAGTTTTAGAAAGCGAGAGGCGAAGAAGGATAATATAGAAGATAGACATTGTGGGATTCGTGATAGTAAGGTCGTGATGTCTGGACCAGAGAGGTAGATTTGTGTGTCGTCAGCGTAGGAGTGATACTGAAAGCCATGTGACTCTATGAGCTGTCCCAGGCCAAAAGTGTAGATAGAGAAAAGCAGGGGTCCTAGGACAGAGCCTTGCGGGACACCAACAGAGAGGGAATGAGACGAGGAGGTGGTGCGAGAATGGGAGACGCTAAACGTCCGGTCTGTGAGGTATGATGTGATCCAGAAGAGGGCCAGGTCGGTGATGCCAAGAGATGAGAGAGTTTGCAACAGAAGAGAGTGGTCAACAGTGTCAAAGGCAGAGGACAGGTCAAGGAGAAGGAGGACAGAGTATTGTTTCTTGGTTTTGGCTGTCAGTAGGTCATTGGTGACTTTGGTAAGGGCAGTCTCGGTCGAGTGGTGGGGTCGGAAGCCAGATTGTAGGCGGTCAAAGAGGGAGCAGGAGGAGAGGTGGGAGGACAGTTCTGAATGGACATGTTGTTCAAGTAGCTTTGAGGCATACGGAAGAAGTGATATGGGGCGATAACTGGACAAGGAAGATGGGTCAAGTGAAGGCTTTTTGAGGATGGGTGTAATGGTAGCATGTTTAAAAGCAGAGGGGAAGACACCAGAGTTTAGTGATAGGTTGAAGAGATGAGTTAGGGTTGGGATAAACACTGTGGTGAGGTTAGGGATGAGGTGGGATGGGATTGGGTCAAGTGCACAGGTGGTCAGATGAGATTTGGAGAGTAGAGTGGAGAGTTTTTCTTCTGTAATGGTGGAGAAGCAGGTTTTGGGAGAAGAGGACCGAGCAGTTGTGTAGAGGGTCTGTGGGGACTGTGTAGTGAAGCTTTCCCTGATGTTGACTATCTTTTGTTTGAAATATTTGGCAAAGTCCTCAGCTGAGAAGAGAGGAGAGGGTGGGGGCGCTGGGGGACGGAGAAGGGAGTTAAAAGTGCTAAAAAGTTGTTTAGGGCTGTGTGACAGGGAAGATATGAGAGATGAGAAGTAGGCCTATTTTGCATCAGCGAGTGAGGATTTAAATATGAGGAGGGATTGCTTGTATGCAGTGAAATGATCTTTAGAATGGGATTTCTTCCATTGCCGCTCAGCAGCCCTGGAAGCTTGTCTGAGTTTTTTGGTCAGGTTGGTGTGCCAGGGTTGTCTGTTGATTTTTCGGGTTTTGTTGTGTGTGAGGGGGGCAACAGTGTCCAGAGCTGTACTTATTGTGTTGTTATATAGGGTGGTAGCAGCTTCTGGGTCTTGGAGGGAGCAGATGGTAGAGAGTGAGAGAAGAGAGTCAGAAAGCAAGCGAAGGTCGAGATGTTTAAGGTTCCTGCGGGGATGTGCTAGTGTGTGGACCGGGGGAGCAGCAGAAGAGACCAGTGAACAGAAGGTGAGTAGGTTGTGGTCGGATAGGGGGAGAGGCGAATTAGAAAGGTTAGATAGGGAGCAGAGGCGGGTAAAGAACAGATCCAGAGTGTGACCATCTCTGTGGGTGGGAACTGAAGACCACTGTGATAGGCCGAAGGAGGAAGAGAGTGACAGGAGTTTAGAGGCGGCCGAGTGGCAGGTGTCAATAGGGATGTTGAAGTCACCCATGATGATAGTGGGGATGTGGGCAGAAAGAAAGTGTAGTAGCCAGGTGTTAAAGTGGTCAAGAAAGATGGTGGCTGGGCCTGGAGGACGGTAAATGACGGCTACTTGAAGGTTGGAGGGAGAGTAGATGCGAACAGAGTGTACTTCAAATGAGGTGAGCGTAATGGAGGGTGGCAGTGGAATTGGGCTATAGGAGCAGGTGTCTGATAGGAGAAGACCAACTCCTCCACCATGTTTGCAGCCGGGGCCGGGGGTGTGAGTAAATTGAAATCCACTATAAGAGAGTGCAGCAGGGGAGGAGGTGTCTGAGGGTGTCAGCCATGTTTCTGTGAGACCCAGAAAGCAAAGGTTTTGAGAGATGAAAAGTTCGTGAATGTACGACAGCTTGTTACAGACAGAGCGCGCATTCCATAATGCTCCTGCAAGAGGAACCAAAGGAGCAGGAGTCAGAGGAATAGTTATTAGGTTTAAGGGGTTGCAGAAATTTGTAGAAGGAGATTTGTAGTGGGACATGGAGGTGATAGTGGAGATTTGCTGAGGGGGTCCTGGATTTGGAGAGATATCACCAGCAGTAAGGAGAAGCAGAGAAAGTGTTAATAGATGAGAATAAGAGAGGGCATGAGGTGTGTGTGTGTGTGTGTGTGTGTGTGTGTGTTTGGGAAGGAAGTGTTTTATGTTGGCAAACAGGTTTGTGCAAGCGATCAGATGAGAAGGTAAAATGTAGGAAGAGATGAATAGTTCCTTGGTGGGTGAATGGATGTGGGGGTATTTCAGGAGGTGTTGGAAAAGTGGGAAGAGTAAGAGGAAAAATTGAAACATTGTTTGCATTAACTAATGTCTGTATTTACCTGTGGTCCCCTTCTGGTCCAATTCTGGTATAATTCAGTCTGTGCACTTAAGAGTGGCACTTGAGAGATGTGGCATTTGGAAAGACCTCAAGAACTGGCTCTTCTCTTGCTATCTGCTATATCAGACCTCTCTGTACAGATGCCTTTGTAGCAAGGTAATAAAAAGTATTCACTTCACCTGGTATGGTCTGGTCAAATATGAAACTACATGTTTAGCAAATTCCTCAAAATGCATCAGCCATATCTTAGATCAGAAGACAGGAAAAATGAAGAAGGTCCTCTGATGACCTCAAATGGTGTGTGTGTATACACACCGGCAGGCATATGCTGCCAAACATTTTTTGAGCTATTTTTTACACACGGTGTGCTGTCTGCATCTTTTGTGGCCTCGTTGAAAAAAAATGGGTTCGCACCCGTTCAGCAAAATTGTGGACCCATTCATATAGTCATCTGAATGAACCCTTAAAAAGCTTTAGTATGAGTTTCATACAGTCCTAGGAGACTCCGGAATGTCATCCACAACTTTTCAAAGCAGTTGGAGAATTTTGATTCTTGTTACATTTATTCAGACCCCAATCAAATTGCCTGTCCGATTTGGTTCAAACTAATTTCAAGTGCTTATCACTAATATTGACCATTCCCACCATGAAGTCTTACATGAATATTGAGAGGGAGATATACTGCAGTGGCATCCCCCTCCTCCCTGTTTAGTTTTAACCTATTTTACGGTATATAGATCTTTTGGTTAGAAAAGGTTTGTGAAATTTACACATTTGGTAAATATTACCAAATCTGATAACTTTGTAAACAATAGCATCAATGAGAACCGATAGTTTCCCAGAATGGTGAAAACTATGTATATATATTGTATGCAGAATACCTGTCCCCTGGAAGGGGATAAATGGAACAGGGAAAGCATAGGTGTGAGGATGGGGATGGGGGAGAAGGCTTTCCTAAAAAGGGGAAGGGTTGTCTCTCTTTGCCCTTCATTATACAACCACCCCTGAAGATATATTAAGATTAGACTACCAAGGGCCCAGATCTTATGGCATTTTAAAGGGTAACTGTCATTTTTTTATTTTATTTGCTAGTTTATTAGAGCTAGGCATGTATACCTGAGTTAGTCTGTCAATGATTGCCAAAAGATCTGTAATTACCTTATAATAACATGTCTCCTGTCCCTTTGCACCGCTCCCTTAAAAGGCCGTTGCTATGGCTCATCTGTCTCCGGCTAGGAAGACAGAGGGGCGGTCCTTCACACTGCATGCCTGCATTAGGCTTCAGAGTGAGGAGGCATGTCTCTCAGTAATCCAATCTGATTGGCTACAGCAAGTGTGTATGTTACCTGAGGGAAAGCAGTTTTGGTCTCAGAGAACTGGCAGAGGAGCCATCTTGAGAAGATCCTCATAATGTAGGATTCAAAACAGCCATAACTAAGGGGAAAACTCAAGGAAAACAGTGGTAAGTGAAAAAACGTAAGATTGCTTTATGCATAATGCTGCTGCAGCAGTAACATATGCTAAAATAGATTTTTTTTAATGAAAATATGACAGTTATCCTTTAAGAATGCAGGACAGTCTGTCGTTAACCATAGTCCATGATAATTTGGCATCAGTTGGTGGTATGGGTGAAGTGGATGTATGCCAAGAGTGCAATAGTGATCTTAGCTGCCAAAGGCTTCATTCACATCACTGTTCAGCCTTTCCGTTCTCCTGCTCCATTATAGGAGCAGGAGAACTGAAAGGACAGATTCGGCACATAATTGATACAAGGAAGTGAAATGTGTGACTGCACATATAGGAGTATAGATATAAAACCTGTATTTTTTGACAATGGGATAGTCCCACCATACATGATGATATATTTCCCATCCCTGCCACATTATCTAAAACCTTTTCAATCACTTGATGGGTGTATCTGAGATAATCAGGTGAGGACCATGTACCACTATAATAGTACTTTACACCCTACTTCTATTACAGATGGTTTAATTGGTACTATAGACAATAAATGAGCAATATCTGTGCTCTCGCATAGCTCCGTCTTATTTCCAACTTCTGATTCCATTGTGTCATATACTGGAGCTTGGTAGCTGGAATGACCAGCATTGTGTATAACGATTTTAAAATGTTATTGCATATTTAAAAGTTTCCTAACATATAACTTTTTACCTTTTTATGTGGTCCATAGGCTGAATGCATGATGCCATAAACTGGTGAAACCAAAGTCAGATAGATGCAGGTCCCACCTCCGAGACCCACAAATAACAGCAGAACAGACCCCCAAAAATGAAGGAGAGCACACTGTGCATGTGCAGCGAGTTTCCCATTAATTTCTCTGGGAGAGTGAGCGTGCTCGGCTATTTTATGAAGTCCTGTAGAAATGAATGGAGAACGCACTGCATATGCACAGACACTGCTCTATTCATTTATATGGGACCACCAAAGATAGCTGAACCAGCCATAGTAATGAATGGAAGATGACCGCACATGCATTGTTGGTCTCTGCTCACTTCAGGGGTCCAGTTCTGGAGATAGATGCGGTCCCAGAGATGATATTGATGGCATATGCTAGTGATATGCCACTAACGTCTAAGATGAGACAACCCCTTTAACAAAGCAGTGGCAACAAAAATTTAATTCCTTGGACTCATAAGCGGTAAAAGTAATAAAAAGTACAGTACGTCTTAGATAATTGCATAGTGTTGAAATTTCCTAACATGTTAGCGTAGGTTCACCAAAGGGTCGATTTATTATTTTTAGAGGTGCAATTATCTTGAATATTTTCTAATATTATATGAAAAAAGTCATAATTTGCTGCAGTTCCCATTCACCTGTCAGAGAATGCCTTTGAATCTAGGAGTTACTCTGATAATTGGTATTTTAGAGAAGAAATGTAGTGGTCAGAATACAGGTTATTGTGCAAGACTTACAATGAGAATGTTGTCTGAAATAAGAACATATTATATTCACTTGTTTCATATGGATAATTTATTGGACAGAAATTTATTTTAGCCACAGAATACTGTAAATGCTCACAAAATATGCACTTTTAGACATCTAGCAACAATATGATGCCTATCAGCAGTCATTGACTTCCTGTATCAGTGACTACACTGTTTATACAGGAAGTAGGCACATTAGTTGTGGTCACCAGTAGTTTTTCTGTACATCACAGACAACTTTCCATAATATAATTAGGATGTAGCAGGACACTTCAATGTAATTGTTTAAGGCATATCAAAGTGATGCCAAAGTAGAATGAAAAAGACTAGGTGAAAATAATGTTAGCTTCAAAAATACAGTGTCTAAAATGAGTCCGACTTTAACTACTTGGAAATTAACTGTATATACCGATGAGGCATATTGGAACTTAAGTGGCATGGTGGCTCAGTGGTTAGCATGGAGTTTGTATGTTCACCCGTGTTTGCATGGGTTCCCTCTGGGTACCCCGGTTTCCTTCCACACTCTAAAGACATACTGATGGGGAACTTAGATGGTGAGTCCCATTGGAGACAGCTTGATGATAATGCCTTAAAAGTGCGTGTAGTAAATAAAATGCCTAGAGTCTTCAGTGCCTTAATATTGCATAGGATATAGTGGGAAGCTATTTAATTCTGTCACCGTTATAGGTTTTGTTTTTACGGTGTTCACTATGCAGTAAAACCGACTTGTGCTCTTCATTCTCCAGGTCAGTATGATTATCGTGATACCACATATGTATAGTTTTGTTTTCGTTTTAATTAATGCCATTTTGAGGCGTGTATGACTTTTTGATCACTTGTTATTCAATTATTTTGGAAGGTAAAGTAATGAAAAAATGGCAAAAAATTTTCCATGACGTCCTTTACCATATGGGATACGTTTTTTATATTTGAATTTTTATATTTTTTCATTTTTTTTTTTTTTTTACTTTTTTACGTTTCTTAATTCACCAAGTGGACCCCAACATGCAATAATCAGATTGTAATTTGTATAGAGTAATGGAATTTTCTCCATGATCTTATACAGAAATCACTATATTACAGTTTAGTGCTGCCACATGCTGGCCTGAATTGTAATATACAAGTAATGAGCCTAGAAGCCTAGTACAGGCTCTGGCTCAATACTTACGAGGAACACCTTCCCCGATATTCGCCTAGGGGAGGTGTACCTGCCCAAGAAATGCAGACTTCTGGGTTTTAGGCCTTTTTAGATGCCGTGGTCACATTTGACCATTGCAAATGAGGGGTTAAATGTCAGCGATCAGCATTGCCGCTGATCATAGACATTAGCCATGGGGGTCTGCTGTGTGATACAGCAGTCACATGATTGCTATGGCACCCGCTCTGCTTGAAAGACCCGAGATCAGATATCGGGAAGGGGTTAAAAACAGACAGTACACAATCTGAAACGTTCTAGGGACCATAAAGATCACCAACACAAAAGTGTTAGAATGTAGAGCTGCAGAGGATGGAGTGCAGAAGGGCAATATACTACAGGGGGAGCTGCATACTTGATTCTAGTGTACTTCCCCATAAAGACAACAGGTGTGCCTGAAAATAATAGGGATATTGTAACTAGCAGAAAACAGGATATGGACATGCTGATTTGCAAACTTTCTATAGCTGAAACATCTGCAAGAACTTCCTTAACTCACGAGGTTTGGTAGAATTACAGAGCATAATGTCCGCAAGCAAAAATTTGACAGCTGTTTTTTTTTTTTTTTCTGGAAATGCAATCAGCTTTTTTTGTTATAGCATAAAAGCAAACACCTAAAACCAATTATACACCAGTGATGTTATTAGAATCCTAATGAACCCCGAGCCTGCACTCAGAACATTAAAGGGAATCTGTAACCCAAAAATTCACCGTTAAACCAGGCACAGTGCCTTGTAAGGCTCCTTCTCTCTCCTTCCTTGATTGACAGGGCCAGATGAGATGACTATGCTGGAACTTGGCCCTGTCAGTCATGGAGAGGGAGGAGCTGGCAGTAGAAGCTGGAGAAGCAAGGTGTGGCTTGGGTCCGCCCACAGTGCTATTAACTGTTAATTTGCGTATGAATTAAAAGTACTTTTTTCTCCAGGTTAAAGAAACAGATCACCAAGTGAAATGTATCATTGCATTCAGCTGAACTAGTCCTACAAGGCACTGTGCCTGGGTTATCACTTAATTTCCTGGTGACAGGTTCCCTTTAACCTCTTAATGCAGAATCATGTACTTGATTGACATCAAGGGGTTGTATGGAGCAAGCTCACATACTGAGCTTACTCCATGCATGGCAGGTGCCGACTGTATAACACAGCAGGCACCCACCCTCTGATCCCAGTCGTAGCCACTGTGGCATCTGTGAGTTAGACAGCGGGAGTGGCTCCTTCTATCCTCCAATCAGGCCCCTATGACAAAATCATGGAGCTTCTATTAGTTGCCATGACAGCCTGTGGACTACTATTCTATTGCCGTCTACAGGACAAGTGGTCAGACTATCGCATGTGCAAGTCCCTTAAAGGGATTAAAAATTACAGCGTTCAAATTACCTTCCTTTCCTAACTTTGCATATTAAAAAAAAAACAGAAAAAAACACATAACAGGTGTCACCACTTCCAAAAATGTCTGATGGTTAATGCTGTAACGGTAAGAAAATAAAAATCCACAATTTTACATTTTTTTGTTGTCTTGTCCCCCCCCCCCCCCCAAAATGAATAAAAAGTGATCAAAAAGTTGACAGAAACAACCCCTCACATTATTCTGTAGACGAAAATATAAAAAAGTTGGTGTCAGAAAATTGGGATGCAAAGAAAATTGAATTTTTTATTTTTTGAAGGTTTTTATTTATTTAAAAGAAGTAAAACATATTAAAAACTATACAAATTTTAGCACACAGTGAACACAGTATTATTTTTTTTCAATTTCACCCCACAAATAATGTGGTTGCCATATGATTTTCCAATACAAGATATGGTAAATAAAATGATGCCATTAAAAATACAACTTGTCCTGCTATGTGAATAAAAATGTTAAATGTTGTGGCTTTTGGAAGGTAAAAAGGAAAAATGAAAATACAAAACCAAAATTGGCCTATGGGGCAGATTTACTAATCCCGTTTAAAATGTATATAGTGTAAACATAGACCAGAGAGTCTAAGGATTTATCACAGCAACTCACGCTGGATAATATATTTGGTGCCATGGCAAGACTTTTTTTTTAACTTTATACAATCTATTGATTAGCTTAACGTGCAACAGAATTTTTTGGCAACAGTTTGGCACAAATGGCGCATCTAGACCACACTTTTTTTTTTCCAAGCTACACCTAGCAAGTTGCTATGAATTAATTGTTTTCATACATTTGCTTCATTAATATGTCTAAAACTTGATATGACATTTTGGCGCATTTTATGGCACATTCTAGGTGCAATCACATTGGTAAATGTGGACCTATTTGCAGATATTATTATCTTATTATTTGAAATGGTATACAAATTAACTTTCCTTTATGAAAAGGCATTGATTGAACAGTTTGAAGCTACCACCAGGGAAAATCTGCTGGTAGCCTCAAACTGTTTATTTAGTGCTCTTTCATTATATGATTCTCCCCTGGTGGTAGCCTTAAACTATTCAATCTGTTTTTTCATAATAAGACTTTCCCAAGATGGTAGCCTCGAACTATTCAATTTGTGTGTTTTCATGAGGTTAATTTGCATGCATTTGGGTTTCTGGGAAAGATATTCAAATTAGCTTTTCTTCCAAAAATAAAAGAACACTAATATCTCATTCAAAGTCAGTGTTTTTGGTCAGTGTTTTCCATTAGTGATTGTGAGCCAAAAACAGGAGTGGCTCTAAACACAGAACAGGTGCAGATCTTTCCCTTATACCTTGTGTCTGTGGAGGCTCCAATCCTGGTTTTGGCTTACAATCACTGATGGAAAACACTGACCAAAACACTGACGTGTGAATGAGGCATAAGCCTGTCTGAAACCAGTGGAAAGAAGATATGCTAATTTGCATATATTTTCCCCAGAAACACAGGGCAGCATTGCCTGGACTACAATACTCGCATACTAGATGGTCTTTCTAATGAGAAACAGCACCTCCAAGATCCCGAAAAAGGCCACTTAACTGCCCAGGGCAATTTTTTCTTGAGACACTCAGTTTTCTTGTCCTTTTGT
Organism: Bufo bufo; assembly: GCF_905171765.1. NCBI lineage: Eukaryota > Metazoa > Chordata > Amphibia > Anura > Bufonidae > Bufo > Bufo bufo. The sequence goes on along the minus strand of NC_053390.1, from coordinate 517,673,018 downwards.
AAGGAGAACTGACTTTTATGTCTGATTCAGAGAAGCGTAATATGGGGAGATTCAGTATACATCTTTTTTGGAAGGAGAACTGACTTGCATGTCTTTTTTCTAGTGGAGTATTTCGTGTGGGTCTGTCTTTGTGATTCGCCTGAAATGAATGCCAAGAACTTTGGGTTTGCTAGAATCCAAATATTTTTGGGGGGAAATTCTGGATGAATTCCAAATTGGTAGAATTCATTTGCTCATTTCTACTATATTTACATTGAAAGACAACTATTGATAAATGCCTCTCATCTTCTAAGCCATTCTAATAGCCTGTTTTGTTCACTTCTAGGTATTTACAGAACGGAACGTGATAAAGGAACATTGTATGAACTGACTTTTAAAGGAGACAAAAATCAAGAATTTAAGCGTCTTGTTCTCTTTCGACCATTTGGACCTGTTGTGAAAGTCAAGAATGAAAAGCTGAACATGGCCAATGTTATTGTGAACATCATTGTCCCTTTAGCTAGAAGAGCTGACAAGTTTCAGCAGTTCATGCACAATTTCAGGTGATACTGTTCATTTTAATGTATAGCTTTTTCTGTCTTAGATTTGTATATTATTAGAAGGTTTCATTTTCACTATATGGAAATGACTGTACAGATGACAAATACAGCAGAAGTTAAAGAGGTTCTCCGAGGTTTACATATTGATGACCTACCCTAATGATAGGTCATCAAGATAAGATCGGCAGGGATCCATCTTCTAGGACCCCTGCCGATCAGCCTTTGGAGGAGTCCACCAAGTTCCAGTGAGCTCTGCAGCCTTCTCAAAGTTTACCAAGTCCAGTGCTGAACATTGTATAGTGTCTGGGATTGGTATTGCAGCTCAGTCCCATTCATTTAAATGGGACTGAGCTGTGCCTAGTGCAGTGATGGCTAACCTCCGGCACTCTAGCTGTGGTAAAACTACTACTCCCAGCATGCTCTATTCATTTCTTTGGAGTTATGAGAACAGCCAAGCAAGTGTGCATCTTGGGAATTGTAGTTTTACCACATCTGGAGTGCCGGAGGGTAGCCATCACAGGCCTAGTTCATATGCCCAATGAACGCGATGTCACGTGGCCTAGCTAGAGGTCTAAGTGCTCACAGAGCACCATGGCCTCTTCGTACAGCTTGGGTCCCGCCAATCTCATATTATTGATGTATTCTATCCTTTAAAGGGGTTTTCCGGGATTGATACATTGATGACCAATTCCCTGCACCCACCCCCCTACCAGCTTTTTGAAGAGGTTGTGGTACACTATTGAGTGCTGCTGCCTCTTCCTAGCCCAATTATGTCACATTCATTGGTCACACGGTTTATGTGCTGCTTAGTCCTATTCAAGTGAATGGGTCTGGGCTGCAATACCAAGCACAGCCACTATACAATGCACAGCATTGTGTTTGGTAAGTTGTGAGGAGGAAACATCACGCAACAGAGAACTGCAGTCTCTTCAATCATCTGATTGACAGAGGCTCTGTTTGTCAGATCCCCACCAAACAGATATTGATGATTTACCTTGAGGAAAGATCAGCAAAATATGAGTCCTGAAAAAATTCCTTTAATGTAACATTTATACTGTACTTGGTATTCCTTTGGTATTTTTTTATAGATTTTACAGCCACTAGAGGGAGCTCAGATGCTTACTGCTTGCAATGTATACATTAGATAATAAGGGAATAAGTTCCTCAGCTCCCCCTAGTGGTAGGGAGGGAAGCAAAGGGAATTTCGAACTTTGACTGCTATGAACATATTTTGACAAATGAATGAGCACAAAATGTTGGATCTAGAAATAACTTGGTGTTAAGAAGTGTACATTTACTTTGTAAGTCCAAAAGTGGTGTAAGAGACGAGTATTAAAAGGACAGACTGCCAGTCCACAGTGGATCTGTTCTTTCTTACTTTTGGTTACTGGTTTGCTCATTTAAAAATCTCTCTCAAAGGGGTTCCGTCATCATAGACAAGACGTTCTAAATGGGAACCGAACCGTCTCAGGGGCTGATTGTGATGCAGGTATGCAGGGTCAGCCAAGCTAATTTGTCTTAAATTTTGCACCTCCTTACCCAGTTAACTTATATTCTGCTGCCTTTTTGCATAACATTAATATTTCTGGAGGCCTTTGTGACAAAAAGTAACCTCTGACTCTGACCATAGGTTTCGGTATAATTTATTTTTCAGCCTGTTAGGGGGAGCAGTGCATCCTTCTGTATGCACAGTAATATGGGTGCAGTTAATACTGACTTATTGCAGTTACCTGTGTGGTGAGCTCCAGCTTCTTTCACACACATACCACTGAGCAATTAACTCAGGAAATTCCTGACAGAGAAGCTTTGAACTTTGTGAGAAATAATAAAAAAGGGACTGCATTTAATATATAAATCAGTGGCAGAATAATCGGGGGGGGGGGGGGGGGGGGGTATTCTTCAGCCTGAATAGTACATATATGAATGAAAAGTTTATTGCTATATGTACAGTGTTTTTCCAAGAGAATTCAGGGTTATTTTTAGAAAATCAATTTTCATCAAACCACAAGAAATAGGTTAATTATCTGCTTTCAAATGTGACTTTTGACTGAACCACAGAGCGCCCATGCTCTGATGTAAGCTGCAGTGCAGAAATCTGTGCACCTCACACTGATCCCCAGCCGTAACATGCCTTCTATTGACGGTCATCAAGCACTAGACATTTCAAGTCAGGCCAGTATAATAAATGGGCCTGCTGAGCTTCTCATGAGTGCATTGGAAAATAAAGGCCAGATTATAATTGCTGCATGGTTTGTCATATTTGAAAGTGAGTGGCTGAAGGACAACTTATGAAGGGTAATTGAAAATGTACTGAGCTGTCCACTGAGTATAAGGCTCCATTCACACGTCCGCAAAATGGGTCCGCATCCTTTCCGCAATTTTGCGGAAAGTGTGCGGACCCATTCATTCTCTATGGGGACGGAATGGATGCGGACAGCACACAGTGTGCTGTCTGCAGCCGCAATTGCGGAGCGCGCCCCCGATTTTGGGTACGCAGCTCCGCAAAAAGATAGAGCATGTCCTATTCTTGTCCGCAGCTTGCGGACAAGAATAGGCATTTCAATGGGGGTGACGGGCTGGTGTGTTGCGGACCCGCAAATTGCGGGTCCGCAACACACCAGCCCGTCACCCCCATTGAAATGCCTATTCTTGTCCGCAAGCTGCGGACAAGAATAGGACATGCTCTATCTTTTTGCGGAGCTGCGTACCCAAAATCGGGGGCGCGCTCCGCAATTGCGGCTGCAGACAGCACACTGTGTGCTGTCCGCATCCATTCCGTCCCCATAGAGAATGAATGGGTCCGCACACTTTCCGCAAAATTGCGGAAAGGATGCGGACCCATTTTGCGGACGTGTGAATGGAGCCTTATGCATTCATTGTAAGTAAAAGCTACCATCTCAGCATTCCAATTAAATATCTATACTTTCTGCTGATTTTACACCTTTTATAAGCAATTTTTTTACATTTTTTATTTTGAAAGCCAAAATAATAACGTTCCAAGTAAAATATCTGCCCATACCTTATGTATCATCTACATAAGCAGAAAACTAATGTTTCTGAATTTACATTTGTCAGAAACCTATTAACCTATTAACTTCTTTGGGACATGTTATGGACATTCTCTCTAAGGCTCCATTCACACGACTATGTCTTTGGTCCGAAACTGATCCACATTTTATGCAGATCATACAGGAAACCATTTATTTCTATATGTTGGCAAAAAAACACTGTATGTCCATTCCGTAGTCCTGCAAAAATAAAAAATAGAATATGTCCTATTATTGTCCATTTTGCAGACAAGAATAGGCATTGTTGCAATAGGTCCACAAAAAGAAAATACGGTCATGTGAATGCACCCTAATGTACATCAAAACTCTTCAAAAGCCCTCCTCTTTCAGAAGACCAGCCCAGTATGCAGACCAGACTTTCTGTGTCAGGTTTTCAGTTTCAGGTTATATTATGGGATATATACAAATGAGCGGTGAAAGGACCACTAAACCTAGAATCCAACCAAAGAAAAAATAACAACAATACAAACCTACCATAATATGTCAGTTTTCTTGCTCTTCTTCTGTCCTATATCACAACTGTTAAAGATTAAACTAGAAAAACAGTGCATTGTTCTCTCGGGCTACAGCTGTAGTTTTCTCCCTCTTCTCTCTCCCCCATCTGTGTAGGAGGAAGGGGCTGGGTTTAGGTTAAATACCTTTTCTTTACTCAGGGAGTATGGCAATTCTTTTGGGGAAGGAATCTGCTAAATTACTAGTAGTATGCAGTAATTACAGTAACAGTACCAGGAGTAGCATATACAGTGGCACAATTTGGCACAGTACAAGACATTTTTGTGGCCTGAGCAATCATACTCTTCTACATAGAAGGACATGAACAATATATATATCTACCACTATACACACATATATAACATCAGGACGAAAGTGCTATATGAACAGCCTATTGGGGCATCTATTACAGCTTTTCAGGAAAAGTCACCAAACTTTTCAAGATAGCTGCAAATCTGCCTAGCTATGCAGTGGTAATTCCCCCTTTTACGTAAAGGCATAATTATACAGATTTGCCTTTCAGGAGCATTGTAAAGTTGGGTAACCACTAATGTGGAGGTATGCTTCAGACTAAATTGGGTAGGCAGCATACACTCAATGTTGTCCCAATACTTTATGATAAACACACAATGTATCGGAGCAGCATGTGTGTATTTTATATAACCAATATATCCTCCATCACTGCCCAGCAGAGGTTGTTACCCAGCTTTCTCAGACTGTATAATGCCACATTTGCTATTTATACACTGATATATTGCCAATCGTCATATTGTAAAATATGTAGTCTGATATTCTATCCAGGAACCTGGAAAAGCTGAATAAAAGTAAAGCTATGATAGACAAATCTGAAAAGCTATGCAGTGACAATCCTCAATGCTGTAACGTAACTAGGCAGATTTGCCATTCAGGATTCAGGGAAAGCTTAGTAGCAAAGAATGTGAAGCTGTAATAGGGATGGCTGAATACTAAATATACCTAAATAAATCTCCTTTTTCACTCCTAAGTTCTTCCAGTGCTAACAAGAGAGCCAGGCCACTCTGTGCACCCTTGCTCCCCCTGCTTCCTCTGTCAACCAGTCTCTCTCCTACTTGATTGACAGGGCCAGGTTCCTTGTCAATCAGGAAAGAGAGGAAGGGGCTAGCAGAGGAAGCAGGAGGAGTAGCCATTATCATTATCACCACACACAGGCATAATTAAAATGATAAGTAACACCTCTTTATAGATAACACAGGATGCACTTCTCACAGTAGGTGATACCATAGCTTACCTACTCCCTCCTGACCTCTGCACAGATCACAGAGCATGCCTAGAAAATTTCCCATATAAGTCAATGGTGTCAGCTCCTGTCTATTGTTTCTGTGGCCCTTGCAGCTGTCAGAAAACAGGAAGTCAACATATTTTAGGCCTAGTGGCCAGTGTAAAAATTGCAGGATTATATACTTTTATATAATTTTAATATAGATAGTAATGTTGAATAATAAAAAAAAAAAAATACCGAAAATTCTACATACGTTTAGCTTAAAATTTTTATTTAAACATAAGGTTATTTTCTGATAACACATTCTCTTGAATGTGAATTTCCTGGTGACAGATTCCCTATAATGTAAGTAGATCTTTGGGTAGGTCTCTAAATTCTAGGTATAAGAGGGGGTCATTTATCAAACTGGTGTAAAGTAGAACTGGCTTAGTTTCCCATAGCAACCAATCCGATTCCTCATTTTCCAAAGGAGCTGTTCAAAATTAAAAGAGGAATCTGATTGGTTGCTATGGGCAACTAAGCCAATTCTACTTTACACCAGTTTAATAAATGACCCCCAAGATTTTTAAATATTCAGTAATAGTCAATGTCATGCTCCTGTTTTTTTAAAGTAAAAAAAAAAGAAAAAAAAAGTCTGTGATCTGTTGGGGGTTTCTCGACTAAATAAAATACAGTATGCAGTGTGAAAAAGCACTTCATAAGTGATCTTACATGTTTAATTTGCTAGAAATAGAAATTTGAAGATAAACACCATTTATCAGCAAGGTAAGGCGAGGAAGATGCATAGCATCTGTTGAAATTGTGTTCACTTGTATGCGAGGAACACTGGCTGAACACAGATATATTATTTTGTCTTAATTAAAATGTTAGACACTCGACTATAGCTGCAAACCAATTTATAATCAGAAGCCAGGAACACATTGGTCATTACATATTTCTGACTTTCATGTCTGAATATAAATAATGTGAATGTTCTATTACATATAAATGAAGACCTCCTAAATAAATAAAAAGGAAAAACAGAAACTTAAACTGGATGTATTGCAATATATTCTGTGGCCCCGCCATCCAATACTTATAATGTTATAACAAAAATTTCTGAATATATAACTAAAATAGATTTGATGTTAGAAACAGATGGTAAATTTGAGCAAAGTCAGTTTCCGGTGCCTGTAATACGGCAACATTTAAGCGTTCGCGTTATAGCTAATAGTGGGTTAGTCAAATAAAATAAACTTGAGAAGCGTATTAAATAGAATATCTCATCAGAAAATAATGTATTGATTTGATTTTTATCATAATCATATTTTGTATTATACCTTATGCCGTTTCGACTCCACTTCTGGTTTTGGCTAAGGCTAGTTTCACACTAGCGGTAAAGAGATCCGGCAGGCTGTTCCAGCAGAGAGCAGCCTGCCAGAGCATTCTGGATCTGGTATTGCCGGACGCTACCTGAATAACTATAATGGGGACCGGCGGAGATCCAGCCACAACCTGACAAATACTAGTCTAACAATCACTGATGCAAAACACTGAGCAAACACAGATTGTGTGAATATGGTCTTAGCAGCTGCATGCTAATAGAGTGGGGAGCCTGCTGTCATTTACAGCCAGGCTTCCTATAGAGGAGGCCAGTTTTTTTTTTAGGTTATTTTTTTTTTTTTTACCAGTATTGTATACACAGCACTCAATCAACGCTGTGTATACCAATCTGGAAGTGACAGTAGTTCCTGCTCTGGTTCTAGTGATGGTATGATTGCCAGGGCCAGGTATCTGCACGAGCTGCTAGGTCTTAATAGACCAAGATCAGGTCTGCAGAGAGGCTGACCAGCCTAATTGCAACCTCTGGGGGCTGTTGCTGTCCCCATAACGGTCCCCCATAACTGAATCTAATATGTCCTAGTTACAGTAGAAATTGTAAAGTGTAATGTTTAAAAGCCTCCATAGTTTTGACCTTGTCTGACCTTATGGGGGCATAAATTGTAAAATAGAAAATGACGGGGGCGTGGCCAGGAAGCCGAAGAGTATGGACGCTTGAACCTAGAGCTCCTGCTCCAGCAAAGCGTATACAGTAAGCAGAACCCTCATCAAAGCAGCCACTGAGCTAATATCGGTACCGACCGGTACCGGAGACGTCCCTGATGATGACGAGAGGGAAGAGAGGAGTCAAGAAACAAGGGAAATTAGAGTTTTTCTTCTCTCAGGATCGGGACAAAGATGGCGCCGGCACACGAGGCGCGCAGGCGGAACCCTCCCCCAGCCCGATATCTTCGGCGAATGCTTCTTCCCCCCGACCATCTGAAGATGGTAATTCGACTCACCGGAGCCCGGAGAGTGCACCTCAGCATACAGAAAAGGGTGAGGAGATGTTGTTTAGAGATACCGGGGTCGGAATGGGGCGAGAGGTGCCTGCTTCCAGTAGCTGTGCGGGACAAAGCTCCCCTTCTATGAGCCCGGAAAAGCAGAGGCCCAGGTTGCAAGATCAGGCTATAGAGGTCCATGAGACCGGCGAAGTTCAGGACTTACAGAGCAATGGGTCCTTTAAAGAGGCGATCCTTAAGTTCCCTATGGATGACAAACCAGCGTCCAGTGCTTTACTCAAAGACATGTTCTTAGCCTTTAATCATTCAGTCACCTCTCACATGTCTCAACTATTAAAGCCCCTTCAACGGGATGTAACAGATCTAAAAAGCAGAGTACATCATGTCGAACACAAGATGGGCGAGTTCGCAGAATCACATAACAACCTCATAGATTCGTGTGATGCACAATCAGAAGAAATTGCGTACCTAAAAGCAAAGGTTGCAGACTTGGAAGATCGTTCCCGCAGGAACAACCTAAAATTGAGAGGTGTACCAGAATCAGTTCCAGCAACAGATCTGCAGGCGTATATTAAAAGGTTGATCACAATTTTACTACCTAACAGCACTGAACAAGACCTCATCATAGATCGGGCGCATAGAATTGCTAAACCAAAGCATCTCCCTGATGACACACCGTGGGATGTTTTAGCCCGCATTCACTTCTTCCATATTAAAGAAGAAACCCTGCTGGCAGCGAGGAAAGTTGATACTTTACCAGACCCGTACCAACAGGTGAAGCTGTTCGCAGATCTGTCTATAGCAACCCTTCAAGTACGTCGCACGCTCGCGCCCATCACCGCGGCGCTGCGATCACATTCTATCTTATATAGGTGGGGATACCCAGTAAAGTTGCTCATCCAGAAAAACGGGGTGCTAACTGTTATCCGATCGGTGGAAGAAGGAAAGGCGGTGCTGGCTAACTGGAACATTTCAGTGGAGGACGGCCATACGGCAACTCAGCACCAGCGGATACCTGATGAAGGAGAATGGCACCGGGTCGAAAGTCGTCGTCAGAAAAAACACAGATGAGAGGTTCTCCAAGTATCTTGCTTTCTGCAGGAGCGGGGACATGTTCTACCTATTTACATTCTTCAGGTGGTAGGCAGGACTGTTTTCCCCCAAAATGAATCACAAGGGATTGTGAGTTTTAACCCTTGTGCTATCTTATTTCTGCCCTTTTATTCGAGCAGTAAGTTTTGGTTTAACAGGTTAATGTTTCTATCCTGTTATTATTTTAATTTTCCCAGGTCGGGTCCTTTTTTCACAGTACAAATGAATGTTTTGCAATTAATATGGTATGGTTCTCCTCACGTCATCTGGGCATCTTCACATAAGCATACTCTCATGTATCAAGATGGTGCTTAAACTAGTCTCATTGAATGTTCGAGGCCTAAATAGCCCATACAAGAGGCGGATGATGTGGAGAGAAGCTCTTTTGACCAAATGTGATATATTCTGCGCACAGGAGACACACATGATTGCAGAAGATAGGGAGAGGTTGAGACACCCAGCTTTCCCGACAATTTTACAATCCCATGGCATTAGAAAAAAAAGAGGGGTATTGCTGGCGATCAAAAATTCAGTTGCTCACACAGAGAAAAAAACGTTGGTGGATGAGGGGGGTCGTTACATAATTCACGTATGCTGTATCAACAATATCCCTTATACTTTGGTGGGCGTGTACGATCCGAACGTTAGGCCCTTGAGGTTTTTGAATAAGGTTTTCAAAAAAGTCAAATTGGTGAAGGAGGGCAGAGTTATAATTTGTGGAGACTTTAATATGGTCCTTGACCCACTTCAGGACTCCTCCTCTACTACAAGGAATAACCACGCCTCTCTTGCGCAGTCACTACTGGCCAACTCCTTATTTGATGTGTGGCGTATTCACCATGCATCGGAAAAGGACTTCTCTTATTATTCGCCTGCGCACAAATCCTATTCACGTATTGATCTGATCTTAGCCGACAGAATTTCCTTGGAAGCAGCTACAAGCTCCTCCATAGGGACAATTACGTGGTCGGATCATGCTCCAGTATCTGTGGAGCTGACAGAAGAATTCATTTCCCAACCGAACCCCTTGTGGAGGGCTAATGAATTTATTCTGGCTAATAATAAATATAATCCAGAGGTATCGGCTGCACTGATAGAGTACTTTAAATTTAATGCTAATTCAGGCCCGGACCCCTCGATAGTGTGGACGGCCCACAAGGCATATATAAGAGGAATATTATTGAAAATTGGTCATAAACACAAAAAAATGAGAGAAAAACACCAGAACGACCTCATAGCACAAATTCAGTCTATAGAAACACGGAACAAGTCCTCTCCCTCAGTTGAACTTTCTGATAAACTCAGATTACTCAGACTTCAACTAAGAGAAAGTTACTTACATTCCTATGAGCTCTCGCTTAAAAAGACAAAGGCTAGGTATTATTCTCAGGCTAACAAAGCCGGGAAATTGTTGGCAAGCAGAGTAAAAGCAAGAGCCCTTAAATCAAAAATACCATTCTTGTGGGACCCCTCTAAGTCACATAAATTGTATGATCCTAAATCTATAGCTAATAGATTTATGTCTTATTACTCCCAATTATACAATTTGAAGGCAGAAACTGGTTTTATCCCTGCCTCTCCAGAAAACATTGATAACTTTCTAAACAGCTTATCAATCCCCTCTCTAGATGATGCTCATAAGTCCTCTCTCTCGGACCCTATCTCACAAGAAGAGATCTCTAGAGTAATTAAAAATTTGCCACATAACAAAAGCCCAGGGCCAGATGGTCTCCCAAACTCGTACTATAAATTGTTTAAGGATAGCCTACTTCCTCATTTACATGCGGCCCTGTCTCGTGCCATGGCAACTGGGAAAATGCCTAAAGAAATGCTGGAGGCGGTCATCGTCACTTTGCCGAAACAAGGGAAGGAACCTTCAATCCCTCAAAACTTCCGCCCTATCTCCTTACTCAATACGGATCTAAAGATCTATGCAAAGATTCTGGCGGCCCGATTAGCAGACATTATCCCCACCCTGATAGATCCAGATCAAGTAGGGTTTGTGAAAGGGCGTCAGATTACGGACAACTCCAGAAGAATATTAAATCTAGTGGATTTTGTGAATCGTATGAGGACCCCGACAGTATTAGTTACACTGGATGCCGAGAAGGCTTTCGACCGCGTGAACTGGTCGTTTGTCTTCTCGGTACTCCATAAAATGGGCTTTCCTGAGCCTATAATACGTGCCATTCAGGTTCTGTATTCTAATCCCTCGGCTAGAGTATTGGCTAATGGAGTATTGTCTGATCCGTTTGCGTTGTCTAATGGCACGAGACAGGGTTGCCCCTTATCACCACTGATATTCATACTATCTTTAGAACCCTTGGCACAGGCAATCCGCCAGGAGGCTGAGGTGACAGGAGTTAGTATTGGGAGCAGGCAACATTGCATATCCATGTATGCGGATGATATAATATTGTCATTAACAAATCCTAGGGAGTCTTTGAGGAAGGTGATGGATATCATTTGTTCCTATGGAGCCCTTTCATATTACAAAATAAATGAAAGTAAATCCCAGGCCCTCCCGCTAGGTATCTCTGATCCGGTACTGTCCTACATGAAAAAAGAATTTGCGTTAGATTGGCAAGAATCGTCAGTCCAATATTTAGGTTTTAAGGTAACGACTACCCCTCAAGAATTATTTAAGGCGAACTTCCCACCTCTCTTGCAATCTCTCCAACCTGAGCTTATCCAAATGGCCAGATCTGAACTATCTTGGTTGGGACGTATTGCGGCGTTTCAGCAACATATACTCCCGAAACTATTATATCTGTTCAGAACCATCCCTATCCCTATTCCAATAGCATTCTTTAACTCAGTCAACAAAATGCTAAATAGTTTAATTTGGAATAAGACTAGGCCAAGAATAGCAAGAAGCATTATGTATAGGCATAAAAAATCGGGTGGTTTAGGGCTGCCTAATATTTATGATTACTTTCTAGCCTCTAGAATTAACCAACTTAAGGAGTGGTGGAAAGGAGAGGTGGAAAAACACTGGGTGCATATAGAACAAGCGCAAACTCCGGGACGAAACTTGCGTGCTCTCCTAATAGCTGCACTGCACGAAAGCTATTTGGGTATTCAACCTGCATACTATATATCCACTTCACTGGCATTATGGAAAACATATCATGAAAAAGGTCCATCTACAGTGGTACCATTAGCGCACATTACCCCGATAGAATCTCTCCAATGCTTTTCCAATGATCTTAATTTAAGAGGATGGAGGGACAAAGGGATTAAGATAGTAGCAGACCTAATATCTGGTACGGCCTTAAAAACGTTTGATTCCATTTCACAAACCTTCCATATTCCCCCTACTGAGGTTTTTTCGTATCTTAAGATTAGACATATTTTAGGGAGCAACCCGACTTTTAGCCTTAAAAGTCATGTCCAATTATTAAATAGGTGGTCTGCATCAAATGCAGTATACTCGGGAATCAGATTCCTATATATGTACTTAGGGGACAAGGATAAGTTTCTTAAGACGGCCCCAATACTAGCCTGGGAAGCAGATTTGAAAAAACCATTTACTTTATCACAATGGAAAGCCGCAAACAAAGTCGCCACCTCAACCCTTAATTGTGCCTCACATCTGGAAGCTTATATAAAAACCATACTTAGATGGTACTATACCCCAGTTAGGCTACATGCATTTTTTCCCAATGTGAGCGTGCTTTGTTGGAGGGGTTGCAATTGTAGGGGGACATTGCTACATATCCTGTGGTCCTGTCCGAGGATCCACACTCTTTGGAAGCAGGTATTTAACAAGATATCTGAGATAGTGGGTCATCAGATCTCTCCAGATCCAGCCTTGGCGTTATTGCTTATGGATTTAAACAAATTCCTGCCTAAATACAGGGTCATCTTAACCCATTTTTTGATTGCTACCAAACTAGCAATCACAAGAAATTGGAAAAGTGATAACATCCCTGATATACAGGAGATTGTTGGAATGGTAGATGTGACTAGATCCTATGAGTACATGCTAGCACACCAGAACTTCCAAGTGAGTCGTCACGTCCGGGCTTGGGAACCCTGGAGAGGTCTAGATCCGGCGGTGTCGGAGAGATCAGGGATAGGATAGTTCTATCAAAAAGAGAGGATGGTGAAAAAATTCCGCTTAGCGGTACCCTGCGGGAATAAACTGAACCATGATACCTCCAGTGTGTTAATGTATTTTGATGTGGAGGATAAACTCGACCTTGAGTTGTTTGTTTGTTTGGTGTTAATTTTATATTATTTGCTGTTTTTACCCAAAACAAAAATGTGGAGTTATTTGCTTGAATTTTACTGTAAAGTCTAGCGAATGTACAAGTGTATTATTGAGCATTTACTCTGACAATAAAAACTTATTGAAAGTAAAATAGAAAATGACAACACAATTTTTTTTAAAAAGAATCACCACATGCCACACCACAGCTTCCATAACCCATGCACCCGCTATATCAAAATTCATAACTTTTTTATTTTCCGTTCATATAGCCGTATGGGGACTAATAGCACCATTTAATATTACATACGATGCAGTTAGAAGCTTTATGAGCTTGATACGAACTTTGCTATGACAGGCCTCAAAGCCTTCAGAAGGCCATAGGCTTCCGTAGCAAGTGATCTTGGCACGGGGTAGCCATTGGGGCACTGGGAGCGCAGCACTTTTGGTGACTGACTGTCCAGATACCGTGGTCACAATTGACCTCAACATATGAGGGGTTAAAAGTCTGTGATCAGCATTATTGCCCATCACAGACTCGGCACACAGATTGTCTGCTGTGTAAAACAGCAGGCACTCAATGGTACGTTCGCTCAACCCTCAATGACTGGACATCTGCCAACATGGCGGTTGTTGGGAAAGGGTTAAGATTATAATATTTATGACTTTGCCATGATTTTTACTAAAGCAGTGTTGTGCCTACGGTACCAAGAAGGTTTAATAATCCACTGCTATGAGAATATCTAGATCACAGGTGCACAATCTGCAGCCTGCCATGCCATTCTGTGAGGTCCCAAACCATGTAGTCACAGGCATGCTTATCAGTGTCTGCTGCTTAAATGTATTTTCTATGTCAGAGAGGAGAGAACGCATAGCATGGGATGAGTAAGTACTGTGGCCATCTTTAAGACCTCATATATTGGCAGACCCCTTCTGTCGCACTCCAGAGAAGAGCAGCTCTAGTGGAGCAGTGACCAGGCATGAAAGGGACTAACGTCATTGTTGTTTAGTAGAATGAAACTGTTACTGTATTTCACGTAGAATACAGTTTAGAGAGATTTGTGTCTGCATCATCTGTTCCTTTCTGGAGTGTGAAGGGGGAGAAGAAGAATCCCATTCTTCCAAAATGTGTAAGTCATAGAAGTGGAACTTGCGCCTATTAGACATTTATAAAAACTGTGGTGAAGTGTGGGAGTCTTTCTTTTTATCTTGACCGGGCATGGGACCCATCTCCTGCAATCACACTCTTAACGTGGTGTGCCTGGAACCTAATAAGAATATTAGACGTTTATGGCATATGCTATATCTTTTTAAAAGATCTACATGTTTGTGGTTGTAGGTCAGTCTCTCACGTGACACTTGTGACTTCCTATCTATTGGAGGCAGCGGTGCACGAGGATGGAACTGGTTGATGACTTTCTGCTTGTATTATGGAGGCACTGTGGCTGATAAATGGTGGCACTGTTCTCAGAGCACTGTTGATTGAATTTTGAGGCAGAATGGATGGTGTGGCTAAGAGTGTGAGTTATGAAGTCCTTCTTTTCTGTTGGGCTTTCTTCTGTATATTTCGATTGTATATCTCAATGCACTCTTTGCAGCCACCCTGTTTATCCTACCTTTACAGCTGCTGCTTTCCTTTTACATGTATCTGTTGAATTTATTGCATGTACAGACATACAAAGAAATCTTATTTCATTTATTTATCCTTTTATAGGGAAGTATGCATAAACCAGGATAAAAGAGTCCATCTTACAGTGGTATACTTTGGTAAACAGCAGGCCCAAGAGGTGAAAGCTATACTGGAGAACACATCTAAGTAAGTATGAAACATAATTCACACATGGTCCTGAATCTGAATAATTCGGTAGTGATGAGCAGAATTTTTGGCCTAATATTCGCAATAAATTCACAAATTCTAGAATTCGTGATCTCCAGTCATTATTTTCTTGATCGCAAAAACCGGCAATGTAATATGCGCGTATTGCGTGCGCAATACAGGCGTTGGTCACATTTGCTTCATTTTTTAAGCTGCTAGAAGTTTCCTGAGAATGGAGAAAATGCACAGTACAGTAATTCCTATCAGCTACACTATATCACTATCTAACCTACACTGACTATCTCCCACTAACTATCTGTATTATATATATATAAGCTAACTAACTAACTAACTAACTATCTAATGTAATGACACAGGAAAGCACAGAGCACAGCAATAAAAATGCAAAAACCCACAGAAAATGGCTGCTGGGGAGGTTCTTATATAGTAAGGGGTAGGCAACCTTCCTATAGGTTGCTAGGGATGTTGCTAAGCTCAGACAAAGACATTGCAGCCTTCTCATTGGCCCACAACTAAGAAGCAGTGAGGGTACTGAATAAAAAAATCTAGAATATTCGCGATTATGAAGATATAGCACTATATTCAAAATCTTTGCAAATTTTTGAAGTGCCGATATTTGCGATAAAAATTTGCGAATATTTGCGCTCAATACTATAATTCAGTGGATAATAAATCTACTGGATAGAAATTTCTGCAGTTAAACTGTTCTGTTACAATCCTTTATCATACTAACATCTTATCGAGGCATGTCTGATAAAGTCTGCATCTTACATTTTGGGTGCTTCGGAATTATTTACTAGTGTTCTATAGAGTTATGGAGTTACAATGTTTGTCCTGGAACCTATTCATGTGTAACTTGATAGAGCACTGAATTTCTGATAGAATTCATTTATTATAACTTTATTTTATAGTCATGCAGTACACACTTGTGGAATTCAACATATACTGTAGTTTGTCTTTCTCAGAAGGCAGATTTCTATCAGTGACCTTCATTCATCCTACAATCAAGTTGTTTTTTAAAGGACACTAAATGAATTATTACTGTACAGTAGTTTCATAAATCATCACAGTTCTTGTATATATGTTTAAAAGACTATGTTCTTTCTACTCACTCACATTGCATGAAAACCTATGTAAAGATGAATAACCCACATACCCTTTCATATAAATAGGTGCTAGGTGCTAATGACCCCATGCCAGTTCCCACATTATATGGGCTTCAGCCATAATTATAATTTGTATATTGTAACTGTAATGTCTAACCTACCATTTATTAAACTACAACCACAGGAAATATTCCACACTATCTGAGGTTATACCACTCATGTCCTTAACGCTGAGTTCACACTTAAGCTGTTTGGTCAGTTATTTCCATCAGTTAGGCCCCTTGCAGACGAGCGTGAGCTGATTAGGTATGGATGCGTTACGGATGCGTTCAGCAAAAAATGCGCAATTGCGCAAGCAAGTTAATTCAGTTTTGTATGCCATCGCGTTCAGTTTTTATCGCGCAGGTGCAATACGATTTAATGTGTTTTGCACGCGCGTGATAGAAAACTGAAGGTATACAAACAACATCTCTTAGCAACCATCCGTGAAAAATGCATTGCGTCCGCAATTGCTTGCGGATGCGATTTGATTTTCACGCAGCCCCATTCACTTCTATGGGGCTAGCGTTGGTATCACGCATTGCACCCAAGTGGAATACTCGCTTGTGTGAAAGGGACATTATTGTCAGCCAAAACCAGGTTTGGGTCAAAAGCACAGAACAGGTGCAGATCTTTCCATTATACCTTATCTTGAGTAGGCTTCACTACTGGTTTTGGCTCACAATAACTGATGGCAATAACTGACCAAATAACTGAACCCTGAACTTGGCATAAGAGTGATGTCTGACCAGGCCTTTGTTTAGGAAAATCAAGTTTTTATCCACTTAGTCCTTTACAAGTCTTTGGCAGATGGAATCATACTGTTCTTCTCAAACAATATACATTGCAAAACACACACCTATGCTTTTAAAGGGGTTTTCTAAGTTTCTGATATTGATGACCTATCCTCAGGATAGGCTATCAATATATCAGATCAGTAGTCGACACTCCAGTGGGCGACACGGGCTCCTTGCAGCTCACTAAGCACAGCACCGTCCATTGGATAACGACTGTGCTTGATATTACAACTCAGCCCTTTTCAGTTAAATAGGATCGGGCTGCGCCTAGGTCACATAACTGATGAATATCACACCACAGGATTGGCCATCAATATCAGAATTTCTGAAAACCTCTAATTATGGAGTAAGGTTTTCTACATAAATGGAAAATAGAGCCTCATGTCCATATCTAAATTAATATTACTACATCCATTACACCTACCTATGTACTCTTCATCTAGTAGACAATTTGTTGTGAAGTCCACTCAACGCCAGACAGACAAGAAGCTCTGGCAGCTTTTGAGTCCCAATGTAAAATATGAAGCAAGGTCTATATTTATCAATTGTCATTTATAATGATGGTGTCTTGTGTGGAAGAGGGGCCTTTGGACCCCGTCACTCCCAGGGCCAAGGTACAACTGCTACTTCTGCACCCTCTCTAGCTACATTGCTGGTAGTGTAAGTCGTCTAATTAGTGTTCAGAGTTGTGGCTATTCTATGAGTAAGCAACCATGAGGTGACTATGACCCCTACAGGGAATTGAGACATTGTTTTGTTTGCTTTCCTTTTATTATTCACTGATTAACTTCAAAAATTGCTACCTAAACCTTTGTTTCCATTTTTTAATGGTCATTAGATCAGCAGATTGGAGTCAAACCGATTTGGACCTCATCTCATAGGTTTTATGCAGAAACTGTGTTTATCTTTTATTATATTTTCTGTGAGTTTTGGAAGTTAGATACTTGTTGATTCTATGTAATAAATATTTTAAATGCAACTTCAAACCGGCTCATTTGGCCATAGCAACCAATAAGAGTCCATCAAATGAAAGGTGGAATCTGATTGTTTGCTATGGGCAACAAAGCAAGTTCCCATTTGCACCAGAAAATGACCTATTATTTAAATCAAGTTTTATATTAAACATATTTTTTAATATTTTGGGTTATTTTAAATTTTTCTTGTCACCATCTACAGTTCTAACTTACAATTCCTAAAATCCTTTATCTTTTACACTGGCCACTAAGCCTAATAATAGTTGTCGCATCTTCATCTGTACAGATAACTTTTCAGCAGTCATACAATTATCATTATAGGATAGAATAGAATGACTGATTTCAACAAAGAATATTTACATGATCCACTCTGCACAATAGTTTATATTTAGCTCCCCACTGCCTAACTACAAACCTGCCAAATTGCATCATTGCATAGGGGTTATATGGCCCTGGTGTCTGGACAGCTTCCTGTTAGCAGTACTTTTAGGAGTCCAGTTTGGGTGCATCTCTGAGCACTTGGGCTGAGAATGGAGGTGTGTCATGAGGGTATATCTATAGGTTTCTTTATAGGAGTGGCCAAGTTAATTCAGTATGGGTTTGGGTAGAGCATAAGTCTAATATTTTTGATATGGCTTTTTGGAGGCTTCTGAATTGAAAGAAACTATTATTTTGGCCCTCAAAAAGGCAGTCACATGGTGATTCCTGCATGGTTCAGGCAAGAACACATACAATTACAGTGGTCCCTCAAGATACAATGGCCTCAGGATACAATATTTTCAACATAGATGGTCTTTCCTGGGCAGTCATAAGTTGAAACTAGACTTAACATACAATGTCTCAGAGTCAGATCCAACCAACTGACATTAAAACACCTGTATTTGGTGTCTAGTGTCTCCTCTTTACAGTACAGTGCAGTACTACATCTTCTGTACTGCCCTCTGTCTGTGCCAGAATTAGCTGCTCCTTTGGATGTCACGTGAGGGTGACTAAAGTTATTTATCTGATACACTTTGTGTTATTCTGGATCCTGAAGAAGCTCCTCGTCATAGAAAGTGATTTCCAGCATCCACTCATGACTCTTTTTTTTTTATCTGCCTTCAAATCTTCTTATTTTTCTGGTCATCCAGTAAAAGATATATTTATGACCAGTATTAGATCTGTGGAGGTGCGAAACCCAGGACCCCAGCCGACCAGCTGTTAGAGGCCATGAGCACCACAGCCTCTTCCTAGGCCAGTGACTTCACTGTACATCGGTCACATGGCCTAGTAACAGCTCAGCCCCATGAAAGTTATTGGGGCTGTACTGCAATACAAGCACTGCCACTATACAATATAAGGTGCTATCCTTGGAAAGCTGCCGGAAGCCTGAATCGCCCACCAGAGCTCCGCTCCTGAAACAGCTGATTGGCGGGAATGCCGGGACTTCGATCCCTGCTAATGTGATAATTATGACCTATCCTGAGGATAAGTTATCATTATCTTTTCCAAGATAACCTCTTTAAATTTCCATTATTTTGGGATGACATTTTGGGGCTTTGGAATCAATTACTTAGTTTTCCATAGAGTTATGGACTCATGTTACAATGGCTTCAACATATGATGGTCGTCCTGGAACCAATTAATATTGTAACTTGAAGGACCACTGTATATTTTTGCAAAACATGAAGTTCATATATGGAACATTTACAAACAGAGGTATTACAGTCGGTGCTTCAGTTCATTTTTAGGTTGTGCAAATTTAAGAAGTGTGAAGACCCGGTCATATATTTTTATAAAAGCAGGAGCAGACTCGGTGACAGGCAGTTGGCACTGCAGGAGATGAAGTTCCACAAGCCAGCGTCTTACATAAAACACACTCTTCAAGTCCTACCTAGAGACACATGTATTTTCCATTTGTTGTGCTAAGCAAACCCGTTTTCTGGAGTCATCTCTAGGCTGAACGGAAATGTATAAACTCTGTAATACGTATTAGAATATCTTAATGGATTATCTGTGACCAGGCAAATGGTGACATTTTTCATACATAATACATTTCTGGGACAGTTTGACAGTTGGATAAATTAGGTGTATGTTAGTTTAAGAATATAATGCATTTTTGTCTGCATTTTTTAATATGACTGTTAGGGCTCATGCACACGACCGTATGCCCTACTATGATGCTGTGTGCATCGGGCCGCCTGCGAAGCTATTGTCCCGCACTCATATCATCATATGAGTGCAGGACAATAGTCCCATGGGCGGCTCGATGCGCACAGCATCATAGTAACCTATGATGCTGTGCGCTCCCGTGCGCACGATGTATGCCACTCCTGGACATATGGCCCGCTCACAGACCGTATGTCTCGGAGGGCATACGGTTGTGTGCATGAGCCCTTATACTGATTTATTTCATTTTTCCTTTTATATAGTGTTCCACATATTCATTAGAAAGAATACCATACTTAGTATTCTGTATAATAGGGGAGAGACAAGCCTTTGTGGTCCCCAAGTGGGTTTGGGATGATATCTATGCTACGTGTTCTATCTTGCTTTGTTTAAAAAAAAAAAAAAACCACATACAGTGAAAACTTTCTAAAAGACCACCTGTTACCTAAACCAGATTTCCCATGACAGATTTCAGTTACATCATATACTTTATAGTCTACGGATCTTGCCATCTTTGTAGAGGACCATCACCCCATTTTTGAATGCAATCTTGCTTGTTCATCTCAGAGGGTTTAAGCTTGTTATATTACATTTATGGAGATCGTAAAGGGAATAGAAGTTTGAATTTTATGTTGCTGGGGTTTCAAATATACAAAGAAGTCTGGCTGCATTAATCGTCTTGTGATGCTGATATTTTTCCTATTAGGCGAAGTTCACATTCAGTGACTGCTAAATAATGCAAACGTTTTCTTCTTCTCCTTTCTTTATGATAAAGTCTTTGGGGCAAGAAGTAATAGTAGAGGGTTAATAAAATATTTATATTTCTTATATTGCGATTTTATTTTTTTCATCAATTGTTCTGTGCTTCATGCCCTGGTGGCACTCTCATAGACATATTACATTAAAGCTGTAACAGTTCTAAGGATTGATCTTAGATACATTTACATTCCCACAGTTTAAGACTATTAAGTTATTTACATATCCGGAAACTAACTGTGCTTATTTTAGTTTTTATTTTGTGTAAAGTCGGCAAAAAAGAATATTGCTATCATAACTCCTGAACATTTGGGAAGCAGAAAAGAGGGACAGGTACCATATGAGTAGTGAGAACAGCTGTGAATATTTTAGCCTAAAGTTACCCAAGAGTGTTTGTAGATCTTTTTTTGAAAAAACGTTCCTAGAAAGATCTTATTCCCTGGGTTTCATTTAAAATGTGTGGCCAGTGTGAACAGTGTTGTACTGGAGTTCTGTGGGCCCACCAGAGGAAATTATTCTCAGGGCCTACTTATCAATAAAGAAATAGCCCCTAGTGGCAATTGATTGGTTCCAAAGGCAGCAAAATAAATTTTTTCATCCTGGAACTTTTGGGCCCCATTTCGGTATTAGAGCCTGGACCCACCTGAGGATCCTCTAGTACTCTGGTGAGCCGCTTCAACAACTATAATGGCCAATATAAAGTAAATGTGTGTGGCTGGGTCTGGAAAACCATTTTTCACCAGATGACCATCAATGTGTACAGTACAGACCAAAAGTTTGGACACACCTTCTCATTCAAAGAGTTTTCTTTATTTTCATGACTATGAAAATTGTAGATTCACACTGAAGGCATCAAAACTATGAATTAACACATGTGGAATTATATACATAACAAACAAGTGTGAAACAACTGAAAATTTGTCATATTCTAGGTTCTTCAAAGTAGCCACCTTTTGCTTTGATTACTGCTTTGCACACTCTTGGCATTCTCTTGATGAGCTTCAAGAGGTAGTCCCCTGAAATGGTTTTCACTTCACAGGTGTGCCCTGCCTGGTTTAATAAGTGGGATTTCTTGCCTTATAAATGGGGTTGGGACCATCAGTTGCGTTGAGGAGAAGTCAGGTGGATACACAGCTGATAGTCCTACTGAATAGACTGTTAGAATTTGTATTATGGCAAGAGAAAAGCAGCTAAGTAAAGAATAACGAGTGGCCAATCATTACTTTAAGAAATGAAGGTCAGTCAGTCAGCCGAAAGATTGGGAAAACTTTGAAAGTAAGGGCTATTTGACCATGAAGGAGAGTGATGGGGTGCTGCGCCAGATGACCTGGCCTCCACAGTCACCGGACCTGAACCCAATCGAGATGGTTTGGGGTGAGCTGGACTGCAGAGTGAAGGCAAAAGGGCCAACAAGTGCTAAGCATCTCTGGGAACTCCTTCAAGACTGTTGGAAGACCATTTCAGGGGACTACCTCTTGAAGCTCATCAAGAGAATGCCAAGAGTGTGCAAGGCAGTAATCAAAGCAAAAGGTGGCTACTTTGAAGAACCTAGAATATGACATATTTTCAGTTGTTTCACACTTGTTTGTTATGTATATACAGGGAGTGCAGAATTATTAGGCAAGTTGTATTTTTGAGGATTAATTTTATTATTGAACAACAACCATGTTCTCAATGAACCCAAAAAACTAATTAATATCAAAGCTGAATATTTTTGGAAGTAGTTTTTAGTTTGTTTTTAGTTTTAGCTATTTTAGGGGGATATCTGTGTGTGCAGGTGACTATTACTGTGCATAATTATTAGGCAACTTAACAAAAAACAAATATATACCCATTTCAATTATTTATTTTTACCAGTGAAACCAATATAACATCTCAACATTCACAAATATACATTTCTGACATTCAAATACAAAACAAAAACAAATCAGTGACCAATATAGCCACCTTTCTTTGCAAGGACACTCAAAAGCCTGCCATCCATGGATTCTGTCAGTGTTTTGATCTGTTCACCATCAACATTGCGTGCAGCAGCAACCACAGCCTCCCAGACACTGTTCAGAGAGGTGTACTGTTTTCCCTCCTTGTAAATCTCACATTTGATGATGGACCACAGGTTCTCAATGGGGTTCAGATCAGGTGAACAAGGAGGCCATGTCATTAGATTTTCTTCTTTTATACCCTTTCTTGCCAGCCACGCTGTGGAGTACTTGGACGCGTGTGATGGAGCATTGTCCTGCATGAAAATCATGTTTTTCTTGAAGGATGCAGACTTCTTCCTGTACCACTGCTTGAAGAAGGTGTCTTCCAGAAACTGGCAGTAGGACTGGGAGTTGAGCTTGACTCCATCCTCAACCCGAAAAGGCCCCACAAGCTCATCTTTGATGATACCAGCCTAAACCAGTACTCCACCTCCACCTTGCTGGCGTCTGAGTCGGACTGGAGCTCTCTGCCCTTTACCAATCCAGCCACGGGCCCATCCATCTGGCCCATCAAGACTCACTCTCATTTCATCAGTCCATAAAGTCTTGAGATATTTCTTGGCCCAGTCTTGACGTTTCAGCTTGTGTGTCTTGTTCAGTGGTGGTCGTCTTTCAGCCTTTCTTACCTTGGCCATGTCTCTGAGTATTGCACACCTTGTGCTTTTGGGCACTCCAGTGATGAAATATGGCCAAACTGGTGGCAAATGGCATCTTGGCAGCTGCACGCTTGACTTTTCTCAGTTCATGGGCAGTTATTTTGCGCCTTGGTTTTTCCACACGCTTCTTGCGACCCTGTTGACTATTTTGAATGAAACGCTTGATTGTTCGATGATCACGCTTCAGAAGCTTTGCAATTTTAAGAGTGCTGCATCCCTCTGCAAGATATCTCACTATTTTTGACTTTTCTGAGCCTGTCAAGTCCTTCTTTTGACCCATTTTGCCAAAGGAAAGGAAGTTGCCTAATAATTATGCACACCTAATATAGGGTGTTGATGTCATTAGACCACACCCCTTCTCATTACAGAGATGCACATCACCTAATATGCTTAATTGGTAGTAGGCTTTCGAGCCTATACAGCTTGGAGTAAGACAACATGCATAAAGAGGATGATGTGGTCAAAATACTCATTTGCCTAATAATTCTGCACGCAGTGTAATTCCACATGTGTTAATTCATAGTTTTGATGCCTTCATAGTCATGAAAATAAAGAAAACTCTTTGAATGAGAAGGTGTGTCCAAACTTTTGGTCTGTACTGTATGTATATGGCTACCTTTAGACTCTCTATTTCAGACGTCCACAACCACCGCTGGTCACTACCAGTGAAGTAACATGGAGCTCCCAGACTCCAGTGCAGAATCTTTAACATGTTCCCCCCCCCCCCCCCCCCCCTCCCCCAGATTTCTCATGTCAGTTCAAGAACAAGTCTACTGATATGGTGTAGAGGGTCAATGGACTGGGTGGAAACACAACCTGTGCTACCCCTTTAGTAATACTCCTGGTCACAAACATACTACAAAAGACAAATGATTCCTGAATGTTAGATATCTGAGAATAAATGTGACTGATGTAATATATCCATGCATGTAATCTACCAGTATTTCTAGCAGCCGCCTATGCATGGTAACACTTAATGTGGAGCTTCACTTTGAACAAAAGCATTTCCTTCTCTTTTTTTTGTGAGATGCGTATATAATTACGTTTTACAGTACTATACATTCTGCAAACTTCAAAGTTGGCTATGGTTAAAATGGTAGTGTTCTCCTAATATTACAGACTAGCATTATGGCTGATATTATTCCTGTATATATTATGAATAGAACATTAACAACATATAGTGTTAGTAAATATATGCCATTCATGTTATGATATACCAGTTCAAATAAAGACACCTTTTGAACAGCGATATTTGCAATATACCTATGAAATCAATAGCACCGAATTCTTAAAAATCGTTATGTATATGCAGGGTCGTTTAAGTGCAAAAGTTTCATGAGTGAAGTCATCTTTAACTGTGTATTAGCTGTGAGGAGCCATTGACAGCTTTGGAGAGCAGAGCAGGAGGTGGCAGTCTTAGGAACTTCCAGTGCAGGCAGAGCAGTGACTGAGCACTTAGCAGGGTGTCCAGCCTGGCAGACCAGCCTGCCTCTTTGACTTAACTCTGGAGCACCACAACCCACTTCAGATGCTAAAAAACTAGGTGGTTGTAGCAGGCATAGGGACTGACAGATATCTGTTACTGTGAGCACTAAAAATATAAGTGGCACCGGTGGTGGCACAATGCACCAGTGATATTGGTATATTTTTGTGCCACCCACCTTAATCCAGGCCCTGGTCTACTGCACTGAAGTAAAATAGTTGGTTAGAGCAACCTATTCCTGTGACATAGATACTGCTCTATAAATAATGAGTGCATCAGACACTGCACTGAACTACCAGCCTTAAGACATCACTAAGCAGCTGAAAAAACATTAGACAGACTGTTTTCGCCATAGTTCTCAACCGTATCCGAGTTGAATGTGGTGCTGCTGTCAATGGGCCGAGCTGCCAGGAGGTCCAGTGCAAATGCGCTGTTTGGCCCTGTGTACACGTGTAGATAAAGTATTTTAGAAACAGTAAAATAGACATAGAATAAAAAATGGTACTCAAAATAAGTCCCAATTGTGGCTGCGGCCACGGTCAGTAAGGTGACAGGAGGGGGCTAGACAGTGGCTGGAGTGTGCCTGGAGCCACGGGACATGGGCCTGCCTAAAAGAGGGCCAACCCTAGGGAGAGTAGGAAGAAAGGGGTGGGAAAAGGGGGGGTGAAGTGCGAGTCGGCGGGTGCGGTGCGGTGAGCTGGACGAGGGGGTTTAAGAAGGGGGACCTGGCCCCTCCCACAATTGCAGGCTGCATGCAGCCTTAACTATTTGTGGCCGCGGCCACGGTCAGTAAGGTGACAGGAGGGGGCTAGACAGTGGCTGGAGTGTGCCTGGAGCCACGGGACGTGGGCCTGCCTAAAAGAGGGCCAAAAAGACACCGGGTAGGAGAAGTGCTGCTGTTTAATGCATGTTAGAACAGGATTACAAAACCAAGGAAAGGAATACCTGCCGGGTTTCAGTCAGCGGATCCGGGATGTATCGGGAAAAACAGGCAGATCTCCACCTACCCATGTGACGGATGACGTGCGGAGGCGTCCCGTGCTTGGAAGCCGCTGAGGCGGCTCCGATGCGGAATGAATGTCCTGAGATGGTTTTGGGGTCCACCCCCAACCCTGCGACCAGGGATCTGATGTGGGAGACGAACTGTGGCGTGGACAGGGGTTTCCCTTGGAATGGAAGTAAAGGGGACTCGGGATCTGGAGATGGTGTGGAAACCAGGAGACGTTGGAGTACCACCACTGGACACCAGGCGTTTTCGGACTTGAAGAAGCGGATCAGTATGGGAGGACCGGTTTGGGACGTCTTGGTGGAAGGAAGGCTTAATACCAGATGATCCTGGCTCCAGGATAGCTGCTTCTTTTTCAGGAAGATCGTCTTCTGGGAAGAAACTGAAAATTCTCCTGGACGAAGGAAGCCGTAGAAGCTTAGATACATGGCGGCCTTGATGACCAGACTAATAGAAGGGCCAAAAGGATTGCCATCTAGGGATGCAGACAGCTGCCTAAACAGCTCGCCGGAGACCGGCCGACGGGACGGGTTGGAGTCTTTACTGTTTTTCTCAATGCCCCTGAGCGTGGCCTTGACGGCTTGGGATGTGAATGCCGCGCGCACTTCTGGGTTCTGAAGGGCTAAGAAATGTTGCGCCCCGGCCAGGTACAAACGGATGGTGCTGGGTGCCAGTTTGAGGTTGACATGGCAATGGGCCATGAAAGCCATGATGTACGCAATGAAGGACGTATCCTGTTGGGGATGATCCCTGGAAAACTTTTGGAAGAGGTTCCAACCTGTGCCGTAGTTGCGAGCCGTGTTGACCGAGAGGGATCGGTGCATGAGGTCCTTGGCAGTTGCCAGCAGAGACCTCAATCCAACATCAGGTCGCTGAAACCGGGAATCCGGGCCCCGGTCCGGTCTGCTTCTGGACATACCTGAAAGAAGGTTTGAAAATTGAACCTCGATAAGGCATCGGCCGCCGTGTTGCTGGCACCTGGAATATGGGAACACGAAAAATGAAAGTTATAGGTCATGGCCAGCCAGACCAGTTTGCGCAACAGGGACATGACCCTGGCCGACTTAGCTCGGCCTTTGGAGATGATGTCCACCAGGTCCTGACTGTCAGATATAAACATGACGCTGGAATTAGCCCAGAGGTGACCCCAGACGGATGCGGCCGCCACGATGGGGTAACATTCCAGGAGCAGTGACGAGCTGAGGGACTGAGGGTCGGAGCTAACCTGAGGAGGCCATGGGCCAGCCAACCACCGGGACCCGAAGATGGCAGCGAAACCCCGGGATGCCGCGGCATCAGCAAACACCCTGGTAGATGACTGGGACCATGAGGGGACGAACAGGCTGACCCCGTTCCAGGATGAAAGAAAGCTGTCCCACATGCGCAAGTCTGCCATGGCAGCCCTGTCCAAGTGGACAATGCTGCTGGGTTTGGAGGCTGTGGGGAGGAGCGAGAGCAGACGGGAAATAAAGGCTCTGCCCTGGGGCATGACCCTTAAGGCAAAGTTCAGCCGACCCAGGATGGACTGTAGCTCGACCTTGGTCACCTGGGAAGAGGTGATGGCCCTGGCCACGACTTCCCGTATTTGGGACAGCTTTGCCTCTGGAAGCCTGGCTTCCATTCTGTCTGAGTCCAGGACAATACCCAGGAAGGTGATGGAAGTGACCGGCCCCGCGGTCTTCCCCTGCGAAATTGGGATGGAAAGGGCGGCAAAGATCTCCAGGAGGGAGTGCAGCCCGGATGGCCGACATAGCAGGGGTTCTATGAGGAGGAAGTCGTCCAGGTAATGGATGACGCTGGGGCGCTGCCGTGGTGGATCAGGATCCAGTGTAGCGCCTGCGCCAATTGGTCGAATAACCACGGGCTGCTTTTAGAGCCGAAAGTCAACCTGTTGGCAAAATAGAACCTGCCCTCCCACCTAATACCATAGAACTGCCAAAGGTGAGGGGCGATGGGCAGCAGTTTGAAGGCGTCCGCTATGTCAGTTTTCGACAACCAGGCGCCTTTCCCGGCGCTAAGGATGAGGGCAATGGCTTCGTCAACGGATGCATACGTCATGGAAAACTCTTCGGAAGGAATGAGTGAATTAATGCTGGGGATGACGGAATCATGGGGGGCGGAGAGATCGTAAATCAAACGTTTTTTATTTGACTCTTTTTTGGACATGCCTATGGGGCTGATCCGCCAGCGAGAGAAAGGAACCTGGTTGAAGGGGCCCAGGAGGAACCCTTTCTTGACCTCTGAATTCAGGAGTTCCTGCACAGCGGCGGAATCTGACCTGGCTGACTGCAGATTGTCGCACTCCCAGTTGGAATGGGGTAGTGCCACCAACCCTGTGTCAAAGCCGGAGCAGAGGCCAGTGATCAGGAAGTCCACGAATCCCGGCACCGGATGGTCCCGTAATAGGAGGGCCAGGAGGTCGATGTCGCAGTCGGCCAGTCATAGGCGCTTGAACGCCTTCTTGGGACATGTGGACCTGGGGTGAGCCCTGAAGCAGATGGAGCAGATGTGCAGGGCCCTGCAACCGCTGAAAAGACAGGAACCAAAGTTAAAGTTGTTGCAAACTTGGCTGTTGCCAAGGTAAACAATGGGTCTGCCCAACTTATCAGTGGAGGAGGGACTGCGGGGGACCCCGGAGGGGCCTGGACTGGCCTTGTCTGGTTGGGCCGTGGCAGTTCGAGGACACCACTCCGTGAAGTGAAAAATCGACTGACAAGTCGAACAAGCGGGGGCCCGGAGACCGGCGAAATGCTGGCAGAACAACTCCATGTCCAGCATAGCCCAGTTGACGGAAAACTGAAACTGGGTAAGCGCGGCGGCGGCCTTGGCTGAAAAGGAGCGGTGGTAGTCATAGAAAGCCGTGCCGCCGTACTTGTGCCCAAGACCAGTAACTTTGTGTAGATACGTGTCCAGCTCCTCCCGGCGAGCCGGAAAGGCGGAGCAGAGCACGTCTCTAAACAGGCCGAAGGCCAAAACAAACTCGGGGACAGAGAGCTTGCGGTTGAGCCGTCCATCCTTGGCCCGAAGTACCACCGAGACCTCCCCGCAGTCAAAGGTCTTGTTGTCTGCGGCATTGTGGGACGCAATCAGGATGGACGCGAGATTCACGTCCTTGCCCGCCAAGATGTCCCTCCTGATGTGGTCCGGCACCAAGTGCGCAGGAGCCACCACCGGAGCAGCCGGGGACGTACCTGGAGCCGGAAGCAGGGATAGAGGGGGATCAGTGACGGGGACCACCGCCTGGGATGATGCTGGTGTCCTGGACTCCAAGTCCACCACCCTGGTCCTGATGTCGGCAACGGACGAGATGAGCGAATCCAAGGAGGCCTGTAACAGCACCAGGGACTGCTGGATGGCAGGGGGTGGATCTTCTCTTACAGGAGGGCTGGGCTCGGTCATCAATAGCCGGTATAGCTCGGCCTTCCTGGCTGAGGCTGGGTGCCTGATACCTCTCTTGGCCAACTCCGCAATGAGCCTCGGCACAGTCCATCTTCGGAGGGCAACTGGGCCGCCTTGGCTGGAGACCGAAGTACCCGGGAGGGACAATGTGTCGTCGGCATCAGAGACCTGCGACATAGCTTCAAAATAGCGGAGACCTTGCAATACCTGGAATTAGAGACAACAATATGGCAGCTGGAGAGGTCATGGGGACGTGTACCCTGACTACTGAGGACGAGGGCGAACGTATTTGAGGACGTACCTGAGAGCGTGGAATCAACACCCTTGCCTTACCGTCTGAGGATTGACGGGAACGACCCGGCTGGCCCTGGGGACTGGAAAAGTTAGGAGCGACGTGAGAAAATTGCAGCGCAGGACCTGAAAACCAATGCTGAAGCGTGCGGACACCCCGCTGTGTCGGCTGCTAACGGGAACAGGGAGACGTGGATGAAACATGAAACCAGGAAAAAGGGGTATCTGGGGAGCCAGGAGGAGGAGTCGAAGGACTGCGGTAAGAAGGAGGCCTGGGAGTTCCAGGACGGGCGGTGAGGAGTGACCTGAACGTTTCAGGTTGGAGACGTGAACAGGTTGCCTGGGTGCCGCAAGATGCGTGGGAACTGGGAGACACCTGTCGCACCGACTGACTACCGTAAAGGTGGCTGCCCCCGTGCACTAGAGAGACCAGGAACGGCCCTGATGCTAAAGCGACAGCGGACGGGGGAGACACCCGAACGCATCAGGGTACCTGGGCAGGGAAGAGACCTGAACGTCTCAGGCTAGATGGATAGAGGAGACACCTGAACGCTTCAGGGTGCTAGGACAGAGAAGACACCTGAACGCCTCAGGCTAAGATGGACAGAGAAGACACCTGAACGCTTCAGGGTACCTGGACAGAGAAGACACCTGAACGCCTCAGGCCAAGATGGAAGGAGAAGACACCTGAACGCTTCAGGGTACCTGGACAGAGAAGACACCTGACTGACTCAGGCAGAAATGTGCAGAGAAGACACCTGAACGCTTCAGGGTACCTGGACAGAGAAGACACCTGAACGCCTCAGGCCAAGATGGACAGAGAAGACACCTGAACGCTTCAGGGTACCTGGGCAGAGAAGAACCAGAACGCCTCAGGCTTAAGAAGGACAGAGAAGACACCTGAACGTCTCAGGTTGAGTGAGAGAGAAAACATCCCTGCTTGCCTCCGGGGAGGCAACCCGGGATGTGGGTGGGAGGAACTGCGGGGAGCAGCCCAGGATTACCTACCTGAAAACCCTCAAGCTTGCGAATACCCGCGAGTGGCCGGCAGCGACCTTCTGCGGACCTAAACCTGACGTCAGGAAGTCGAGAAAAACTCGTCGGGGACCACGAACGCTACTGGCACCTGGGAAAGGAACACGCATGTGAAAAATTGGGGAGCCACAAGTGTCGGAGCCCCCGTGGGTCAGGCTGGGAGGCCGTGGGTTGGCAGGGGCGTGAGCGGGCCTGGAGGGCCACGGGTCCAACCTGAGGGGGCGTGGAGGAGTCTGTGGCCCGTGCCAACCTGGCAGGAGCGGGTGGCCTGGAGGTGGAAACCCAGGAGCCAGGAACGGCGAGCTGGATGGAGCCAGGAGAGACGTGGAGGGGACGGACCATTAATTACCCATCAGTGCCATTTATACGTGATGGGCAATTAATGCGTACCAGGATCACTGACTGCCCAGCAGTGGTGGTTATGACCTAAAGCTACATACTCTAGCCCTGCTATGTGACACCTTATGAGCTTGACCTAGCCAACCTGCCCAAATGCAGGCTGGCCACCATACTATCCATGGGCTGGTAGAAGACACGGGCGGCAGCTGACTAACGCACCCCTGGATGAGCATTCAGCTGTGTGTATCAGACCCCCCGAGTGTGTGTGCACCTTGGATGTGCTGGTTAGGCCTGCACTCTGGGGCACGGGAGTGTGGCAAGCAAGAAGCGGCCCTGACAGGAGCGTGGGAGGCGGGAGCGGCCGTGGCCATGAGCGGGGCTCCCCCTCTGTCCCCCACCCTTACGGCCAGCGTGCAGGGCTCGATGCGGCAGCCGGGAGCTGGGCCCGGTAGCCGTCTGAGCATGCGCCCGACCTCTCGCGAGAGGACGGACGCGACATGACGGCGGTGGAGGGAGCTCGCGGTGGCCGGAAGCGGTGAGGGGGAGCGGGGCCCGCGGCCGACCTCGGTCCTGAAGTCGGACGGACCGGAGACACAAGGCGGGAGGCAGGAGGTGTGCGGCGTGCGGCGATACTTACCTGGGGAGGCGTGCTTACCGGAAGTGACGTGAGTCACATGAAGTGCGAGTCGGCGGGCGCGGTGCGGTGAGCTGGACGAGGGGGTTTAAGAAGGGGGACCTGGCCCCTCCCACAATTGCAGGCTGCATGCAGCCTTAACTATTAGTCTCTTGTGATTGAGAACCTTCTGAACAAAAATCAAATCGATGGGACTCAGACCAAAATGTCTTCAAATGTGTTATGTGGGTTTATCAAATCTCCTCAACGGGCTTGCAGTCCTCTTCCCGATGAGCCTAAAAAAACACTCTGATGTTGACTGTATCACCACCAGGTTTTCCTTCTCCTTTCTTTTCAATTCTCTTTTTATTTGTTTTTATAATAAACTAAGAGACTGTTTACATTGTATCGATGTAGAAGAAATCAAGAACAATTATGACAAGTTGATATGCAACAATGCTCGTTCTATAACATAATGATGAACATGGAGTAATGAGTAGATGGGAAAGGGGAGTGAGGGAGGGGTAGGGGGGAGAGTTGAGGGTTGGGTACGAGGGGTGTGTTGTATCCAGGATCAAGGACGGACAGATTTTGTGAAGATCAGTTCGGTGTTTCAGATATTTTAGAAAGCATGTTAAGTGTTGGTGTAGTATTTCGGAAGGATAACCAATCTTCCCATATTTTTTGAAATGTCGTGTGGGATCTTTTCTCCCAGGCTGACAGTTCCTCCATGTGGTAAATATGGTTGACCTTATTTAGCCACTGTGAAACGGTCGGTGGTGTTTTTTGATTCCAATATTGTGGTATAAGGGATTTTGCAGCAGCCATGAGGTAAAGGAAAAGTCTGCGTTTCATAAAGGGAATGTTTTCCAGTCTGACATGTAGTAGAACTGAGAGGGGGGATGGGGTCTCGGGTAAAGAACACATTTGTTTAGCCAGTTTAAGTATCTCAGTCCAGAAAGGCTGATTTACAGGGCAGTGCCACCACATGTGTAGGTATGTGCCTTTGGTTTGGGAGCACCTCCAACATATGTCTGTGCTGAGGCAGTGCATCTGTTTGAGTCGAACTGGGGTGAGATACCACCTGGTTATTAGTTTGAAGGAGTTCTCCTGGAGACGTGTGCAGTGGCGACTTTAGGAACAATATATAGGGGGGGCACAAAGATACCACAGTCAAAAACAAAATAAGTATATATAAATAAGATTACAAAATACGAGAGAATTGCGGTATGCAGGGATACATTTATAATAAAACAATTTACTTACAAAAGAAACTATTCAGTCGTCTGCTGTTCCGTCCTCTGCTTGCTTCCGCGGATTCTTTCCCCTTCTTTCTGTCTCTCGTCAGTGCGCAGGCGTACTGTTATGGTGGATCTGTGGAAGACACACTGTTATGGGGGCATCTGTGGATGACACTTATTATGCCTCTCATTAGCCCTCATTATGCCTCTCATCACTCCCATATCAGCCCCCATGCCTCTCATTAGCCCCCATATCAGCCCTAATGCCTCATTAGCCCCTATTATAAGCCCTTATGCCTCATTAGCCACCATTATTCCTCTTATTAGCCCCCATTATGCCTCTTATCACCCCCATATCAGCCCCCATGCCTCTCATTAGCCCCCATATAAGCCCTTATGCCTCATTAGCCCCCATTATAAGCCCTTATGCCTCATTAGCCACCATTATTACTCTTATTAGCCCCCATTATGCCTCTTATCACCCTTATATCAGCCCCCATGCCTCTCATTAGCCCCCATATCAGCCCTTATGCCTCATTAGCCCCCATTATAAGCCATTATGCCTCATTAGCCCAGATTATGTCTCTTATTAGCCCCCATATGCCTCATTAGCCCCCATATGCCTAATTAGGTCCCATATGCCTCATTAGCCCCCATTATAAGCCATTATGCCTCATTAGCCCACATTATGCCTCTTATTAGCCCCATATGCCTAATTAGCCCCCATTATGTCTCTAATTAGCCCCCATTATGCCTCTTATTAGCGCCTATATGCCTCTTATTAGCGCCCATATGCCTCATTAGCCCCCATATGCCTCATTAGCCCCCATATGCCTCTAATAGTCTAATTAGCCCCCATTGTGTCTCTAATTAGCCCCCATGATGCCTCTCATTATCCCCCATTATGCATCATTAGCCCCATATGCCTCATTAGCCCTATTATGCATCATTAGCCCCCATATGCCTCATTAGCCCCCAAATGCCTCATTAGCCCCCATATGCCTCTAATTAGCCCCCATATGCCTCTAATTAGCCCCCATATGCCTCCAATTATCACCCATTGTGCCTCTCATGATTAGCCCCTATTATGCCCCCAGCAGCCACATTTTTTATTAAATAAAAAACCACTTACCTCTCCTGCTCCTGGATGCCGCCTGCAATTTTCTCTCTCCTCAGTCGACTGTGCTCTGAACTGGCACGCACAGCGTGAGGTCACAGAGCGCCCTCACGCTGTGTGCAGCCCTGCACAGCCGACAGCCGAGGACCAGGAAGTGGTAAGTACAGAGCGTTTACCGCTTCCTGGTCCTTCAGTACTAATGAGCGCTTCCATAATGGAAGCGCTCATTAGTATTCACCGGCCTGCTTTGGGGGGAATCAGCGGGGGGGAACCTGGGGGAGCAAAGAATAACATAGGGGGGGCAATTGCCCCCCCTCGCCCCCCTGTAGCGACGCCACTAGACGTGTGCATCTAGTGATCCCTTGCGAGCTTAAGTAGATTTGTTTGGATTCTCTGTCTGTGAATGTAGTTTCAAAGTCTCTGCTCCATTCTGTGATGTATGTCATATCATTAGGGTTTCTAATGGATTGGAGTATTTTGTAGACTTGTGACAAAACATGGCGAGGAGAATGGTGTGAAACAATGAGTTTCTCAAAAGGGGTCAGCTCTCTATATGTGTTAGATGTAGTCAGGATAGGGGTGATTAATGATTTGATGTGGGCCTTCTGTATCAGGTGTAACTGGGTATAGGAAAGTGGGTCGTCAGGGCTATCTTGGTCTAGAAAAGATTGTATCTTGATAGATTTCAGGTCTGAGGGGTTAATTCCTATATCTCTATATTTGGCTGAGTATAAATCTGTTATGTCTGCTATGGACATAAGGGGGGAGAGAATGGGACTAAAATCTTCCTTGTAAGACTGCCAAATTTTAAGTGTTTCTCGGGTAATGAGGTTGAGTGTGAGTTGGGCTGGGGTAATGTCTTCCTTAACCCATAGGTGTGACTTTAATGGACATTGTGCGAGACATTCTTCTAGAGGTACCCAGAGTTTCTCGGCCTTTCCTCTCGACCACTGTAATAATCTCGAGATATGTACCGCTTCATAATATAGTCTCCAATCAGGCAGCGCCATTCCCCCTCTTGTTTTGTGTTGCGTGAGTAATGTATAATTTAGGCGAGGTCTTTTACCTTGCCAGAGAAAGCGGTTAGTAGTTCTTTTGATCTCAGTAAAGAAGGAGATTGGTAAGGGGACTGGCAGTGCCTGAAAGAGATACAATAGTTTTGGAAGAAGTATAGCCTTAATAAGGTTTTTACGTCCCATCCATGATAGGTATGGGAGTGACCAAGAGTCAAAAGTCGATTGAAATGTCTGGGGTAAATGAGCATAATTCAGTTTGTAGAGGTCCTTCCAGGTTTTGCTAATTTTGAGGCCTAGGTATATAATGTGTGATTGTGGCCACTGATATGGGAAGCGTTGTTTGAGGTCAGATATTAGGTCATTACTGATGTTGAGACCCAGGGCCTCGGACTTTGTTGCATTTATCTTAAAATTGGAGAGGGAACCATATTCTTGGAGAAGTGTCTGCAATGTCGGAAATGCGTCTAGTGCAGGCATCCTCAAACTGCGGCCCTCCAGCTGTTGTAAAACTACAACTCCCACAATGCCCTGCTGTAGGCTGATACCTGTAGTCTGTTCGGGCATGCTGGGAGTTGTAGTTTTGCAACAGCTGGAGGGCCGCAGTTTGAGGATGCCTGGTCTAGTGGGTTTGTGATGAAAATTAAGATGTCATCCGCGTAGGCTGCAGTGCTGTGTGTGTGCTCATTTGTGTGAAAGCCAATTATCTCTGGATGTTCTCTAATAGTCTGTAAGAGTGGTTCGAGGGATAGGACGAAGAGAGATGGGGACAAGGGACAGCCCTGTCTAGTTCCGTTTTGAATTTCTAATGATTCTGATAGTGATTTATTGATCCGCAATTATACCGTAGGGTATGAGTACATTGCAAAAATTGCACTGGTGAAAGATGGGGGGAAGCTGAAATGTATAAGCACTTGTCTCATGTAGGTCCAGTCCACCCTATCAAACGCCTTCTCCGCATCAGTCCCCAGCATGATTAGAGGCGTCTTCTTGCGGTTGGCTAGTTGTAGCAAGGACAGAACTCTCATTGAGTTGTCTTTCCCTTCCCTCCCAGTTACAAAGCCTACTTGTTCCGCAAAGACCAGATGTGGGATTAGGGGTTTCATCCTGTTGGCCAAAAGGCTAGCGTATAGCTTAAGATCTAAGTTCAGTAGCGAGATAGGTCTATAGCTACCGCATTGTTTTGGGTCTTTCCCTTCTTTGTGTATCAGTGTGATAATGCTTGCTTTGGGATATGAGATCCCCGTAGGTATGCATTACAAGTGTCTGTCAGCTGCGGAAGTAGGATAGTAGAGAAGGAAGTATAATAAGCGCAAGGTAGCACGTCCGGGCCAGGGGCCTTGGATTTAGGACATCTTTTCAGGGTGGACTGGACCTCATTCAGAGTGAAAAGCTTGGTCAAATCAGTGTGAGCAGAGGCTGGGAGAGTAGGTAATGTAATACGGGAAAGGAACAGGTCTATATGTTTGGACTTATCCTGTGTCTCATTTCTTGCTGTGTGGGAATTAAGTTGGTATAGTGAGGTATAAAAGGCTATAAATTCCCTTTCTATTTGTGAGCTATCAGATGATACTTCTCCAGATCTTGTTTTAATTTCTAGTATTTGGGTTCTGGGTTTCCTTCTTTTGATGAGAGACATCATAAGTTTGGACGCTTTGTCGCCATGAGCATAAAAGGAATGCTTGACAGACATGTACATTTTTGTTGAGTATGTCTCTAAGTTGCAAGCGAGCAGATGCTAGTTGTTGGAGATGAGAGGATGCAAGGGATTGTTTATGGGTTCGTTCAAGTTCCTCGATCTCTTTTTGTAAGTTTGGGATCTTTTGATCTTTGTTTTTTGTAGTATGAGCCGAGGGATATAAATTCACCTCGTATCGTGGCCTTATGAGCCTCCCATGTCATGGGAACAGAGATGTCGTTGCTTCGATTTTGTCTGAAGAAAAGGTCTAGACGATCATTTATTTTAGTGTGAACTTGAGGAATGGAGAGTAGTGTTTCATTGAGACGCCAGGGTGGGTTGGTAGTTGTGGGGGTCTGTAGTTTGAAAATCAGTTATATCGGGGAGTGATCCGAGTGAATACTTGAGCGAATTGTTGATGATAGTACCTTATTAAGAGAAAACTTTTGAGTGAAAAAATTGTCTATTCTATGGTAGGAATTGTGAGGGGCTGAGTATAGTGTATAGTCTCTGGGGTTGAAGAAATGCCATATGTCTATTAGTGAGAGAAATTGTAATGACTTTTTAATATGTCTAAGGGCTTTGTATGAGAGTGGCGATTTCCCAGAGGTAGTGTCGATGAGGGGTTCTAGTGCTACGTTAAAGTCTCCTCCTACAATTAGATCAACCTGTTTGAGGCTGTCTAAGAGTGCCAGTGAGGTGCGGAGCCAGGGGGCCTATTGGGTGTTTGGCGCATAAAGATTTGCTAAAATGACTAGAGATCCTTCTAGTTTCCCAATGAGGACCACAATTCAACCCTCTGAGTCTATATATGAGTCTATAAGATCAAAGAAGATGTGTTTTGAGAATGCTATAGAGACTCCTCTGGAGTTTTTGTTGGGGGTATGGGAATGGAACCATTTGTCGTAGTAGTGTTTATGGAAAGTTGGAGTTTTCTCTTTCAGGAAATGGGTTTCCTGAAGGAAGACGTTGTCTGCTCTCTCTTTCTTAAGGTCATGTAGTATTTGTGAGCGTTTAATGGCGGAATTAAGGCCCCTGGTGTTGAACGAGATCAGTTTTAGTGATTCCATGGTAATGTTAAGAGATTAATAGCACTGTTGTGTATGGAGTTGATCTAATGGTGAAGATAACTACGTTACTGTCCGAGCGATCCTGGTGAACTATATAGGGGTGGATGTGGATGGGGTATGAGGGGGGGGGGGGGGGGGTCTGTGGTTTGTAACAGGCATAAAGTAACAACAAGGTATACAACCAGTTATACAATATAAAGGAAAAGGTGATAGAACAGCTTGGTGAAAAAGGTGAGTAAATTCCAAAGGAATGTGATATCAACAAGGTAGAGTGCACCATGTTGTGAGTCCCTGGGCCATTAATAGTCAGGAACAATAGTAAATGAGGAGAGAGTGGAGGAGAGTCTCTTGTCTTTTAAGGGTGGCTCTCATCCAAAGCTTCTCTGACTCTCATTGCAAAGGGATAGAGGTGGGAGTGTAGATGGTGGAGGAGGCCTGATGCTCCTAGCTGTCTGTAAGAGACAGGAAGGCGTAGTGATGTAGCTGCAGCAAGTGACAATGCTGTTCCACGTCATAAAGGGTGTTCCCCCGCCATCCCAGTCCCACCAATAATGCCCTCTAAGTGCTAAACAATTAACAACGTTATAAACATGAGTTAAACTGAGAGAAACTTGCTGTGTTAGACAGTATTATACGTTGTCTTGATTGAAGAAGATCATGTCGGGTCCACTGAGATGCGCCTTGGTGTCAGCTTGCCTTGTCGCTTACGGTTTCTTCCGCGCTTTTCCGTACTCACGATCTCCCACGGAGTAGACGGTAAGATGGATGGCTGTGAAGTTAGGTCCCGTATTGGAGACCAATCTGGGATGTCGATGTCAGTGATATCTAGTTGTTGCAGGACTTCTGGTAACTCTGCATGTTCTTTTAGGATCAGTCTTTTCACCCCCAGAGAGATGGATAGGCCAAAGGGGAACAGCCATCTATAAGGGATGTTGCGGTGTCTGAGGATTTCTGTTAAAGGTCTTAGGATGTTCCTCTTTCTAACATCTTGCTTGATGTCCTGCAACTCTTTCATCACAGGTTCTAAGGCTTTAGTAAGCCCCTTACCCAGGAATGCCCTTGAAATTGGGAGACTTTTGTCGCTGTGTGTGTCTTCTCCGTCATTCTCGATCTCTTGTGATGCGGGGGTGGCTGTAGGGAGATCTTGGCAGCTATCAGTGTAGGACAAGGCTGCGGTAGTAGGTTTATGAGCGGATGTGGTACGTTGTTTCTGTACAAAGAAGTCCAGTGGTCTGGTTTTACGTTTGATAGATGCGTCTCTGGACTTTTGGGGCCCGATCTTGACCATATCTGGTTTGTGAGCTTTGTAGGATAGAGACTCTCCTGTTCTGAGGCCTGATAGGGTTTTAGTGTTCTACATCTTTTTTTTTGGAGGTTATGGTGCTTGCAGGTAAGATGAGGGAACCTGTGTGTATTAACCCGGATACTTTGCTCGTAATTAAGCGAAGAGTTGAGCAGTAGCTACCACTAGTAGGCGGATTCAGCTATGTTTATGTGGTACAAGCAGCTTACACTTAGTGTACCCGAGAGGGGGCTTCTGGAGGTATTAGTCCGCTGGCCCTTTAAATTGTAAGAGCTATCTGATAACAGGCAAATAGAGAGGTTGGGAGCCTCTAGGAGGTTTGAGGATTAAACTTCAGGTAAGTGAATTAGGGGATTGTGCAGCCCAAGAGGTTTGATAGGTGGGTTCAGTCCAGGGACGTGGGTGTTTTTCAGTCCTCCGGTGTTTAGTGACAAAGCTGTTCAGAGACGAGCAGGATCACTAAGTGGCTTAAATGGGCACTTACCCACACAAACCGATGGTATTAGCCAGTTCCTCTCGTATGAGAGAGTTGGGGTAGTCCTTTCAAAAGAAGGTATTCACCTCGTATCAGGCAATTTTGGTTGTCCGCTTGAGTTCCCCAGCGGCGGCACGCAGTGTATAAAACAGCCGGGAGTCGGCTAGAGCACCGTGGCTGTGAGGTAAAATTATATATTTTTTTTATCTTATTTTTAGAAATGGACAGTTTGGGGCTGCATGAATTAGGGGGGATGAGCTGAACATAACCCCAGGCCCCTCCAAAATGCCTCCAAAATGCCACAGGGATCCCTGCATTTTGCCCCTTTAGGCCCCTTTCACACGGGCGAGAATTCAGCGCGGGTGCAATGCATTCACCTCACGCATTGCACCCGCACTGAATCCGGACCCATTCACTTCAATGGGGCTGTGCACATGAGCGGTGATTTTCATGCAACGCACAAGATCGCAGCATGTTCTATATTCTGCGTTTTTCACGAATGGGGATGCGTGAAAATCTCAAGCATCCGCAAGCAATTGCGGATGCAGTGAGATTTTAACGCATGGTTGTTAGGAGATCATAGGGATGAAAGCAACCCTGGACCCCATTAAAGTGTATTCCCTGTATTCTTAATACAGAATGCTAAGTAAACTGTAGATTAAGGTGTTAAAAAAAATAAAAAATTAACTTACCTGTTCCAATTGATCGTGCAGCCGGCATCCTCTTCTTGCTTCTTCTTTCAGGACCTGCAAAAGGACCTTTGGTGACGTAATCGGTGACGTCAGCGCAGGTCCTGCTGAATGAAGATAGAAATCTTCCATCTTCATTCACCAGGACCTGCGCTGACGTCGCCGCACTCACCACCTGGTCACCAAAGGTTACGTCACCAAAGGTCCTTTTGCAGGTCCTGAAAGAAGAAGCAAGAAGAGGATGGCGGCTGCATGATCAATTGGAACAGGTAAGTTAATATATATTTTTTTTTAACACCTTAACCACCTCAGCTCCCCTACCTTAAACACCCTTAATGACCAGGCCACTTTTTACACTTCTGCACTACACTACTTTCACCGTTTATTACTCGGTCATGCAACTTACCACCCAAATGAATTTTACCTCCTTTTCTTCTCACTAATAGAGCTTTCATTTGGTGGTATTTCATTGCTGCTGACATTTTAACTTTTTTTGTTATTAATCGAAATTTAAGGTTTTTTTTTGCCAAAAAATGTCATTTTTCACTTTCAGTTGTAAAATTTTGCAAAAAAAAACGACATCCATATATACATTTTTCTCAAAATTTATTGTTCTACATGTCTTTGATAAAAGAAAAATGTTTGGGTAAAAAAAAAATTGTTTGGGTAAAAGTTATAGCGTTTACCAACTATGGTACAAAAATGTGAATTTCTGCTTTTTGAAGCAGCTCTGACTTTCTGAGCACCTGTCATGTTTCCTGAGGTTCTACAATGGCCAGACAGTACAAACACCCCACAAATGACCCCATTTCGGAAAGTAGACACCCTAAGGTATTCGCTGATGGGCATAGTGAGTTCATAGAACTTTTTATTTTTTGTCACAAGTTAGCGGAAAATGATGATTTATTTATTTTTTTCTTACAAAGTCTCATATTCCACTAACTTGTGACAAAAAATAGAAACTTCCATGAACTCACTATGCCCATCAGCGAATACCTTGGGGTGTCTTCTTTCCAAAATGGGGTCACTTGTGGGGTAGTTATACTGCCCTGGCATTCTAGGGGCCCTAATGTGTGGAAAAGACAACTTTTCCAATTTTTTTTATACAAAGTTGGCATTTGACCAAGATATTTATCTCACCCAGCATGGGTATATGTAAAATGACACCCCAAAACACATTCCCCAACTTCTCCTGAGTACGGCAATACCAGATGTGTGACACTTTTTTGCAGCCTAGGTGGGCAAAGGGGCCCACATTCCAAAAAGCACCTTTTGGATTTCACCGGCCATTTTTTACAGATTTTGATTTCAAACTACTTCGCACGCATTTGGGCCCCTAAAATGCCAGGGCAGTATAACTACCCCACAAGTGACCCCATTTTGGAAAGAAGACACCCCAAGGTATTTCGAGATGGGCATAGTGAGTTCATGGAAGTTTTTATTTTTTGTCACAAGTTAGTGGAATATGAGACTTTGTAAGAAAAAAAGAAAAAGGAAAAAAATCATCATTTTCCGCTAACTTGTGACAAAAAATAAAAAATTCTAGGAACTCGCCATGCCCCTCACGGAATACCTTGGGGTGTCTTCTTTCCAAAATGGGGTCACTTGTGGGGTAGTTATACTGCCCTGGCATTCTAGGGGCCCTAATGTGTGGTAAGTAGTTTGAAATCAAAATGTGTAAAAAATGACCTGTGAAATCCTAAAGGTGCTCTTTGGAATGTGGGCCCCTTTGCCCACCTAGGCTGAAAGAGTGTCACACATGTGGTATTGCCGTACTCAGGAGAAGTTGGGCAATGTGTTTTGGGGTGTCATTTTACATATACCCATGCTGGGTGAGATAAATATCTCGGCAAAAGACAACTTTTCCCATTTTTTTATACAAAGTTGGCATTTGACCGAGATATTTCTCTCACCCAGCATGGTTATATGTAAAATGACACCCCAAAACACATTCCCCAACTTCTCCTGAGTACGGCGATACCAGATGTGTGACACTTTTTTGCAGCCTAGATGCGCAAAGGGGCACACATTCCTTTTAGGATGGCATTTTTACACATTTGGATCCCAGATTCTTCTCACGCTTTAGGGCCCCTAAAATGCCAGGGCAGTATAAATACCCCACATGTGACCCCATTTTGGAAAGAAGACACCCCAAGGTATTCACTGAGGGGCATGGCGAGTTTATAGAATTTCATTTTTTTTTGCCACAAGTTAGCGGAAATTGATTTTTACATTTTTTTTCTCACAAAGTCTCCCTTTCCGCTAACTTGGGACAAAAATTTCAATCTTTCATGGACTCAATATGCCCCTCAGCGAATACCTTGGGGTGTCTACTTTCCGAAATGGGGTCACATGTGGGGTATTTATACTGCCCTGGCATTTTAGAGGCCCTAAAGCGTGAGAAGAAGTCTGGAATATAAATGTCTAAAAAATTTTACGCATTTGGATTCCGTGAGGGGTATGGTGAGTTCATGTGAGATTTTATTTTTTGACACAAGTTAATGGAATATGAGACTTTGTAAGAAAAAAAAAAATTAATTCCGCTAACTTGGGCCAAAAAAATGTCTGAATGGAGCCTTACAGAGGGATGATCAATGACAGGGGGGTGATCAATGACAGGGGGGTGATCAGGGAGTCTATATGGGGTGATCACCCCCCTGTCATTGATCACCCCCCTGTAAGGCTCCATTCAGACGTCCGTATGTTTTTTACGGATCCACGGATACATGGATCGGATCTGCAAAACACATACGGACGTCTGAATAGAGCCTTACAGGGGGGTGATCAATGACAGGGGGGTGATCACCCCATATAGACTCCCTGATCACCCCCCTGTCATTGATCACCCCCCTGTAAGGCTCCATTCAGATGTCCATATGTGTTTTGCGGATCCGATCCATGTATCCGTGGATCTGTAAAAAACATACGGACGTCTGAATGGAGCCTTACAAGGGGGTAATCAATGACAGGGGGGTGATCAGGGAGTCTATATGGGGTGATCACCCCCCTGTCATTGATCACCCCCCTGTAAGGCTCCATTCAGATGTCCGTACGTGTTTTGCGGATCCGATCCATGTATCCGTGGATCCGTAAAAACATACGGACGTCTGAATGGAGCCTTACAGGGGGTGATCAATGACAGGGGGGTGATCAGGGAGTCTATATGGGGTGATCACCCCCCTGTAAGGCTCCATTCAGATGTCCGTACGTGTTTTGCGGATCCGATCCATGTATCAGTGGATCTGTAAAAAACATACGGACGTCTGAATGGAGCCTTACAAGGGGGTAATCAATGACAGGGGGGTGATCAGGGAGTCTATATGGGGTGATCACCCCCCTGTCATTGATCACCCCCCTGTAAGGCTCCATTCAGATGTCCGTACGTGTTTTGCGGATCCGATCCATGTATCCGTGGATCCGTAAAAACATACGGACGTCTGAATGGAGCCTTACAGGGGGTGATCAATGACAGGGGGGTGATCAATGACAGGGGGGTGATCAGGGAGTCTATATGGGGTGATCACCCCCCTGTCATTGATCACCCCCCTGTAAGGCTCCTTTCAGATGTCCGTATGTGTTTTGCGGATCCGATCCATGTATCCGTGTATCCGTAAAAAACATACGGATGTCTGAATGGAGCCTTACAGGGGGGTGATCAATGACAGGGGGGTGATCAGGGAGTCTATATGGGGTGATCAGGGGTTAATAAGGGGTTAATAAGTGACAGGGGGGGGGTGTAGTGTAGTGGTGTTTGGTGCTACTTATTACTGAGCTGCCTGTGTCCTCTGGTGGTCGATCCAAGCAAAAGGGACCACCAGAGGACCAGGTAGCAGGTATATTAGACGCCGTTATCAAAACAGCGTCTAATATACCTGTTAGGGGTTAAAAAAATCGCATCTCCAGCCTGCCAGCAAACGATCGCCGCTGGCAGGCTGGAGATCCACTCGCTTACCTTCCGATCCTGTGAACGGGCGCGTCTGTGTGCGCGCGTTCACAGGAAATCTCGCCTCTCGCGAGATGACGCGTATATGCGTCCAGGAGGAATGAATCGACCGCCTCCAGGACGCGTCGCTGCGTTCGGCGGTCCGGAGGCGGTTAATCTACACCCCCAATGTCTGAGATGAAACAACACCTTTAAGTCGAGGTAGCACTCCAGCTCTATTCATCATGGCGGCCAGGCACTGCAGTTGACATGCACAGCACTGGTAGATGAGCCATAGCTCTACTAAGCACGGCTGCACTCTGCATAATAACTGAGCCAGACATGCTCCCTCTGATGCCACGCCATGAGGAGTGAACCAGTGCCATTGAGACTACAATACCAAGACACTTTCTGTATGCCAGAGACAAAGAGGCAGATGTTGCAGTGACCAGTAATA
Organism: Bufo bufo; assembly: GCF_905171765.1. Taxonomy (NCBI): domain Eukaryota; kingdom Metazoa; phylum Chordata; class Amphibia; order Anura; family Bufonidae; genus Bufo; species Bufo bufo. Next base: position 517,628,609 of record NC_053390.1, on the reverse strand, counting down.
GATTATCATATAGGCATTTTGGAGCCTGAGCAGCTACCCACACCGCTCATAAAATGATACTAATATACCAACAGGAGGAGAGACAGTAATAGCAAGACAATATTTAGCATCTTATAATTTTACATCTTTAATGTAAGATTTGTATCATACCTTAAGAACGGAGCCTCGGATCAACAAAAGAAAAACTATGTGTCTATGCAAACAGTTGGTGACAGAATAATTCCCTGTCCCGACACAACATTAAAACTTTACTGAAATAACAGATACACTTTTAAGTATTTTTTCACTATAAGAAATGCTCAATATCATGTTATTAGGATTTGTGTTTGCTGTATACACAGACATTGCACTAAAGAAGATAACTGTTGCTCCCAACTACTTTCATGCAGGCAATGTACATATGGTTGTATTGAGATATGATTTCCAGGCCTTTTTATTCTGAAGACGGGATAATCTGTTCGTAATGCTGGTTTGACACTTTCTCTTTGATGTTTTGGTTCCTTGACTTTGAAGTATATAACATCTGAGCAGTGGCACATTTTAGTCCCTCCAGGTGTTGGGTGAAAAAAGACTAATGCCATTGATTTCGTCTTGGCTTATACCATAACAATCTTTGTGCTCCCGGCTGGGGTTTACACGGTGATGTATTATCGAGCAATGCACCTCAATCCTTTCCTAATTTTCCACCATGTTTTCCAGTTCCAGTAACATTTTACAATACATTTCAGAATACACCTTGAAGGGTTCCCTAACTTTGCAATAAAATTCTGTTTAGATTTAAAGGGAAAGTTTCATTTATTTCATTTTAGTTTAAAGGGAATCTGTCACCCTGATTTTGGACCATTATCTACATTAATACATGGGTAGTACTGCAGATGTGGCTTCCTGATCACAATTTTTTAGCCTTCATTCACCCGCTATAAGTCCTCAGAGCTGCACACATTATGCATTATGAAATACATTGTTTGCAGTCCGGGCTGAGTATTACAGTGCAGCTTTGAGAACTGACAGAGGGAGAACTGGGAGCAGTAGGAAAATAAAAAGTAGTGATCTGTACTACTTACCTGCAGTCCAAAATCGGGTGACAGATTCCCTTTAAAGGGTTTCTGTCACCAGAATGAACCCTATTAAACTAACTGACATAAGCGATGTGCTAATGTCAGCTGAACCTAACTAGCCTATCCCTACTTTTATCTATGCCCCCGTTACTCCAGAAATATAACTTTTATAATATGCTAATTAGCCTCTAGGTGCAGGGGGGGGGCATTGCCCCTGCTTCTAGAGGCTCTGTTCCCCCACCTCTGGCCACTCCCTGCTACACTAGATTGACAGGGCCAGGCAGTCTTCACCTCCAACTGCCGGCCCTGTGTGCTGGGGAAACCTCGCTCCGTTCAGTATTCGGCGCAGGCGCAGTGAGGAAGCCCGCGATTGCCCTTCACTCTCTGCTCCTGCAAATACTGAATGGGGCGGCACAGGCCTGAGATTTACACAGCAGACAGGGCCGGAATTAGGAGACCAACGCTGCCTGCCCCTTTACAATAAGACAGTTTTGATAAATGGTGGTACTGTATTTGGAGAAATATCTATTGGGTGGGATATATTTATATTAGTGGCACAGCCCCTTTAAACAAGAATCTGTAGATGGGGAATTATGTTTTTTAATTGTATTTTTTTTAACTATAACAATTTTTTATTTATTTCATTAACTACTGCAGTAGTGTGTGTGTTTTATGGTAGGTGCACTAAATGGAAAACAATGGACAGAGAAATGTCTAAAATAGACTATAACAATCTCCAGGAAGTAGATGTACAGTCCCCCCTTGGAAACCAGAGAGTGACAGGTGAACGGCAGACATACAGTGCCTTGCAAAAGTATTCACCCTCCTTGACTTTTTTCGTATTTTGGTGCCTCAGAACCTGGAATTAACATGGATTGTTTGAGGATTTGCATCATTTAAATTACAGAACATGCCCACAACTTTAAAGATGTTTTTTACTTTTTTATTTGTGAAGCAAACAATAAATAGGACAAAATAACAGAAAAAGTCAATGTGCATAACTATTCACCCCCCTAAAGTCAATACTCTGTAGAACCACCTTTTGCGGCAATCACAGCTTCAAGTTGCTTTGCATAAGTCTCTATGAGCTTGCAACATCTTACCACTGGGAATTTTGCCCATTCCTCCATGCAAAACTGCTCCAGCTCCTTCAAGTTGGATGGTTTGCGCTTGTGAACAGCAATCTTTAAGTCTGACCCCAGATTTTCTATTGGATTGAGATCTGGGCTTTGACTAGGCCATTCCAGCACATTTACATGTTTCCCCTTAAACCACTCAAGTGTTGCTTTAGCCGTGTGTTTGGGGTCATTGTCCTGCTGGAAGGTGAACCTTCGTCCTAGCCTCAAATCACGCACAGAGTGGTACAGGTTTTGCTGAAAGATATACCTGTATTTAGCACCATCCATCTTTCCCTCAACTCGGACCAGTTTCCCAGTCCCCCCAGCATGATGCTGCCACCACCATGTTTCACTGTGGGGATGGTGTTCTTTGGGTGATGTGATGTATTGGGTTTGCGCCAGACATAGCCTTTTCTTTGATGGCCAAAAAGTTAAATTTTAGTCTCATCAGACCAGAGCACCTTTCTCCATACATTTTGGGAGTCTCCCACATGCCTTTTCACAAACTCATAACGTGCCTTATTGTTTTTAGCTGAAAGTAATGGCTTTCTTCTGGCCACTCTGCCATAAAGCCCATCTCTTTGGAGCGTACAGCTTATTGTTGTCCTATGTACAGATACTCCAGTCTCTGCTGTGGAACTCTGAAGCTCCTCCAAGGTTACCTTAGGTCTCTGTGCTGCCTCTCTGATTAATGCCCTCCTTGCCCAGTCTATGAGTTTTGGTGGGCGTCCGTCTCTTGGCAGGTTTGCTGTTGTGCTATGTTCTTTCCATTTGGTTATTATAGATTTGATGGTGTACCTGGGGATCATCAAGGATTTGGATATTTTTTTATAACCTAACCCTGACTTGTACTTCTCAACAACATTGTCCCTTAATTGTTTGGAGAGTTCCTTGGTCTTCATGGCAGTGTTTAGTTAGTGATGCCTCTTGCTTAGGTGTTTCAGCCTCTGGGGCCTTTCAAAAAAGGTGTGTATATATAATGACAGATCATGTGACACTTAGATTACACACAGGTGGACATCATTTCACTAATTGTGACTTCTGAAGATAATTAGTTGCATCAGAGCTGTTTATTCAGATTAACAAAACATTGAACTTAAGGCTATAATGTAACAAAATACGAAAAAAGTCAAGGGGGGTGAATACTTTTGCAAGGCACTGTAACTGTGTGCATCATGCCTTATCTAGGTCTCCAGCAGTACAATAAAGCTGTAGCTTAATCCTACACCCTTTGCTGATCCCGGCCTAGTCTATACAACAGAGCTGACAATTAAGCTGCACAAAACACAATATATAATTTCTCTAATGGTTAGATCTTTTCTAAATATGGATTGACACATGCCAAGATAAAAAAAAAATCAAAACATTTAATAAATGACAATTTAAAAAAAAATAATATGCTATTTTATTGAACTATTAACCATTTGTACATGTGATTGTATTTACATGTCACTCCTATTTTTTGGTATCGGTAAATTAAGTGTTCAGTTAATGTACCACTGTCATGTGTCATGTGAATTTCTCTGTCTAAAGAGTCTGGGGATTCATTTTTCTTCTGGCAGTCCCATGTCGCTTTGATATATGTATTTTAATTTTAAAGTGATTTATGTTTCAATTACCAAGAAACCAGAAAAGAGAAATGCAGACAAAAGTTAAATAAAGGAAAAACATTTAGAACTCCCATCATGTTCAATAGTAAAAAAATCAAATAAAAAATGTAGAACTTATTATAATATCATAAAACACTATTTGAACATCCTTGGATATTGCCAAGTGCTATATATCACTGAACGCCACTTCGTTACATGAAATATAATGTAGTTGAGGAGCAGTTTCAAGTATAACAATGTTTTTTTTTCCATACAAGTACATACTGTATTAATTAATATCCCTTATTGTAATTTTGGATTTCTTGAGTTGGTACTAATGATCCTTTAGGTAAACTAGTACGATTTGGTAACTTTTGTTTTTACACATATGGCAGTTTTTCATTTTTTTTTTCTCTATTCTGCTTTCATGCTTAAAATTCTGACAAATTCACAACTTAGTGATTGTCTTAGCCTTGATAGGAACATTTAACTGGAAGATTATATAGGCCTTCCGATAAAAGAAAGGTCCTTGAGGCAGGTGGCATGGCAGTCGCAAGATTTAAATTAAAGTGATACATAAGTGGATACACAGTGATTATTTTCTCACCTGAAAATAAATTGGCAGTCACTTGCGCTTATTATAAACCTGAGTATCTTAGTTGGAGTTGATACATTCTCAGTAATCTAATAGTAAAATATTGTAATATAATAATAGTTGTATATTAATGTAGAACCGGGAGGACTCATTTAACTCCTAATGTATTAAGTTTAATTCCATAATTACAGTCCTAATGTAATTAATGACAGCAGTTACCTCAGTTGCATATCCATTAGTAACAAAATCCTTTACAATGAAATGCATTTTGTTATCCTTATTATATCTGTAACATTTTAAGGATGTATTTACACATACTAGTTTTTTCACAGCAAATTGTGTAAAATGACAGTAAAAATGCTACAGATACACAAAACCAGGCACATTGATTATGCTGTAACATGTAATATGTATGATACAGTAAAATAAATATAATGTACCTGTCAGTGGGTTTCCAATACATGGCTACAAAACCTCACACACCATCATGTAGGCAGTATAGCGTGCTGTAATATGTCTTTGCAGGTAATGTTCTTCAGTGAATAACTGCAGACACAAACCAATGTCATATAGCAATTCTTGCACAAACAAATATGTCTAACTACACAGTAAACCCAATTTTTTCTACTTTCATGTAAGCATCCTCACACAGCAAGTTGTTCCCAATGCTTATAAATGGTGTTACATGATGCCCATATAGTGGTGTCCATAAAGCAGTAAAAGCACATTAAGGAGATTTACAAAGCTTAATGCACTAAAATTCTTGCTTAATGTTGCCCAAAATGGGTGTACATGCTTTGCACCAAGTTTATTATGTGTGTTACATGCTTTTTAAGCCTTGCTAGACAGGGAGCTTGGCTTAGCAAGAAAGCGAGTGTGACAACAAACACCAAAATTGTGCCGAATTTCATACAGAGTAAACCAATCAAATAAGTGGTGTAACATTGGACAAAAGTGTCTCATATAGAATTAAGAGGCACTCAGAGTCAGATACTACAGCACTGCACACACCCAACAACTGGGGGCATAGTAGTGGGCACAAACAGAAACATAGTAGTGTTAGTCGATCATCACTGTCCACACTACCATCTAGTAGATTGCAAATACAGGACTGAGCTAATGAACCCACTGTGCCACATGTCCTACCTCCTCTATCGGCGTTGTCTAAGTGAACCCCTCGATCTTCACAGTACCCCTGATGGTGGGGATAGACTTTCCCGAGGGGAACACCAGGTCCCTTAACGAAGTGCTGCAGGAAACAAGCAGCAAGCATGCTGTGGCCAAGGCTGAGAGGAAACTGTGGAGCGGATCCCAGAACAACAGTACCTACACAGAGAGAGCCCAGGACTGCAGCGGTGAATGGGAAGCACAGGCCGCAGATCACCGCTGAATACGGCGCCTGGGACCGCGGCGGTAAGCAAGGGAACAGCAGCCGCTCTTACACTTGCCCAGTGGCCATCAGCTGACTTTGTTCATCCCTGAAGTGAAGATATAAAAATCTCATGATCCTAGTTCAGAGGTACGCAACCTCCACACTCTAAAATTCCCAGCATGCTCATTCACTTTTATAGGCGCTCCAAGGACAGCCAAGCATGTGAGCATGTGGGGAGTTGTAGTTTCATAACAGTTGGAGTGCCGGAGGTTGCTGACCCATGTTCTGTTCTAGTTGTACAATTTTCTATATTGCCCGCATGCATCTACTAAGATACTGCATAATTGCTAGAGATAAGTAAATTTCTTGAAATTCATTTTGGGTCTAATTCTAACAAATTGGTCAGAAAATTCTTTTTGGGTACGAAATAGTTCTACCTGAATTAAAAGTGCTGAAATTGGCGTGAAAATTGGTTTATGGCACTCTGAGGTTTCATAGGACTCATATTTTCATATTCTCAACTTTCTTTTTTTGTTTTTTTACAAAGTTTTTTTTATTTTTTATCTCTCTCTGTCTCTCTCTTTCAAGCTGTTGAGCACAAAGAGAGCAATAGCAGTGTCAGAGTGACACTGACATGTATAGCCATGAGTAAAGGCAGTGTTCACAAACAGCCTGTTTAAAAACATACTGTGCAGTCAGGTTTTTTATGCTTTTTAAAATTAAAAGCATTTCCAAAAACTGTCCCTTATTGGGGGCAGATGCCTGCCAGTGTTTATACACACAGTAGTATCAGAAGAAGCAACATTTTGTTCTAAGCAAGAGGTCCGAAATTATATTGGGAGATGCCTTCCCATGTTTATATGCACACAATAGTATCTGAAAAAGCAATGGTTTGAAGAAGTCCAGTCCAAAAATTCTTCTTTTTTTAGGGAGCAGCACCCATATTCTCACTTGCGGATGATGTGGACGACTGTTTGTTTTCCATTACCCCACCCGTTATCTCTCTGTCATTTACCAGATATTTTATTTGAAGCCTGTTTAAACAATGACAAACTCGAGAAACTGATTTAAAAAAAAAAAAAAAAAAAGCAGCTGCAATTGAACATTTCCTGGGTGCAACCAAAATATACACTGCTGTTGGCAAACTGAAATAAAGCTTATTGGCCACTTCTAAACTGTAGAAATATTACAACAGGTTTTTAGGGAAAAAAACACAATTGGAAAGCAAAGTGTACACTGCTGTTGACAGACTAAATTATTGCATACTTATAAACTGCTGAAAAATTGCAACAGGTTTTTTTAAACATTGCAATAGTATGTCCCCTGTGTGAGACCTAAATTTACACTCCTGTTGACACACTAAAGTACTCTTATTGCTCACTTATAAATTGTAACAATCGGACGACCCCTAACCAAAATGCACTGTTGAAGCTTTGCAACACATTTTTGGAACAAAAAAGGCGCAATTGTTCATCGTCTGAGGCAAAATGTTTGCTGCTGGTGATGCTGGAAATAATGCTTATTGCACAATTATGAACTATAGAAGCTTTGCAACAGTATTTCTTTGGGGAAAAATGCTGTGTCCTGCAGATTAAAACAAAAAGTTGACTGTCTCTTTTAGGGATCTCTGTGCAGCAGACTGTATCAGGGGTGGATTGGCCATAGACCTTACAGGGAAATTTCCCAGGGGGCCGTATTTTGTGATGGACTATGGTATTTGGCTCTGTTGGGGTGGTGTAATGTGCCACAATATGGTATTTTTGGACCCGACTACAAAATGGGGGCACTTTTAGTATTTTTTCCAGGGCCACTTTAAGTTCCCAGTCTGCCCCTGGCCTGTATACATGTGATTTGTGAACAGCTCTAGCCCTGCCTGTAACAGACATAGCAACAATAACTCACCCTATCCTGTCCCTAATGATAAAACCTGACTTTCTACCTAGTAATTCAATATACCTAACTAAACATATTATCTTCACAATCTCTATATTCTCCTTGCAAGACCCTAAAACAGCTGGCTTGTGTCTAACTGTCGTGTCTGTCAGAGACACCGAAGACAAGTCCTATCACATCAGTGACTGAGCTAACAATGGCATCTCTGCTTCCAAGCTAACATAGTCCCTAATAGACCAGTCATTCTCCATCCTGAATGGCTGTTAGGCCTCATGCACACAAACGTATTTTCATTCCGTGTCCGTTCCGTTTTTTTTGCAGACCGTACATGAAACCATTCATTTCAATGGGTCCGCAAAAAAAACGGAAGGTACTCCATGTGCATTCCATTTCCGTATTGCATTCCATTTCCGTATTTCCGTTTCGCAAAAAAATAGAACATGTCCTATTATTGTCCACATTACGGACAAGGATAGTACTGTCCTATTAGGGGCCAGCTGTTCCATTCCGCAAAATACGGCATGCACACGGATGTCATCCGTATTTTTTGCGGACTGCAAAATACATATGGTCGTGTGCATGAGGCCTTTGGTTGACTGCAAGGTGTTTTGGGCAATAATAAATTGTAAAATGGAGTGCAAGGTTTTATGCGGTTCATTTGTAACAAATTAATAATACTTTGGATTCGTTTGCAAGTATAATTTTGATTAGTTTAGAATCAATTTGGTCATTTCTAATAATAAATCTTATGGAGATTAGTATAGGGCTTTTTGTGCTGTACAAAAACATCACAGTAAAAAGAAAAAACCTTTCTGTTTCTTTTTTTTGCTTTTTAGAGCAGCAAATTTCAAGAACTTCACATTCATCCAGCTTAACGAGGAATTCTCCCGTGGAAAAGGATTAGATGTTGGTGCTCGTGCCTGGAAAGGAAACAATGTCCTTCTGTTTTTTTGTGATGTGGATATCTACTTCAATGCAGAGTTTCTGAACACATGCAGGATCAACACACAGCCAGGTATGACCAGTCTAGCTGCTCACTGCTATCTGATGTGTAGCACATTTTCTTTTTTATCTTAACAACTCATGAATTATTAGTCTAAACACTGCTATAAAGGAGGAAAGCAGTGGTTGTCATGAAATCCCATTTCTCTTTATTTTCTTTTTCATTTTTCTAGCATGTCTAGTCATTATTACTCTTGATTTTTAAGTAATTATGGTATATTACTTTTTTGAATTACAAATAATGCTGAGCTTATGATATGGCTCATGACTTATATATCCAAATGTTCCCAGAATAGTTCCTGAAAACTTGATACTGTGTTTTCACATTAAAACTACACTTGTATGTTAAGGTATTGCATACGGTACATACCAATTCCCTAATATACTGTAGTCTCATTCAAATCAACACAGTAAATACAGTGTTAATACAGATTCTGTGCACGCCTCCATCCAAGAACTGAACAGTACATCCCGATTCCTCTACTCAGCCACTGACCGCTGTTCTTGTGCTAGGTGCAGCTACCAGCTATCAGACTCCCACTAAGCAAACCAGACCTCTCGTCTCTGACATGCTTGCATGTAATGATGTAATGCTGCAAGCTTTGAATTCTGTGGGTGTTGCCCGTGTCTACTCCCTTTTAACACATGGTTGTGCAAGCTGTGATTCCTCTTAGAAAGGGTAGCTTAGACGTCTCCTTGGGAATATATAACATGCTGTGAGTAAATAACTGGATCCCTCTCTGGGCATAGATGCTTCTACAGTTCTCAGAAGAAGTATAGCAGGAAGTAGGGGAGTAATGTAGGATCAGACTACAAGCAGAGTTTGTTTGTAATCTTTAGCTTAAAGCACAAGTCTGTATTGGTTATTGGTAGATTTGTTTAACATATTGGAGAAACAAGATGTGTATATTCCCTTTAAATTTCAACATATACTTTGCTATGCTGAAGTTTATATGTGGATCCCATGCTCCACCCATGCTTCCTCTGCCATGGTTTTCCAACAAACTGGCTATAAATCCAAATTCCAAGGCATCAAAATATCAATGTTTATTGATCTCATCTTAAAATGTGCAAGTGCAGTGTTTCGGTCAGGCTAACAACAAAAAAATAAAAAATGTAAATTAAATAAAAGTATAAACATGTTTTTTTTTATACTAAAGGCTTTTAAAGTCATATAATGATGTTGTATTTTATTTCCTCTTTAGGAAAAAGAGTTTTCTATCCTGTTCTTTTCAGCCAGTATAACCCATCTATAATTTATGGACATCATGATGCAATTCCTCCCATTGACCAACAACTGGTAAGCAACTTGTAGGCAACATTGGGTCATGTAATCAATGTAAACTGTGTCACCATGAGTCTGGATTATTGTCTATAGCAATACATGATTAGTACTGCACAGGAGGAGTCCAGATTACCAATATTTATTTTACTACTGCTTCCCTCTCCCCCACTGTCAGCACTCAAAGCTGCGATAAAATACACAACATAATGGAGAGGACTCTTGTGCGCATGAACAGCAGCCCAGACAATGTATTCCAGCACAGTTTTAAATCACAACAGTGGAGGAATGGGGAGGGAGGGCAATAGTAGGGCAAAAAAATAGTGTTCTGGACTTCTTATCTGCAGGACTACTCATGTATTACTGCAGATAATAGTCCAAATTCATGGTGACAGATTTGCTTTAGGCACTTGCCATTCATTGTACTCTAGCTCTAGCCAAGTCAAACAACAAGGGATTTGCAAATTATGCACTGGACATTGATATTTAGGAAAGTCATAACATATATTCCAGAAGGTAGTCTGCTGTGGCCTTGGTTTAGTCTTTAGTCCAGCAGAACAGTCATATCAAATACATCTGTACTCAATGCTGTCCTTACAGATTTTGCTATGGATGACCAGGGTATTTAATTACAACCACAGAAGAGATATACGCTCCTATGTGGCCTTCACTAATAACCTGCATGCAAAAACAAAGACTGCTTTATATATGGCTGAATCTTCCTTTATAGTAAACTCTCTGGTGCTTAGAGGAGTGTTGGTAATATACAGCCCATACTTATGGCAACAGCAGTGCAAGGTACACGCATAGTGTTTAACCCTTTAAAGTTCTGTGATGTACTATTATGTCACAGGGCACCAGTACTTAACACTCTGTGTCGTAATAGTACGTCATGGTAATGACGTGGACTCAGGAGCTGAGCCCATGCCATCACTATATTCGGGTGTAGGAGGGAAACACCCCACCGAACATAGGAGGTAAAGGGGTGAGGGAATAAGGCCTGAAAACTAGGGAAAGGAGATGCAGAAAAACCTAATTAAAGTCATGACTAACTACCAGTATGAACAGACCCTAGAGGTTGGTGAGTTCATACACAGGAATACCTAGTGTCCTAACTCACCCTAAAGGACCCTGGTACTAATGTCAGGACTGAGACAACCTGTTCTTCCAAAAAAGGAAGGACGAACAGGAGTCTCCCTCAGGCCTTAATACAAATGACAGGGAAATGCAATACACAAAATAACCCAAACAAAATACAAAAGGGAAAGAAACACTTAACTTCAAGAGGCTAGGCAGCACCAGGAACTCAGCTGAGATCCACACACTAGCAATTCACAACTCAAACTGAAGCTATAAACCGCATAGCATAGATGGGAGAATAGAAAATAGAAAAGGTTAAATGACCATAAAAGCCCACACCTGGGGAAATAAGGTGTGTGTCACGGTCTATGGTGTGTTTTAGTGACACTTTCCTTCACTTGTGGTTGCCCGTGGCAACGTGTGGTGTTCTGTGCATGTGGTGGCAGTGTCTCAGCCTTCTGGGCTGATCCCCAGGACATGGTTGCCACGCATGCCGTTGCCATCGGTAACGGGTGGAGTGTGTGCTTGTTTGTGCTTTTCCCCTTTTAGTAGCTTTTATCCCTTGCCTGGTTTTGGAAGGGTTAATTCCCTTGCTAGTGTGTGAACACTGGGTGTGTCTGTGTGTGGGTGTGGCTACTTGGGGCTATTTAGCTCCTGCTGGATGCCAGTAGCTAAGGGGTACTCCAGCCATGGTGTTTGCTGGAGTCATCCTCCTGGTAATATTCCACCTGTCCAGTGAGGGCCACCCTTGTGGTCATAAGTTATGTTTAGACATTATTGTTCTTTTGTTATTATATGTCTAGTGGTGTCTCTATTGCAGCTTATGGTCCTGAGTTCCTGTGTGATGTGTGGTGTGTGCTGTGTCTATTTATGTTGTTGTGGACAGCAGCACTTGTGCATGGGTTCCAGGCTGTGTGTTTGTGGCAGGTAGGTGTGCTACTTGTGTTACTTACCTGCCATATGCTGTATTTGTTCCCCTTTCCTTTGCAGCCTAGCCAGTGAGACTCCTGTTCGTCCATCTCTAGGAGGAACAGGTCGTCTTACCCTGCTCCTAGTCCAGGCCCTCCTGAGGGCTAGTAGGGATCTTAGGTTCCTGAGTATGAGCCCTCCTACCATCAGGGTTGGCTCATACGGCTAGGAGACAGGGTCAGAATTAGGGACGTGATAGGAGGTGACCTGCTCCCTGATTCCTGTCCTGGCCTAGCAGCTATTATTCATATTGACACCGCACGGCTGAGGGTTTCCCCCACCCTCAGCCGTAACAGTGTGGCAAGCACCAGAAACAACACAGACGTCATTTGATCCAAACTGAAAATCATGTCAGATCAAACCACGTGTTGCCAGTCTCACCGATCTCTTGCCCCCTGTCACGGAATGTCTGTGACAATTATGCAGCAGGCTTCCGATTCTTATGCAGGGATCGATATAGCTTCAATCCTGACAGTTTAACCTCTCAATAGAGACTGCAGCATCTGAGCAATGAGACAGAGGGAGGGAGCTCTTTATACTGCACCTCGAGAACATAATTACACAGTGCCAAGTACTTGGCATGGCAAACAGGGACCTTCAGGAGAATACTACACTTCCCTACAGAGGCCGCCAGAGCTTTTCTTCTCATTGGTTTCTGAAGCTGGACCAATAAAGATCAACTGATTGTCAGGCAGGCTTTATTATGAACATAGGTAGTCATTATGAGATGATCCTGTTAACTATTGGAATCACTGTGTCTTGTAACCTGAAGGTCTTTTGAAAATGCACATTACTTGCAGTTAGCCTATTGACACATCTGCACATATACAGTAGTTTATTTTATGACGATCTGTAAAGTGCATCATATGGAACATACAAGCTGTCAATAATCAGGCTAGTCATGGGTGCGCAGGGGCACAGCAGGAAATATGATATTGCCTCTATGTTTAAGGTTATTATGAGAATATAACCAGCGCAAGCAATTATCGCAGGGGTGGATTCAAATTTTTAACAACAGGTTCCCTTCTTAGTGCCCCCAGTAGATGCCCCCATAATGCGCCAGTATAAATGCCCCTTCTTAGGGCCCCCAGTAGATGCCCTCCCCCAAATGAGCCAGTATAAGATTCCCCTAGACAGTGCCCCCATAGTGCTCCTCTCCCCTATAGTGCGCCAATGTGCCACAAAAAAAATTAAAAAAACACTTATACTTACCTGTACACTGGGCCGCGATGCGATGCAGGCCTCTTCCGGCCTGTGTCCCGCGTGGTACACTGCCCGGCTCAGGCACCACCATGACGTCATCGTGCAGCCTGTGCCGGCCTCTGATAGGGCTGCAGGGAACAGGGAAGGAAGACACCTCTCCCCTGCCCTGCTGCAGCATCCATCTGTATCGCTGTCCTGAGGACGGTGATATAGATGAATGTGGGAGATGAGTGCTTCCACGATTGAAGCCGCCAGAGCACCCTATCTTGATTCAGCAAATAACACGGTTCTCTGATCCGGCTATAATTTAACAAACGGATCTGGAGAAACCGTAAGGAACCAGCTGAATCCCATGCATGAATTATCAAGAATGAAAATCCATTGCTGATAAAAGTTTGCTTGTCAGAGGGGATGAGAGGTGCATTTACATGACTGATCTCTGTTCCGCATGCAGATTTATTTTTCCTGGGCGGCAAATCCCTGTTTACACAGGACAATCTGCTGTCCAGAAACAATAATTCGGGTGTCAGGTCTGTCCAGTCATACTTTAACCTGACAATTTGCTTTCATCATATTCATCTGCATCCACTATTTTTAGTTGGGGCTGATCTATGTATGTCTGAATGTATAATATATGTGAGTACATGTCTGTGTCACGCAGCACAAGCTTTCCTCTAGGTGTCACAATACTGCAATGAACCCATCTGTAATATGGTAAATGACGCATTTACTAATTATTTAATATATATTGAAAGTCTTAATTTTGGAAGAAGAAATGCATCTCCAGTAGCTAATGGACATCCTCTCTTATTCATTCATGCACACAGCGTTGTACTCAGATTCAGATTGCCTCATGGGCAGCCTTCCAGGTCATTCAGATTAATGCATGAAAGAGCTGGCCTTCTATCCTCCGTTTCTGCTGTCAGGATCGCTCAGCCATATCTTTGCTTTTTTATCCATTAGCTTTTATTGCGGTGGTGATGGTAATATGGTGCACGTAGAACTTTTACATACCATCACTATACAAAATATATTTGACAGGAAACTAGTTTTTTCTTGGATGATCATAGATTTTTTTTACAAATACTGTAAATGCAAGTAGTGAAGAAGAATAATGAATAACCATAAATGCATGCAATTATGTATATAGATGTAATGCAAGGCCCCAAAGAAACAGACAGTGAGGATGAAGTCAAGGGGTTTATTCACAAATAAACAAAGTCCAGGTAAACTTCACTGGGCAAATATCAGGCAAACTCAAAACGAAGGAAAGCCAGGTGTAGTCCCGATCCGTGCATAAGTCTCTGTGCAACTTGCCAGGTAAACGGATGCGGTGGCGGAAAGTCCCAGGTCCTGGGTCCACTGGAACGGACAGAGTCCCAGCATCTTCAGTCAGTAGCTAGCAGTACTGGACCCTGCACCTGGATAAGGAAGGATAACAGTGGGCACTGACCGACCTGGAGGCACCTTTTATGTGCCCTGCTAAAATCCAGGGCGCAAGTGTCACTCCCCATAGGTCAGGATCCTGCCTACACCTGTGTACAAGGCTTTGGTCAGTCATTAGTCATTAGACCAATGCCGGCCCCCTAATCTACTTTGAACTTGCGGCCAGGTGCTATATCACTTCGCTGGTTGGTGAAGCACATAAGAAGCGCATACGCCGCTACCATGTATCCCTTGCGAACCCGTTTTCGAACGTAAACGCGGATGCACGAAAGGCTCTGCGAGAGTGCCGCGAGTCGTTGTCGACATGGACACGGAATGGAATCCGTAATAGGCACTGGAGACCAGCTCGGCCGCAGCGGTACTGCCACTAGCCGGCCAAGCTGTCCTCGAAAGCCATGCAGTATTCCCTCTGGTGCACATCGTGAACGCGTCCCGCGTCGGTTTGCAAAGGGTCAGCGCTGATGTATCAATGGAGGACACGCGTAACCTGTCCTTTTTGGTCACTCCGGAGTGCGTGACAGGTGAGGATCTTACAATAGACAATACCCACTTATACATTCATATGAGATCATAATTACTTTGAATACAAATTAATGACATTTTCACCTCTAATTATTGCATCAAACAGACCATTTTTATTGCTTTTCGATATGTAGTTAGCACCTGCAATTTATGGCTTCAAACAACCCATTATCTTATTATATAAAGGGGTTGTATCACTTCAGCAAATAGCATTTATTATGTAGAGAAAGTTAATACAAGGCACTTACTAATGTATTGTGATTGTCCATATTGCTTCTTAACTGTCTGGATTCATTCTTCCATAACATAATTCTAGAGTTGTTGCGATACCAAAATTTTGATTCGGTTTCGATACCATGAAAAAGTATTGCGATACTCGATACCACGCGAAAAAAATAAACCAAAAAGCCACGTGCATTCCATTTTTTTTATTTTTTTTATTTTTTAGACTTTTTATTTAATAACTATTTCCCCCCTTAGGGGCTAGAACTGGGATTTTTTTCATCCCTTGTCCTATTCACCCTGACTAGATCTCTATTAGGGTGAATAGGACTTCACACTGTCCCTGCTGCTCTGTGCTCTTGTGCACACAGCATCTGGGATGTTACCATGGCAGTCAGGGCTTCAGTAGCGTCCTGGCTGCCATGGTAACCGATCGTAAACCCCAGGATTACACTGCTGGGGCTCCGATCAGAAGCTGCCACTGTACCCACCAAGAGAAGGAGGGGAGGGGACCCTGTGGCACTGCCACCAATGATTTTAATACTGGGGGGTTGAGAGGGGCCGGCGCACTGTGCCACAATAATTTTAATAGGGTGGGGGGTTGAGGGGGGGCAGCCACTGCGCCACCAATGATAATTACCCCCTTAATACAGGAGGCGGTACTGGCAGATCAGCGGCAGTTAACCCCTGAGGGGTTTAACTGCCGCTGATCGCAGCTCCCTGTCAGGGCAGGGTGCCGGCAATGCGATTCCGGCACCCGCCCTCTGTATTATGTGTTAAAGTCTACTTTTCCCTGGGTTAAGACTTTTAAGTATTAGGCTACACAGAGCGGCGCCCAGCGATGTCCAGCACTTACTATTAGTCCTGGGCGCCCGCTTCGTTCGCCCGCTGTGCCCCATTACTGTCTCCTCTCCTGCTCCATATGCTAATAAACTATGGGAGCGATGGGAGGAAACATCAGCTTTCTAGTGGGCGTTCCTTCTCCCTGGCTGTAGCGCTGTCCAATCGCAGCGCAGGAAGAAGGAAGCCCACTAGTGAAGCTGATGTCTCCTCCCATCGCTCCGATAGTAATTGGCATTATGGAGCAGGAGAGGAGACAGTAATAGGGCACAGCAGGGCGATCGGAGCAGCGCCCAGGAATAATGGTAAGTGCTGGGAACATCGCTGGGCGCTGCTCTGTGTAGGAAAAGTCATATCAATGGTGGCGCAGTGCGCCCGCCCTCTTCCACCCCTCTCTTCTCATTGATGGCAGCGGCAGCTGCACAGGGGGAGGGAGAGACTGCTTCCTTCTCCCTGTGCTGCCTGAGGGAACATGAGCACGCTCACAGCAGCGCGATCATGTTCAGAGATACTAGACTGCGCAGAAGCGCAGCCCAGTATCGAAAAATGGAAATCCCGGTATCGTATCGATACCGGGACAAAAGTATCGATTGGGTATTGAAATTTCGATACCGCAACAACCCTACATAATACACTGCTTGTTTCCATGGTTATGTCCACCCTGCAATTTAGCAGCGGTGGCCGTGCTTGCACATTATAGAAAAAAACACCAGCCAATGTGAGGTCCTGGCCACCAGAGACTGGCACTTTTTCCTATAGTGTGCAAGCACGGCTACCGCTGCTGGATTATAGGGTGGTCGCAACCATGGAAAAATGGCAAAGGAAGCAAAATGGACAATCACAATACATTAGTAAGTGCTTTGTCTTAACTTTTTCTATATGATAAATGCAATTTGTTGAAGCGACACAAACAACCCCTTTGGCGGACAATTTTTGTTGCATTGTACTCTCTTTGAGCTAAAATATTTTTTTCAATTGGTCTTTATTAAAATGTTGAGCCCCTTTCTCTGTACAGCTAGAGATTCTGTAGTAGAATGAGGGTGTTTTTACTGTGTTCCATCAGGCAGCTAAGCTGATGGCTCCTTATCTTTGATCTCTGACCCTTGTAAACAGTTATTATAGCTCAATTCTTATCTTACTGATAAGAATGTAGCTTAAATAAGTATTTATAAACTTTTAGTAATTTAGCGATAAGGTTTACTAGATGACCGGCACAAAGTGAAAGTGCAATCCACCCAGCTAGACAAACAGAACGTCTGAATATTTTTAATAAAGACAATTTGTAAAATGATTTTTAGCCAAAATGAGTAAAATGCAATCATTAAAAAATTTGCCATCAAGGGGGAATATATAGTCTTTAAGGGGTTTCCTAAGAAAAATTGACCAATGGCCCTAAATTGCATTAAAAAGAGAAAAGAAGCTGTACATCTGATAATCTGCTGCCGCACCAGCTCTCCTCACCAGTCTTTATTTACCTTGCTGCAGAGATGATGTATCTATTACCACTTGTTACTGCTGTAGCCAATCAGTGGCCTCAGTGGTATCTGTCTCAAGACCACTCAGGCCAGTGATTTACTCAGTGGTCACATGGGTAGACAGGTAAGTTGCCACTACAGTAAGGTAAATAAAGATGGGCAGGAGTGGTAGTGGGTTTATAATGTTAGTATTTTGTTATTTTATTCAGTTTGTAGCAAAGTTTTCTTCCAAGCTCTGCAAAAGAGGAAGGAGAGGATTTGTGACTCTAATTCTGGACAACAATCTGTCTTCTACATATTATGAAATCAATCAGTATATGATTTTGGACCTCAAAACCGAATCGTGGCATTAACTTTAATAGAAAAAATGTATATTTGGTTACAGTTTTAGTGGTAATGGGACCCATTTTGGCATGATGCCTGATGAACATTTTTCAAACAGCAAATAGACTATATCCCTTCACTCAAAACATATATGTTTGTTCAGCCTGGACATACATGCCTAATGTTACAGTAATAGAGAGGGGGTAGCAGCCACTAATGGTGCAACTGCTTATTTACCAGAGAACAAAGTTTAGGCATGTTGACATCTTACAGTCGGGTGGAATTCATACATGTTAGGATGCTGGCAGTACCACATTCATCTAATATGTCATTACCCGTCTTTACAGTGCTCAAACATGATTATTAGTCAGACATGAAAGTTCGTACGGACACCCTTGTCTTCTTGGTTAATGCAGTCAATTCCTATAGACTGCCACTCACATAATATAATAGCTTCTAGTCTGTTGGTTCCAAAATGTATGATAGTTGTGTCCAAGTACTACATGAAGAACGCATTTCATTAGAGCAGCTTATCTCTAATGTTCCCCAGAGAAAGATTTCTGCTGATGTGGGCACCAGAGAGTACAGTGTTCTGTGTATGGTGTTTAATGATTATTGGGAAGCAGAAATGGGCACAGCGATGACATCATTATGTGGAGGAGTGAGACAGTATGGAGGGCTTACAATCATGTCAATGTGAGCTCAAACAAAGATGTGAACTAGATAGTATTTAACGGGAGGCAATGTAAGGACTAATCTACACATGGGAAAACTTCTTTATAAAGAAAGCCAATAATACATAAACTTTTTCTTTTTTCAGATAATTATCATTTTCTATGAATAATTTAGCAGATGAAGAAGACAGCCTTACTGTCAAAGCACTGTAGGAGTCTAAGGGCTCATGCAAAACAACCCGTTTTTTTCTCTTCGTTGCTATCCATTTTTAAACAGACCCCAAAACTCACTCCATACAGGTCAACTGTCACCACATCCATTCTTTTAACACATCCATACGCTCTATCTAAGAAACTCACTGTAGGTCAACTCCATTCCTGAAGTTGAGACTATCACTTTCTATTAATGGAGTGGGAAAATGGAGTGCACGTGGACGATGCCCCCTTTTTCAAGGATCTGTTTATGCAGACAGGAAATTGGAGAATTCTGCTTGACACAATTGGATGGGATACCTAAGGCCAGGGTGGTTTTAGGGTGTAGCAAACTTGACAAATGTCCCTAGCTGCCATTTATTGGCGTCCCAAGGACAGGACTCCAGATGCAACCTGTGAGAGGGCATGTAAGCTTTTGATACCATGGAAAACAGGGGTTTTATAATTGACACGTTAAAGGGGATGTCTCATTTCAGCAAATTGAACTTATCATGTAGAGAATGTTAATACAATGCACTTATTGTGATTGTCCATATTGCTTCCTCTTGCTGCGCTGGATTAATTTTTCCAATTACATTAAACACTGCTCGTTTCCATAGTTACGACCACCCTGCAATCCAGCAGAAAAAAATGCCAGCCTCTCTGGTGGCTGGGACCATGGGAGCTCACATAAGTTGGTACTTTTTTCTATAGTGTGCGAGCACAGCTACTGTATGCTGCTGGACTGCAGGGTGGTCGTAACCATGAAACTTTAATTGCATAATAAATGCTATTTGCTGAAGTGGCAAAACCCTCTTAACCCCCTTCCCGACACATGCGAGAATAGTACGTCATGGCAGCAAAGTAGACGCTGCATTTTGACGTACTATTAGTCATGGTGATCGGGGGGGCATTGGAGCGGTGCGTTGCCGGATCACTACAGGGGCCAGGCAGTCCCTGCTAGCCAGGCCCCTGCTGTTATCCAATGGCTTCCCTGTAAAGCAGATGCGGCGGATTAACCCCTTCTATGCCGTGGTCAGCGCTGACCACGGCATTGAAGGGGTTTGCAGCGGCTGAGGGAGCTAATGGGTCCCCACGTGCTGTGGCAGAGGACCCCGATGGGTGACAAGGCAGCCCGATGCCTTGCACGGCATCGGGACTGCCTTTTTACGGGGGCCCGGCTGGGTCTCCTAGGCAACCCATTAGTGTATTACTCAGTGTAATACAGATGTATTGTAATGCATATGCAGAGGGGATCAGACCCCCAAAAGTTGAAGTCCAAAGTGGGACAGAAATAAAGTAAAAAAAAAAGTGATCCACCCTGTCCGAAACACCGTAAAAACAAACAAAAAAAACTGTGTTTTTGTCACCTTGCATCACAAAAAGTGCAACACCAAGTGAACAAAAAGGTGTATGCCCCCCCAAAATGGTACCAATAAAAACTGTCTCCTCATCCACAAAAAATGAGCCCCTACATAAGACAATTACCCAAAAAATATAAAAAAATAGAGCTCTCAGAATATGGAGACACTAAAACATATATTTTTTTGTTTCAATAATGCTATTATTGTATTAGCCTACATGCACACTAACGTTTGTGTTTTGATGTCCGCAAAGTGCGGATCCGCAAAAAAAGGATGACGTCCGTCTGACATTCCTTTTTTTGCGGATCCGTTGTAACAATGCCTATCCTTGTCCGCAAAACGGACAAGATAGGACATGTTCTAATTTTTTTTGCGGGGCCTACGGAACGGAAGCAACGGATGCGGGACAGCACACGGAATGCTGTCCGCATCTTTTGCAGCCTCATTGAAGTGAATGGGTCCGCACCCGAGCCACGAAAATGCGGCTCGGATGCAGAACCAAACCACGTTCATGTGCATGTAGGCTTAAAGTGAAATAAATAAATAAAAATAGACTCATTTTAGGTATCGCTGCATCTGTAACAACCAGCTCTATAAAAATATCACATGAACCTAACCCATCAGATGAACACCGTAAAAAAATAAATAAAAAGAGTGCCAAAAAAGCAATTTTTTGTCTCCTAATATCATATAAAGTGCAACACCAGGATCACAAAAGCCTGCGCCCCCATCAACCGTGACCTCATCCCGCAAAAAATGAGAGCCTACCTAAGACAATTGGTCAAAAAACTAAAAATCTATGGCTCTCTGACTATGGAGACACTAAAACATAGCATTTTTCAAATAAAAAAAATATTATTTTGTAAAATTTTAATAAATAAGAAAAGTATACATATTAGGTATTGCCATGTCCGTAACAGCCTGCTCTATAAAATATCACATGACCTAAACCCCTCAGCTGAACACTGTAAAAATAAATGAATAAAAACTGTGCCAAAACAACAAATTTTTTGGTTACCTTGCTCCATAAAGTGTAATAATGAATGATCAAAAAATCATATTGTACCAAAAAATGGTACCAATAAAACGTCAACTCTTCCTGCAAAACAAAGCTCTGACAAGACGATAGCAGAAAATTTTTAAAACTATGCCGTTCAGAAAATGTAGACACAAAACAGAATTTTTGTTCAAAAATACTTTATGTAAAACTGAAACAAAGAAAGAAGACATATTTGATATATAATTGCGTCCGTAACAACCTGTTCTATGAAAATAGCACATGATCTAACCTGTCAGATGAACGTTGTAAAAAATAAAAAATAAAACGGTGCCAAAATTAGCCATCACAAAAAACTAATATAGAACGACAAAATATCATATGTACAGCAAAATAGTACAATAAAACTGTCACATTATCCCGTAGTTTCAAAATGGGGGTCACTTTTGGCAGTTTCTACTGTGGGGTGCATCAGGGGGCTATCAATGTGACATGGTGTCTAAAAACCAGTCCAGCAAAATCTAGCCCTCCCAAAAACATACTGCGCTCCTTTTCTTCTGTGCCTTGCCGTGTGCCCTTTACATCAGTTTACGACCACATATGGGTGTTTCTGTAAACGCAGAATCAGGTTAATAAATATTGAGTTTTGTTTGGCTGTATAACCCTCGATGTGTTGAAGAAAAATATGGATTAAAATGGAAATTTTGCCAAAAAGTGTAATTTTTACATTTCGCCTCCATTTTCCTTTAATAGTTTTGAGTAACCTGAGGGATGTAGTTTATACAATGGGGTCATTTATGGGGGGTTTCTACTATGTACTGTAAGCCCACCACAAAGTGACTTTCTGACCTGAACTGGTCCTTAAAAAATTGGTTTTTGAAATTTTCGTAAAAATTTTAAGGAATTGCTTCTAAAATTCTAAGCCTTCTAACGTCCCCAAAAAGTTTAAATGACATTTACAAAATGATGCCATATATATGAGGCATATATTGACTCAAATTTATGACTGTCATGAAGTACAATGTGTCACGAGATAAACAATCTTAGAATGGCTTGGAAAAGTGGACACATGTCAGATTTGCAAAAAATGTCCTAGACAGGACGGTTTAAAACTGGCCTGGGGTAGAAGGGTTTAAAAATAGGTAGTTTTCGGATGGACACATTCCCTTTAAGATCCCATTTATGGGGACAGAGCATGACATTGTGTATTATGTATACAGATATATGAATGTCAATGTGTTATGGCTGGGCAGCATCTCTACACTTACTCATGTAGACTTGCTGTAAACATTTCCTAGTTCAAACACATTCAGACAATGTTCTTATCAAAGCTAGTTCTTTAAAGAGACACTATACAATGGATAACAACACTATATGCATAGTGCAAATATCACTATACTAACATTAAGTTACCGTAATAATTTGTACCTATATTCTTTTTTTTCTTACTTCACTGCAGAGACCCAATCACTCCCACAGGATAGTTGTAATGCAGACTGTTGTGAAGAATAGATATAAGAACCAAGTAACCTGGTTTTAAATTTATGGTCTTTCTATCATTACAAAAGGCCCTGTTTGATCACTCAGTTCAGGATTAGAAATAATGGCTCTGCATTTTTTTTACATATAAAATAAGATTGAAATGCAATACCAGTCACAGCATGTGGGCAGGCATGGCTCTGTTTCTGGAAAGAAAAAAGGTGATCTTTTGGTCTAATCTAGGGCAACATATATCCAATTTTGGATATAGGAATAATTATTTATGTTGTTCCTAAAAAGTAAAAAAAAAACTGCTGAACATAGCAATCAGTTAGGCTCCTTAAAGGGGTTGTCAGCGATCAAAATTTTTTAGGGGTGGCTGGACATGGACTGAAAAGAAAAAACATACCTTGTCATAGCATCCTGGTTCCGACACTGTGCCTCCTGTCCTTGCTGGAGTGGAAGTGTGATGTGCCACCTACATGTATGTAACTCCTGCCACCAATCAGTGGTCTCAGCGTTGATGTCAGTATTGGCATGTGACTGCTGAGCCTTGCACCACTCGTCATTGCTGATGCCATTGATTGGCTGATGTACATGTGCATGTAGCTGGCATATCACATTTCTGTTCTAGCCGTGATTGGAAGCACATGGTGCATTGCTGGATTTGGGAAACTCTGACAAGGTAAATAGTGTTTTTTTATGGGAATGAGCTGTGCTTAGACCATGTGAACGATGTATGTCGTGTCATTGGCCTAGGGCCGGGCACGGTACTCAAGGAAGTGCCATGGGCCACTTCAAACAGCTGAACAGCGGGGATGCTGGGAGTAGGAACCTCAACAATCAGGTATTCATGATCTATAAACTGAAATAGAAAAATTATAGGGGCTAACCCCCTTGTTGCTATAGATATGGTGCTCTTGTCGAGTTGACTCACCCTGTCAATGTATTAGATATATAAGAGTATGTTTAAAACAGGTACTCTATACCTGAAACCATCCAGAGAATATATTTCCTTAAAACAACCATTTAATATCCTCATTCAAAATAGATAAATATACACATTTGTACATAAAAACTAAAAATAGCAAAAATTAAAAACAAACCGTGGCAATACCAAGAGAAGTGTATGTATATAGATCTGCTGTTAATGTGGTATTGGATAATAACTATCATCCAAACAATTATCAAAACACTGCCACACTGGGTACCATAATTGTGTAATGGTCCTATAAGTGTGATTATATTAATAACGCAATTTGTTACTCCCACATAATTCGATACAGAGATGCTGTATCCTTCAAATATAATGACACATTTATATATGTTGGTACATAATTAGTTACATCTGCAGAAACTTTGCCTCCTTATAGGGATTATTGTCTCCTTCAAAGAAGGTTTGATGTTAATGATAACTGTGAGTCTGTAGGCCCCCATCCTACTCTTCCAACTGTTGAAATTTCCAAGCTTCTAGAAGAAAAATTATATTTTAGAATAAAAACAAAAATAGAAATATGACATATAAGAGTATAGACTATAAAGAAAGTTTAAAAAGGTAAACAACTGCATATCTATCATGGCTATTTTAGTATTCTTTACTTTTCCCTGTATTTAATATTTTTTATTTAGAGTTTTCCTCTTTATCTTCAATCTGTACATATTTTTTTTATATATTTTTTTCTTTATATATTTTTGGACTTCTGTGGTGACATAAACCTAAAATTAACAAAATAACTGGGCAATTTTTATTTAGGACAGAAAGTAATTGTCCACAAAAACCGCACTAATACACAAAAACGCAACATGAATGCGATGCGTTTTTTTGGAACTGGTATAATATGATAATAATGAAGAAGAAAACTGGAGTATATACAAAAGAAATCACAGAAAAAGATGCAAAACATCCTGCACGATATGATAATGAATGTTGCGGATGTGCATGGCTACATTTATAATGTCACAGAAAATAATGCACAATAATAATAGATGCAGGCATAACATATGGACTAAGCCCTCACTCTATTGATAAAATCTGAGACTCTTAGCCAATAAATTTTGATCAAAACACATCTGTGCCCGCCTACCCAGCGCTAAGGTGGTCTCAGTTCAGGCAGGTCCTATGCTAACCTGCCTATGCTGTTATGCATCTTTTTTTCTGTGATTTGTTTAATTTGTCTTGAAGGAGTGGCACCTTCAGGTGTGAATACGCTCCTACTCTCCTACTTTTGCCCCACCTATCTAAAGGCGACCCTTGAATTAGAGGGGTACATATAGGTGTGTGTGCTTCTCCTCCCCACCGCTGCTGCACATGGAGGTAACTAGGAGCAACACACTATATGTGCGGGGGTCTGCGCTCCTGAACATAAATTGCATAACGGCATAGGTAGGTTTAGCGTAGGACCCGCCTGAACTGAGACCACCATGGCTGGTTAGGTCGGCACAAAATGTTTTTATCCCAAATGTATGGGCTAAGAGTCTCAGATTTTATCACTAGAGTGAGGGCTTAGTCCATATGTTATGCTTGCATCTATTATTATAGTGCATTATTTTCTGCGACAGTATATACAAAAGGACAGATAAAATATAAGATCAACTTTTGAAAAATTGGGAGAAGCCAAGTTGTTTCTTAAAAAATAAAGGAAGCAAGAAATCCAGTTTGGACTTTTATGATGACGAATCAGATGGCTATAAAAGTGGGTAGGGCATTTCAATGCAGGTTGCCACTGAAGAAGGATTAGCTAATATCCGAAACGCGTCTGGTCTTGAAAGATATACCTGCAAGCCCTAAGACCTACTACTAATATCAATGGATATCTGTAAAATATCGTTTCATCTTTGAGTAAGTGAAGCGCTTTAAGGACCACTTAACCCCTTCCTCCCACAATCCCCAGTACACCATAGGCTTGAGAAGCCTGGAGTGGTACATTGAAACACGTGGGACGCTAAGCACAACCTACGGAGTCACGTGGGATGCCAGGTACCGTCTCAGGGATCACAGAGAATGCTGCTGGGAGTGGAGGTAACACGAGCCGAGTAGGCTGTGGAAAGGAGGTAACAGAGATCAGGGCACTGACCGCCACGTGGGACGCCACGGCCAGCAGTTGCCATTAACTGGCAGCTAACACTGTGTAATGAGATACAGCACCTCCACTATTATGACTGAGCAAATTGCAAATATAATGGACACAATACTAATCAAGTGACATTTGATAGCAACATTTGTGTATCTAATGTTGCAAACTAACTAACAGACTCACAGTTATCATTAACATCAAACCTTCTTTGAAGGAGACAATAATCCCTATAAGGAGGCAAAGTTTCTGCAGATGTAACTAATTATGTACCAACATATATAAATGTGTCATTATATTTGAAGGATACAGCATCTCTATATCGAATTATGTGGGAGTAACAAATCGAGTTATTAATATACAGTTGCAAGAAAAAGTATGAGATGGATTTCTGCACAAATTGGTCATAAACTGTGATTGATCTTCATCTAAGTCACAAACAATAGACAATCACAGTCTGCTTAAAACTAATAACACACAAAGAATTAAATGTTACCATGTTTTTATTGAACACAACCATGTAACATTCACAGCTTGCAGGTGGAAAAAGTATGTGAACCTTGGATTTAATAACTGCTTGAACCTCCTTTGGCAGCAATAACTTCACCCAAACGTTTCCTGTAGTTGCCAGAACAGACGTGCACAACGGTCAGGAGTAATTCTTGACCATTCCACTGTTTCAGTTCAGCAATATTCTTGGGATGTCTGGTGTGAATCGCTTTCATGAGGTCATGCCACAGCACCTCAATCGGGTTGAGGTCAAGGACTCTGACTGGGCCACTCCAGAAGGCGTATTTTCTTCCGTTTAAGCCATTCTGTTGTTGATTTACTTCTATACTTTGGGTCGTTGCCCTGTTGCAACACCCATCTCTGTTGAGCTTCAGCTGGTGGACAGAATGGCCTTAAGTTCTCCTGCAAAATGTCTTGATAAACTTGGGAATTCATTTTTCCTTCGATGTATCAGCAATCCGTCCAGGCCCTGACACAGCAAAGCAGCCCCAAACATGATGCCCCCACCACCATACTTCACAGTTGGGATGAGGTTTTGATGCTGGTGTGCTGTGCCTCTTTTTTATACACAACATAGTGTTGTGTGTTTCTTCAAACACAACTCAACTTTGGTTTCACCTGTCACAG
Organism: Bufo bufo; assembly: GCF_905171765.1. Taxonomy (NCBI): domain Eukaryota; kingdom Metazoa; phylum Chordata; class Amphibia; order Anura; family Bufonidae; genus Bufo; species Bufo bufo. The sequence continues at coordinate 517,601,705 of NC_053390.1, read as the reverse complement.
AATATTTTGACAATACTGCTGTGGAACATCCAGGTGCTCTTGTACAAACTGTAAACATGCAGCAATGTTTTCTTTGGACAGCAGTGGCTTCCTCTGTGGTATCCTCCCATGAAATCCATTCTTGTTTAGTGTTTTACGTATCGTAGATTCGCTAACAGGGATGTTAGCATATGCCAGAGACCATTGTAAGTCTTTAACTGACACTCTAGGATTCTTCTTCACCTCATTGAGCAGTCTGCACTGTGCTCTTGCAGTCATCTTTACAGGACGGCCACTCCTAGGGAGAGTAGCAGCAGTGCTGAACTTTCTCCATTTATAGACAATTTGTCTTACCGTGGACTGATGAACAGCAAGGCTTTTGGAGATACTTTTATAACCCTTTCCAGTTTTATGCAAGTCAACAATTCTTAATCGTTGGTCTTCTGAGAGCTCTTTTGTACGAGGCATCATTCACATCAGGCAATGCTTCTTGTGAAAAGCAAACCCAGAACTGGTGTGTGTTTTTTATAGGGCAGAACAGCTGTAACTAACACCTCCAATCTCATCTCACTGATTGGACTCCAGTTGGCTGACACCAAAATTAGCTCTTGGAGATGTCATTAGTCTAGGGGTTCACATACTTTTTACACCTGAACTGTGAATGTTTACATGGTGTGTTCAATAAAAACATGGTAACATTTAATTCTTTGTGTGTTATTAGTTTAATCAGACTGTGATTGTCTATTGTTGTGACTTAGATGAAGATCAGATCACATTTTATGACCAATTTGTGCAGAAATCCATATCATTCCAAAGGGTTCACATACTTTTTCTTGCAACTGTAATCACACTTATAGGACCATTACACAATTATGGCACCTAGTGTGGCAGTGTTTTGATATATGTATGGATGATAGTTATTATCCAATCCCACGTTAACAGCAGATCTATCATACATACACTTCTCTTGGTATTGCCACTGTTTGTTTTTAATATATTTTATTGTTATTTAAATTTTTTGCTATTTTTAGTTTTTATGTACAGATGTGTATATTTATCTATTTTGAATGAGGATATTAAATGGTTGATTTAAGGAAATATATTCTCTGGATGGTTTCAGATGTAGAGTGCCTGTCTTAGGCTACTTTCACACTCGCGTTTTGTGCGGATCCGTCATGGATGGATCCGTTCAGATAATATAACCATCTGCATCCGTTCAGAATGGATATGTTTGTATTATCTTTAACATAGCCAAGACGGATCCGTCTTGAACACATTGAAAGTCAATGGAGGACGTATCCATTTTCTATTGTGCCAGATTGTGTCAGTGAAAACGGATCCGTCCCCATTGACTTACATTGTGTGCCAGGACGGACTCATTTGGCTCCCGTTTCATCAGACAGACACAAATGCTGAAAGCAGCGTTTTGAAGTCTGTCTCGAAAGCGGAATGGAGACTGAACTGATGCATTGTGAGCAGATCCTTTGCCATTCAGAATGCATTAGAATGCAAACTGATCTGTTTTGAACAGCTTGTGAGAGCATGAACGGATCTCACAAACGGAAAGCCGAAACGCGAGTGTGAAAGTAGACTAAAACATACTCTTATATTGATGACCTACAGTGGATATAAAAAGTCCAACAACCCTGTAAAAAATGAGACAAAGATAAATCATTTCAGAACTTTTTCCACCTTTAATGTGACCTATAAAACTGTATCACTCAATTGAAAACAAACTGAAATCTGTTAGGTGGAGGGAAGAAAACAAAAAAAAACTAAAATAATGTGATTGCATAAGTGTGCACACCCTCTTATAACTGGGGATGTAAGCTGTGTTCAGAATAAGCAATTACATTCAAAATCATGTTAAATAGGAGTCAGTATACACCTGCATCATTTAAGTGCCTTGATTAACCCCAAATAAAGTCTCAGCTGGGGTTACGTGGTAACACGGCCTGGATTCCTGTTGAGAGCAGGAGCACACAGCGTCATTGGTTGCTATGACGCCGTGCGCTTCATGCCGCCACTGACATACAGTATACACTATAAGTGTGTATTACTGTAGTGCAGACGGCGGCATGAAGGGCACGGCGTCATAGCAAACCAATGTCGCCGTAGCGCTCCTGCTCTCAACAGGAATCCAAGCCCGTATTACCACGTACGCTCTCGGCCTTCAAAGGTATCAGTCTGGAGAAGGGTACAAAGAATTTCCAAGGCATTTAGATAATACCATGGAACACAGTAACACGACAGTAATCAAGTGGAGAAATATGGCACAACAGTGACATTACCAAGAACTGGATGTCCCTCCAAAATTGATGAAAAGACGAGAAGAAAACTGGTCTGGGAGGCTACCAAGAGGCCTACAGCAACATTAAAGGAGCTGCAGGAATATCTGGCAAGTACTGGCTGTGTGGTACATGTGACAACAATCTCCCGTATCTTCATATGTCTGGGCTATGGGGTAGAATGGCAAGACGAAAGCCTTTTCTTACGAAGAAAAACATCCAAGCCAGGCTACATTTTGCAAAAACACATCTGAAGTCTCCCAAAAGCATGTGGGAAAAGGCGTTCTGGTCTGATGGAACCAAGGTTGAACTTTTTGGCCATAATTCCAAAAGATATGTTTGGCTCAAAAACAACACTGCACATCACTAAAGAACACCATACCACAGTGAAGCATGGTGGTGGCAGCATCATGCTTGGGGCTGTTTTTCTTCAGCTGGAACTGGGGCCTTAGTTAAGCTAGAGGGAATTATGAACAGTTCCAAATACCAGTAAATATTGGCACAAAACCTTCAGGCTTCTGCTAGAAAGTGAATATGTAGAGGAAACTTCATCTTTCAGCATGACAACGACCAAAGCATACATCCAAATCAACAAAGGAATGGCTTCACAGAAGAAGATTAAAGTTTTGGAATGGCCCAGCAGAGCCCAGACCTGAATCCCGACTGAAATCTGTGGGGTGATCTGAAGAGGGCTGTGCACAGGAGATGCCCTCGCAATCTGACAGATTTGGAAGAGTGGGCAAATCTTGCCAAGTCAAAATGTGCCATGCTGATAGACTCATACCCAAAAAGACTTAGTGCTGTAATAAAATCAAAAGGTGCTTCAACAAAGTATTAGGGTGTGCACACTTACGCAATCATATTATTTTATTTTTATATTTTTTCTTCCCTTTTTTCTTATCTTTGTCTTATTTTTTTACAGCACAGAAACCTGACATTTTAACAGGGGTGTGTAGACATTTTATATCCACTGTAGGTCATCAATATAAGAGTATGTTTTAGTCTACTTTCACACTCGCGTTTTGGCTTTCCATTTGTGAGATCCATTCAGGGCTCTCACAAGCTGTTCAAAACGGATCAGTTTGCAAGCCATCAATATCAAAATGTCGGACAACCATTTTAAATTTTCTAGGTACTGTATCAGACAGTCCCATTTACATAACAGTCAGTAGGTAATTTGTTGCAATTGGTAGCGTCATTGTGTTTGCTTGCCCAGATCGTGAGCAATATTCTACTGCCATTCAAAACTGTGACTTTTAATACTGCTAAGTATCTAGAAGTGGGACCAAAAGTCACAAAAATTAGAAAATACAGTTGGTAGGAAAATCTTTCCATCACCCCATTTGCTGTGAGGTCTGTTTTTGACCTTGCTTTTGATGGATGTATAAGTGCCATTATTGTTCTCTGGCTCCTCCATTAGCTTTCTATTGCAGCACTAATAACAATTACAATAATTACACAGTAAATCCTTTCAACAAATTTACTTCCACGGAGAGTGATAAATGTAGCTATTAAGAGGGAATGCAGAGGTTAGGGCAAAAATTGAAGGCGGCAGCTGAACTCTACTTGTTTCTAAAAGGGAACTGTAGTAGCTTAACTTGTAGGTGACCTGATACTCATTATATCCTCTCTCGAGTTTCTGGTATCATAGTCTATGGCTGTGATGGCTAACCTCCTGCACCCCAGCTGTGGTAAAACTACGACTCCCAAGATGCGCACTTGCTTTGCTGTTCTCAGAACTTTATAGAAATGAATGGAGCATGCTGGGAGTCGTAGTTTCACCACAGCTGTAGTGCCAGAGGTTAGCCATCAGTGGTCTATGGTGTTTGTATTATTGTCTTTATCCACATTCACTCATCATCTGTTTCTTTTTGTGTTCATTAACCATCATATTTTCATATATAGTTGGTACAGCAGAGATAGGCTACTTCCACATCTGTGTTCTCAATTCCTGTTTTGAGATCCGTCAGAGGATCTCAAAACCGGAATTAAACAGTTCAGTTTTGTCCCATTCATTGTCAATGGAGACAAAACTAATCAGGATGCATCTGTTCCGTTTTGGTGCCGGACACAAAATCGCTGCAGGCTGCGGTTTTGTGTCTGGTTTGTGTTTGTTTTTTTGTTAGCAAAAAAAATGGATCCGGCGCCCATTGACTTACAATGATTTTCATTAATACAACCGGATCCTGTCAAAACGAATGCATCCAGATGTATTAAATGGCTCAGATCCGTCTAATTCTGTTTTTGAGATCCCCTGCCACAGTTGTGAAAGTAACTTTAGATGTGCTCTAAAATAAATAACTGCAAAGAAAAAGAGGGGGTTAGCATATCCAAATGTGCAGGTTCACGGCTGAAAGCACAAAAGCAAAAACAAACAATGCAACAGCACTCCGCAAACACAAATATTAAAGTAAATATAATCATGCCATACTAACTATAAAAATATACTAAAACTAATGCTATTATATAAATGTGAGATTCTTGGCAAATACGTTTCGCACAAAATAATTTGCGCCTGTCCACAATTTTTAATCTTTTTAGGACAGCAACCTACGCCAAATACAACCTCTTTTGGTGCCACAATGGCCTCCATTAAATTCAGGGAATGCAGGTTTCACATGTATGGTGAGGTCCCACGCTGTAATTTACTATCCTGGTGTCAAATGGCCTCCAATGAATATAGGGAGAGCAGGCTTCATGTTTATACTTGCAATGATTAAAATAAGCCTGTAGGAGAGGACAGGTTAGTTAGGAGTGCATGACCAATGGAGACACAACTCCAATGCACTCCCTAACTAACCTGTCTGTCCCCAGGCTGATTTTAATTAGTGCAAGTATAAGGCCTCATGCACACGACAGTATTTTTTCACGGTCGCAAAACGGGGTTCAGTTTTTTCGTCCGTGGGTCTTCCTTGACTTTTTAGAGGATCCACGGACATGAAAAAAAGTCGTTTTGGTGTCCGCCCTGGCCGTGCGGAGCCAAACGGATCGTCCTGACTTACAATGCAAGTCAATGTGGACGGATCCGTTTGACGTTGACACAATATGGTGCAATTGCAAACGGATCCGTTCCCACGTTGACTTTCAATGTAAAGTCAGGCGTTAATATACCCATAGGATCGGCGTTTTCTCCAATCCGATGGTATATTTTAACTTGAAGCGCCCCCATCACATGGGAACGCCTCTATGTTAGAATATACCATCGGATTTGAGTTAGATCGTGAAACTCAGATCCCGACAGTATATTCTAACACAGAGGCGTTCCCATGGTGATGAGGCAGCAGGGGGCAGACCCACCCTCCCTCCCCAGTTTTAATTTCATTGGTGGCCAGTGCGGCCCCCCCTGGCCCCACCTCCCTCCCTCTATTGTATTATTTTCACTTGGTGGCACAGTGTGCGGCCCCCCCTCCCTCTATGTATTATCATTGGTGGCCAGTGTGCGCCCCCCCCCGGCCCCCCTCCCTCCCTCTATTGTATTATTTTCATTGGTGGCACAGTGTGCGCCCCCCCCCCCGTCCCCCCTCCCTCCCTCTATTGTATTATCATTCGTGGCACTGTGTGCGGCCCCCCCTCCCTCTATTGTATTATATTAGTGGCCAGTGTGCGCCCCCGCCCCCCCGGCCCCCCCTCTATTGTATTAACATCATTGGTGGCCAGTGTGGAGCCTCCCCTCCCCCCCCCCGATTCATTGGTGGCAGCGGAGAGTTCCGATCGGAGTCCCAGTTTAATCGCTGGGGCTCCGATCGGTAACCATGGCAACCAGGACGCTACTGCAGACCTGGTTGCCATGGTTACTTAGCAATATTAGAAGCATCATACTTACTGCTGCGCTGTCTGTGACCGGCCGGGAGCTCCTCCTAACTGGTAAGTGACAGATCATTAAGCAATGCGCCGCACAGACTGTCACTTACCAGTAGGAGGAGCTCCCGGCCGGTCACAGAAGCGCAGCAGGTAAGTATGATGCTTCTAATATTGCTAAGTAACCATGGCAACTAGGTCTGCAGTAGCATCCTGGTTGCCATGGTTACGATCGGAGCCCCAGCGATTAAACTGGGACTCCGATCGGAACTCTCCGCTGCCACCAATGATTGGGGGGGAGAGGGGAAGCCGCACGCTGGCCACCAATGATATTAATACAATAGAGGGGAGGCCGGGGGGGGGGGCGCACACTGTGCCACCAATGAAATAATACAATAGAGGGAGGGAGGGGTGGCCGGGGAGGGCCGCAATGGCCACCAATGAAATTAAAACTGGGGAGGGAGGGGGGTCTGCCCCCTGCTGCCTGGCAGCCCCTGATCTCTTAGAGGGGGCTATGATATGCACAATTAACCCCTTAGGTGCAGCACCTGAGGGGTTAATTGTGCGGATCACAGCCCCCTGTAAGAGATCGGGTGCTGCCAGGCAGCAGGGGGCAGTCATGTACACAGTTCGTAGTATATTCTAACTAGAAGCGTCCCCATCACTATGGGAATGCCCCTGTGTTAGAATATACTGTCGGATATGAGTTTTCACAAAGTGAAAACTCAGCTCTGAAAAATCTTTCATAGAGACGGATCTTCGGATCCGTCTGTATGAAAGTAACCTACGGCCACGGATCACGGACGCGGATGCCAATCTTGTTTGCATCCGTGTTCTTTTCCCGGACCCATTGACTTGAATGGGTCCGTGAACCGTTGTCCGTCAGAAAAATAGGACAGGTCATATTTTTTTTGACGGACAGGAAACACGGATCACGGATGCGGCTGCAAAACGGTGCATTTTACGATTTTTCCACGGACCCATTGAAAGTCAATGGGTCCGCGAAAAAAAACGGCACAACGGCCACGGTTGCACACAACGGTCGTGTGCATGAGGCCTAAAGCTGTAGCCTTCTCTCCCTGTATTTATTGGAGGCCATCTGGCACCAGGAGCGTTTAGGTTCTTGTCGTAAAGAGATCGCCTTGCCAGGGCCAACAGCCACAAATAATGTACAAAATGTATTTGCCAAGAATCTCACATTGATATAATGAGCATAGCACTAGTATATTTTTCATAGTGAGTATGGCACTATTGTCTTTTAAAAAATGCCTACGCCATCTGAACGGTTCATGAATATGCATGAGCTGGCATCTTCATCTACATGTGGTGGTTCTCCTGCAAGAAAATTGACTACTGAAAAAAGTGATCTGCTTCTTGGCAACTTATTTAATAAAAACCATATTAATGTAGCCTAAATCTAAGTGGAGATTATGATTAGTGGGAAAATTTGATATGCCAGTATACTGCAGCATTCATGGGTGTCTGTGGTTTGTTTGAATAGAATCTACAATTATTGCTACAGAATGTTTGGTTTGGCTTTCCTGATCTCAAAGGACAAAATCTGATTTAGTCCTTGGTACCAAATGTACAGATTGAGTCATAGTTCAGCCATGTTCACAGAGCCTAATTGTACCTTAGAGTAATGGAACAAGTAGTGTTCTCTTTTTTTCCTCCAGACCAAAAGTTTGGACACACCTTCTCATTCAAAGAGTTTTCTTTATTTTCATGACTATGAAGGCATCAAAACTATGAATTAACACATGTGTAATTATATACATAACAAACAAGTGTGAAACAACTGAAAATATGTCATATTCTAGGTTCTTCAAAGTAGCCACCTTTTGCTTTGATTACTGCTTTGCACACTCTTGGCATTCTGTTGATGAGCTTCAAGAGTTAGTCCCCTGAAATGGCCTTCCAACAGTCTTGAAGGAGTTCCCAGAGATGCTTAGCACTTGTTGGCCCTTTTGCCTTCACTCTGCGGTCCAGCTCACCCCAAACCATCTCGATTGGGTTCAGGTCCGGTGACTGTGGAGGCTAAGTCATCTGGCGCAGCACCCCATCACCCTCCTTCATGGTCAAATAGCGCTTACTTTCAAAGTTTTCCCAATTTTTCGGCTGACTGACTGACCTTCATTTCTTAAAGTAATGATGGCCACTCGTTTTCCTTTACTTAGCTTCTTTTTTCTTGCTATAATACAAATTCTAACAGTCTATTCAGTAGGACTATCAGCTGTGTATCCACCTGACTTCTCCTCAACGCCACTGATGGTCCCAACCCCATTTAAAAGGCAAGAAATCCCACTTATTAAACCTGACAGGGCACACCTGTGAAGTGAAAACCATTTCAGGGGACTACCTCTTGAAGCTCATCAAGAGAATGCCAAGAGTGTGCAAAGCAGTAATCAAAGCAAAAGGTGGCTACTTTGAAGAACCTAGAATATGACATATTTTCAGTTGTTTCACACTTGTTTGTTATGTATATAATTCCACATGTGTTAATTCATAGTTTTGATGCCTTCAGTGTGAATCTACAATTTTCATAGTCATGAAAATAAAGAAAACTCTTTGAATAAAAAGGTGTGTCCAAACTTTTGGTCTGTACTGTAGATGTGCTTGATTACAATAACTTATACTATAAAGCAACCAGCGTCTTACAGGGATTGTCCTGGATTCTGATATTGGTGGCCTATCCTCAGTATAGGTCATGATTATTTGACACTGTTTTTTTTTTTGTTTTTTTTAATGTTTCTCTCATTTAGGTTTTATTAAGATTTTCCAACATAACACATTAGAACAGTTTCAAAGTCATGTGACATGAACACTTCAGTTATGGTACTTATATAGTTGTAAAGGGTATATACAACTCGGTATCGAACAATATGAACCATGGAACAACATGGAGTTAAATGCCCTAAGTATACATGAAACTAACGAGAAGAGACATACAAATAAGACAATAGACAATAGGAGAGCGGAAAAGGGAAGGAGGGAAAAGGAAAGAAGGCTGCAATTAACCATGGGGAGTCTAGACCTGTGCATTCCGAAATAAGTTCGAGTAACGGAAGGCTTCCCAGGGGCCCCACGTTTTCACATATCGTGAGGTGTCTGAGGGCGTAATACTGATGAGGTCTTCCAGTCTCTGATATAGGGTGATTTCATCAAACCACTCATCAGGCGAGGGAGGAGAGGTGGATTTCCAATGCCTAGAAATCACCGCTTTCGTCGCTTGCACCATATATTTTAAGAGGGATTTCTTATATGCTGGGACATCCAGGACACAGTCGAACAGTAGTAAGGCATTTGGGGAATTCTGAATGGGGACGCCTGTGACTTCCTTGATTGTTTTATGTGCAAAGTTCCAGAAAGGGAGCAAGCCGCTACAATTCCACCAAACGTGGATAATCGTGCCCTCCTCCGTAAGACATCTCCAACAACGATCCGACACTGTGGGGAACCATTTATGGAGTAACGCTGGTACTCTATACCATCTAGATGCAATTTTATAGCTCGTTTCTTGAGCTTTGGTAGAAATTGTGGATTTAAGAAATAGTAGGAAGCATTTGTTCCATTGAGCTGGGGTATAGTGGTTACCCAGATCCCGCTCCCAGGCCTGACAATACGGAGGAAGGCACGAGGAACGCCGGTGTATCAGTAGCCTGTACACAGATGATATGGAATGTAGGATCGCTGAGGGAGAGACACACATCTGCTCAAACTCAGTGATTTTTTTGGGTCAGGGTGTGAGTCTTGTTTAAAGAGAAGTAGAAATGCTGGAGTTGCAGATACTCAAAGGAGTCACGGGCTAATGGGGTCTCAAGTATGTGGGACAGAGGTTTCAGTGCGGAGCCTGAGAGAACATGCCAGAACCTGATTGGGCTGGTTCTCGTGCCCTGGAGGAAGGGTTGGGATGAATGTCCTGGAGGAAATCTGGGGTGGTCAGTTACCGGTACCAAAGGGCCTTTGGGGTCAATCAGTAGGTCGACCTATGGATGCTAAGATTGCAAGGGTGTGGTGGGTGGTAAAGGACGGTTGCGATGGTGTAGGGCGCAGAGAGCCCACCAGCCATGGGAGGGCTATTACGGAACACTGTGAGGAGTCCCATGCAATTTCCACCCAGGATTTGGATGTGTCAGTACGTATCATGTCCAATAATCGAACATAAGTAGTAGAGTGGTAATAAAGTCGACATTCTGGGAGACCCAACCCTCCAGCTTCCTTAGTGCGGGTCATTATTTCCCATTTTAATCGCGGCCGATCGGGTAGCCACACAAATTGCGTGAAACATCTACGAAGTTGAGACCAGAATGTGGATATGATGCGAAGGGGGATGGGTTGTAAGAGGTAGAGTAGTTTTGGTAACAGGTTCATTTTTAAAATACTAATCCTACCAAACCAAGAGAAATCTTGTTTGCGCCAACCATCTAGATCTTTTTGGAACTGTTGGAGGAGAGGTGCGAAGTTTAGTTTGTCGAGCCGTGAAAGATCAGTTGTAATTTTATTCCAAGATATGTTATTCCATTTGGTGGCCAAGTGAAGGGAAAAGAGGCTTTAAGGGAGGGGGTCAGAATGTCTGGTAAGAAGACGTTTAGGGCCTCTGATTTGGACATATTAATTTTTAAATTGGACCAAGCGCCAAAGAGAGATATGTCCCAAAGAAAAGATGGCAAAGAAATGCGTGGATTGGTTATGTAGAGAAGGAGATCATCGGCAAACGCTGCACATTTATATTCTTGCGATCCAATCTTTATTCCTGAGATATCTGGATTGGCACAAATGGAGGCCAGTAGGTGCTCCATGACCAAGACGTATAGCAAGGGGGATAGTGGGCATCCCTGCCGTGTCCCATTGTGGATTGGGAAGGGGGGGGGAAGAGCACCATTAATTTTAACTCGAGTTGTGGGGTGTTGGTATAGTGTTAGGATCTTTGACAGGAATATCGGGCCTATACCTATGTGTGAAAGAACAGCATGGATGGCGTGCCAAGATATCCGGTCAAAGGCCTTTTCTGCATCTAAGGAAAGAATCATGAGGGGGATCTTTTTTGATTTAGCATAATGGATAATGTCCAGGGTTTTGAGAGTGTTATCCCGGGCCTCCCTCCCCGGCACAAACCCAACCTGGTCAATGCAGATCAATGAAGGTAGGTAAGTATTCAATCTATTCACCATTAATTTGGCAAAGATCTTAAGATCTACATTCAAGAGGGAGATAGGACGGTAACTGGCACAGAGGTGCGGGTCCTTTCCTGGTTTCGGGATGACAGTGATATGGGCCTCAGTGGCCTGCGCCGGGAAGGGAAGCCCAGAAGACACCACATTGAAGACCTGGAGCAGAATAAGAGAAAGAGTAGAAGTGAAAAACTTGTAGAATCTAGCTGTGAACCCATTGGGCTAGATCTGGTAGAGACTTAAGAACTATTTGGAGTTTAGTGTCTGTGAATGGGGTCTCCAAACTGGAAGAGTCAAGTGTAGATAATTTGGGAAGTAGAAGAGAGGGATCGGGGGAGACACTGGGTTTTAATCAACGATCAGCTGTTTAATTGCAGCTCCAGCACCAGAACTACAAGTTCCATCCATAGTGTAGTGGACGGAGCTGGTAACTGAAGCATTGCTCCTATTGAAGTGAATGAGAGCTACAAGGTAACAGATGATTGGCATGGGTGTCAGAACTATTCCAATCTGATATTGATGGCCTATTCTGAGGATGGGTGTTCAATTTAATTCTGGACAACCCCTTTAAACTAATTTGTAAGTTTACTTATACTAGGGTTAACTTGAAGATGTTTTCAAAGTTTCAATATAAAAAGGGCTGATCATTTACATTAAATTTACCCCCAACAAACTGATAAAAGGGCTACAAATAACTCTGTGGCAGTCTGTTCAGTAAATGAACAGTAATTGGAGACTGGTGTTCACTTTGTCACTCTTCTTGCTTGTCATCATTTAGTGTTAATATACCAAGGCACCCAAATTAAATTCTCTAGTACTATTGTAGACAGTAATTGGGAGTGTGTGACCCCCAGAGCCTTCTGTGTTCTCTCTTCATTCTGTATACTGATACAAAGTATTTGCCAAACTGCTTTGTGTGTGTTTTCTTGCCTATCTATACTCTAATATAGTATAGCCTGTGTGATCTGCCCTCCTTGAAGGCTTGGATGCTTTCTTCCCCCTCACACTCTGACCTGCCATGTACAATCTCCTCTCCCTCCCTGCTGCTATTTCCAACACTGAGAGAAGGGCAAAGAGCAGAGCTAGGAGCAGTGTACATGCAGATCTATGTCAGAAATGACATGATAGCTATGTACAGGAGTTTCACATACGCTAAACCACAAAATATAAAAAAAATTATGAAGATTAATTAGAACGCTGCTTACATTTGCAATAAAAACAGTGGACAACAAAAAAAAATCAGTGCAAATGTATCCATAGCTTTTATACAGACAGAAGATTGTAATACTTGTAGCTGAAACAAATTGCCAGTTCAGTGAACAGCACTCCATGATGTTTGACTGCTGCTGCACATTTATTGGGAAACAATGGATCCTGTTTAAATTGGTAGTAATTACCGCTATAATAGCTGCACTTAGTAATTCTTAAGAAATTAGACTTAGTTCGAACATCCAATGTTTATTTGACTATAAAACAGGAAGACGTTTGCAACTGCCCTGTAAGGCCAATATTCATTAAAATATAGGTCAAGGTAACAATGTTCACTTCCAATAAGCAACAAAGTAATACAATCTGTCATTGGACTCTAAATGGAAACACAGTTTTTTTCCTTCCTTCCTTCCAAGAGCCATAACTTTTAGTGTTTTCCGTTCACATAGCTGTATGAAGCCTCATTTCTCTGAAGGATAAGTTATATTATTTTAATGCCACCATTTAATTTATCACATCATGTACTGAAAAACGGGAAAAAAATCCTTGTGGGATAAAATTGAAAAAGAAATGAAATTCTGCCATTGTTTTTTGGGTTTTCTTTTTACAGTGTTCACAAAAAATTATGTTATATTTATTGTGCGGGTCAGTATGATTACAGTGACACCAAAATTATACTGTTTTTCTAACACTTTACTAGTGGTACTTTTGTGGGGGTTCCTACAACCTTTTGATCGCTCTTCAAACAATTTTTTTTTCAGGGGCAAAGTGACCAAAAATTGGCAATTCATTCATTTAGAATTTTCTTCCATTATGGTGTACAGGATAAATACTTATATATTTTGGATCTGGTGATTAGAGTTTTGTTTACTTTTTGTTTTTCTATGTAAAACTAGGAAAGTGGGGCAATTTAATTGTAAATGGTTTCTTAATTTAATTTTAGTCCTCCTAGGGCAGGGATGGCCAACCTGAGGCTCTCCAGCTGTTGCAAAACTACAACTCCCAGTATGACCAGGCTACCTTCAGCAATCAGCCTACAGCAGGGCATGGTGGGAGTTGTAGTTTTACAACAGCTGGAGAGCCTCAGGTTGGCCATGCCTGTCCTAGGGGAATTGAAAATGTGGTTTTTCGATCATTTATATCATGGACTGCAATACCTTAAAGTGAATGGAGGCAGCACCGCCACCTACTTCCAATGCTGAATCTTGTTCGGAACATTTGTTTGAGGGTGTCGGGTTCTGGACTCCCACTGATCAGATATTGTGGCCTATACTGAGGATAGGTCATCAATATAAAAAATCCTGGACAACTAACACATATAATTAAATATTTTAGTGGTGTAATCTAGAAAAAAAGAGACATATGTAGGACAGGAAAACTGAGACATATGAATACTGATTTTGATTTAAATCCTTTGGCTAGTCACCTCGAACACGAAGTTATCCGTAATACATATGCTGTAATTGGTGTGGCTAAAGTAGGGATTTCATAAAACAAACCATATAAGAAATGAATCCAAAAATATTTAGTGTCATAGCATCCACCCTCTTGCAATAGCTGCATAAATCTAAAATGTAAAATAATATTTGGTGCAGAATGCTGAATAAATGTTAGTACAGTTTGTTAAATATAGTAGCACTTCATCATTTCAGTTATCGGAAGTATGATGCACATTATGCCTTCTCTTTTAATTACATTTTGTGACCTGACTGATGATTTCACAATTATTAGATTATTTTTCCTGCATGAGAATGCCTCTTTCGGTCTTCAGGCAGCTCTGATGTAATTGGATTAGAAGCTAGTACCACCCGGTTGACATTGCCAGCAATTCTCAGGCGTGTCCTGGCAGGCGTTGTTCCAGCATTGATAAACCCACTGTCCTTATTTTTTTAACTAATTGTCTACTTTTCTATGCAAACACAAACTTAACTAAACAAGTGCTTTTTTAAATGATTATCTATATATTTATATACACATATTTATATTATAAGAAAATATTAAAAGTAAATGCATGTTTTATTTTCAGGTAATTAAGAAGGATACTGGATTTTGGAGAGATTTTGGGTTTGGTATGACTTGCCAGTACCGTTCAGACTTTATTAACATAGGTAAGTTTTATATACTACTGAATACTGCCATCTACTGGACAGTTTAGTATACTTTGAGATTTATGCTTTAATGCTGCTGAGAAGTATGTTGGCTATTAAGATAATGTATATCATTATAATTATGGGATTTTGGCTGCATCTATGTGCATTGTAACTTATGACATTACTATCCACAGTAGTAATTATTCCAGTTCTTTCAACATCTGTTTGTAATGCATGTCAAGTTAGTACTCGTCTGTGGAGAGTATATGATATGTTCAATTTATGAGAATGGAAGGTTAGAGTTCCTGGTTCACTCACCATTTAAAGTCAAGTCTCATCCGTTGGGGTTGGATATATAATAAATCTTCGTCGTGGCTGTTACAAAAAGCATAACTTAGACTAGTCCACTGATCTCCAATCTGTGACTTTCCAGCTGTTGCAAAACTACAACCTCCATCATGCCCTGATAGCTGCAGTTTTGCAACAGCTGGAGAGTCATAGGTTGGGGACAATTGGGCTAGACAGTCTAAAGAGGCACCAAGTTTATCACAGCGGCTCAGACTGGATGATACATTTGGTGCATGGCTAGACGTCTTTTTTATTTAATGTAATACAACATACAATAATTATTCATACAAAAATGCACCCCTACCCCTTTCCCACTGGTTGAGAAACGCAACGGGAGAAAAACATTTTTGTCTAACTTTATACCATCTATTAGTAAGATAACTCTGCGGCAAAATTTTGGCATACATTGTCACATTGAAGCCAAATCCCAAGTCATGCCCACTTGTGTAGTTAGGCGCAGACGCATAATAAACACATAATAAGTTTAGTGCAAAGCATGTATTCTGGGGCATTTCTCTTAGTAAATCTCCTTCAGAGGATTATATTTCTGGTCATATTATATGAGTTATATACACTTTGTCAACGAAAGTATTGGGACACCTACATCTTACATCTACAGGAGCTTTTAATATGGAGTTTGGCCCCCTTTACAACTTAAGCAGGGAAGGCTTTCTACAAAGTTTTGGAGTGTACATGGGGGAATTTTTGCCCGTTCATCTAGAAGAGCATTAGTGAGGTCAGACACTGATGTTGGTTCAGAGTGCTTGGCCCACAATTTCCATTCTAGTTCATCTCAAACGCGTTTGATGTTCTGTAGTTCAGTCCAGTTCTTCCACATCAAACTCACCCCAACCATGCCTTTATGGACTTTGCTTTGTGCAGTGGGACACAGTCATGCTGGAACAGAAAAAGGCCTTCCTCAAACTTTTCCCACAAAGTTGGGAGCATACATTTATCCAACATTTCTTGGTATGCCAAAGCACTAAGATTTGCCTTCACTGGAACTAAGAGGGCTAGGCCAACCCCTGAAAAAAAAACATAGCATTATCCCTCCTCCACCAAACAGTTAGCAAAATACAGTCAGACAGGAAGCTTTCTCCTGGAATTCACCAAACCCAGACTCATCCATCAAATTGCCATATAGAGAAGTGTGATTCGTCATTCCACAGAAAATGTTTCCGCTGCTCCAGTGGCGGCATGCTTTACATTACTTTACCATTGTGCTAGGTGATGTAAGGCTTGCATGCAGCAGCTTGTCCAAGGAAACCCATGCCATGAAGCTCCTGGCGCACAGCTTTTGATGCTGAATTGATGTTAGTTCCCGGGAAGGTTTGGAACTCTGCAGCTATTGAGTCAGCCGAGCTTTGGTGACTTTTATACACTATGCCCCTCATCACTTGGTGATCCTGCTCTGTACTATAGTTGCTGTGGTTCCTAACTGCTTTGACTTTGTAATAATACTGACTAACTTCAACAGTGACATCCTATTACAGTACCATCCTGGAATTGGATGTAGTGTCTATATAATTGTAATGTGGATCCATGGAGACTCCCATTCCACTATACAGAGTTGTCCCCATGGTTTTGCACATGAGGCCTAACTTGGAGAGCACCGCTGTTCATTTATTTTGGGAACAAATTGAGGTCTGTTGACCATTTAGGAAATAGAAGGGTTTGTAGGAAATGAAGGATAATAAAAATCCTATAATTAACTTGATATTTTTCTCATTGTTTGCCTCAGGTGGTTTTGATCTGGATATCAAAGGTTGGGGTGGTGAAGATGTTCATCTGTACCGTAAATACCTTCATAGCAACCTTATCGTGATCAGAACAACTGTTAGAGGCCTCTTTCACCTGTGGCATGAAAAGCGGTGTGTGGATGAGCTGACTCCAGAGCAGTACAAGATGTGCATGCAGTCAAAGGCCATGAATGAGGCCTCTCATGGACAGCTAGGCATGCTGGTCTTCAGACATGAAATTGAGGCACACCTTCGTAAACAGAAGCAAAAGTCCATTGTCAAGAAATCATGAGACAAGACACACTGTGGATCATCTCAAGCCTCCACAGCTAAAGAGGAACATGCAAAATGTCAAGTAGTCGGTGAATACAGAAGCAAGGCAGTAGATGTGTATGCTTCCTTCTTTCAATGCTCCTTAAGAATGCGGCAAGTTTTTAAGATGATAGTTGACTGTAGAAACCAGATGGGACAGGGCTGGCCCTGAAGATGAGTTTATATAAATAATTTTGGGAAATTGCCAGATACAAATCAAGAAATCATTTGACGTTTACGTCCACTGGACTAGTTGTGTCACAGCTAGGACATGGAGCCACAAATGCAAAGAGTAATTGCAAAATTTTAACTTTCCTATAGGAAGCAAGATAAATCTGTTTAGTAAGCTGACTCCTCTATTGGAAACAGAAGAAAACTATAGTGTGTTTGATTGTACAGTATTTCTGAAACCTAGATTTCAGAGACTTTTTTATTTTATTTCAACATATTGCTGCAGCATCTAAAGCCAAATATTGTAGAATATGCCTGAATATGCTTTGATTCAACAGTGGCCAGAATCCGATTGTGCTGGTGCACAGTTGGTAGATTTTTACATTGTCTTGATCTATATGATAAATATTTACATGGCAAAAGCACAAATGACTGTATATTGTGAGTCATGAGGTCCGTAAGTGATATTTTTGTTCACAGGGAGTACACAACATATTTTTTAAAAAGCAGATAGTATTTATGGCTGGCGTGATGATTCTGATAGAGCGTTTAGACCACTTCTAACCTCTGAAATCAGTTTTGCGGAAAGCTAAAAAAAGAAAAACATTTTAGTCTGAGATTGCGGAGAATATAGTCTTTGTTCTCTGACAATACGTGAACTCCAAGGAGAAGTGAATCCTGTAATTATGAGGCTGTTATTACTTATCTATCCTACTGGCCCAGATTTCTCAAAAGGTTCTTGTATGTAGAACTGAGAATTCCTGACTGGTGATAGAGACAGCTAGGAAAGTTTAAAGCTTAGCACTATGGGAAATGTGCGTGTATGTTCCCAACTCATAGGATTAAGAAAGAGCACTGGAATTCTAAAGGCAATCATTGAACTTTTACAAGGTGCATTTTGCTACTATACAAATGCAGAATCCATACATAATCTAGATAACAATTTGGTGGAGCAATGCATTACCCACCCAAAATGTCCATCAACATTTCCTTATAATTTATGAAAGATGTTTAGAACTACGTGATGAGGCCTGTAAGGTAGTATTTTAAATTTTAAAACAAGAAATATGAGCCCATCATAGTTAAGCTGCTTGTAACAAAATCAATATTAGGGTGGTTTAGAAGTCATTGTGCAAATATTTCTAAATTATATTATTGTTGTCAGCATATTTATAATTACTTACGCCAGAAACTGGCGTAAATAATGATTAAAACCTCTGAGTTCAGTCTAGCGCAAGGACTCCTGGAGAAGGCATTTCATTTTTGACAAGGCCTGTGCTTCGTCATAAAGTAAATGCCTCCTCTGGCAGCAACAGTGATAGCACATGCTAGCAGAGGCCAACTTGTGTAGGGCAACACAAGTTGGCCTCTGCTAGCATGTGCTATGCTTGTCTTGATAGGGCCTGTACAAGCAGTGGCCAACATGTGTTGCCACACCTTCATGTCAGTGTAGACTTGTCTACAACATGGGGCACTTGTAGGTTTTTCCAGGGCCACTTTAAATTCTCTACCATGATGAAAAACTACCACGTTAAGTCACAACCTGCACTTATATGAGTTGGTCACCATTTTAAAAGTATTCTGGCTTTGCCAAAAATTATCTTTGCATACTTTTTGCACACATATTTTAAAAAGTAGCATATTAATGTATTATCACAAAAAATGTATTCTTTGAAGTGGAGAGGGAATCACATGTCAGTCATTTTCATAAGAAAAACAAAAAGAGAGACCTCCTAGAGACAGTGAGAGGCACACCTTCGTAAACAGAAGCAAAAGTCCATTGTCAAGAAATCATGAGACAAGACACACTGTGGATCATCTCAAGCCTCCACAGCTAAAGAGGAACATGCAAAATGTCAAGTAGTCGGTGAATACAGAAGCAAGGCAGTAGATGTGTATGCTTCCTTCTTTCAATGCTCCTTAAGAATGCGGCAAGTTTTTAAGATGATAGTTGACTGTAGAAACCAGATGGGACAGGGCTGGCCCTGAAGATGAGTTTATATAAATAATTTTGGGAAATTGCCAGATACAAATCAAGAAATCATTTGACGTTTACGTCCACTGGACTAGTTGTGTCACAGCTAGGACATGGAGCCACAAATGCAAAGAGTAATTGCAAAATTTTAACTTTCCTATAGGAAGCAAGATAAATCTGTTTAGTAAGCTGACTCCTCTATTGGAAACAGAAGAAAACTATAGTGTGTTTGATTGTACAGTATTTCTGAAACCTAGATTTCAGAGACTTTTTTATTTTATTTCAACATATTGCTGCCAGCCACAGTGAGAGACCCCCCCCCCCCCCCATCATAGCTGAACTAAGGCTGACCATACACTTGTGAGTTTTATGATCCATAATGACAGCTTTTTACCACAGGCCTCTTTCACATGACCAACATAGAATGTATTAGGATCTGTACAGTGCAAAACTGATGGCTTTGCATGCAAGTTGAGTCAATTTTGTCTTGCATTCAGTGTTTAATTTGTTTCAGTTTTTCCCTCAACAGACTCCAACTCATTCTGCATTGCTCGTGTGAAATAAGCCTTTGTACTGTCAGTTTCATACAAAAAAGACTGCTAAACACTGACCACAGGACAGCTGATCAGACATTGGAGTTTCTTTGGCCATTATAAGATGCAGTTGTTGGTAATAATGCCAGACTATGGATTGGCACCCTATCCATAGACAGGCTGTCAATCTGTTGTTTTAATTATGACTTCATCCAGAATGACAACCTTCACAGACCAACCATGAAAGACAAGTAATTTAGAAAAATTACTATATCTAGTGTATGCTTAAAGCATTGTGAGCTACTAAGAACCTTACAGAGATCCACCAAAGTCCGATTTACTGGTTGGCTACCTAGGTCGCACACTCTTGCATCTTGACTTAAGAAGAGCCCATAGAGAACAATAGCGTATTTTAGGGTATTTTATTTTTTTTTTGCAAGAAAAGTTTTCAAAAGGATAGAAAAAAAAAAGAGACGTGCACGGGACTTGACACACTTCTTCACTTAGCTCTATTCTCTCAATTTTGCTCCTAAACTATTCTGCTACTCTGCTCATAGATTTTTCCACTTAGGCTGGGTTCAGACCTGAGCGTATTTGATATGCGCGTTTAACGCGCGTTTTTGTTGCGCGTTTTTATGCACGTTTTTTGCAATAGTAAACGCGCGTTTGACGCGCGTTTGACGCGCGTTTGTGTGATTGACTGCAGTGTCCTATGGCTACAAACGCGCGTCAAAACGCCCCAAAGAAGCTCAAGAACTTGTTTGAGCGTAGGGCGTTTTTCAGCGCGTTCAAACGCGCTGTAAAACGCTCAAGTGAGAACCAGGGCCATAGGGAAGCATTGGTTTTCATGTGTTGAGCGTTTTACAGCGCGTTTGAACACGCTGTAAAACGCTCAAGTGTGAACCCAGCCTTAGGCCTCTTTCACACGGGCGTTGCGGGAAAATGTGCGGGTGCGTTGCGGGAACACCCGCGATTTTTCCGCGCGAGTGCAAAACATTGTAATGCGTTTTGCACGCGCGTGAGAAAAATCGCGCATGTTTGGTACCCAAACCCGAACTTCTTCACAGAAGTTCGGGCTTGGGATCGGTGTTCTGTAGATTGTATTATTTTCCCTTATAACATGGTTATAAGGGAAAATAATAGCATTCTGAATACAGAATGCAAAGTAAAATAGCTCTGGAGGGGTTAAAAAAATAAATAAAAATGTTTAACTCACCTTAGTCCACTTGATAGCGCAGCCGGCATCTGCTTCTGTCTCCTTTCTTTAGGACCTGGGTAAAGGACCTTTGATGACGTCACTCCGGTCATCACATGGTACGTCACATGATCTTTTACCATGGTGATTCACCATGGTAAAAGATCATGTGACGTACCATATGATGACCGGAGTGACGTCATCAAAGGTCCTGTAACTGTATTTAATGCTCACCATAGGTCCTTCAACAAAGGAGACACAAGGAGATGCCGAGCTACGCGAGCAAGTGGATTAAGGTGAGTTAAATGATTTTTTTTTTTTTTAACCCCTCCAGCGCTGTTTTACTATGCATTCTGTATTCAGAATGCTATTATTTTCCCTTATAACCATGTTATAAGGGAAAATAATAATGATCGGGTCTCCATCCCGATCGTCTCCTAGCAACCGTGCGTGAAAATCGCACCGCATCCGCACTTGCTTGCGGATGCTTGCGATTTTCAAGCAACCCTATTCATTTCTATGGGGCCTGCGTTACGTGAAAAACGCACAAAGAGGAGCATGCTGCGATTTTCACGCAACGCAAAAGTGATGCATGAAAATCACCGCTCGTGTGCACAGCCCCATAGAAATGAATGGGTCGGTAATCAGTGCGGGTGCAATGCGTTCAACTCCCGCATCGCATCCGCGCGGAATACTCGCTCGTGTGAAAGGGGCCTTAGCAATATTAGTACTATCATGTCAAAACTACTGGTAGGTGACACTTTATGCAGTTTGAATTATTTAACCCTATGGTATGACAACTTCACTTCCTAATTTTGGCGCTTGTAGGGCTATATGCTCCACCTATTAGAAATATACTGTATGTTTCTGAAATTGCAAAACCCACAAATTAGAAGTGGTGTCCATATACACTGTACTTGTGACTGAGTAGTATAGTTGAGAAGAAACAAAGTGGATCATTTTTCATGAGGAAAATGTTTGAATTCAGTTTTGCTTGAGTCTGCATTGCCATTATTTGAAGTTGTTTTGACAAGTTTGGTGCATCTTTAAATATGTCTAGAGATATTAGTCCAGTTTTTATACCTTCCCCCCACTAGAGTGAAATTGCAACATTTGCATGACTTTTTGAATTCATAAATCTGGTTTAGACCTCAATAATGTAGCCAACTTTGCAAAACTGTAATGAGTGATGAGTAAACCCAAAAGTTGTAAAGGCCTCTTTTTGAAGTTGATTTCTGGAGTGCAGGGCTTAATAAATTCCCCCCAAAATGTTTCTTACAAAGACATGAATGTGTTTGGTGGTACAATTATGTGTGCATTAAGTTTCTTCTAATCCATAAAATTAATTGTACACTATGAACTGAAGGTGAATAAGCAGCAGTTCCCTATTATATTGTAATTAATTTAATGGATCTTGTCTGCAGCAGCATAAAAAATTCAGTGGGATTCTCTCTAATCCTCTCAGCAGGCTGTTAACTGTTTCTAGGTAAGCTTATAGGCCATGTCTCATTTGCAGACTACTATTAATGCTTAAGAAAGGCTTAGTAGAGCTGAAACATTACATGAGTGAATAGGGGTTTCTCACTTGAAGTGCTGCCTTAGTTTTCATATTTTTCTGCTACAAGGTACCTTTGGACCAAGTTCTGCGAAGCATGCATCAAGTTTTATGGTTCAGATGCTGCTGTCTTCTATTTACTGCCTTTTTTTTTTTTATTACTAATATATACTGGGAAAATATGACAACTGGAATTCACCTAGGAAATCCTGCTGTAGTTTGGAATTGTTCTTGCTTCTTTTAACCCCTTAACTCCCAATGTTGTACCCCTACATAAGCCATTATTAGTTTGTATGGAGCAGGCATTGGTAATAACTCCTCAGATGCCGTAGTCAAGAACATGCATCTGAGCTGTTAAACAGAGGGTGAGGGCTCACTCTGCCCTCTGATCAGTGCCCCCACAGGGCTCCCATCCATTGCTATGACAGCCTGGGGCAAGCTACCTGAAAAACTATTCTCGAGGCACAGGCTGACAGGCACCAGTGAAAATCCTATAGACTGCAATAGTAATCTATTGCAGTCTATGGGACAAGCGATCAGAAGATCGCATGTCCAAGTCCCCTAAGATTACAAAAAAGTAGAGTAAAATATAAGCTTTTTTTTTAATAAAAACCTTAAAAATATAAAAAATTCTAATCACCCCCATTCACAATTTTACAGCTAAAAATGAACCATAAAAAATAAATATAATAGTTATTGCCATGTCCATTATTTATCATGTGCAGTGAATGTCATAATGGAAAAAAATGTATGTAGCCTATTTGCTGTTTTTGGTCATGTTGCCCCCCCTCCCCAAACAATTGAGAAAAAAAAGTGATCAAAAAGTCATATGTACCTCAAAATCGTAAAATAAAAAATACAGCTCACCCCACAATAAATAAACCCTAACAAGCTATGTAGGTGGAAAAATAAAAACATTATCGGTGTCCAGAATAGTAAAATGTAATAGAAACTGTATAAACTGTACTAAATATATATCGCCTTAATCGTACCATCCTGCAAAAGAGGTGAAAGTACCTCTCTTATGAAAAGTACATTGCCAGAGGTAAGTACCTTGCCTTCCTTGAAATATTCTGAATAGCAGTTGCACTACTTTGCTTTGCTTTTTATACAGTATATTCAAAACTAACATTTGTAATGTATGAGCATACTTAAAGGGGTATTCTGGTTGTTTGAAGTTATCCTCTATCCACAGGATAGGAGATAACTATAAGATCGGTGGGGCTCCTACTGCTAGGACCCCCACTGATAACAAGAACGGGAGCCCCATACCCCCTGCAGCCCCCCTGAAATGAACGGAGTGGCTGGTCGCACATGCACATGGCTGCGCCATTCATTTGTATGGGAATTCCAGAGATAGTGGAGCGCTGTGCTTGGCTATCTCCAGAGTTCCCACAATCAAAAAACTTATTAAGCACAAGTACCTGCTGTAGAAAGAGTGTAGCCCCCAATTTATTCTTACATTATGGTTGGTAAGGTAAAATGAAAGCGTGATATTTAAATTATGAGGTCTATCATTGAATGGTCTACATCAGGGGTGCACAACCTTTTCTGGTTGGGGGCCACATAATGAGCCTGAACCAATTCCAAGGGCCAAAAATAAAACTTAAAGGGGTATTACCAGCTGAAATACTGTATTTATGGCATATTGAACATACAATATATATAATTAATGTCTAGTTACACTTCCAGGACTCCCATCTAATGGGAGAATACATGGAAGATATATGTGAGCAGCCACAAGACATAGACATACATGTCTTTTACCAGATCGTTGAGGGCCGCAGCGAATGGTATCGAGGGCCGCATGTGGACCCCGGGCCTACATCATCAACACACTATGGTGCCATAAGCCCTCCTTGTGCCACATTTTGGTACAGTGCCTATATAGGAAAGAATACTTATATAAGGTAGAACATACCATAATTCTATTTTTATGGATTCATATTGTAAAAATAAACGAAGTGCTCCCATATGAAATCGGAGGTACAGATGTAGCAGGGGTAACACACACAACTCAAATTTCTTAACTCATCGTGTTACCTTGAAACAAAAGGAACTGAAAAGCAATTGCTTAACGCATTTAGTTGCATTTAGTTTAGATAACATGTCTCATAAAGCATGTGTGTTAACCCTGCTACATCTGTACTATTGAGAATTTGTACTACTCCCATCCATAACATGGCTATGTGCATGAGACCTTACGCTGTAAATCTATCTTTGGACTTTTTTACTGCATTTAGAGAAATACAGAAATAGGCGGGCAGGATTCCTTTAAGATAATGAAGCTGTTATCTAGGTATCTTGTGCTGATGCACTCACCTGGACACTTTTCAGTGTAATGGTCAACTTTTACTTCAAGATGGCAGCTGTAGATCCTCTTTATGCTGAGACCAGGGTCAGTCAAAAAGTGGACCTTTCTTCATCAAGGATTAATGAAAAGATAGTTTTTTCAATGATTCATTATTTATTGAAATATTAAAATGACATGTTTCAGACTGAGTCCTTCTTCAGGGTTAAACACAAAAAATCAGAAGGCTGGTAATTGTAGATTTGTAAGTAGATTTTATTTAGAATTGCAGAGTTACTTATACTTTGACTCCTAAATCACATGTTGAAAGTTTAAATTGATGCCTAATGATGTTTAGGTGGCACACAAAACTCACATGCACTTCATGTTGTATTTACAGAATGAAATCTATACCATGTAAAAAAAATTAAAAAAAAGACTCTTTTTCTAATTTTATAAGACCCAGTTAGAAGCTTTAGTCTCCTTGCCTAGTTGTCCAGTGCATTATATTCATCCATTCTACCCACCACTAGGCCGATTCAACTGTGTTTCAGTGTCATTTCTTGATCAATTCTTAACCAAAACCAGGAGTGGAGGCTACAAATAGATTTGGACCAGTTCTGTGTTTTTGATCCATACCTGATTTTGGCTCACAAACACTGATGGAAATCACTGATCCAACACTGACCTAACACTGACTGTGTAAAAGCGGCCTTATGCAGGGATTAATGAGCTACTTATTGAAAATCATTGGAGAAAATTTATCAAGCCCTGTAGTTCATAATTGTGGCTTCAAAAAGTCAAAAAATAGGGCTTTGCTACTTTTGGGGTTTATTTACACAAAAATATTTTTACACCACTCCTACTACAACTCCAGTTTTGAACAGTGGGTGAGAAAATGGTGGTGTTTATGTAAGTGTCATTCCAGAGACTTTTTAAAAGGTTGCAAAGAATGGCACAATTTTACTCCAGTAAAGGATGGTGGTATACCATGCGGAGTAACATCTCAAGACAAAAGTGTTAGAATTAAAGATGCACTAAATTTATCAAACATTGTGTGACATTTCATAAATTAGGTGCAAATTACACCAACATAGACTCCTGCAAATAAACCCCCCTATTGTGTGAAAAGCACTCTGTTCTAACCTTCTTCTCTAGTGCTCCACTCGTGACATCTTTACTGACGACTTACAGTGGTTTTCTGAGATTGTAATATCGATGACCTATCTTCTGGTCGATGGGGGTCCGACACCCGGGAGCCTCACAGATCATCTGTTTGAGAAACCCGTGCTGTGCTGTTAAATGTATGGTGAGCAAGGAGCAGGCCGTAGTGCTCACAGGAGCACCAGTGTGTTCTCAAACAGCTGATCAGCAGGGGTCCCGGGTGTCAGACCCCCACCTACCATATGCTGATGACCTATCCAGAGGATAGATCATCACTGTTAAAGTCCTGAAAACCCTTTTTACCTTTTGTAGGTTTTGAAATTGTAACTGTACAACATATCTGGTGAAATCTGCTGCAGTAAAATCCATACATATCGCTACTGATTTGCCACAGATTTCACGCATTGCATTGAAATCACGCTGCATAAATTGGAATGCGGTGGGTGTGAAATTCACACTACTGTCAGTTTATATGTGGATTTTATTTCAGAAAATTTGCACAGCACATAGAAGGGATTTTTAGAAAATCTTTTCCTTTAAAAGTTGTGGATTTTTCACCTGTGGTAAATCTGCAGCGTTTACATCATATTTGGCCATTCCCTAAGAAGACAGTTTGTGGGCATGTCTGAGATCTACACTAAGGATAAGATAATAAACAAGTTATATTACAAAGATTCCAATTACAGCGATTGTTTGTATGTATGTTAGGATTTTTCCCACAAACGCAATTTATCCAAAAAGTACACTTATATATTTGAAACCGAATCATTTTCAGAAATCGTTTTGTGAACAATATTTCTATAATTGTCCTTATAAAGCAGTAAAAGTGTTAGCAGTTTGAAAGTTGAATGTGTTTTTTTCATGTACATTTAAAAAATTTTTTATTGAGGCAAAGTTCAGGATCAACTTCATGAAGGTTAGCTTCCCCTTTGAAAAAAGCATTGTACGTCTTCCTAAGACACCGGGAGTTCAGTTTAGGAAATTTTTATAAGGGCTCTCCCATCAATGCTTTATCACTTGGTTGTCAGGCATCATATTGACTAAAACTAAGCTTGGCAAGGCTATGGTGTATATTCCAAAAATGGATAAGAATTGCCACATGGTTGGCAATATCTAGTAGCTGTAATAGAAAAGTAGATTATTGCTAATGGTTACGACAACTTGTAGTGGGTTTTCATGATTTTCCCTTGTATAATTGTACAGAACTGTAAAATAAATATAGAGGAAAAATATATTTTTATGAATGATTCAAATATCTCTACAATCAACTCTGTTTGTACTACAAAAAAGAAATGGGTGTGGTATAATACAGGTTGCCTTATATTCTTTTAAATTAAAAAAGGGAAACAATATACAATAAAAAGCTTTTCATACTCAGTATTGATATCTTAAATGTTTGCTTTAATTATGTATGATTAATTTATTTTCCAATAAAACATCTTTCCATCCGCGTGTTAAATGCTGGTTTAATGTAATGAGTTTGTACGTCTTGAGGCTGGGCAGTCGCCCAGTGCAGATCTTTGTAATTTAATCTTAAATTCTGATAAGTAGCTTATACATGACTGGAAGTGTTCACTCATTAAAGGCAATAAATTCAGTTTATTTGATTTCATTGTCTGTTTGGTATATCTGTCTTTATTAGAGATAAGTAGAAATACTCGGAAGTGTAGCAGTACATGCACAGTCGACATCTGCAGCACTCCAGCAGCAGCACTAGAGCCTCTGCGCTTGTGCCGCAACCTGGAGAAATGGAACAGGTGCGAGACAGACAGGGCCAGGCTAAATATTTGGCCCTATCAATCAAGGGGGCCAGTCCCTTGCTGCTCAAGAAGTCTATTTGATGAATGATTCAATTCGTACAAATCAATTCGGTCATGTTTAGAGATGAGCAAATCGATTCTACACAAGTCACATTTATTATGAACTAGTAGAAGGACACGTTTTCTCACGGGTATATTTCCACTATTTTCATTTAATGTTTGTGTGTGTCATTAGAAGATAGACAATGTCCCCATAACAGTGACCTCTACCTCACCCCGCCCCCTTAACAGTGACCACCATAGCATCCCACCCCTCAACACTGATCCCACACAGTGCACCACTCCCTTAAAACGTGACCTCCACAACACCTCACCTGACCCCCTAACAAAGACCTCCACAGCGGCCCGCCCACTTAACAGTGACCCTCCACAGTGATCTACCCCTTAACAATGACCTCCACAGGGCTACACCCCCTTAACATTAACCTACAAAGCACCCCACTCCCTTAACACAGCGGACTGTCCCCTTAACAGTGACCCCCCTCACATCGCCCCTTTTAATGGTGACCTCGACAGCACCCCACCCCCTTGACACTGACCTCCACAGTGCCCTCCCCCATAACCGTGACCTCCAAAGCACCACCCCTTTAAAAGTCACCTTCACAATACCCCATCCCCTTAATAGTGACATCCACGGTCCCCTGCCTTCTTAAGAGAGACCTCCTGTCATGGCTGTGTCATGGTCTGGTGGTAGTGGACCGTGACACTTTAGCCGTGCATGCTTGTTGCCGGTAGCAACGTGTAGTTTTTAGCATGTTTACACACTTCCCCTTTAAGGTTGTTGTCCCTTCCAATTCTGGTGGGTATGGGGTTAAAGTGTGAGCAAGGTCGAGCTGGGTGTGGGCTCTTATAGTACTTGGGCTTGGAGCCTGAGTTTATTGGGACTTCAGGTTCTTGTGGAGCTGGAGTTATGCTGCAATCCTGGACCTAACCATCTGTCCAGTTTGAGAGCCACCTTGTTGGACATAGATTGTCATCCCTTATGTATCCTCCATTTTCCCTACCTTACCAGTGTTGATGTTTGGTGTGGGTTTATGTTCAGGGTGTGGGGTACATCTTGTTGTTTCATGTCTGGTCTTTGGTGTTGTTCGTTCAGCATTTATGCAAGGCGTTTCCCTGTGTGTTGTGCCTCCGGTGAGGGGGCTCCTGGGTTCCTCGGAGGGGGAACCGCATTGACCACCTGCCTGCAGAAGTGGGCCCCAGGGTTTCCCAGAGGGGGAACCACAAGTCAGTAGCAGTTGTTTCATCTAGTTGTTGTGGTAGGTAAGTGCTGTTGTTCCCGTTTGTGTTGTTTGCGCTGGGTGCTTACCTGCCAATCTGGTTCATGCTACTGTCTGTCCCTTTCCTTGTTGCTAGTCCTGCTGGAGACTCCGGTTCATCCGTGTCGTGGATGAACAGGTCGTCTCCTAGCCTTGACACTATTACCAAGGATCTCTAGGGTTAGTAGTGCCCGAGGTTCCGGGTATGAGCCCTCCCACCATTAGGGTTCGTTCATACAGTTAGGAGGTCAGGGCTAGGATTTAGGGATGTGTTAGAAGTAGTGTTGATCGAGCACCAAAGTGCTCAGGTGCTCGAGGAGAACACCTCGGGATGCTCGGGTGCTCTACTGAGCACCCGAGCACAATGGAAGTCAATGGAAGAACCCGAGCATTAAACCCGGCACCGCCTGCTCTGAAGAGGGGAGGGTGTCTGGTTCATAGGAAAAGGTCAGAAATTGATGGAAACACCACTGAAATGGGTCCGGAACAGCATGGGGAGGATGTCTGGATGCATCTTGGATTCCCAGGTCGCTGATGGGAACGATGTTGTCCGAGTATTACGCCACTTTTACAGACTGACAATAATGCGCACCAAACCGAAGATAAAATCGATTTTAGAGGAAAAATTGTTAGGAAACATTCTTTCCGGTATATTTACTTGCATATAAAGTGCAAGTGCTGCCAAAAATTACAAGGAAGAGGCACTCGGATACAACCTGTATATCACATAGAGGAGGGCCTCATTCACATTGTGGTACAATTGTTCAGGTAGTGGGACTCCTACACTCATAAAGCCTATGCACTAAGTGAAAGGGCTGCCAAAAATTACAAGGAATCGGCACTCCAATACACCCTTTATTGCACATAAAGGAGGGCATCATACACACTCTTGCAAAATTATGATTGATGGCCTGATGGTGACTCTCATAAACATTAGGAGCAAGGGCCTGCTGGTGACCCTCTAAAACATTAGGGGCGAGGGGTGACTTTCTGCTGCTGAGCTGACCATCGAAAAAATTATGGTTGAGGGTCTGCTGGTGAGCTGACTCTCTAAAACATTAGGGGCGAGGGCCTGCTACTGATCTTACCATGGAAAAAATTATGGTTGAGGGCCTGCTGCTGAGCTGACCATGGAAAAAATTATGGTTGAGGGGCTGCTGCTGTGCTGACCATGGAAACAATTATGGTTGAGGGCTTGCTGCTGAGCTGACCATGGAAAAAATTATGGTTGAGGGGCTGCTGCTGAGCTGACCATGGAAATAATTATGGTTGAGGGCTAGAGATGTCACGAACATAAAACTTTAAATTTGCCAACGGCGAAAGCGAATTTACGCAAATGTTCGCGAATGGGCAAACCGGGCAAACAGCCATAGACTTCAATAGCCAGGCGAATTTTAAAACCCACAGGGACTCTTTCTGGCCACAATAGTGATGGAAAAGTTGTTTCAAGGGGACTAACACCTGGACTGTGGCATGCCGGAGGGGGATCCATGGCAAAACTCCCATGGAAAATTACGTAGTTGACACAGAGTCGGGTTTTAATCCATAAAGGGCATAAATCACCTAACATTCCTAAATTGTTTGGAATAACGTGCTTTAAAACATCCAGTGTGTGTATACGATCAGGTATGATGTTGTATCGATCAGGTAGTGTAAGGGTTACGCCCGCTTCACAGTGACAGACCAAACTCTGACAGACCAAACTCCCCGTTTAACGCACCGCAAACAACCGTAAAGGGTTGTCAATAGTTGACACACTCATGACATAAATTTTATTCCTCTATGCGTCAATCTTGGTGTAGTGATGCTCGTGCACACGTTCGGGAGTTTGCAGGCGATGGCGGTTTTTCAAAGCCTATAGTCGTGCTGAGGTAGTTCAGTGACAGTTAAGTGACCCAGAAAACAATGATTCTGCAGTGTGGGCCCATTGTTGGCCTAGTAGGCTTTTATGATCAACTTAGATGATCACAAAGAAAATGAATGTTTTTTGTATGAAAAATTATCCAGCCGATCGCTTTTGGTCTGTTCACAATGAAGCAACGACCTTATCATCTGGGGTGTGCCAATATTGCCAACACACTCATAGAGGTGATTGCTTCATTGTGATACGCAAGCCCCTTCACCACAACAAGGTAACGATCACAAAGGGGAATGGACACATGTATGTGCCTTTTTTTTGTTTTGTTTTTGCCACAGTGCAGCACCAGAGGCCAGAAAAATTAGGCATGTACACATGCCTGAAAAATTAGGTACTGTTGCAGCCGCTGCTGTAGCAGCAGACAGAAAAATTGATGTTTTCCAGGCAGAAAGTGTACTAAAACATTGCGGCTTGAACCCTAGTTGGTGGCGGAGAAGTCACGCAAGTCATCCGGCATGCAGAGATTAAATACAGCAGCGTGAGGACCCTTTTTAGCCCAAGGTATCTCATCAGGCCTTTTTTTAGTCAAATGCATCCCCCACTGTCAGTCCCTTCGGGATCCATGCCTCATTCATCTTAATAAAGGTGAGGTAATCTAGACTTTTTTGACCTAGGCGACTTCTCTTCTCAGTGACAATACCTCCTGCTGAACTGAAGGTCCTTTCTGACAGGACACTTGAAGCGGGGCAGGCCAGAAGTTCTATCGCAAATTGGGATAGCTCAGGCCACAGGTCAAGCCCGCACACCCAGTAGTTAAGGGATTCATCGCTCCTCAGAGTGTCGATATCTGCAGTTAAGGCGAGGTAGTCTGCTACCTGTCGGTCGAGTCGTTCTCTGAGGGTGGACCCCGAAGGGCTGTGGCGATGCGTAGGACTTAAAAAGCTCTGCATGTCCTCCATCAACAACAACGTCCTGTCCTTGCCGGCGTGGTCATGGTAGGAGAAGGATTACTTTCACCTCTACCCCTGTTAGATTCCCGTTGTGCTGTGACATCACCCTTATACGCTGTGTAAAGCATACTTTTTAACTTGTTTTGGAACTGCTGCATCCTTTCCGACTTCCAGTAATTCGGTAACATTTCAGCCACTTTCTGCTTATACTGGGGGTCTAGTAGCGTGGCCACCCAGTACAGGTCGGTCTCCTTCAACCTTTTTATACGAGGGTCCCTCAACAGGCATGACAGCATGAAAGACCCCATTTGCACAAAGTTGGATGCTGAGCTACTCATGTCCCGTTCCTCGTCCTCACTGATCTCATTGAAGGTCTGTTCTTGCCCCCAGCCACGTACAACACCACGGGTCCCAGATAGGTGACAACGAGCACCCTGGGATGCCTGCTGTGGTTGGTCTTCCTCCTCCTCAAAGCCACATTCCTCCTCTGACTCCTCTTCCTCAGACTTCTCTTCCAGCGTTGCCGCAGGTCCAGCAAGCGATGATGATAAGGCTGTTTCTGGTGTTGATGGTGACTACAACTCTTCCTCTTCACGCTCATCTGCGGCCTGATCCAGCACTCTTCGCAGGGCACGCTCCAGGAAGAAAACAAATGGGATGAGGTCGCTGATGGTGCCTTCGGTGCGACTGGCTAGGTTTGTCACCTCCTCAAAAGGACGCATGAGCCTACAGGCATTGCGCATTAGCGTCCAGTAACGTGGCAAAAAAATACCCAGCTCCGCAGAGGCTGTCCTAGCACCCCGGTCATACAAATACTCGTTGATGGCTTTTTCTTGTTGGAGCAGGTGGTCGAACATTAGGAGTGTTGTATTCCAACGTGTCGGGCTGTCGCAAATCAAGCACCTCACTGGCATGTTGTTTCGTCCCTGAATATCGGAAAAGTGCGCCATGGCCGTGTAGGAACGCCTGAAATGGCCACACACCTTCCTGGCCTGCTTGAGGACGTCATGTGAGCCTGGGTACTTATACACAAAGCGTTGTACGATCAGATTCAACACATGTGCCACGCACGGCACATGTGGCAACTTGCCCAAATTCAATGCCGCCAACAGATTGCTTCCGTTGTCACACACCACTTTGCCGATCTCCAGTTGGTGCGGGGTCTGCCACTGATCCACCTGTGCATTCAGGGCAGACAGGAGTACTGGTCCGGTGTGACTCTCTGCTTTCAGGCAAGTCAACCCCAAGACGGCGTGACACTGTCGTACCTGGGATGTGGAATAGCCCCTGGGGAGCTGGGGGGGTGCAGTTGATGTGGAGCAAGACGCAGCAGCAGAAGAGGACTCAGCTGAAGAGGTTAGCGAAGAGGATGGAGTAGGAGGAGTAGAAGAGGTGGCAGCAGGCCTGCCTGCAAGTCGTGGCGGTGTCACCAACTCTGCTGCAGAGCCACGCATTCCATGCTTGGCAGCCGTCAGCAGGTTTACCCAATGCGCAGTGTACGTGATATACCTGCCCTGACCGTGCTTTGCAGACCAGGTATCAGTGGTCAGATGGACCCTTGCCCCAACACTGTGTGCCAGACATGCCATGACTTCCTTTTCCACAATAGAGTACAGGTTGGGGATTGCCTTTTGTGAAAAAAAAATTCGGCCGGGTACCTTCCACTGCGGTGTCCCAATAGCTACAAATTTTTTGAAGGTCTCAGACTCCAGCAGCTTGTATGGTAAAAGCTGGTGGGCTAAGAGTTCCGACAAGCCAGCTGTCAGCCGCCGGGCAAGGGGGTGACTCTGTGACATTGGCTTCTTACACTCAAACATTTCCTTGACAGACACCTGACTGTGGGCAGATGAGCAGGAACTGCTGAAGGTGAGAGGCGGAGTGGCGGGTGGTTGAGAGGGGGCAAGGAGGACAGCAGTGGTTGACGTGGCTGAAGATGCTTGACCAGGAGGAGGATGGTGGCTTTGAGTTTGTGTGCTGCTTGTACTTGTGTTGATGCCATAGGCGTTTGTGATGTGAGATCATGTGCCTTCGCAAAGCAGTTGTACCTAAGTGGGTGTTGGACTTCCCACGACTCAGTTTTTATTTTGGCACAGGTTGCAAATGGCATCGCTGTTATCAGAGGCAGACACACAAAAAAAATGCCACACTGCTGAGCTTTGCAATGACGGCATTCTGGTGGTGGCAACAGCATGCGTTGATTGGCGTGCTGTCTGGCTGACCCCGGGTGCCGATACATGCTGTCTGACTGTGCCACTAGCTCCTTGCGACGACCTCTCCCTGCTTCCAACTCGTCTCCTCCTCCTCTCTGTCTCCCCATCTGAACTTTCCCCCTGTTCTTCTTCTCTTCGAGCGGGCACCCACGTGACATCCACGGATACATCGTCATCATCAACCGCTTCACTTGTATCTGACAACTCAGCAAAGGAAGCAGCAGCGGGTACAACATCATCATCATCATCACACCGTACGTTCATGTGTGTAATGCTGCCTGACTGAGACATATCCCTGTTATCTACATACTCTGGCACTAATAGTTGCGCATCACTCATTTCTTCCAACTGATGTGTAAATAACTCCTCTGACAGATCAAGTGAAGCGGCTGTGGTGCTAGTGTTGGTGGTGGCGGCGGGTGGGCGAGTAGTAACTTGAGAGGTGCCCGAAGCTGAGCTGGAGGAGGATGGTGCGTCAAGGTTCCCAGCGGAAGCTGTAGAAGATTGGGTGTCCTGTGTAAGCCAGTCAACTATGTCCTCAGAATTTTTCGAGTTCAGGGTACGTGGCCTCTGAACACTGGGCATTATTCTAGGGCCAAAGGAAATCACAGCACCACGACCACGACGGCCCCTGAGGGGTGGCCTGCCTCTGCCTGTCTTTTTTTTTTAGATTAGTGGTACTATGCGTGCAAGGTACTGTGCCACCCTATATGAGTGGTGGGCAGTGGCCACAGTACAGTCTGTGGGCCTGACACACACTGGCAGGCAACTGCAATTATATTACAAAGAAAAAATTTAATGACTTTTTTATCTGCAAGGTACTGTGCCACCCTATATGAGTGGTGGGCAGTGGGCACAGTACAGTCCGTGGGCCTGACACTCACTGGCAGGCAACTGCAATTATATTACAGAGGAAAAATTAAATGAATTTTTTAACAGCAAGGTACTGTGCCACCCTATATGAGTGGTGGGCAGTGGGCACAGTACAGTCTGTGGGCCTGACACTCACTGGCAGGCAACTGAAATTATATTACAGAGGAAAAATTTAATGACTTTGTTATCTGCAAGATACTGTGCCACCCTATATGAGTGGTGGGCAGTGGGCACAGTACAGTCTGAGGGCCTGATACTCACTGGCAGGCAACTGCAATTATATTACAGAGGAAAAATTTTATGAATTTTTTAACAGCAAGATGCTGTACCACCCTTTATGAGTGGTGGACAGTGGGCACAGTACAGTCTGTGGGCCTGACACTCACTGGCAGGCAACTGCAATTATATTACAGAGGAAAAATTAAATGACTTTTTTATCTGCAAGGTGCTGTGCCACCCTATATGAGTGTTGGGCAGTGGGCACAGTACAGTCTGTGGGCCTGACACTCACTGGCAGGCAACTGAAATTATATTACAGAGGGAAAATTAAATGAATTTTTTAACAGCAAGATGCTGTGCCACCCTATATGAGTGGTGGGCAGTGGGCACAGTACAGTCTATGGGCCTTACACTCACTGGCAGGCAACTGCAATTATATTACAGAGGAAAAATTTAATGACTTTGTTATCTGCAAGATACTGTGCCACCCTATATGAGTGGTGGGCAGTGGGCACAGTACAGTCTGAGGGCCTGATACTCACTGGCAGGCAACTGCAATTATATTACAGAGGAAAAATTTTATGAATTTTTTAACAGCAAGATGCTGTACCACCCTTTATGAGTGGTGGACAGTGGGCACAGTACATTCTGTGGGCCTGACACTCACTGGCAGGCAACTGCAATTATATTACAGAGGAAAAATTAAATGACTTTTTTATCTGCAAGGTGCTGTGCCACCCTATATGAGTGTTGGGCAGTGGGCACAGTACAGTCTGTGGGCCTGACGCTCATTGGCAGGCAACTGCAATTATATTACAGAGGAAACATTAAATGAATTTTTTAACAGCAAGGTGCTGTGCCACCCTATATGAGTGGTGGGCAGTGGGCACAGTACAGTCTGTGGGCCTGACACTCACTGGCAGGCAACTGCAATTATATTACATAGGAAAAATTTTATGAATTTTTTAACAGCAAGGTGCTGTGCCACCCTATATGAGTGGTGGGCAGTGGGCACAGTACAGTCTGTGGGCCTGACACTCACTGGCAGGCAACTGCAATTATATTACAGAGGAAAAATTAAACAACTTTTTTATCTGCAAGGTACTGTGCCACCCTATATGAGTGTTGGGCAGTGGGCACAGTACAGTCTGTGGGCCTGACACACACTGGCAGGCAACTGCAATTATATTACAGAGAAAAAATGTAATTACTTTTTTTATCTGCAAGGTACTGTGCCACCCTATATGAGTGGTGGGCAGTGGGCACAGTACAGTCTGTGGGCCTGACACTCACTGGCAGGAAACTGCAATTATATTACAGAGGAAAAATGTAATGACTTTTTTTGTCTGCCACCCTATATTAATTTAGCAGCAGCAGCACTCTCCCTGCTCTAACTAACACTGTAGCTTCAGAATGAATCTAAGAGGGCTGCCGTCCTTGCTTTTTTAGAGGA
Organism: Bufo bufo; assembly: GCF_905171765.1. Classification (NCBI taxonomy): domain Eukaryota; kingdom Metazoa; phylum Chordata; class Amphibia; order Anura; family Bufonidae; genus Bufo; species Bufo bufo. Next base: position 517,565,246 of record NC_053390.1, on the reverse strand, counting down.
GGTGGGAGGGTCTGGGAGGGAGGGTATGCTGATTGGCTGGAATGTGTCTGCTAGGGTGACCACATTTCCAAACTGCCATTCAGGGACACCCGCCCCGGCCCCCCCGCACCCATGTCCACTCCCCAAAAAATATGATTTTTGATACTTTTTTAAAAAAATTAAGTCACTTAGTGACAGCGGCGTACTTTGTACTTACGCTGGCAAGTTCATTGCATCGAAGTTATGCTTGAGATTGCTATAAACATAACTGCCTGTGCATTGTTCAGTAATTTGTGATTGTGCCCTGCACACAATCACTGGCTACCTAAAACAGGTCATATTTTTAATGTGTTAGACATCTCTTAATCCCCTTTTATAGAGAGGGGGATCTGTGGATGACACTGCTATGGGGGGGATCTGTGGATGCCACATACCGTATATAGCATCTTATGCTATATGTGTCATCCCCAGATCCACCCCATGACAGTGTCATCCCCATTTCCCCCTCCATAACAGTGTCATCCACAGATCTCCCTCCCTATAACAGTGTCATCCACAGATCTCCCTCCCTATAACAGTGTCATCCACAGATCTCCCTCCCTATAACAGTGTCATCCACAGATCTCCCTCCCCGCCTCTCACAGGAGTGTACATATATAAAAAAAAGCATATTTCACATGAACACTTACAGTTACTTGGCTTGGCCCTTGGGGATCTCGGACGCCACTTCAACACTTTGGCCGGGGGCTCGGCGGAGCTGATGTTGTGTTTTATCCTAATGAGAAAGATTTCATAATAAGGATTTGGAGAAGGGGCAGAGGGATAGCAGAGCAGGGAGAGGCTGGTGCTGCTACTAGGGGGTCATACCATGGGGGAGTAATAAAACCCACCATAATGCCCCCCAGTAGAAAGAATTCTCTTTATAATGTGCAAAACATACCCCCTTGTAATGCCCCCAGTTGAGCTAATGTCCCCCATAATGTGCCAGTATAAAATACCCCTATATAGTGCCCCAGTAAATGGCTCCATAGTGCTCCTCTCCCCCCTTCCTGCTAGTGCCCCCCATAATGTACCAGTATAAAATGCCCCATATATCGTGCCCCAGTAGATGCCCTCAGTGTCCCCCATAATTTGCAAGTATAAAATACCCCTTCTTAGTGCCCCCCGTAGATGACTCCATAGTACTCCTGTCTCCCCTTCTCCATAGTACCCACCATAATGTGTCCCAGTATAAAATGCTACTGTACAGAGCCCCCCATATAAAACACCCCTTCTTTGTGGCCTCAGTAGATGCCCCTATAGTGCCCACCAATAATGTGCCAGTAATAAGTGCCCTCAATAACGTGCCACTGCCAGTAACAAGAGCCCCCCAATGTGCCAGTAACAAGAGCCCCATCACGTGCCAGTAATAAGCCCCCCATCACGTGCCAGTAATAAGCCCCCCATCACGTGCCAGTAATAAGCCCCCCATCACGTGCCAGTAATAAGCCCCTCATCACGTGCCAGTAATAAGCCCCCCATCACGTGCCAGTAATAAGCCCCCCATCACGTGCCAGTAATAAGCCCCCCATCACGTGCCAGTAATAGGCCCCCCCATTACGTGCCAGTAATAAGCCCCCCCATTACGTGCCAGTAATAAGCCCCCCATTACGTGCCAGTAATAAGCCCCCCATTACGTGTCAGTAATAAGCCCCCCCATTACGTGCCAGCAATAAGCCCCCCATTACGTGCTTGTAATAAGCCCCCCATTACGTGCCAGTATTAAGCCCCCCCATCACTTGCCAGTATTAAGCCCCCCATGATGTGCCAGTATTAAGTCCCCCCATCATCATGTGCCAGTATTAAGCCCCCCCATCATCATGTGCCAGTATTAAGCCCCCCCATCATGTGCCAGTATTAAGCCCCCCCATTGTAATAAGCCCCCCCATTGTAATAAGTCCCCCCATTGTAATAAGCCCCCCCAATGCCAGTAACACTATTGTAAAAAAAAAAAACAACAAAAAAAAAACACTTATACTTACCTCAGTGTCAGCGATGCGATGCAGACTCTTCCTGTGTCCCGCGCTGTAAGGCTCGGGCGGTGCGATGACGTCATCGCCCCGCCTTCGCCGGCCTCTGATAGGCTGCCGGCCTAGCGCCTGCAGCCTATCAGAGGAAGGGGAAGGGACACGCCTCTCCCTCCCCTGCACCTCCGCTGGCACAGGCAGATTACTAAGGAGATGAGCGCAATGGAAGCGCTCATCTCCCTGTGCCCGGCGGCGGCGGCTCACTTGGGGGGGCATTTTAGTTGGGGGGGCACATGGGGGGGCACAGCATGATGTAGGGGGGGCCGTGGCCCCCCCCTGGCGACGCCACTCAAATCCAGTCTGGCAGGCAGTTGATTCCGGGACTCTCTATTGTCCCGGTTTGAAGGCTCCCGGGACACGGGACAAAAACGTAAATTACGGGACGATCCCGGGCAAACCGGGACACGTGGTCACCCTAGTGTCTGCTGACTGTGAGGTACAGGGTCAAAGTTTGCTCAATGATGACGTATAGGGGGCGGACGCGAACAAGCGATGTTCGCTGGGAACTGTTCGCCGACGAATAGTTCGGTACATCTCTATTGAGGGCCTGCTGCTGAGCTGACCATCGAAAAAATTATGATTGAGGGCCTGCTGCTGAGCTGAGAAGGACGAGAAAAGGAATATTGAACCATATACCCTTTTTTGTGGTGGAAGGGGAGCATGGGAATACAGTGTATTCAATACACCATAAAAGCCACATTTAGAGTGCCTTTATGTTCAGCCGCATTCCTCAGGTGGAGTAGAGAAGTCAGGGGCAATCCAGGCCTTGTTGACAGCATTTTCAGTTGACAGTTGGATGCGCTTATCAGTTATGCCTGTCCCCAGCAGCACTAAATACCCGCTCTGACAAAACGCTGGCGGCAGGGCAGGCCAGAACCTCCAAGGCGTAGAGCACCAGTTCGTGCCATGTGTCCAGTTTGGACACCCAATAGTTGTAAGGCACAGAGGGATCATTGAGGATGCTGACACAGTCTGCTACGTACTCCTTCACCATCTTCTAAAACTTTTCTCTCCTTGTGACACTAGGCCGCGCATCAGGTTAAGTTTGCTGGCGGGGTGTCATGAAACTATCCCAGGCCTTGGAGAGTGTTGCCTTACCTCTGTTGGAACTGCTGTGTGTTCCCCTTCTTCTCCCCTCCTCGGTTGCCCAAGGAACTACATACTCTGCTGCCAGCGTTGTCAGCTGAAAATTTTTGGAGCAATTTTTCCACAAGGACCTTCTGATATTGCACCATTTTGCTATTCCTCTCCACCACAGGAATGAGAGATGAGAAGTTCTCTTTGAAGCGGGGGTCGACAAGGGTGAACAATCAGTAATCGGTGTTGGCCAAAATGCGTATAACGCGAGGGTCACGGGAAAGGCAGCATAACATAAGGTCAGCCATGTGTGCCAGAGTCCCAACAAACAAGACTTCGCTGTCCTCATCAGGAGGATGACTCTCAATCTCCTCATCCTCTTCCTCCTCTTCGGCCCATCCACGCTGAACATATGGAATAAACCTGCTATGGATACTACCCTCTGTAGCAGAGGCAACCGCATCCTGCTCCTCATCATCATCATCCAATTTACGCTGAGAAGACGAACGGAGGGTGGTCTGCAGGGCCGGCGCCACCAGTAAGGCGAACTAGGCAGTCGCCTAGGGCGCCATTTAGCAGGGGGCTGAGCCTGAGCGGCTGAGGCTGAGCGCTTTGCCGCTCTAAGAATCTCCGGCCGCCGGCGCCGCTCAGTGCTGACTGCTCTGCTGTCGTCTGACTGAGTGACTAACTGCGTCTGCTGCTGTGCTAGCTTACGTGGCTGGCTGTGGCTGCTGGGCTGCTGAGGGTGGAGCGGAGGCGGAGCTCTGCCGCCCTCCCTGAATGATCTTGATCTGGACTGAACCCCCTGACCCCTCCCACCCTTGAGCACGTCACGTGACGCAGAGAGAGGGGTGGAGCGATTCAGGCTGCACACTGAGCAGCAGCCGAGCAGCCAGCCAGCCACAGCCACGGTCCAGCAGTCCCACCACCAGCAGTTTGCCTCCCCCGACCCCCAGTGCGGCAGCAGCGGCGGCAGTGCCTAAATTGCCTTCTCCTAGTTCTGGGACAGAACAGAAGTGGGCTCCAGACCATCCTACCTGGATTGGAGTGCAGGACAGGTGCAGCTGCTTTCTTCTTCCCCAGGACGGACCCCAGGGCGACATTGGTCACGGTGAATGGTGTACTTACTACCGTGTGTTTATCTCCAGGACCAGTCCCCAGAGCCAGACTGCAGCCAGAGATGAGAGACCAGCTCATCTCATTGTCCTGGACTGGTAAGTAGTCAGTAGACAATGCAATATGTTTATTATTTACTGTATTTTTTGCCTTATAAGACGCACTTTTCCCCCCCTAAAAGTGGGGGGGAAATGGCCGTGCGTCTTATAAAGCGGATTGCGGATACTTCGCTGGCCAGCGAAGTATCAGTGTGGAGGGAGGAGGCGGGGACACTCATGGCGGGGCCCGGTGCAGTGACTCTACTCTAATACACCGGGCCCCGCAGCTGCTAAGTACATTCAATCCGAATGGGTCTGCAATTACTGTACTGTATTTACTGTAGTACCTTATGTATAGCATTAAGATGGCACTGACCGTCAGCTCCCTCGGTCATGCGCCGCCTGCCGCAGTTCCCTCCTCATGCGCCGCCTGCCCGTCTGCCTGTTCATTCATAAAGTGAGATAAGCAGGCAGGCGGCGCATAAGGAGGGAGCTGCCGGTCTGCTCCGTCTTAATGCTATACATAAGGTACTACAGTAAGTACAGTACAGTAATTGCCGACCCATTCGGATTGAATGTACTTAACAGCTGCGGATGGGGCCTGGTGTATTAGAGTAGAATCACTGCAACGGGCCCCACCATGAGTGTCTCCGCCTCCTCCCTTCACACTGATGCATCTGATGGGGGATCTGTAGATGACACTTATGGGGATCTGTGGATGACATAAGTGTCATCCACAGATCCTCCCATAACAGTGCGTCATCCACAGATCCTCCCATAACAGTGCGTCATCCACAGATCTCAGTGAAGCCGGGGGGGCGCGGCAATTTTTATCTTGCCTAGGGCGGCAAAAATCCTTGCACCGGCCCTGGTGGTCTGGCTATCACCCTGTGTACTGTCCCCCATTTCCACCTCATCCTCCGTTGTGAGCAGCGAGCGTTTCAGTAGACACAGAAGTGGGATGGTTACGCTGATAATAGTGGCATCGCCGCTCAGCATCTGTGTTGATTCCTCAAAGTTGCGTAAAACCTCACAGAGGTCAGACATCCATGCCCACTCGTCACTTGTGAAGAGCGGAAGCTGAATGGAAAGGCGGCGACCCTGTTGCAGCTGGTATTCCACTACTGCACTCTGCTGCTCACAAAGCCTGGCCAACATGTGTAACGTGGAGTTCCAGCGTGTGCTCACATCGCACAACAGTCGGTGACCTGGCAATTGCAAGCGTTGCTGCAGCATTGCCAGACCGGCGGCAGCTGTAGATGACTTTCGGAAATGGGCACACGCGGCGCACCTTTATCAGTAGCTCAAGCAAATTGGGTTAGGTTTTGACAAACCGCTGAACCACTAAGTTGAACACGTGGGCTAGTCATGGTATGTGTGTGAGCTTGCCGAGCTCCAAAGCTGCCACCAAGTTACGGCCATTATCAGACACAACCATGCCTGGTTGTAGGTTGAGTGGCGAGAGACACAGCTCAGTATGGCCTCTTACACTGCCACAGCTCTGCGGTGGTGTGCTGTTTGTCACCTAAACATATTAGTTTAAGCACGGCCTGTTGCCGCTTCCCTACTGCAGTGCTACACTGCTTCCAGCTACTGACTGATGGCTGACTGGTGCTGCAAGATGATATGTCAGAGGTGGAAGTGGAGGAGGAGGTGGAGGAGGAGAAGGGGGGGTTGCAGCCACTAATGTAGGTGTTGACGGAAATCCTGATGGAAGTAGGGCCACAATCCTTGGCGTCGGTAACACCTGTGCCATCCCAGGGTATGACTCGCTCACAGCCGCCACAACATTCACCCAGTGTGCCGTCATGGAAATGTAGCATCCCTGGCCACGAACACTTGTCCATGTGTCAGTCGTTAAGTGGACCTTCCCAATAACTGCGTTGGTCAGGGCACGGGTGATGTTACGGGACACATGCTGGTGTAAGGCGGGGACGGCACACCTGGAAAAATAGTGGCGGCTGGGGACTGAGTATCTAGCTACCGCCGCCGCCATCAGGCTGCAGAAAGCCTCAGTGTCTACAAGCCTAAATGGCAACATTTCCAGGGCCAGCAATTTGGAAAAGTGTGCATTTAGTGCTATGGCCTATGAGTGCGTGGCTGTGTATTTGCGCTTTCATTCAAAAGCCTGGGGTATGGACATCTGTACGCTGCGCTGGGACACATAAGTGGATGTGCTAGCTGATGGTGCTTGCAAAGGTCCAGTTGCAAGGCGGGAGGCATCCGGGCCTGCGTCTTGGACAGGGGATTGGCCAGCATGTAACACAGTGGAAGAGGAGGCAGTGGTGTGACCCACAGACACTGATTGTGGACCCAGGCATTCGGCCCACCTATTAGGGTGCTTTGATGCCATGTGGCGGATCATGCTGGTGGTGGTGAGGTTGCTAGTGTTCACGCCCCTGCTCATTTTGGTATGGCACAGGTTGCAAATGACAATTCTTTTATCGTGCAAGGGAGATTGCTGTAAGCGGGTGCTCTGGGGAACAGTTGCAGGCCTGTTTGGTGTGGCCCGCCTTCTCCCTTTTGCCACCCCACTGCCTCTTCCAGCCTGTTGCGGTGCTGCGGATCCCTCCCCATCTGTACTGCTGTCCTCGCTCGGCTTTCCAGGTTGGGTCAGTGATTTCATCGTCCACCACCTCCTCTTCCACTTCCTCACTCTTATCATCCTCCTGACTTGTTGACCTAACAACAACCTCACTTATTGACAACTGTCTCATCCTCATCATCAACGTCTTGAGACACTAATTGCCGTTGACTTATTGGCAACTGTGTCTCATCATCATCATCCACCTCGTGAAACACAGATTGTCGTTTCCCATCGTCATCTTGTGACGTGACTGTGTATGCTCAAGAGTTTGGGCATCAGTGCACACAATCTCCTCATGTTCCTCTTCAAGCGGGATTGGCGAGAGGCCCAAATCAAGGAATGGCGATGAAAAGAGCTCCTCGGAATATCCAAGTGTGGGATCACTTGTTTGGCAAGACTCTCCATGGTGGGAGGAAGGAGGATCAGGGTGAGGATTCTGCTGACCAGACTCTTGGCTACTGAGACTGGCCTTTGTGAAAGACAGGGTAGTGCTTAACCGACTGGGAGCATTATCTGCTGCAATCCAACCGACCACCTGGTCGCACTGGTGTGACTTCGAGAGTGGTGTCCTGCGCCACCCTGCAAACTGGGACATGAAGCTAGGTATCGTGGATGAGTGTGTTTTTTGTGCTCTGGCAGCAGGCACAGTTTCACCGCGCCCAGGGTCACGGCCTCTGCGTGCACCATCAGCAGCACGGCCACTTCCCAGTCCCTTACTGCTCGCCTTCTGCATATTATATGGTATATATGCTTGCAAGTATGTCACACGTACAGTAGCGCAGGTAATGTCGCTGCCACCAGCAGCAATAAAATTAGACTGAATGTCACTGATATTTTTGATGCGCAAACGTCATACAGGAGATGTAGCGCAGGTAATGTCGCTGTCACCAGCGGTGAAAAAATTGAACTGAATGTCACTGATATTTATGATGCGCAACCGTTATACAGGAGATGTAGCTCCGGTAATGTCGCTGCCACCAGCAGAGAAAAAATTTGACTGAATGTCACTGATATTTATGATGCGCAAACATTATACAGGAAATGTAGCGCAGGTAATGTCGCTGTCACCAGCGGCTAATAAAAAATTACAGGGAATATCACTGATATTTATGATGCGCAAATGTTATACAGGAGATGTAGCGCAAGTAATGTCGCTGTCACCAGTGGCGAAAAAAATGAAACTGAATGTCACTGATATTTATGATGCGCAAACGTTATACAGGAGATGTAGTGCAGGTAATGTCGCTGCCACGAGCAGTGAAAATTTTTTACTGAATGTCACTGATATTTATGATGCGCAAACGTTATACAGGAGATGTAGCGCAGGTAGTGTCGCTGTCACCAGCGGCGAAAAAGTTTAACTGAATGTCACTGATATTTATAATGTGCAAACGTTATTCAGGAGATGTAGCGCAGGTAATGTAACTGTCCGCAGTGGACACCTTCTACGGAAATAGTACACTGGATGTCACAGATATTTTTAGAATGCGCACACGTTAAACAGGAGATGCAGCGCAGATAATGTCGCTGTCCGCAGCGTCTACGGAAAAAGTACACTTAATGTCACAGATATTTTTTATATGCGCACACGTTAAACAGGAGATATAGCTCAGGTAATGTCACTGTCCGCAGCGTCTACGGAAAAAGTACACTGGATGTCACAGATATTTTTAGGATGCGCAAACGTTATACAGGAGATGTAGTGCAGGTAATGTAACTGTCCGCAGCGGACACCGTCTACGGAAAAAGTACACTGGATGTCACAGATATTTTTAGGCTGAACACACGTTACACAGAAGATGTAGCGCAGATAATGTCGCTGTCTGCAGCGGCCAAACAATTGCAAGGTTGCGCTAAAAATATATATTGTTGCCAGATACAATAGTCCTTAAAAGGACTTTTGGTTTCTAATCGCACGCAATTTAGTGCAGGTTGCACTTAAAGTATATATGGCTGACAGACACAACTGATGACTTTTGGGTCTCTAACACCAACCCTGCCTAACCAAAATATAAAATTCAATTCCCTACACTATCTGTCCCTTCTATAGCACAGCGCTCCCTGACTAAGAGTGGCCGAACAACGTGTCATCGGGTGCTTTATAGCACCCGATGATGCGTTCCAGCCAGCCAATCACCGTAATGCCAGTAACCAATATGGCTATGGCATTACAGTCATTGGCAGTACTTACCTGCACGTTTATTGGCTGTGTAGCAGCCAACAAACGCGCAGAGAGGAGACTCGAGCACGCGCGGTGTTCGGCCAAGCATGCTCGATCATCACTTAGTTAGAAGGTGACCTGCTCCATTTATTCCTTTTTCCAGGCCTAGTGGCATATCCCACCAACCTACATTGTACGGTGTGGAGTTTTCCCCCACTCCTCATCGTAACAGTATGTCCAACATGGCCTCTCTATTTCTGCGTGCGGACGTGGGTGCAGCTTGTATCACCTTACGTTTCTGGCATACTTGCTTGTCCGCCGGAGGGAGGGTGAAAGGGGAGTTACCGGTAACGGCGCGGTTCTTAGTAACAGGTGTTGCCATAGTTGTGAACCGTGGCTTGTGTTGGTACTTCCCCTCATCCTTTCTCAGTTGTTCCTATCTCTTGTGCTTGTTGCTGGCAGCATTTCTTTGGTGTACTGGCTGTGTGCTGGTTGGGGAATGTTTACTGGCATCAGTCTGGAGTGGCAACGGTGTCTGAGATGGATGCGGTGTTCGGTGAAGTTTCTCCTGACTGCTTGTTGGCTGGCTGCCAGGGGCCTAGTTGGTGGTAGTTTTTTCTCCCCTTTGTGGTGGGTCCTCCATCTTTTTTCCCGTTATGTTTTGGGGAGGGCTTTGAGGGGAGGGAGTGTCACGGCTGTCTTATAGTCTGGTGGTACTGGACCGTGACACTTTAGCCGTGCATTCTTGTTGTTACACACTTCCCTTTTAGGTTGTTGTCCCTTCCAATTCTGGTGGGTATGGGGTTAAAGTGTGAGCAAGGTCGAGCTGGGTGTGGGCTCTTATAGTACTTGGGCTTGGAGCCTGAGTTTATTGGGACTTCAGCTTCTTGTAGAGCTGGAGTTATGCTGCCATCCTGGACCTTACCATCTGTCTAGTTTAAAGGGCCACCTTGTTGGACATAGATTGTCATCCCTTATGTGTCCTCCATTTTCCCTACCTTACCTGTGTTAATGTTTGGTGTGGGTTTATGTTCAGGGTGTGGTGTATGTTTTGTTGTTGTTTCATGTCTGGTCTTTTGGTGTTGTTCGACCAGCATTTATGCAAGACGTTTCCCTGTGTGTTGTGCCTCTGGTGACGGGGCTCCTGGGTTCCTCGGAGGGGGAACTGCATTGACCACGTGCCTGAGGAAGTGGGCTCCAGAGTTTTCCAGAGGGGGAACCACTAGTCAGTAGCACTTGTTGTTTCATCCAGTTGTGGCAGGTAAGTGCTGTTGTTTGCGCTGGGTGCTTACCTACCAATCTGGATTATGCTACTGTCTGTCCCTTTCCTTGTTGCTAGGCCTGCTGAGACTCCGGTTCTTCCGTGTCATGGATGAACAGGTCGTCTCCTAGCCCTGACATTATTACCAGGGATCATCTAAGTTTAGTAGGGCCAGATGTTCCGGGTATGAGCCCTCCCACCATTAGGGTTCGCTCATACAGTTAGGAGGTCAGGGCTAGGATTTAGGGATGTGTTAGAAGGTGACCTGCTCCCTTTATACCTGTTTCCAGGCCTAGTGGCATATCCCGCCAACCTACATTGTACAGTGTGGAGTTCCCCCCCCCCACTCCCCACCGTGACACCTCTACTGCACCCGCCCTTTTAACAGTGACTTCCACGGTACCCTGCTCCCTTAACAGTGACCTCCACAGTACCCTGCTGCCTTAACAGTGGCCTCCACAGCAGCTACCCTTTTAATAGTGAACTCCACAGTCCCCTGCACCCTTAATAGTAACCTCCATAGTACCCTGCCCCCTTAAGAGTCATGTGACCGTGTGTATGGGATAAGAGTGAATATCTCAGGAACGGTACACCCTAGAGGGCTGAGACCCAGTCTAAAACCTTCCTGGACACCTGATGTACCTATGTGCCAAATGTGGTCAAAATCATATTAAATCACACATAAGCTGTCTTATACTAAGAATGTCTTGCATTGTCTATAGCAACCAATCAGCGCTTATATTAATTACCTGTAGCAAAATAGAAGCTGAGCTGTGATTGGTTGCTATATGCAACCTGATAAATATCCAGGTTAACTGCCAAAACAGCCAACAGACAATGGCTCCTGTATTTTTTGTCAAATAGTCTATGACATTCCCCGAGTCACAGGAGGTGGCTGTCCAAAATTTTGTGATTGTAAATGTGACAGTGCGGATTCCTTTAGCGGACATACATAGGTCAATACATACATTCAGCTTTATATATTAGATTATTATTATGAATTTCCTTTAAAAAGTTGTAAAAAATTCTTCACAAATCGATCAAAATGGCATCTACCATTTAACAAATCAGAATAGAAGGAAGATGAAAAAGAAGGTTCGCATGACCTCATCCCAGTCAGCTTTGCCCATAATGCCTTGCAGTCACGCTCAGCCAATCAGTGGACATGTCATAGGTAGAGTTGAGCGGACACCTGGATGTTCGGGTTCGGCAGGTTCGGCCGAACTTGAAAAAAAAAATCGGGTTCGGGACCCGAACTTGACCCCGAACCCCATTGAAGGAACTTTTGAGCACTAAAATGGCTGTAAAAATGTCATGGAAAGAGCTAGTGGGCTGCAAAAGGCAGCAAAATGTGCTTAAGAGCATGGCAAATGCTCTGCAAACAAATGTGGATAGGGAAATGAATTAAAAAAACATAAAAGACTTTAAAAAAATAAAAATTTGGAATGATGTAGGAGGAAGAGGTTGAGGAGGCGGTGAATGGGTGGATGTGGCCGTGCAGGCTCACTTGGCGGTCTAGGTGGAAGGCGGCGAAGGAGGAATAGGTAGCCAACACAGATGTGTGTTATTTAGCATTTTTACATAGGGGTATCCCCCAAAATATTGGGACATATAAAAAAAAAAAAGGAATAAGTGCACTTGAGTACAAGGATGAATGGCTGAGGCTGTTAGAACTGTCTATTCTGCACAAGGTATAGACAAGTCGTGAGGGATCCAAGCCTGGTTCATTTTAATGAACTTGAGCTTGTCCACGTTGGCTGTGGACAGGCGGCTGCGTCTGTCTGTAATGACGCCTCCTGCCGTGCTAAATACACGTTCAGAGAGTACACTGGCTGCAGGGCAGGCCAGCACCTCCAAGGCATACAGGGCAAGCTCTGGCCATGTGGACAATTTGGAGACCCAGAAGTTGAATGGGGCAGAACCATCAGTCAGTATGTGTAGGCGTGTGCACAGGTACTGTTTCACCATGTTGTTCAAATGCTGCCTCCTGCTAACACGCTCCATATCAGCAGTTGGGGCCGGTTGTTGCGGCGAGGTGACAAAGCTTTTCCACATGTCAGCCATGCTAACCCTGCCTTCTGAGGTGCTGGCGCTGATACAGCTGCGTTGGCGACCTCTTCCTCCTCCCCTGCCTTCGCCTTGTGCTTCCACTTGTCCCCCGGCGTCAGTCGGGAATGCTCTCAGAAGCGCGTCTACCAGCGTGCGCCTGTAATCGCGCATCTTCCGATCACGCTCCAGTGAGGGAATTAAGGACGGTACATTGTCTTTGTAACGGGGATCCAGCAGGGTGACCACCCAGTAGTCAGCACACGTTAAAATGTGGGCAACTCTGCTGTCGTTGCGCAGGCACTGCAGCATGTAGTCGCTCATGTGTGCCAGGATGCCCAGAGGTAAGGACAAGCTGTCCTCTGTGGGAGGCGTATTGTCTGCGTCCTCCGTATCCCCCCAGCCACGCACCAGTGATGGGCCCGAGCTGCGTTGGATGCCACCCCGCTGTGAACATGCTTCATCCCCATCCTCCTCCTCCTCCTCCAGTAGTGGGCCCTGGCTGGCCAAATTTGTACCTGGCCTCTGCTGTTGCAAAAATCCTCTTTCTGAGCCACTTCTAAAAGACTGGCCTGAAAGTGTTAGAGTTGACCCCTCTTCCTCCTCCTCGTCTTGGGCCACATCCTCTTCCATGATCGCCCTAAGTGTTTTCTCAATGAGACATAGAAGTGGTATTGTAACGCTGATAACGGCATCATCGCCACTGGCCATGTTGGTGGAGTACTCGAAACAGTGCAACAGGGCACACAGGTCTCGCATGGAGGCCCCGTCATTGGTGGTGAAGTGGTGCTGTTCTGCAGTGCGACTCACCCGTGCGTGCTGCAGTTGAAACTCCACTATGGGCTGCTGCTGCTCGCACAGTCTCTCCAGCATGTGCAAGGTGGAGTACCACCTGGTGGGCACATCGCATATGAGGCGGTGAGCGGGAAGGCTGAAGTTACGCTGTAGAGCAGACAGCCGAGCGGCGGCAGGATGAGAATGCCGGAAGCGCGCACAGACGGCCCGCACTTTATGCAGCAGCTCTGACATGTCGGGGTAGTTGTGAATGAATTTCTGCACCACCAAATTCAGCACATGCGCCAGGCAAGGGATGTGCGTCAAACCGGCTAGTCCCAGAGCTGCAACAAGATTTCGCCCATTATCGCACACCACCAGGCCGGGCTTGAGGCTCACTGGCAGCAACCACTCCTCAGTCTGTTGTTCTATACCCCGCCACAACTCCTGCGCGGTGTGGGGCCTGTCCCCCAAACACATCAGTTTCAGAACGGCCTGCTGACGTTTACCCCTGGCTGTGCTGAAGTTGGTGGTGAAGGTCTGTCACTGACCGGATGAGGAGGTGGTAGAAGATGAGGAGGAAGCCGAGGAGGGAACAGGAGGCAAAGAATGATGCCCTGCGATCCTTGGCGGCGGAAGGACGTGCGCCAAACAGCTCTCCGCCTGGGGCCCAGCCGCCACTACATTTACCCAGTGTGCAGTTAGGGAGATATAGCGTCCCTGGCCGTGCTTACTGGTCTACGTATCTGTGGTTAGGTGGACCTTGCCACAGATGGCGTTGCGCAGTGCACACTTTATTTTATCTGATACTTGGTTGTGCAGGGAGGGCACGGCTCTCCTGGAGAAGTAGTGGCGGCTGGGAAAAGACGAACTGTGGGACAGCAAGGGACATGAGCTGTTTGAAGCTGTCCGTCTCCACCAGCCTGAATGACAGCATTTCAAAGGCCAGTAGTTTAGAAATGCTGGCATTCAGGGCCAGGGATCGACGGTGGCTAGGTGGGAATTTACGCTTTCTCTCCAAGGTTTGTGAGATGGAGGGCTGAACGCTTCCGTGTGACATGGTGGAGATGCTTGGTGACGGAGGTGGTGGTGTTGGTGGCACATCCTCTGTATGCTGGGCGGCAGGTGCCAACGTTCCTCCAGAGGCAGAGGAAGAGGCCGAGGCAGCAGCAAAAGAGGGAGTTTCTTGGTTTTGAAGGTGCTTACTCCACTGCAGCCCGTGTCTCGCATGTAGATGCCTGGTCATGCAGGTTGTGCTAAGGTTCAGAACGTTAATGCCTCGCTTCAGGCTCTGATGGCACAGCGTGCACACCACTCGGGTCTTGTCGTCAGCACATTGTGTGAAGAAGTGCCATGCCAGGGAACTCCTTGAAGCTGCCTTTGGTGTCCTCGGTCCCTGGTGACGGTGGCGAGTAGCAGGCGAACTGTTTTGGCGATGGCTGCTCTGCTTTTGCACCCTGCTCCTACTTTTGCTACGCTGTTGGCTCAGTCTCACCACTGCCTCTTCCTACGAACTCTGAAAGTCAGTGGCACGACCTTCATTCCATGTGGGGTCTAGGACCTCATCGTCCCCTGCATCGTCTTCCACCCAGTCTTCCTCCCTGACCTCCTTTTTGATCTGCACACTGCAGAAAGACGCAGCAGTTACCACCTGTGTTTCGTCATCATCAGAGACATGCTGAGGTGGTATTCCCATGTCCTCATCAGGAAACATAAGTGGTTGTGCATTCTATGTCTTCCACCCCTGGGGAAGGGCTAGGTGGATGCCCTTGGGAAACCCTGCCAGCAGAGTCTTAAAACAGCATAAGAGACTGCTGCATGACTTGAGGCTCAGACAGGTTCCCCGATATGCACGGGGGTGATGTGACAGACTGATGGGCATGGGTTTCAGGTGCCACCTGTGCGCTTTCTGCAGAAGACTGGGTGGGAGATAATGTGAACGTGCTGGATCCACTGTCGGCCACCCAATTGACTAGCGCCTGTACTTGCTCAGGCCTTACCATCCTTAGAACGGCATTAGGCCCGACCAAATATCGCTGTCGATTCTGGCGGCTACTGGGACCTGAGGTAGTAGGTTCAGTAGGACGTGTAGCTGTGGCAGAACGGCCACGTCCTCTCCCTGCACCAGAGGCTCCACCATCACCACCACCACCACGACCATGACCGCGTCCCTTATTAGATGTTTGCCTCATAGTTAGCGTTCACAAAGCAAAGTAAAAAGTGGTTAAGTCTGTTAAAAATAATTAACTGCCAATAAAAATCCTGATGTAGGGTATTGCACTCAAATTTTTATTTTTTAACTCTATATGACAGCGGTATTTGTGGCCTAAATTTCACAGTAACTTATGCACGTCTAATCCCAGATGTGCAGTATATCAGAGGTTTTTTTCACCCCAGTAAGCACAAAGCCGTATTTATGGCCTAAATGTGACAGTCACTCATGCACGTCTAATCCCAGATGTGCAGTATATCAGAGGGTTTTTCCACCCCAGTAAGCACAAAGCCGTATTTCTGGCCTAAATTTGACACTCACTTATGCACGTCTAATCACAGATGTGCAGTATATGAAACAGATTTTTTTTTTCACCCCAGTAAGCGCAAAGCCGTATTTGTGGCCTAAATGTGACAGTCACTTATGCACGTCTAATCCCAGATGTGCAGTATATCAGAGGGTTTTTTCACCCCAGTAACCAAAAAGCCGTATTTCTGGCCTAAATGTGACACTTACACTTTATACATTTATATCTCTGCTTTTTGTGCAAAGAGCATCAACCACTTTAACCCCTTAAGGACTCAGCCCTATTTCACCTTAAGGACTTGGCCATTTTTTGCAAATCTGACCCAGTAACCAAAAAGCCATATTTCTGGCCTAAATGTGACACTCACTTATGCACGTCTAATCCCAGATGTGCAGTATATCAGAGGGTTTTTTCACCCCAGTAAGCACAAAGCCGTATTTATGGCCTAAATGTGACAGTCACTTATGCACGTCTAATCCCAGATGTGCAGTATATTAGAGGGTTTTTTCACCCCAGTAAGCACAAAGCCGTATTTCTGGCCTAAATGTGACACTCACTTATGCACGTCTAATCCCAGATGTGCAGTATATGAAACAGATGTTTTTTTTTCACTCCAGTATACCCCAGTATGAGAAAGCCGTATTTGTGGCCTAAATTTCACAGTCACTTATGCACGTCTAATCCCAGATGTGCAGTATATCAGAGGGTTTTTTCACCCCAGTAAGCAAAAAGCTGTATTTCTGGCCTAAATGTGACACTCACTTATGCACGTCTAATCCTAGATGTGCACTATATGAAACAGATGGTTTTTTTTCACCCCAGTATGCCCCAGTATGAGAAAGCCGTATTTGTGGCCTAAATTTCACAGTCACTTATGCACGTCTAATCCCAGATGCGCAGTATATCAGAGTGTTTTTTCACCCCAGTAAGCAAAAAGCTGTATTTCTGGCCTAAATGTGACACTTACACTTTATACATTTATATCTCTGCTTTTTGTGCAAAGAGCATCAACCACTTTAACCCCTTAAGGACTCAGCCCTATTTCACCTTAAGGACTTGGCCATTTTTTGCAAATCTGACCAGTGTCACTTTAAGTGCTGATAACTTTAAAACGCTTTGCCTTATCCAGGCCATTCTGAGATAGTTTTTTCGTCACATATTGTACTTCATGACACTGGTAAAATGAAGTAAAAAAAATTCATTTTTATTTATAAAAAAAATACCAAATTTACCAAAAATTTGTAAAATAAATTGCAAATTTCCAAGTTTCAATTTCTCTACTTCTATAATACATAGTAATACCTCCAAAAATAGTTATAACTTTACATTCTCCATATGTCTACTTCATGTTTGGATCATTTTGGGAATTACATTTTATTTTTTGGGGATGTTACAAGGCTTAGAAGTTTAGAAGCAAATCTTGAAATTTTTCTGAAATTTTCAAAAACCCAATTTTTAGGGACCAGTTCAGGTCTGAAGTCACTTTTAAGGCTTACATAATGGAAACCACCCAAAAATGACCCCATCTAAGAAACTACACCCTCAAGGTATTCAAAACTGAGTTTACAAACGTCGTTAACCCTTTAGGTGTTCCACAAGAATTTATGGAAAATAGAGATACAATTTAAAAATTTCACTTTTTGGGCAGATTTTCCATTTTAATAATTTTTTTCCAGTTACAAAGCAAAGGTTAACAGCCAAACCAAACTCAATATTTATGGCCCTGAATCTGTAGTTTACAGAAACACCCCATATGTGGTCGTAAACCGCTGTACAGGCACACGGCAGGGTGCAGAAGGAAAGGAATGCCATACGGTTTTTGGAAGGCAGGTTTTGCTGGACTGTTTTTTTTAACACCATGTCCCATTTGAAACCCCCCTGATGCACTCCTAGAGTAGAAACTCCCAAAAAAAGTGACCGCATCTAAGAAACTACACCCCTCAAGGTATTCAAAACAGATTTTACAAACATCGTTAACCCTTTAGGTGTTCCACAAGAGTTATTGGCAAATGGAGATGAAATTTCAGAATTTCAATTTTTTGGCAAATTTTCCATTTTAATCCATTTTTCCCAGTAACAAAGTAAGGGTTAACAGCCAAACAAAACTCAATATTTATGGCCCTGATTCTGTAGTTTACAGAAACACCCCATATGTGGTCGTAAACTGCTGTACGGGCACACGGCAGGGCGCAGAAGGAAAGGAATGCCATACTGTTTTTGGAAGGAAGATTTTGTTGGACTGTTTTTTTTTTACACCATGTCCCATTTGAATCCCCCCGATGCACCCCTAGAGTAGAAACTCCAAAAAATTGACCCCATTTTAGAAATTACAGTATTGTTGGTACTAGTTTAGGGTACATATGATTTTTGGTTGCTCTATATTACACTTTTTGTTAGGCAAGGTAACAAGAAATTTATCTGACAGGTTAGATCATGTGATATTTTATAGACCAGGTTGTCACGGATGCGGTAATACCTAATATGTATACTTTTTTTTTATTTATGTAAGTTTTACACAATGAAAAAATCATGTTTTAGTGTTTCCATAGTCTGAGAGCCATAATTTTTTCAGTTTTTGGGCGATTACCTTGGGTAGGGTATGATTTTTGCGGGATGAGATGACGGTTTTATTGGCACTATTTTGGGGTGTGTGTGACTTTTTGATCGCTTGCTATTACACTTTTTGTGATGTAAGGTGACAAAAAATTGCTTTTTTTTTACACCGTTTTTATTTTTATTTTTTTTACGGTATTCACCTGAGGGGTTAGGTCATGTGATATTTTTATAGAGCAAGTTATTACGGACGCTGCGATACCTAATATGTATACTTTTTTTTTAGATATGTAAGTTTTATATAATGATTTCATTTTTGAAGCAAAAAAAATCATGTTTTAGTGTTTCCATAGTCTGAGAGCCATAATTTTTTCAGTTTTTGGGAGATTACCTTGGGTAGGGTATGATTTTTGTGGGATGAGATGACGGTTTTATTGGCACTATTTTGGGGTGCATATGACTTTTTGATCGCTTGCTATTACACTTTTTGTGATGTAAGGTGACAAAAAATTATTTATTTAGCACAGGTTTTATTTTTTACGGTGTTCATCTGAGGGGTTAGGTCATGTGATATTTTTATAGAGCCGGTCGATACGGATGCGGTGATACCTAATATTTGTACTTTTTTTTTTATTTATGGAAGTTTTACACAATAATATCATTTTTAAAACAAAAAAAAAATCATGTTTTAGTATCTCCATATTCTGAGAGCCATAGTTTTTTCAGTTTTTGGGCGATTATCTTAGGTAGGGTCTCATTTTTTGCGGGATGAGATGACGGTTTGATTGGCACTATTT
Source organism: Bufo bufo (assembly GCF_905171765.1). Lineage (NCBI taxonomy): Eukaryota > Metazoa > Chordata > Amphibia > Anura > Bufonidae > Bufo > Bufo bufo. Next base: position 517,546,272 of record NC_053390.1, on the reverse strand, counting down.
TGGGGTGCATATGACTTTTTGATCGCTTGCTATTACACTTTTTGTTATGTAAGGTGACAAAAAATGGTTTATTTAGCACAGTTTTCTTTTTTTACGGTGTTTATCTGAGGGGTTAGTTCATGTGATATTTTTATAGAGCCGATACGGACGTGGCGATACCTAATATGTATGCTTTTTTTATTTATGTAAGTTTTACACAATAATATCATTTCTGAAACAAAAAAAATTATGTTTTAGTGTCTCCATATTCTGAAACAAAATCACAGAAATATAGTGACAAATATGGGAGAACTGCTCAAACCCCAAACACTGTAGTGTGTTTCTCATTGAGGGAGCAGTCCCACCGCATGTGGACTGCAGCAAACGACCATCCCCAGCAAAAAATGCGTACAATGGAGGATGCCGGCGCGGTCCACATGCACCACAAAGGCATCCTACACAAAACGGAGCATTGTGCGGATGAAAATATAATTAGATAAATCACAGAAAAAATGCACCAAACGGATATGCCACTGACTATACTAGCTAGTCATACAAGCAGATATTAAAAGCTGAGACTTTTGCCAATATATTCCTGTCAGGAACACATCGGAGCCCATCATGCACCACATCACGGTCTCTCAGCATGGCAAGGGTCCTACCACTACGCTAACTATGGTGTGAACACGGTCTGAAGGTGATGAAATCCAGCTCACAGCCAAGCTTCCACACAACCGCATAGCAGGACAACTAATGCAATGTGAATAAAGCAAGACTGTAAGCCACACCCATATCAGACCGTGTGATGGAGGTCACCAGGTGCAAAAGAATGTTTAAATGCCAGGTAAAGGCACATACACTACATATAAAACAAAATCACAGAAATATAGTGGCAAATATCGGGGAACTGCTCAAACCCCAAACACTGTAGCGTGTTTCTCATTGGGGGAGCAGTCCCACCGCATGTGGACCACAGCAAACGACCATCCCCAGAAAAAAATGCGTACAGCACGGTCTGATATGGGTGTGGCTTACAGTCTGGCTTTATTCACATGGCATTAGTTGTCCTGCTATGCGGTTGTGTGGAAGCTTGGCTGTGAGCTGGATTTCATCATCTTCAGACCGTGTTCAAACCATAGTTAGCGTAGTGGTAGAACCCTTGCCATGCTGAGAGACCGTGACGTGGTGCATGATGGGCTCCGATGTGTTCCTGACAGGAATATATTGGCAAAAGTCTCAGCTTTTAATATCTGCTTGTATGACTAGCTAGTATAGTCAGTGGCATATCCGTTTGGTGCATTTTTTCTGTGATCTCCATATTCTGAGCCATAGTTTTTTTTATTTTTTGGGCGATTGTCTCAGGTAGGGGCTTATTTTTTGTAGGATGAGGTGACGGTTAGATTGGTACTATTTTTGGTGGGCAAACACCTTTTTGATCGCTTGCTGTTGTACTTTTTGTGATGTAAGGTGACAAAAAAATGGTTTATTTAGCACAGTTTTTTTTTTTATGGTGTTCATCTGAGGGGTTAGGTCATGTGATATGTTTATAGAGCCGGTCGATTCGGATGCGGCGATACCTAATATGTCAACTTTTTTTTTCCCCCTATTTTTTACCAATTTATTTTTTACTTTATTTGGGGAAAATTACGTTTTTGTTTTATTTTTACTTGAAACTTTTAATTTTTTTGGGGGGGAAACTTTTTTTTTTACTTTATTTTTTGTCCCACTTTGGGACTTCAACTTTTGGGGGTCTAATCCCTTTTACAATGCATTCCAATACTTCTGTATTGGAATGCATTGGCTGTATGAGTAATACAGTGAGTATTACTCATACAGCTTCCGGCCTGTGAGATCCAGGGGGCTGGATCTCACAGGCTCGTCACCGGAAGGCAGCGCAGATGCTTAAGGAAGGCATCGCGCTGATTTCCATCCCATCGGGTCCCCACTACAGCCGCATGGGGACCCGATGGCACCTCCGATCACCGCTGCCGCATAAGGTAAAAGCCGCAAACCGCAGGTCTGAATTGACCTGCGGTTTGCGGCGATCGCCGAAACGGGGGGGCACGGGACCCCCCCGGCGTTGTGACAGGATGCCCGCTGAATGATTTCAGCGGACATCCTGTTCCGATCACCGCCCGCAGCGCCGCAATCTAGTTTTAAACTTAGGACGTACCGGTACGCCCTGGTTCCTTAAGGACTCGGCAAACATGGCGCACCAGTACGTCCTACGTCCTTAAGGGGTTAAACTAGGCATATTGCCTGTTAGGGTTGATTATGCGGACTAAAATGATGCCTTTCTTTTGTTTGTAGCCTGAACGGCTGCGGATATTTCGACTTTTATATGTATGCAAATGTGGTAGTTTAAGCACCAGGGGGCTGGCAAGAGCACTTGGAGCACCTCTACAGTTAGGTTCCTCAGTACTCAGTACAGTCCCCTCTCCCTTTGATTAACACTGCAATCCCTGGTTTCTTTTGACTTTCTTTTGACTTATGCCTTTAGCACCAATATTATTCCTCCTTGTAAATATCCTTGGAAATCATTGGTGTCAGCATGTTCAAGCAAAATCATGCAGGTTTGAAAAGGTAAAAACAATCACGTCTCAAAGTGACATTTTAATAGTAATAGCAAAGAAGTGACAATTCTAATAGTAAAATGACACTTAAACAAACATATAACATGAATACATTATTTTAATAATGGAGAATAATTGTCTGTTTCACATTAAGCCCCTTTGGAATTCTTGTTTCTAAGGTAAAAATTCACAGGATTACTACACCAATATACACAATGCTTCTTCTGAGGTCATGAAATTGTTTAGAACGCAAGAAGGCTCTTATTAAAATGTTTTAGTATCTAAACAACAGTGCGTACAAAAATACAGTTATCACAAGGTAAAAATACAAGGACCTACAAATACAATGCAAAAATAACAGTTTGAAAATAAAAGGGCTAAAAGAAGGAGAACTTAATATGTTACGAGACAGTAGAAGTCCAGTTGCCTGGGGGTAGCAGGAAAGTCAGCCAGTTCATCAAACAGGTTGTCCCCCAAAGAAATGAAAACTTGCTACACTGACACATGCACCTCAAGAAGGTCTGCAGATGCCCACACAACCTCCCTGCCTGTGATGTCAAGACTGAGGTTAGTTTTATGAGGTCAGTTCTTGGCTCAGAATCTGTCCACTAAGATAACTTCTCCCGTTGGCATCATAGCAACGCCATACTACTTTCATCCAAACTGTCATAATATTATGCACACATGCATATGAAACATAAAGGGGTTAGAGATATTATGGGGTACATTCTTTAATTACCCCCACTTGCAGAGCCCTGATTGAGGTGATGTTCACAAAGGTGATGAAGGTGGATGGCCTGATTCCAATCCTGAGCAGCACACAGGCAAGTTATAAATTAGGTCTAGTATTTTGTTGATGAATCTTCATCTGTATGGGTTTTGATACATGACCCCCTACTGCAGGTCATGGTATCCTCTACCAAATGGCTGCACAACGACTAGGGGCTCTGAGGACATCTCAAAGGCTATGATAAGGCTTATTATGTGCAATCTCCTGTGTGTGAAGGTGTTCTGCTCCCCTGGATTTGTGTATACAGACCTAGTGTTCTGGTTTTGGGAATAAGGCATCAATGATTTTCTGGCCAGCCTCAAGAATGTCAGGGGGGAGGAGGGGGTTCTACTGCTCTGATATCTACAAATTATTTTGCTATCTATATCACCACAGTGTACATAGCAGGCAGAAGTCAAAAGGCAGAGACAGAAAGCAGTCCAGATTAAATCCATCGAGAAGTTGAACAGTTGGCATGTGCCTATCACTAAGGTTGGCCGCTATAGACAGCCTGGCAGTAGTGAGGCAAGGAGAGCAAACTTAGCCATAAGTAGGCACATTGGCCAAAGCCTCATTATAATAACCATATGCATAACTTGCTGTATAGATTATAAAAATATGCAAAATGTACCATGCTGTTCATTGTAGGTAAACATGCATTTTAATCAGTTCACGACCAGACACATTTTTTCATTTTTTTTGCTAGTACATGTGGCTTTGTTTGGTTATTTAAAACTTTTTTTGTTTTTTTCTTTTCTGTGGCATAGGTCATTTCTTTCATGTTATTTTATTTTAGTATTTCCTGGTTTGATTTTTTTTATACAAAATGTAAAAATAGTTTGTTTTTCACTTTTTTTTTTACAGTGTACCCATTTTCAAATGTATTTATTAATATAATAAAATGTTGCTTTGGATTTATTTGTCATGTTAAACATTGCGCCCACCAGTATAGTCTTTATGATTGCTTTGAATAAATCAGAATAGTGCATACTTCTCATGTCTGTCTATCCAACTCACATTCCACTACTGGCTGAGTCAATCACATGCAATCTAAGAAGCTGCTTCCAAGGTGACTATTGTGGGCTGCCTACCTACTACACAGGTTGCACATAGGGTATGTCTGTTCCTGAACAGTCCTCTAAAATGCGTTTGTCACTATTTGCATAGTAAGACGCATACAGTATAAGTCTGTCTGGTGCTGCCCTCTACTGTGCTCTTGTATATTAACAGAACATTATAATCTTACTTATGTTTTAAATTATAATTTATGTATAATATCTATGTATAATACAATATTCTGTAAAATATTACATATAATTACATCTACATAATCAGCCTGTTGTGAAAGATCACAAAACGGGCACTGGACATGGAGCAGAGTTGGCACAACCCACAGACTCTGCCGAACTATATACAGATTTCCAACCTGTGAATTTATTGTTTTCTTTCCATTACTAGGAACTCCTTACAATGACATCATGATTTAGATAACAAAGTGTTTTTTCTCTTACTTCACACTAATGACATTGGGTGTATCTGTACATCTGTCTATGGCAGTGGTTCTCAACCTTTCTAAAGCCGTGACCCCTTAATGTCATTTGTATTAAGGCCTGAGGGAGACTCCTGTTTGTCTTTCCTTTTGGAGGAACAGGTTGTCTCATTCCTGACATTAGTACCAGGTTCCTATAGGGTGAGTTAGGACACTAGGTATTCCTGTGTATAAACTCACCGACCTCTGGGGTCTGTTCATACTGGTAGTTAGTCAGGACTTTAATTAGGGTTTTACTAGGAGGTGTCCATCTCCTTTCCCTAGTTTTCAGGCCTTATTCCCTCACCCCTTTCCCTCCTATGTTTGGTGTGGTGTTTTCCTCCCACACCCAAACGGGACACAGGGTCACAGGCCGTTCGCTATGCTGTCACTCCTGCACAGCGCTTACATAGCGCTGTGCAGGATTCAGTACAGGCTTTACATAGAAGCCTGAACACTGCAGAGACTGACGGCCAGACAGCGGTCCCGTACATGCGCGCTAGCATTCAGCCTAGTACGCTTGTGAAGAGTTGTGACGATCTGTCTCCTGCTGCAGAAAGGAATAGAAGAAGACGGACTTCAGCCAGAAGACCAGAAAACCCAACAGGAGCGATCACATTGATGGGAGGCGGATCTCCAAATGGGATGCGCTGTGGAATGTAAGTATATGAGTGGCACATGGAATTTAATAGATTTGATGCATTTTGGGGCATGCTAGATACTTTCACATCTGTAGACTACCTCCTTACTTACTTATTTACTTTAGACCAGTATTTTGCACTAAAAACTGCCACTTGCCATTATTTAACCGTGTCCTGTTTTCTAGATAATTTTCAAAACTGTTTAACGAGGCTCCAAAAGTTTACTTCTATATGACCCCACATAGAATATTGGGACACATTTATAAAACTGTATGAACTAAAAAAACAGTCATTCTTGCCCATTGTTGCATGCTTGACCAATGAAAGTGCAGCTTTAATTTTTCAAATGCAGAACATGAAATAAAAGTTGAGACAGATTTTCTTCAACGGGAATCTGTCACCAATTTTATGGTGTCTTAACTAAGGACAGCAAAAACTAGTCACCCCCTTAACAACAAAAAAAAATAGTCACTTTCTTAGTAAAATCCTGTATTGAACATCTCTAGCGAAAGCCAATGAGTCCTGAATATTGATGAGCTCCCGACTCTGCCCCCCCTCTGCTGCTGATTTCACTTGGGAAAAAACTGTCAATCAGCAGCAGTGGAGACGGGACAGCCGCGAGCTCATGAATATAAGGACTCATTGGGTGTGCTGCAGCTGTTAGGATTTAAGAATTAGGGCAACATAAAACTGGAGACAGATTCCCTTTAAGGCAATTTCATACATCTTCTCCATTGGCCCACATTTAAAATACTAAAAATAATGCTACATGGCGAATGGTGAACCTGTTGTGCGACATGAAGATCATGATGTTGCATTGCAACATCACATCTAATGATTATTAATGGGTTTACGATACATGCAACAATTGCAAAAGATTCAACATTGTTTGATTTTTGGTCACAAGTTACATGTGCATCCTAGGCCACAATGCAAGTCGTGTATGATTGCTACTTGCCTGGGACTTTTCTGCAATTTGACTCTTTTCACAATCAAATCACAGATCTAGTATAGTTGTGCGACAGCGAGTTGCAGACAAGTTGCAGAAATGTTTTTGGTTGCGTGACTTTTCTGAGATTTGCTGCCATGAAACACATCACTGTGTAGCCCCAGCCTTAAACTGCACCAGATTTATCACAGTGGCTGATGTTGGATGATAAATCTGGGACAGCTTATAACTGTCTAATCTAATATTACACCACCTATTTGTTGGATTTTTTTGTACATGGCAGCACATTTAATCCACTTCCCATTACCCATAAAGTCGCTCCCCTTATGAGATGAGAAAAAGGATTGAGAAGTGTCTAAAACAATTTCAGGCTACTTTCACATCTGCGTTTTTGCTGGATCCGTCATGGATCAGCAAAAATGTTTCCGTAATGATAATTAACCCTTTCACGCATTTGGACGTTACTGTAAGTGACTTTCTGCATTTGGACGTGCAGTCACGTCCAATTTGCTTTCTGGGGCTGTGACACTATAAGGTGTCACAGCCCCGGAGTCTCCCCTCTCCAGGAGAGCAGACACACCGGAGAAGTCGGCAAGGGACCAATCAGAGTGGTCCCTTGCCGGCAAGCGCTCCGGATGGTCAGTCTCTTCAGACTATCCAATCGGAGCGCTTCATTGAGAAAAGTACCGATTTCAGACTGTGATCTCCACGCTGGAGATCGCAGGCTAAAATCAGACATGACTGCCACCGTGCCCCTGATAAATTCATGTGCCCCCCACTTGTGGACATTGTCCCCCATCGCCCCCCAGATGCCCCCTGCTGCAATGTCCTCTCTGCCGGCTGTGATGGCAGCGGCTCAGGAACGTAGCCGCTGCCATCAGCAGAGACTGTCTGCTGTAACTTACAGCTGTGATGGCAGCGGCTCAGGAACATAGCCGCTGCCATCAGCAGAGACTGTCTGCTGTAACTTACAGCTGACGCTCTGCTGCTACGGCCTAAATCGGTGCTGGCACCGATCTTGGCCGTTTATCCCCATAGATGCCGTAGTCAGCATCAATCCCCCATCCTACAAACTTCCCATTCCCACGAAACTCCTATAAGCGATCTAATCGAACGTAAGACCGAAACCGAGCCGATTCCCAACGCCCAATCCGCTTGATAACCTCTTCTCCCAGGCCCAACCTTGCCGCTTCCGTTGCCGCCCCAATCCTAAAGGAGTGGCTGGAGTACCCCTCCCTTTCCAACCCCACCCGGTTCAAACACTTATCAAATACCGCTGAAAACTGAAAACGGGATAACAAAGTGCCATCGGTGTGCACCAACAAAGGGGGCGACGCCCCAACAATCCCCGCCCCATAGTCCTGGAGACATTGAACAGGGCACATATCACAACCCCCAATCCTGAAAAGCACCACTCTCCGACCCCGACCCGCCACATCCGTCTTTGACCGACGGATCACAAACTCCACATCTTCCCTCAAAAGCCCCCCCACCCTGCTCACCGATGGACAAACCAGTTCACCCAACCGCATTGCTCCAAAAAACGCTAAAGAGAATGCCAAACGAAACAACCGGACTTCCCACTCTGAACTACAAACCCCCCGTAATTGACTCCCCAGCTGAACCAATAACACGAACGACACTGGCCTCCTACCATCCACCCCCGTCCCCATCCTTCACCACCCTTTCAGTGCCTGAACCACCAAAAACGACTTTGTAATATCAACCATTCGCCGTAACCTAAAACCAAACGCCAACGACTGCCCATTTCAAAAACGAGCTGAACGTTTCGAAGTAGGCACACGACAGCGAACACCCTATGGGTAAACAACGATCTACAAAAAACCCCACATCCCAAAAACACCCCAACAAATGTTGACACTCAGGATGAACCGGCAGCAACCTAAACGCCGCCTCGATGTCCGTTTTTGCCATCAGAGCACCGTTTCCAAAACGCTTTACCCAACCCACGGCCGCATCAAACGACGTATAAACCACTGAACAAACCGCAGGGTCAATACCGTCATTGACTGAGGAGCCCCTCACGACAGGTGATGGATAAGGCGAAACTTATTCGCCTCTTTTTTGGGTACAACTCCCAATGGTGACACCCGCAAATTAAAAATGGGCGGCTCCGGAAACGGGCCCGCCATCCGCCCCAGCGACACCTCCTTCCCCAGCTTCTCTCCCACCACTTCCGGATGCTCCCTAGCTGACTGCAAATTCCTCCTGAGCAACACAGACCCCTCCTGGCACAAACGGAATCCTAAAACCCTCCGAAAACCCTGACCCAAACAACACCGCTGCTTCTCTATCGGGGTACCTATCTAGATAAGGCTGCATCTTTACCAGCCACCCCGGTGTCACCCTCTTTTCCATTAACATCCGCCCCTCTTTGCTTCCCGCTTCTAAAACATCTCACCGCCCCATGATTTCCCTCACAACCCGAACATTTGTGTTTAAATTTACATTTAACCCCGAACCGACAATTTACATCATTAAAGGCGAAACACAAGCCCTTAGCTGAGGCTGCTGCTGTATTGAGCGTCTCCCCACTGCTCCCCTCCCCTCGAAAGGGCTGCCCAGACCGAACCGGAGCTGTAACTTTTAACCACAGTGCAATATCCTTGTGGTCCCACCGTATTTCCGGACGCACGGCTTTCCGCTGACGGAACTGCTCATCATATCTTAACCAAGCAACTCCCCCGTATACCCGGTAAGCCTCACCAATTGCGTCCAAATAACAAAAAAGGCCCGAACAAGCCTCCGGCGCCTTTTCCCCGATCACGCTAGCCAATATCGCGAACGCCTGCAACCAATTTGCAAACGTCTGTGGTATCAATCTAAAACTGCGTTTCTCCTCTTCCTCTTTTTTACCCTCGTCCCTGCGTACTCTGTCCAAATTGAAACGTTCCAAGGGAAGCAGGGAAAATATCTCAACATAGTCTCCCTTCCAAATCCGCTCCCTAACCTCGGGCTTCAAATGCGCCCCCAACGGACCCTCAAAACAGACGTAAACCTCCCCTTTTGCCTTATCGTCCACCCGCACATTATCTTCCTCCACATCCGCCCCCACCTGCGTCTGCACTGACACCCCTATGCCTGGTAACCCCCGCCGCTGCTCCCCTACCAACCCCCCGCTTCCCGCTAAGCCCTGCACACCCCAGGCCTGCAAAGGTGCCCCCCGCTCATCCCCCAACTAGCCACCAGCCCCGCCAATCCCCCCAAAAGTTGACCCAGGCCCTTGCTTAAATCTAACTGGGGGCCACTCCCCCCTTAGCCCCCATACCCTGCACTACCTGCGCAAGTGGTCCCCAAGCAATCTCACCTGGCTGCCTGGGTGCTGTGTGCCCATCAGCCTCAAGTCCTGAATCTGGATGACCTCTCCTCTGCGCTGCACCGTCCGATCCCGTGACACCGCCATCATCCTGCTGTCCCCTGGGCATGCTGGGACCAGGAACGTCATCTTCTGGCTGGCCGATGGAGCTGTAATTCAGGTCTTCACCTTGCCTCCTGGCAAGGCAGGAACCAAATCCGCAGCATGTCCCCACTGCTGGCCTTGCATCTGGACTCCTGCTGGATCCTGCTGTCTCGTGTCCCCTGGCCCCGAACAGACCAGGGATGCTGGGGTTAATCACTGCCTCGCACGTGCTCCTGGGGGCGGAGCTTCTCTCCCTACTTGGATCCTGGGGCCTGCTGCCACCGGCCACCATACTTGCAGCAGCCCCGCGAGGGGCCGCTTCCGTGCCCGGAGTTACAGAGGCGCCCGCTGTGCCAGGTCCCGCTCCCCCGATGTCACCGCTCAATGAAGGAGATGGCCGGGCCTGGCCACCCCCGGGGCTCCGCCTACAGGTAGGATTCCTCCCACGTCGGGGCCTGGATGAAGCTGGCACCAGAGGCACCCGACGTGGAGGGTCCCGCAAGGGGCTCTGGATACGGCACTGAGCCCGAGGGGGGGAAGAGGATGGGGAAAAGCGTGCCGGCGGCCGGGCCCGCCACGGCCGTACAACAGGTGGGTGAGGCTGCACTTGCTCCTGGGCCCATGCCGAGCCTCTCACCTCCGCTGCTGCCCGTAAGTCGCGAATTGCCGCCTCTAACTGCTCCATGATCTCCACAGGTATTGCCAGCTTCCTTCTCACCTAAAATGGCTCCCTGCTTCTTCCCTGCAGTATTTAACCCCTTAACTCCTCCCCCTTAGCTTAAACTGACCTATCCTAACCCTTTGCTCACCCTTTAGACCCCTCCCCCCTCTAACCTCGCCCTCCAATCCCACGAACTCTGGGGCTCCCTAACCAAACCCCCCGTCATGGGGGCCTCCCCTAAAGGGCTTCACCCCCCCCCCCCCCCCCAATCCGGCCATTGCTTTCTGGTGCGTTCCGTTCAGTTTTGTCCCCATTGACAATGAATGGATCTTAATACTGGAAAAGAAAAAGCGCAGATGTAAAGTAGCCTGATAAATGTGACACAAAGCATATACAGGCAGGTCCATAAATATTGGGACATCGACACAATTGTAACATTTTTGGCTCTATACACCACCACAATGGATTTGGAATGAAACAAACAAGATGTGCTTTAACTGCAGACTGTCAGCTTTAATTTGAAGGTATTTACATCCAAATCAGGTGAACGGTGTAGTAATTACAACAGTTTGCATATGTGCCTCCCACTTGTTCCATGGACAATTGGTTTTGCAGCTGTTCCATGGCCAGGTGTGTGTTATTCCCTCATTATCCCAATTACAATGAGCAGATAAAAGGTCCAGAGTTCATTTCAAGTGTGCTATTTGCATTTGGAATCTGGAATCTGTCAACTCTCAAGATGAGATCCAAAGAGCTGTCACTATCAGTGAAGCAAACTTTATTAGGCTGAAAAAACAAAACAAACCCATCAGAGAGATAGCAAAAACATTAGGCGTGGCCAAAACAACTGTTTGGAACATTCTTAAAAAGAAGGAACGCATCGGGGAGCTCAGCAACACCAAAAGACCTGGAAGACCACAGAAAACAACTGTGGTGGATGACCAAAGAATTCTTTCCCTGGTGAAGAAAGCACCCTTCACAACAGTTGGCTAGACCAAGAACACTCTCCAGGAGGTAGGTGCAGGGACGTGCACACATAGGGCTCAAAGGGGGCTTGAGCCCCTGCCCCCTTCTGCCCCTGGCCCCTTTTTTTCCCCCCCACTTACTCAAGTGCCGTGCGTGCGCCCGCCCAGTCCGCGCGTGTCGGGACCTTGCGGCGCTTTCAAGCTGCAGTGTTCAGTGCTGCAGTCAGCGAGGTCATTGGTCACGTGTGGCGGCGTGGCGAGCAGGGAGCCTGTCTGGAGCAGTGGAGCTGAGCTTACAGTCACCGGTCTGTGAGCAGAGTGAGCTTGTGTCTTGCGGTGCTTGTAAACTGTGAGTGCCACTGCCACTGGAGGGGGTTGGTTGGAAAAATGAACGGGGGGGGGGTGGAAGATGTCCTCCTGCCAGGCCCATGGGGAGGGGGAGAAATGTGCCATTGGGGGGAGAGCAGATGTCCTCCTGCCAGGCTCATGGGGAGGGGGAGAAATGTCCCATTGGGGGGAGGGGGGAAAGATGATGTCCCCCTGCCAGGCCCATGGGGAGGGCGATAAATGCGCCATTGGGGGCGATGAAAGATGTCCTCCTGCCGGGCCCATGGGGGGGAAATGTGCCATTGGGGGGGGGAGATGTCCTCCTGCCAGGCTCATGGGCAGGGGGAGAAATGTGCCATTGGCAGGAAGATGTCCTCCTGCCAGACCCATGGAGGGGGAGAAATGTGCCATTGGGGGGGTGGAAGTAAGATGTTCTGCTGCCAGGTCCAAGGAGGGGGATAAATGTGCCATTGGGGGGGAGTGCTTCCATGGAGGGGGCGAGAAATGTGACACGAAGGGGGTGATGTAAAAAGGAGGGGGTGATGTGACATGGAGGGGGAGAAATGTGACATTAAAGCCGGAGAGCATCATTGGGTCACTTTTTACTGGCTCATTATTAGGTGGCACTATGGGGGCACTTCTTGCTAGCACATTATTGGTGAGCACTATAGGGGCATTTACTGAGGGGTATGTTATATGGAGGGCTCTGTACAGTGGCATTTTATACTGGTGGACATTATGGTGGGTACTATGGGGAAGGAGGGAGAGGAGTACTATAGGGTCATCTCTGGGGGGCCCTAAGAAAGGGTATTTTATGCTTGCAAACTATGGGGGACACTGAGGGCATCTACTGGGGCACTATATATGGGGCATTTTTATACTGGTTCATTATGGGGGCACTAGGAGGAAGGGGGGAGAGGAGCACTATGGGGAATTTACTGGGGGCACTATATAGGGGTATTTTATACTGGCACATTATGGGGGACACTAATGGAACATTAGCTCAACTGGGGGCATTACAAGGGGGTATTTTTTGCACTATCTATTATAAGGAGAGTTATTTCTACTGGGGGGGGGGCATTATGGTGGGCTTTATTACTCCCCCATGGTATGACCCCCTAGTAGCAGCACCAGCCTCTCCCTGCTCTGCTATCCCTCTGCCCCTTCTACCAAATCCTTATTATGAAATCTTTCTCATTAGGATAAAACACATCAGCTCCACCGAGCCCCCGGCCAAAGTGTTGAAGTGGCGTCCGAGATCCCCAAGGGCCAAGCCAAGTAATTGTAAGTTTTAATGTGAAATATGTTTGTTATACACATATAGCATACACTGTGCCACACAATATACAGTATACCTCTACACAGTGTAGTCTGTTCTATAAGCACCACACTGTTTTCTGTCAGCCACCACAATTTTTTGAAATTATGACAAGCGCCCTTTTTTTTTTACTTAAGCCCCTGCCCTTCAAAATGTCTGTGCACGTCCCTGGGTAGGTGTATGTGTGTCAAAGTCAACAATCAAGAGAAGACTTCACCAGAGTTAATACAGAGGGTTCACCACAAGATGTAAACCATTGGTGAGCCTCAAAAACAGGAAGGCCAGATTAGAGTTTGCCAAACAACATCTAAAAAAGCCTTCACAGTTCTGGAACAACATCCTATAGTCAGATGAGACCAAGATCAACTTGTACCAGAGTGATGGGAAGAGAGGAGTATTGAGAGGGAAAGGAACTGCTCATGATCCTAAGCATACCACCTCATCAGTGAAGCATGGTGCTGGTAGTGTCATGGCATGGGCATGTATGGCTGCCAATGGAACTGGTTCTTTTGTATTTATTGATAATGTGACTGCTGACAAAAGCAGCAGGATGAATTCTGAAGTGTTTCGGGCAATATTATCTGCTCATATTCAGCCAAATGCTTCAGAACTCACTGGACGGCGCTTCACAGTGCAGATGGACAATGACCCAAAGCATACTGCAAAAGCAACCAAAGAGTTTTTTTAAGGGAAAGAAGTGAAATGTTATGCAATGGCCAAGTCAATCACCTGACCTGAATCCGATTGAGCATGCATTTCACTTGCTGAAGACAAAACTGAAGGGAAAATGCCCCAAGAACAAACAGGAACTGAAGACAGTTGCAGTAGAGGCCTGGCAGAGCATCACCAGGGATGAAACCCAGTGTCTGCTGATATCTATGCATTCCAGACTTCAGGCTGAAATTGACTGCAAAGGATTTGCAACCAAGTATTAAAATGTGAAAGTTTGATTTATGATTATTATTATGTCCCATTACTTTTGGTCCCTTAACAAGTGGGAGGCATATATGCAAACTGTTGTAATTCCTACACTGTTCACCTGATTTGGATGTAAATACCCTCAAATTAAAGTCTGCAGTTAAAGCACACCTTGTTCGTTTCATTTCAAATCCATTGTGATGGTGTATAGAGACAAAATGTTAGAATTGTGTCAATGTCCCAAAATGTATGGACCTGACTGTATTCCAGTTTTATTTGTGCAAATAGAGGCAGAATTCTGTCCCATGTTGATTAGTAAATCTCCCCCATTGTGTACAGCTTTGGATGCATTGTACTCTACATTACCCAGAAAGAGTATAAAAATTGAAAATAGATACAAATAACTATGTATAAATACTACTACTATTGGAAAATGAAAAAATAACTCCTTGAAAACTTAATTGGATTGAGATGAGATTTAGAAAGTGTAAACTGCTAGGGGTTTTTGGTCAATGATCACACTACCAAGGTGGTGCAGCCCTTTATTTTGAGTTCTGCAGAAGGGTATATGTTGAGGCAGGGTTACATTGATACTGGGTGGCATCTCAACTTACTGCTCAACAGGCTTCTACTCAGATGCTGGGTATCCTTTGTGACTGGATGGGGTGATAGATCTCTCATGCACAGAACAACCGCTTTGGCTGAACTAGGGGTCCAAGTTCAAAGAGCTTGGAATGACATACCACAGGAGGATATCCAGCATCTGGATAAGAGTACGCTTCCTTTGTGCCCCCACAAAGTTATGGTCCCTTTCTGCCCCCACACAGTAGTGCACTCTGCACAGTATTAATGTCCCCCAGTGTCTCCTTCACAGTAGTTATGTCCATTTCATCTCTAAAATGGTAGTTATGCCCCCAGTAGCCCCATTCACAGTAGTTATGCCCTCTTAGTGTCCCCACCTAGTACAAAGCCCGCTTTGTGCCTTTTTCAAAGTAGCACTGTGACTTGCTGCTCAGAAAATATGTGATGTAGATTTGCTATCCACAAGATGGCACTGCACACATTTATATATAAATATGTAGTTTGTTATTAACCGTGATATTGACTATTGTAGAAATCAGTATCTAAATATTAGATACTGCACCACCTTGGTAGTGTGACCAGCCTGCTGTAGATTGTAATACCGTCTGCCGCACGAATGGGAAGTTGAATCATACAGCGTAAGACTAACCATATGACCCGGAGTCTAGCTGCACGTGGCAAAAAAAACACCATTGTGGGAGAACGGAGACGAGAGACGCTCGTGAGTATTGGCCTGAAAAACACAGGACCACCGAGCCGAGCACCTTTGGGACATTTACTTACATGGTAAGACCGTCCTGATTCTTCCGGCAGGCTGTCACAAGGAGCATGAGAAAGTTTTCCCCAGTGGGATGCCGCTGGTGATAGCATATAGCGGGACGCCGCTAGCTCTCTGTGTGTATGTACACACTATTTGCATTTGACTTACAGGATACAGTTTGTGACACCACACCAGGAACACTTATTGATTTTTCCCAGGATATTTTGAAAGTATCAATTACGTCTGGGACTATATATCAAGTGTAACCCATCTACCTCATTGACAGTATTGTTGTATTTGTAGCAATATTTTGTTACTTTTGTTACTTGTGGCTACTTGTTTTTGATTTTATATCTATCCCCATATTTTAGGGTATTTTAGGATTTTTCTTGTTGGCATTTATATTCCTGTCTTTTAGGAGCATCGATTAGGACGTGTATGGGTAGCGGAGTTTGCATGAATTTGTATTTTATTAATTTGGATTTTATCTATTTCTGTAGTAATAAATTCTTTATGGTCTGATTATCTTGAGAGTGCCCAGATTTCTCTCTGCTATGATATTTAATTGATCATGTGTACCACTCAAAATTGGTCCTTTCTCTAGCATTACAAGCCATGTCCCTAGAGCAGGGGAAGCTAAAGGGATTGTCTGGGCTTTTTCTATTGATGACCTATCCTCAGGATAGGTCATCAATATCAGATCGGCGGGAGTCCGACACCCGGCACCGCTGCCGATCAGCTGTTTGAGGTGACGGCGTGCGCAGTGTGCTCGTGCCGTCTCCATTCTCTCTTTCTATTTAGCACTGAGAACCTCTTGGATCAATATTAAAAGCCCGGAGAACCTCTTTGATATTTTAAAATAGTCAAATATTGGGATTAGATCATCTCCAAAATCAGCTGTATAATGTGTGTGTCCTTAAATACTGACACTATGGATATAAGGATGTTGTTGCATGTGTTGGATCAGGGTTTCCATTGTAATTGCAAAGTATAAGTAAAAGCAATTTTACAATCTAGGGGATGCTCACCTATTACTCTGGAGCCTAGCCCACTGCCCATCCTTCAGTGTAAATACAGACCCAAATATTAATGAAAATGGCTGGCTCACAGTAATTTGCATTTACTTTCACTGATACATAATATAAAATCAAATGCATAGACTTCGCATTCACATAAAAATACCTATAAGACAAAGTTCATTTTATATAGACGGTCCCTTTAAATGCGGAGCTCACGTGAGTATTATGGGACATTGAATGTTGGTGAAATCAGTTGCGTTAGGTGCACATGTATTTTGTTAGTCAGACATTCGGTCAGTCCGCAACTGATTTCACCAACATTCAATGTCCCATAATACTCACGGTCGCGAACGGTCTGCCCTCTCCCTCTTTCTCTACGGCTTGTCTCCTGTGATGTTATTTCAATTATTCCGTTCCTTGCTGTGCGTCTCCCAGCACATGCGTGCTCGATCCGCTGGGATGCCGAGAGCTGGCCAAAGTCTTTCTTTGCCATGATACCAATGTGTCTCTGTCCACACCGCCCGTTCTGTAGCTGCCAACCAGACGCGTTTCAGAACTTTACAGTTCCTTCCTCAGTGGTATAGAAAAAATAATGCAAAACTGCATTACTTTTTTACATTTTTTCTATAGAGTGTGTCATAAGCTTACTATCGATTAAGAACACTGAATAACATAGCTAACAGAATATAACATCAATTGATACTATTAACCACACGCCCAGAACAAAGAAATTATAAGAAAGCTGCTATTTTGTATTTTTATATATTTTTTATTTTTTTACATGCGTGAGCTCCGCATTTAAAAGGACTGTGTATATAAAATGAACTTTGTCTTATAGGTATTTTTATGTGAATGCGGTCTATGTATTTGATTTTATATTATGTATTAGTAAAAGGTTGAAGGACCTTTTAGCATCTGTAGAGCGTAAAGTCAGCGGTAAGCGTCTAAACCAAGTATACTGGATTAGGTGCAAGATAGACTGCAGCAACTAAGGGATAAATCTTCCGGTGTTGGAGTTTTCACTGATGTCGGCCATTACAGCAGGGGTTTCACTGTAAAAAACAGCCAGACCCATGTACTGATCGAGTGAGCACAGCTCCTGTGCCTGATCAATGCACCGTACATGTATGGTGGAATGTGGGAACTCACTTCCCGCTGCTCCATACATGAATGTTGCAGGTGCGTAAGCTGTTAATAATATTTCCTTCTCTTATCCAAAATGGTTTTATTAGATCTCTTTCCCATCATATATTGGTCTATCAGCCTATTACATCTCCAACACTTATGCATCTTGAAGGGCCACACAGTAATTATAAATCTGTGAAATTTCATCTGTGGAGAGATTTCAACAGAGAACTCCCTCTCCAAGGCCACAGGGACTCTGTTGAAGGTTAAGGAGATCAAAAGCATATAGATTTTGGAGGTAATTTGAAAGGAAACCTGTTACCAGGAAAATGTAGTGCAATCTACCAGCTGCATATTAGAGCAGGAGAAGCTGAGCAGATTGTTATATATATATATATATATATATATATATAATTTCATGGACATTATTCAGTAAAAAACTGCAGTTTATTCATTACAATCTCTGGTTTTCTGAGCTCTCTAGCTGTGTGGGCGGTCTTATCAGTGACTTACAACGTTCCTTGTATGTGTGTTTATAGAGGTATTTCTCAATCCCTGATAGTACCACCCACTTGGCTCAGAAAGGCAGAGATTCAAATAAATAAATTACAAGTTTAGCTGAATCTTTTTTGCATAAAACTATATATCAATCTGCAATCAGCATCCCCTGTTCTATAACATGCTGCCTACAGAGTGCACTCCATTTCATAGTGACCGGTTCCCTTTAAAGAGAACCTGTTACCAAAAAAAGTGCAGAGCAATCTGCAGGCAACATGTTATAGAGCAGGGGTAGGCAACCTCCGGCACTTCAGCTGTTGTAAAACTACAACTCTCAGCATGCATACTTGCTCTGCTCTTCTAAGAACTCACATAGAAATGAATGGATCATGCTGGGAATTGTAGTTTCACAACAGCCGGAGTGCCGGAGGTTGCTGATCCTTGTTATAGAGCATGAGGAACTGAGCAGATTGATATATAGTTCTGTAAGAAAATATTCAATAAAACATGCAAATTTATACATTTAAATCTCAGCTTTTTCTGACTTCAGCTGTACACAGGGGCCGTCTCATTTGTGATTGATTGCATTGTGCATGTAAGTTTGTATACAAAGATAGCTGTCATCATCAGAATCAGATCTGCAGGGGTGCGGGCTGCGCTCTCCTGCACTTTGCAGGCTCCATTCTAAGGATAGGTGCGGGTCCCAGAGGTGGGACCTGCACCTATCAGCCATTGGGGGCATATCCTAGATGACCCTATGTCCAAAATGGGCCAACCCCTTTAATTAAGAGGGTATAGGTGAGGATATGTCAGAATAGTGTGAGTTTCTTCTCCTCTGTTGTAGCTTCCTTCCTTCTTTGGAACATGTACCTACCACTTTATGCATGATTGGCTTTAACAGCTTTCTCTGTATGTACTTCTGGACTGTGTTGTCGTTTCATAATCTCACCACCCAATGGACTGGGGTGCCTAGGGCCGACCAGTAAAATTCATTCTGGGAGCCCGCTCTAAAGCTATATGCAAATATCTGCTCACAGATGGTTGATTATGAGGGTCCCAATAAGTCATCACAGCCACTTGATACATTTATATTAATAAACTAGGTAGTTTGTTAAATAATTTACCCAGTTTCTTATATGCACATACTGTAGGTTGGCTGAGATGCTATATGTTGCCCATCTCTATGTAGTGCAGTCAGTCTACTTTGCCATGTGCCACTAACTCCAATAGTATTTTTTGAAAAATAATAAAAATAAATTTGAATGAAAAATACTTTAAGGCAGGATGGAATTTGAGTTTGTTTCCTTGCATGATAACGGGTTGAACTGGATTTGGTTGTCAAATTTTTTAACCTTACTATACAGTACTTCTGTCTTACATTGTGCAAGACCTTAAAAACCTTTATTAAATAATGATGGTCCACAGGGAAACAAAGTTTTCTTCTTGATATTGATGTACAGTTTTCAAAGTATGTTACACTATGATGTGGGCAATTTACAGTACCAGTAGTCAAGTTTGGACACACCTTTTCTTTCCAGGTTTTTATTTTATTTTATATATTATAGATTCATATTGAAGACATAAATATGATGTAGGAACACACATAGAATCAGTAAACAAAAAAGTGTAAAACAAACCAGAAGATGTTTTATATTTAAAATTCTTTAAAAAAAAGGGGGCTACTTTGAAGAATCTATCCATATATGTTCCTTCATTGTTTATATCTGCACTGTGAATCTCCAATGTACAAAATAAAAAAATAAAAAACAAGAAAAAACATGGATTGAGAAGGTGTGTCCAAGCTTTTGACTTGCATTGAGTATATCAAAGTTCAAGAAGTGGACTTCGACACGAATTTCAGGGAAAATTCTATTTGCCTCAAAGCCAAATTACCACCTAAAATGGTGGTAATAAGAAAAATTCATACTCCCCTCATTCAATTGCTCGTGAAGAGTCTGACGTGGACATCTTGATTGAAGATTCCACACGAAATCTCGTGAATGGTGACATGATGTCACCACAACGGCCAGTAATCAAGATGGCCGCGACATACTCTTTGTAATCTAATGGATAAGGTGAGTATTTCAATTTTTTTTAACAGATTAATGCCTCACAGCGCTCAATGGTCACCTCAGATGCTGTGATCAGCGATGAACGTGGAATCTGAAGGGTTAAATGACTGGGGCGGCACAATTGCCGTTTCCCGTCATTGCGCCCGCTACTCACAAAGTAAAGCACTTTGTGACAAAGTAATTGGTCACAAAGCGAATTTCTTTATGAAATTCGACAAAGCAACCAAATTGAATTTTTGAGAACTTCGCTCATCTCTACTTTTGACTATTACAGTGTATTGTATGTTCATGATATGACAGTATTATGCAAGAATGTCAGGAAATGTTCTGGGCAGGCTATGGTAATACTGATGCTTGAAGGTGTATTACCGTTTCAGAAATATTCTGCAGTATTGTATAATGAAAAGACGTCTGCAGACATTTAATGGAAATTTTCACTGTATAGTCCAATGGCATATAAAAAAAATCTGTCCTATTCATGTGAAAGACACATAGGTGCATGGCTTTAAAATACTGCTCTGATGCACATACTGTAATAGTCCATCTGCTTGTATGTCCATCATGCCTATCATACATTTGCATCCCCTGGAAGTACACAATGAGGGTTCTTATGAAATGACAACCAAATTACAGAAAAAAGACTTGTAAATTGTTCAAAACAGTTCATTATACAGTAGATAAGATTTATACTTCTTTAAACATAAAAACAAAGTCGACATACTGGTGATATTTAATAAAATGTTCAAAAACTCATTATGGTTTAGATTAGAGATGAGCAAATTTCATGTTATGAAATTTGTTCACGTTTAGTTTGGTGGTAAAAGCAGAATTGCGTTATGGATTCCGTTACCATGGACCATAACGCAATTCTATGAAGGAATGCATAACGGAATGCCTTTAGAGGCATTCCGTCATAATAGAAGTCTATGGCCTGCATAACGGATCCGTCCGTTTCCGTTAAGCAGGAGAGGACTCCCCTGCATAACGGAAATGGGACGGATGCGTTTTGCAGGCCATAGACTTCTACTATGACGGAATGAATTACGGAATGCTTCTAAAGGCATTCCGTTATGCATTCTGTCATAGAATTGCGTTATGGTCCGTGGTAACGAAATCCATAACGCAATTCTGCTTTTACCACTAGACGAAGCATGAACCAATTTCAAAATATGAAATTCGCTCATCTCTAGTTCATATTTAAAAAAAGCACAGTGGCTAACGTACACAATATACGACTCTGTAACTTTTAGTGTTAATTTTACCAAGCCTCAAGGACCTGTTGTAATAAAGTCTTCAAATTTTATGTACATATTTTTCAACCTCACTACAAATTGATTTTTCACATATTTCCCAGATGAGCTTCGGATTCCTTTTACAAGCACCATAATTTCGTGACCTGTTTCTGTACAAAGCTGTAGAGATGACAAGGTGCATAAATGAATTAATTTGTTCTAGGCAGTGAATCATTAGCGTAAAAGTCCAGCTCTTCACTCAATGAGGTCACTGTAATCACAACTGTTCTTCAGCTGGCCACAAGGGTACAGTAGAAGCTCCTTTCCCAGTGATGTTATAGGTTCTGTCTGTAGAAAAAGTAAATGAAGATAAAGATGTTGGTGATCTTTAGTGACACTGTACTTTCAGTAAACTTTTGATATGTCACATGTTATATTAAAAGTTTAAATCATTGGGGGTCTGGGGTGCTGATACCACCAGTGATCTCTAGAATGAGGGGAGAGAAACGCTCGCTTAAAGTTTTCTCTCTCCTCGCTGCAGGACAGGAAATAATACAGACTCAATAGAAAATCTATGGGCCTGTCTTGTTCCTGTTTCATGCAATGAGGAGAGAGTGAGTGCTAAGTGAGCGCTTCTCTCCCCTCGTTCTATAGATCAGTAGGGGCCTCAGCGCACAGACTCCACCTGAACTAAGCTTTTGATATGTCCTTATGATGTATCAAAAGTTTACTAAAGGTGTAATTACTGAAATAATGGACCACACACACACATAGAAATGGACCACACACATAGAAATGCTCTTTTTAACATCTCACATCATACACATTATATTGGGAGCATTGTAAAAGATGTGACAATGCTTTAATGTAAAACCTACATACTGTCAGTATAGCAGATGTGTGTATGGGAACAGTAAATGTACTGTATGTTAAGGCTCCTTCACTGCTTCGTATTTTAAGCATTTATTTATTTTAATGTTCATGATTATGGCTTACAGCTAATGAAAACCCAAAAGTTAGTATCTCAAAAAATTAGAGTATTGTAAAAAGTTCAATATTGTACACTCATGGCGTCACACTCTAATAAGCTGATCAACACAAAACACCTATGCATGTTTCCTAAGCCTTTAAATGGTCCATTAGTCTGGTTCATTAGGCTACACAATCATGGGGAAGACTGCTGACTTGACAGTTGCCCAGAAGAAGTCATTGACACCATTCACAAGAAGCTGGCTGTTCACACAGTGCTGTATCTAAGCATATTCATGGAAAGTTGAGTGGAATGAAAAAGTGTGGTAGAAAAAGGTGCACAAGCAACATGGATAACCGCAGTCTTGAAAGGATTGTCAAGAAAAAGTCGCTCAAAAATTTGGGGGAAACTCACAAGAAGTGGACTGTGCTTAAAGAGCAACCACACACAGACGTATCCAGGACATGGGCTACAACTGTTGCTTTCCTTGTGTCAAGCCACTTATGACCCAGAGGCAACATCAGAAGCATTTTACCTGGGCTATAGAGAAAAAGAACTGTACTGTTGCTCAGTGGTCCAAAGTCCTGTTTTCAGTTGAAAGTAAATTTAGTTTTTTATTTGGAAATCAAGGTCCCAGAGTCTGGTGGAAGAGTGGAGAGGCACACAGTCCAAGTTTCTTGAGGTCCAGTGTGAAGTTTTAACAGTCAGTGATGGTATGGGAAGCCATGTCATCTGCTGGTGTTGGTCCACTGTCTTATATCAAGTCCAAAGTAAGCAAATGGTATCACTGTGCCTCATTGGCCAGGAAACTCTCTTGACCTAAACCCCATAAAGAATCTATGGGATATTGTCAAGAAGAAGATAAGAGACACTAGAACCAGCAATGTAGATGAGCTGAAGGCTGCTATCAAAGCAACCCGGGCTTCCATAACACCTCAGCAGTGCCACAGGCTAATCGCCTCCATGCCACGCTGCACTGATGAAGTAATTAATGCAAAAGGAGCCCCAGCCAAGTATTAAGTGCAGATACTGCACATACTTTCAGTAGGACAGCATTTCTGTCTTAAAATCATTTTATTATAATATTCTAATTTTCTGATATATTGAGTCTTAGGTTTTTATTAGCTGTAAACTATAATCATCAACAGTAAAAGAAGTAAACTCTTGAAATAGATCACTCCATGTGTAATGAATCTATATAATATATGCGTAAAAAACAATCAGACTGGCTCACAGTATTTTTGCATTTATTAAAATTACTTTATTGACCCAATACAATGTTACACATATCCTAGTTAATTGTCAACATAACAGCATATATAAATAGGTACTTTAAATGCGGAGCTCTCGCATATACCTAAATGACAGGAGTACTCCAAATATGACCTCTGGTTTTGCTATGTGGTGTCCGTCTGCTACGTATTGAGATAGAATATCTCTAGTGTTCAGATAGTTTATCTGTTGATTTGCCTTGATCTAAACATAAATTGTTCAGCCACTATTCCGTTAGCGGTCGCTGATAGATAGTCTCAGCAACTATGTTGCTTAATATTGCGGTTAGTTTCCTACCTCCTGCCACGAGGTAGTCACTCTGCTCGTTCTTCGCGGCGTCTCACGTGATCCGACCAGAGAGTGGTTTGCTGGTCGGTGATGGTATCCACCTGCGCCGATCGAAGTAGCGGAAGTTGATGTAGCAGAGCCGCGCCGGTGTATTCGGCAAAGACGTCAATATTAGCACACCAATAAGTCAGTCCACTATAATGGTATTATACCGCTTGCACCGCTTGAGATTATGGCTGATATCGTGCTCACCCTTTTCAAACTGCATCCAGATGAGATGGTCAAGGCAAAAATCTTTTAAAAAAAAGATGAAAGCAGAAACAAAAATAACGCACCACTAGCTGGGTCAGGTTCACACTAGTTCGCACTAGACGCGTTTCGGAACCGTAGTTCCTTCCTCAGTAGGCAAATGTGTAATGCTGGATGTGGACAAACTAGACACGTCTTTATATCCCCTATTGGGTCAATTAGAAAATATGGTCTGGATTCCTGATTATGCAGCTGCCGGTCATTTGCAGACTGCATTCTCCTGAATCCCTCTTTAGACCAAAAGTGCTTATATAAATATATAATAGTTTAATAAATCATGAATATAAACAATATATAATACGAAGATATATATAAAAATACATATAAAATACAAAATCTATAAAAATGACAAAATCTATAAAAATGATGTTATACATATTATAAATGGATCTCAAGTTCATGAATCTGTATGTACTGATGGCGTGGATCTGTGAACATCAGCGGAATGGGGAGAGGGGGGGAGGGCCGCAGGGAAAGCCAGCGTGTCGCTGAATAGCCCAACACTGGCTATCCATGTGGACCTGCCCACCTCTCCTATAAGAAGCCGAAGATTTCAATCTCCGAGTTCAATCCTAGGGGCATTAGAGATCCAAATTCAAAAATCTTCTTGGATTCTTGTCTGGACATTTTTGCTAAAAAATCACCCCCTCTCCAGTCTTGTTTGACTGATTGGATGGCACAAAAACTCATCTTGCTGGGATCTCCTGTGTGGTGTAATTTAAAATGTTTTGACAGGGGATGTGTTTCTGACTGTTTTTTAATATTGTTGATATGTTCTGCGATCCTAGTTTTAAATACTCTTTTTGTACGCCCTATATATTGTTTTGGGCATGGGCATTGGATGACATAGATGACTGCTTTACTATTACATGACAGAATTTCTTTAATTTCCCACTTGAAATTATTGGACGTTGATGTTATAATTTTTGTATTTCTATCAAAATGTGTCTGTCTGCAATTTTGACAGCAGCCACATCTGAAAAAACCTTTCAGGTTGGACCATGGAGTTATCATTGGTTCCATGATCTTCTTTCGTATTGTCGGAGCTACCTGGAGTCCTAAATTAGGAGCGCGGGTATAGACTATTGGGGGATTAGCTGGAAGTGTGGGACCCAAAGTTTTATCACCTTTTAATAGATGCCAATGTTTATATATAATGTTATTCACCATCCGATAGTCTTTATTGAATGGTAGAATAATTTTGGCCATTATATCATCTTCTTGGGTGGTATTGGATGTTTCCTTGGATTTAAAAAAGGAAGTTCTATCCAATTGTCTCACTTTTCCTATTGCATCCTCCAATAGTCCATTGGAGTACTCTTTAGCCAGGAATTGCATTTTCATTTGTTCTGCCTCTACCTCAAACTGATCTTGTTCAGTACAATTGCGTTTTAGGCGTCTGAACTGAGAAAAAGGGACATTCAGAAGCCACCTAGGGAGGTGGCAGCTTGTACTTAAAATAAAACTATTTTTGGCTACATCTTTTTGGTACGTACTACAAACAAAAGTTTCCTGTTTTTTGTGTATATGTAGGTCCAAAAATTCAACTGTTTGAGGATTGATATTTGCTGTAAACTTCAGATTGAGCTCATTATCACTGATCTCTTGTATGAACTGTAATAATGTAGCGTGTGGACCTCTCCACACTAATAAAATGTCATCGATATAGCGCCGCCATAGGACCAGGTCCGCCCCGAGTCTGGGAGTGATGGTATCCTGTTCCCATGCTGCCATAAATAAATTGGCATAACTCGGGGCGAACCTGGTACCCATGGCGGTGCCAGTAGTTTGTAAATAATATCTGGACTCAAACTGGAAGTAATTGTGACTCAGCACAAAACTGATCCCATCCAGTATGAATTGCAATTGTTCTGTAGCTAGATTATCTTTCTGCGATAAGATTTTGGATATTGCTTGTATACCCTGACTGTGATTGATACATATTTTCCAAAAGAGCAACAACTGTTGACATATCCCCAAGATACGAAGGGGTGTCTCTGACATAGGGCTGGAGGAACCTGTCTAAATATTGAGACAAGTTCGATGTTAGTGATCCTATGCCAGAGACAATTGGTCTTCCAGGAGGGTTGACCGAATCCTTATGTATCTTGGGGATACAATAAAATATAGGCAATCTTTTCTGGGTGCCCAAAATGAAATTGTACTCTGTTTCATTCAAAATCCCTTGTTCCTTTGCTTTGTTACATAATAGTAATAGTTTTTTATTATATCCAACTAGAGGGTCCTCACATAATTGTGTATATGTTGTGGTGTCAGATAGCTGTCTCAAACATTCTTTGTTATACATTTCGGTGTCAAGGATCACAATTGCCCCTCCTTTATCGGCTGGGCGTATTGTTACCTCTAAATCTTTCTGTAGTTCCTTTATAGCCTTAATTTCTTGTTGGGAAAGGTTAGTATTAGCTTTTTGTTTTGGATTGAGTCTTCTCAAATCTGCCTCTACTGCCCCTCTAAATGTGATCATTTCATTACTCAATTCCTGTTTAGGATACATTTTGGATCTGAGTTTCACATCAACATGCTGATATTCTGGTGATATTTGGTTTAATTGATGGGAATCGTTCCTCATATAATACTTTCTACAGCATAGTTTTTTAATGTATTTTTCAATGCCGATGTAAGAATCTAATTTACTGAGCTTCGTGCTAGGGGCAAATTTTAAACCTTTTGATAATAGTGACTTTTGTGAATGGGTTAATTCTTTTGTGCTTAAATTGATTATATTATCTCCTGTGATTTGCCTATTTTTTGCTTCGGACCCTCGTTTATTTCTACTTCTTCGTGTTCTCTTTTTCGTGTAGTTGTGTTCTGTAGTGAAAAAACATTGTGTATTTGTGCTTGGGCTGTGAAAATTTTTGGACGCATATTCAGTGCTGGGTCTGACTTCTGTGTTTCTACTTCTAACTCCTTGTGTGGGACTGATGAAAGGTGTGTTTCCTTGGATAGGGAAAATGACCAAGGAATGATTGACTTGGGTGTGGTTGACTTGGGTGTGGTTGACTTGGGTGTGGCTGATGTTCACAGATCCACGCCATCAGTACATACAGATCCATGAACTTGAGATCCATTTATAATATGTATAACATCATTTTTATAGATTTTGTCATTTTTATAGATTTTGTATTTTATATGTATCTTCGTATTATATATTGTTTATATTCATGATTTATTAAACTATTATATATTTATATAAGCACTTTTGGTCTAAAGAGGGATTCAGGAGAATGCAGTCTGCAAATGACCGGCAGCTGCATAATCAGGAATCCAGACCATATTTTCTAATTGACCCAATAGGGGATATAAAGACGTGTCTAGTTTGTCCACATCCAGCATTACACATTTGCCTACTGAGGAAGGAACTACGGTTCCGAAACGCGTCTAGTGCGAACTAGTGTGAACCTGACCCAGCTAGTGGTGCGTTATTTTTGTTTCTGCTTTCATCTTTTTTTAAAAAGATTTTTGCCTTGACCATCTCATCTGGATGCAGTTTGAAAAGGGTGAGCACGATATCAGCCATAATCTCAAGCGGTGCAAGCGGTATAATACCATTATAGTGGACTGACTTATTGGTGTGCTAATATTGACGTCTTTGCCGAATACACCGGCGCGGCTCTGCTACATCAACTTCCGCTACTTCGATCGGCGCAGGTGGATACCATCACCGACCAGCAAAGCACTCTCTGGTTGGATCACGTGAGACGCCGCGAAGAACGAGCAGAGTGACTACCTCGTGGCAGGAGGTAGGAAACTAACCGCAATATTAAGCAACATAGTTGCTGAGACTATCTATCAGCGACCGCTAACGGAATAGTGGCTGAACAATTTATGTTTAGATCAAGGCAAATCAACAGATAAACTATCTGAACACTAGAGATATTCTATCTCAATACGTAGCAGACGGACACCACATAGCAAAACCAGAGGTCATATTTGGAGTACTCCTGTCATTTAGGTATATGCGAGAGCTCCGCATTTACAGTACCTATTTATATATGCTGTTATGTTGACAATTAACTAGGATATGTGTAACATTGTATTGGGTCATTAAAGTAATTTTAATAAATGCAAAAATACTGTGAGCCAGTCTGATTGTTTTTTACGGATTTACTTGGTTTTCAGTTGGTAACTGAAAGACTGGGCTCCAGTAGGTTGCTGGTGCAGCTTCTCTATATTGTTATATATAATATATGAGTTTCACTTTCTGAATTGAATGACTGAAATAAATAGACTTTTCGATGATATTCTAATTTATTGAGATGCACCTGTATTTTCATTTAAGAAAATATGATATTATAGCAGGATTTAAACTAGTTGCTATAGAAAGTACTTTGACTATGGGAAGGCAAAATTAATTTTCATAATTATGACCCAATTTTATTATTCTATGGCTTAAAAAAAAATAAAGTAGTTGTTAACATCCATGGGCCTTTCCGGCACAATAAATTATTGATTTCTTTCATTAAGATGAATATGTGTTTTCGCATTTGGAAAATATCATCCAATAAGTGTTCAATAAATAGTGTACATTTCCAGTGACAAGCTGAGTGTCACGGATGATATAGCAGATAGCTGGAAGTTATAGATAAACATCCGACTGGCTTGATCCCAAACTAAGGAGCATAAAGGTGACCCCTGTAAAACCCTAAGAGCTCACCCTGACTGCTAAGCACATACAAAAGGTCTCAGAGGTAGACGATTGCATGCCCTCGTACCTAGACTGTGTGACACCTGAAAACCCTATAATAGTGAGGGGACACGACCACCGGCTCCCTGCACTTAATACGGAGGGAGTCAGGTTCACCTAGAATCAAGCCAGCAAAGAAACACAATACAAGAAAGGACTTATCTGAACAAGCAGTAACAGAAGTCTCCAGCAGTGATCACTTCAATCCAGGAAGTAGTATAAACCGCAAAGTGAGGCAGTATGGGAGGGAATATAAAGGGAGGCAATTAGTGTAAATAGGTGACAGCTGGGAGAAGGAAAGGCGATGACAAAGTGAAACCAAAACAAAGAACATGCAAGAGGTACAGAAGAACGTCTGCCAGACCTTCTCAGAGAGCTGGCGGTGACACTGAGAGGGCGCAGGGGTGCTGTGTATTAATGAGATTTAAAGGGCTTCTGTCACCCCACTAAACTCTTTTTTTTTTCTGGGGTACTTATAATCCCTATACTGCGATTTATCCATACATAATGTAATTAATCATTTTGGTTCAGTAGATACTGCAAAAAACGCACTTTTATAATATGCAAATTACCTGTCTACCAGCAAGTAGGGCGGTTACTTGCTGGTAGCAGCCGCATCCTCCTCTCATAAAGACGCCCCCGCCTCATGTTGATTGACAGGGCCAGCGGACGCGCTCGTTCTCTGCTGGCCCTGTCTGCATTAAAAATCTGGCGCCGGCGCCGTACCTGTCTTCAGTCGGCGCAGGCGCACTGAGGGGAGGACGCTCGCTCGGCCGCTCCATTCTCAATGCGCCTGTGCCGGTGACGTCACATTTACACCCGGCGCAGGCGCACTGAGGAAGGAGCGGCCGACAGGGCCAGCAGAGAACGAGCGCGTCCGCTGGCCCTGTCAATCAACATGAGGAGGGGGCGTCTTTATGAGAAGAGGATGCGGCTGCTACCAGCAAGTAGCCGCCCTACTTGCTGGTAGACAGGTAATTTGCATATTATAAAAGTACGTTTTTTGCAGTATCTACTGAACCAAAATGATTAGTTACATTATGTATGGATAAATCGCAGTATAGGGATTATAAGTACCCCAAAAAAAAGTGGGGTGACAGAAGCCCTTTAAAGGGATTGTTCACCGCTGGGGGTCTTTCTGGTAGATCTCCTCAGCATGGCCAGACCTGCAGAGGGAATCATACTTAGCTGATCCCCATGGCTGGGTTTCAGTCTCTTTGCTTCCCCACTGCATCTGCAGATTGCTGGTCTCCCCATGTCAACATCCAGTTTGACGCAGGTCATGTGGCAACTGCAGCTAATGACTGCCCAGCTAGTGACGTGTCCCCCATGCATCAGTGACATGATGCATGGGAGACACGTCAACACTGTGACCAGTCATTGGTGCAGCGACCATGTGACCCATGCAAACTGTGACTGAGACAAGGAGACATCATCTACGTCTAGAGGAAAGAAGGTTTCTCCTTTAACATAGATGGGGATTCTTTGCTGTAAGAGCAGTGAGACTTTGAAACTCTCTGCCTGAGGAGGTGGTGATGGTGAGTACAATAAAGGAATTCAAGAGGGGCCTCAATGTATTTCTGGAGTGTAATAATATTACAGGTTATAGTTATTAGATTTCTGGAGATGGGTCGTTGATCCAGGGAGTTATTCTGATTGCACAACTTGAAAAAGCCTATAGAATAAAATTCATTCCTTTATTGCATAAACAGCATTAAAAATGCACATCCACAGTATCCTCTGACGACAAGCGGTTTTAATTATAGACCATACTTACCGTACCATAAACATTTTATTTGTGTTCATCATCATATTTCATTAATAGGGTCATGATTAAGACTGCTTGTGGGTCAAACCACATCAGAGGACACTGAGGATGTGCGTTTTTTTTAATGCTGTTTATGCAAGAAAGGATTGAATTTAATTCTACATGCGGGATTCTTCCCCCTTTTTCAAGTTGTCCATTACTAAGGACATGAACAAGCTGTTAATCCGTGCAGTGATCTCATTGATGATTTTTGAAAATATGGTGCTGGATTGCTTCTTCTGTATACTAAGTTATTCTGATTACCTGATTGGATTTGTGAAGGAATGTTTCTCCTAAAATGAGGAAAATCGGCTTCCAACTCATGGAGGTTTTTTTTGCCTTCCTCTGAATAAAATTTGCATGATAATAGGTTGAACTGGATAAACATATGTAATTTTTCAGCCTTTATAAATTATGTTACTATGTAAACTAGATGTTGATGCAGGGAGACCAGCAATCTGCAGAAGTAGTGGAGATGTGATGGAGCCCGAAACCCACGGGCGGGTATTAGGTAAGTATAATTCCACAGGTCTAAGGGTGGGAAAGGGTCTCCTAGAAAGGCCCCTAGAGGTGAACAACTTCTTTAAATCTCTCTGGTGAAATGCAAGTCTTTCATCATGACCCATCTGCACCCTCAGAGCTTGACACCGGAAACATACTCTATCTGTTGAACACTTATTGGATGATATTTTTTAAATGTGAAATAACTGTTCATCTTAATGAAAGAAATGAATAATTTATAGTCTGGAAACATTTTATATTAATTAACCTGATCTTCCCGCTATTAAAAGGAAAATTTTAAAGATTGTTTGTGTCACAAAACAGGACTTTTTGGGGTTTCTTGACCAAAGATTTTGTGACATTTGCATTTTTACTTTGCTCACTCCATTTTTGCAAAGCGTGTGGGAAAGTAGACGTGGTTAGAAGATTTAAGATAGATTCATCAACTGTGACTTTACATAGTTTATAAGGCTGAAAAAAAGACATCTACTTCAGACTTAAAAAAAAAAAAGTAAAAAAAAAGCTGCAGTCTTTCTCTAGTGAAGATAAAGAAGAAACTGGAGTGACATCTCCAATCAGAAGTATTAGGGTATTTTCACACTTGCGTTTTTCCTTTTCCGGCATAGAGTTCCGGTATAGAGCCCCTAGAACGGAAAAGAACTGATCAGGCATATCCCCATGCATTCTGAATAAAGAGTAATTCGTTCAGGATGCATCAGGATGTCTTCAGTTCAGTCTTTTTGACTGATCAGGACAGACATAAAAACGCAGCATGCTACGGGTTTATCTCCGGTCAAAAAGCTGAACAGTTGCCTGAATACCATAGAAATGTATTAGTGCCAGATCCGGCATTCAAAATACCGGAATGCAGAACCCGTCCTTCCGGTCTGCGCATGCGCAGACCAAAAAAAATGTGGAAAATAAATAAATGCCAGATCCGTTTTTCCAGATGACACCGGAAAGACGGATCCTGCATTTCAATGCATTTGTAAGACGGATCAGGATCCTGATCAGTCTTACTAATGCCATCAGTTTGTATACGTTTTTTTGACGGATCCGGCAGGCAGTTCCAGTGACGTAACTGCTTGCCGGATCACTCTTCTGCAAGTGTCAAAGTGCCCTTAGGGGGTCATTTACTAAAAACTGGTGTTTTGCATGCAACCAGTTTATTAGGAGGCGCAGGCCTCTAAATAAATTTGTCGTATCTGTGAGGTCTGTGTGCCAGAAACTGAAACCTACTCCAGCCAAGAGCTGGCATAGCTTTTAGTTTTAATTTACACTAGATTCCTGGCAGAAATTATATTAAAGGGGTTCTGCACTTTGTTTAAACTGATGATCTATCCTCTGGATATCCTTCCGCCGATCAGCTGTTTGAGAAGGCAGCGGCCCTCCAGCAGCGCCGCGGCCTTCTCACTGTTTACAGCATGCCCAGTGACTTCACGACTAGTATCACTGGCCTGGGCGCGGCTAAGCTCAGTTCCCTTAAATGGTGCTTAGCCCCGCCCAGGCCAGTTGATACAAGTGAAGTCACTCGGCCAGCGGTAAACAGTGAGAAGGCCGCTGCCTTCTCAAACAGCTGATCGGCGGGGTCCCGGGTGTTGGACCCCCGCCGATCAGAAGCTGATGATCTATCCAGAGGATAGATCATCAGTTTAAACAAAGTGCAGAACCCCTTTAAATGGGTCAGGATGAGGTGGCCCGCATCTTTCCACTAAGCTCTTCCCACAAGAGCAGCGTAAAACATTAAAAGTTTCCAACATTTTTGTAGAAAATTCAATCTTTGCCAAATGTTGCCCATTTTTATGCCAAAAACACCTTTGTATATAAACCTCTTAGACTTAAAAATGCTTAACATTTTTTCAAACATCCTGTGATATTTGATACATTTGGTGCAAATGATTGTAACGCGGAGTCGCAAAAATGACTTTAGAAATTTTCCTCATAATAAATCTCTATCTATGTTTGTAATACAATTGTCTTACCTTGTGGTACTCAACAAGGTCAGCCAGAGTGCCATACTGAATCTGATCTACTCCCAATAAAAAATATGATGTGCCAGAAGCATCTATGAGAAAGTGCATGTATCCGTCTTTAGAGCGGTAGGAGAGAACGTAGCCGTGGATCTTTTCACTTACGCGGAGCAGAAAGCTTCCTGGTACTTGGTTCTTTAATAAGTCCTCTGACTCAGCTCTAGATATAATACCTGTTATCAGTAAAGAAGAGCATTTTTTATTTTACAATGAAAAATAGATATATACATAGATAGATATAGATATAATATAGATTCCAGCATCTGTATACATTTGATAGAAATCCACTAGGTGTCACCATATTGTAACTGTATTGTGTGCCTACAGCTAAGACTACAACTCATCCCGCAAAAATCAAACCCTCACAAATTCACAATCTTCATTGATGGAAAAATAAAAATTGGTCTTTCTTTGCCCCTCGCCTAATTTCTTCTATTTTTGCTAATTTACCACATTTCAAAATGTTTCAGATCACCCAACAAATTTTAATATAAGACAACACAAGAAAAATAAGATTTCAGGTTTTAAATGATCATTCCATTTATTGACGATAAAGATTAAGTCAAAAACCTACAGTAACCGCCCATTTAAAACTAATAACTGGTTGTGCCAGTACATTTGCGATAACTTGTGAAGTCTTTTACGTTGCTGTGGGGGGATTGTGGCCCACTCTTTGCAGAATTGTTTTAACTTGGCGATATTGTACAGTTTTTGATCATGAACTGCCTGTTTAAGGTCTTACCACAGCATCTAAATGAGATTCACTTCAGGACTTTGACTTAGCCACAGCTGTGGTTTCTGACAGGTTTTAATTGCAGTTTTTTAATCAATGGCTGTTTACTTCAATGCAAAACTGTATTCTCGGCTCCTGGTTTTGGCGTGGAAGTTTTTGCGGTCATCTAGATGATTCTTGGCAAATGTGAAGCAAGCCTTTGAGTTCTTTTTGGTCAACAGTAGTTCTTTGCAACTCTCCTATGCATGTCATTTTTGCTGAGTGTCTTTCTTAGGCCTCCTGCACACGAACGTATTTTTTTGCGGTCCGCAAAAACGGGTCCCGTTTTCCCGTGATCCGTGACCGTTTTTTCGTCCGTGGGTCTTCCTTGATTTTTGGAGGATCCACGGACATGAAAAAAAAGTCGTTTTGGTGTCCGCCTGGCCGTGCGGAGCCAAACGGATCCGTCCTGAATTACAATGCAAGTCAATGGGGACGGATCCGTTTGACGTTGACACAATATGGTGCAATTTCAAACGGATCCGTCCCCATTGACTTTCAATGTAAAGTCTGGAGTCCCTTTTATACCATCAGATCGGAGTTTTCTCCAATCCGATGGTATATTTTAACTTGAAGCGTCCCCATCACCATGGGAACGCCTCTATGTTAGAATATACTGTCGGATATGAGTTAGATCGTGAAACCTCATTTCCGACAGTATATTCTAACACAGAGGCGTTCCCATGGTGATGGGGACGCTTCTAGTTAGAATATACTACAAACTGTGTACATGACTGCCCCCTGCTGCCTAGCAGCATCCGATCTCTTACAGGGGGCCGTGATCAGCACAATTAACCCCTCAGGTGCCGCACCTGAAGGGGTTAATTGTACTATCATATCCCCCTGTAAGAGATCAGGGCTGCCAGGCAGCAGGGGGCAGACCCCCCCCCCCCCCCCCAGTTTGAATATCATTGGTGGCCAGTGCGGCCCCCCCCCCCCCCTTCCTCCCTCTATTGTAATAATTCGTTGGTGGCACAGTGTGCGCCCCCCCCCCTTCCTCCCTCTATTGTAATAAATCGTTGGTGGCACAGTGTGCGCCCCCCATTGGCCCCCCCTCCCTCTATAGCATTAACAACATTGGTGGCCAGTGTGCGGCCTCCCATCTCCCCCCCCCCCTTCCCCCCAGATCATTGGTGGCAGCGGGTTACTAGCAATAGTACAATAGTAAAAGATTCATACTTACCTGCTGCTGGCTGCTGCTGCGATGTT
The DNA here is from genome assembly GCF_905171765.1 of Bufo bufo. Taxonomy (NCBI): domain Eukaryota; kingdom Metazoa; phylum Chordata; class Amphibia; order Anura; family Bufonidae; genus Bufo; species Bufo bufo. The sequence goes on along the minus strand of NC_053390.1, from coordinate 517,511,072 downwards.
CGTGTCCGGCCGGGAGCTCCTCCTACTAGTAAGTGACAGTTCATTTAGCAATGCGCCGCACAGACCCTGTCACTTACCAGTAGGTGGAGCTCCCGGCCGGACACGAACATCGCAGCAGCAGCCAGCAGCAGGTAAGTATGAATCTTCTACTATTGTACTATTGCTAAGTAACCATGGCAACCAGGACTGTAGTAGCGTCCCGGTTGCCATGGTTACCGATCGGAGCCCCAGCGATTAAACTGGGACTCCGATCGGAACTCCGCTGCCACCAATGATGGGGGGGGGGGGGGGAGATGGGAGGCCGCACACTGGCCACCAATGTTGTTAATGCTATAGAGGGAGGGGGGGCCGATGGGGGGCGCACACTGTGCCACCAACGAATTATTACAATAGAGGGAGGGGGGGGGGGCGCACACTGTGCCACCAAAAATTATTACAATGGAGGGAGGGGGGGGGGCCGCACTGGCCACCAATGATATTCAAACTGGGGAGGGGGGGAGGGTCTGCCCCCTGCTGCCTGGCAGCCCTGATCTCTTACAGGGGGCCGTGATCAGCACAATTAACCCCTTCAGGTGCCGCACCTGAAGGGGTTAATTGTGCTGATCACGGCCCCCTGTAAGAGATCGGGTGCTGCCAGGCAGCAGGGGGCAGTCTTGTACACAGTTTGTAGTGTATTCTAACTAGAAGCGTCCACATCACCATGGGAACGCTTCTGTGTTAGAATATACTGTCGGTTCTGAGTTTTCACGAAGTGAAAACTCAGCTTTGAAAAAGCTTTTATGCAGACGGATCTTCGGATCCGTCTGTATAAAAACTAACCTACGGCCACGGATCACGGACACGGATGCCAATCTTGTGTGCATCCGTGTTCTTTCACGGACCCATTGACTTGAATGGGTCCGTGAACCGTTGGCCGTGAAAAAAATAGGACAGGTCATATTTTTTTCACGGCCAGGAAACGGATGCGGCTGCCAAACGGTGCACTCTCCGTTTTTTCCACGGACCCATTGAAAGTCAATGGGTCCGCGAAAAAAAACGGAAAACAGCACAACGGCCATGGATGCACACAACGGTCGTGTGCATGAGGCCTTAGGCCTCTTTCACATGACCGTTTTTTTTTTTCCGTTTACAGACGTTTTTTGCGTTCCGTATACAGTCCGTATACGGAACCATTCATTTAAATGGTTCCGCAAAAAAAACAGAATGTACTCCGTATGCATTCTGTTTCCATATTCCCGTTTTTCCGTTCTGTTGAAAGATAGAACATGTCCTATTATTGCCCGCAAATCACTTTTCGAGGCTCCATTCAAGTCAAAAAAAAGGAACACATACGGAAATGCATCCGTATGTCTTCCGTATCCGTTCCGTTTTTGCAGAACCATCTATTGAAAATGTTATGCCCATCCCAATTTTTTCTATGTGATTACTGTATACTGTATATGCCATACGGAAAAACGGAACAGAAACGAAAACACAACGGAAACAAAAAACGGAACAACGGTTGTGTGAAAGAGGCGTTATTGTGGAGTCATGCACATTGTCCTTAACTGAGGCATTTGAGGACTTTAGATGTTCGTCTGGGTTCTTTGTGATGTCCTGGATGAATCATTCATCTGCTTTTGGATAAATCTTGGTAGGCCAGCCTCTCTTGGGAAGGCTCACCACTGTTTCAAGTTTTGTACTTTTCTGGAAATGGCTCTCACTGTGGTTCAATGTAGTCCGAGAGCCTTAGGAATAACTAACCACTTTCAGACTGGTAAATTCCAATTACTTTGTTTCGCTTATGTGTTTGAATCTCTTTAGATTATGGAATTATGTCCTGCTTTTTGAGATCTTTTAGCCTGCTTCACGTTGCCAGACGAGTTCTATTTAAGTGACTTTTAGCAAGCCTGGAGGTAATTATGCCTGGGTGTGGCTAGTGAAACTGGTTGATTTAGCAGCTAAAAGGACAAGTTCTTGTTCACATAGGGCCAGGTAGGTCCAAACATCATTTTTCCTTCAGTAAATGAAGTCATCATTTAGAAACAGCATTTTGTTGATTACATGCATTTTGATCATCTGGAACATTCAAGTGTGTCAAATATGCAAAATAGAAGAAACTGGGAAGGGAAAAATACTTTCTCACAGCATTATATACAGCAGGCAGACAAGGTCCTTAATACTGCCCATTTAAGGCTGCTCACTAATTGATCAGGCATCTAAATGTCTTTTATTGCCGAGCATTCTGGAGAGAAGTCACTACTTCTGTCTTCTCTGTTCTCATGTACACATTGCTCTATGAGTGCTCTGTATGGAATAGCACTGCTACCACTTGAGCTGGGCTGATTTCCCCCGTAACTGGACTGCTGTGATGTACAGACTATAAAAAGTTAAAAAAAAAATATAAAAAAAAAAATAAATACACACAAAATGATCCTAATAATAATTGTCCCAGTGCTTGACCTGACAGAATTACCATTTACAGACATGTAGTACATCTAAACTAATGAAATATGATGAACGCAAATAAAACATATAGGGTAGGATAAGTAGGGTAACATGATTACTAGAAAAATTTATTAGAATGTAAATTATAAACCTAAATGTTCTTAAAGGAAAATGGAAATTGTTATAAAATTATAAAAAAGAAACCTGCAGTGACCACAAAAAAGATCATACAAAAAGTACATCGATAGCCCAATAACTATAAAAGTTATATCCATTAAGCTAATGTGTATTATAGATGGCTGCAGGAGCCAAGTGGCTTTAAAGGGGTTGTCCAAGTGTGTACAAGTGATAGCCTATACTCAGAATATGACCAACAGGAGGATGATACCTGCAGTAGCTCCAGTGCCGGAACTTGATGCTGGAACTACACAGCTTCGTCCATTGTGTGGTGGACAGAGCTGGTCACTGCAGAACTACTTCTATTCACAATGGACATAGCTGGTTAGTCCTGTCACTGAGTTCCACCACTGGAGCTACTGCAGAACAGCTGATCTGACAGTCATGGCCTATCCTGAGGATAAGCCATCAGGTGTAAAGGGTTAGACAACCCTTTAAAGACAGTATCTGTAACCACTGCTTACCATGAAACCAAGGTGCCATGCAGGTTCCACTTCTGTCCCATCCTGCCTGCAGAGGAAGCTGCTCTTCTTTAAACCATTTGATTATATTCTCACGAGTGCTGCTGGAGTTTACTCTTCTTATGCCCTGCCTCCTCTCTGATCTAAACGATATAAAAGTAGACATTACTAATACTTGACTGGATAACAGTCTACCCAAAGAATTATTTTTTAATTGACAAAGTGACCCATAGAATTACTGTACCATTGTCATTTCACCACTACTGTATTTCTTTGTCATACAGTCAAATGATTACAAATAACACAATACTAAAGGGGGCCAGTAATGTTCTTTTGTAATGACCCAGAGTGGGCATTACCACCTCCTTTGTACCCCCACTATCTTGGTTGGCGCATCCTGCGTCATTTCTGATATTTTATGTAATTTCCTGCAATGTGTGTATATGAATTTCCTTGCCAATGTTATGTTAACATGTAATGTGCCTGGTTCACCAGCAGGTGGCAGAAACATCGGCAGTGTTAGTTTCCCTGGAGAGGAACCTTCTAGTTTCCTTCCAGCCCTCTTTAGAGAGGGAAGAGTTAGTTAGTAAGTGTGCAGTCTAGCCTACCCCCTCCTGGGGAAAGGTTATGTGTTGGCTAGCAGAGCACTGTCTCAGCCTCTGAAGTCTACATGGTTTCTTGTCCCCTCCTGGGCTTGCATTGCCTTCATCCAAGCTGAAGCTAGAGCTTGAGGTACTCAAAGCCAGAACAAGAAGTTCCTAGGATTAAAGTAAGAGACAGATTACAGACAGCTAACCTAAGTTCCAGCAGAAGAGGAAAAGTTCCTATTTACTCCAGCTAGCATAGCAGAGCTGAGATTGTTGCAGAGAAGCGCTTGCCTGCCATTTAAGTCAATACCTGCTGATGACCAAGATAACAGTTGGAAACTGTTTGGATTACCGTTTATGCCAAGTAAAGCTGTGTTCAACGTTACTACAAGTCTGGACTCCATTTATTCTACTTATTTATCATCCAAGTTCAACTACCCTTTTTGCACTGCTTCGGACTACATCACATCTAGGATCCAAGGATATCTAGGTAGGAACACCGTGACACGTGTATACAACATCTACAGAGACATTGTAGGCTACTCTACACCACTCTGGCAATCCTACCCCGGGTACCAACATTACCATCTACAAAGGGGACTCCATGTCCTCATTGCTTAACTGCAACTGGCATCACATTTACTTGCTCTATAAGAGGGACATATTTCGTAGAAACCTCCTAAGGGGCAAGGGATACCCCAGACGCCCTTCACCGTCGGCCCTTTGCACTTTCAAAGAACGATCTTTCATCCCCGGACAATCTTTCTTTTAAAGGAAGCTTTTTTTGTCCAACTATCTCCCAATACCCAATACCCTAGCACTGGTCCCTTTAGTACAATGCCCTGGATACATGGTCAAGAGGCAGTTTTAACAATATCCATATCCTTAGGATGCTGATGCAGTTCAAGCCTATGATGGACCTTGCCCTATCGCTGCGTCTTTGGATGCCAACACCATGCAGGGGATGTCAGCATGTCATTATGCATTTTTCATGTACTCACTGTAGGGGTAATACTTGTTCCTAGTATAAGTGGTATACTTTGATATACTGTATACTGTTTGCATATTGTTTTAGGGGGAGGACATACTGTATGTTTTGTGGTCTGTGACCATAATCTTTTAACGCAGAAATTCTTAAAAATGTCAGACCACTATCCGACGCTGCAGGCATAGAAATCAGTCCTTGAGAGGAGTAAGATTCTTTTTATTATAGTTAACGCGTTTCAAGGGCAAAGGGCCCCCTTCGTCAGGACAATATACTGACGAAGGGGGCCCTTTGCCCTTGAAACGCATTGACTATAATAAAAAGAATCTTACTCATCTCAAGGACTGATTTCTATGCCTGCAGCGCCGGATAGTGGTCTGACATTTTTAAGAATTTCTGCATATCTATTTCCCTGGAACCATTTGGACAGGAAAAGACCCAGGCAGCAGCACGGCATCCCCTAATGCTGGTGGGGAAATATACCAGCTAAGGCACATCCAGCTGTTGTGACTTTTCACAACAGAATCCGGTAAGCGAAATACGCACCATAATTTTATATTTTCTATAAGGCGGTACCACACATGAGGCGCTGTGTTTTTTGTCTTTTCTCCTTTCCATAATCTTTTAACGCTCTGGCAAGAGCATTGTGATGTGACGAGATTTAGGCTGCACAAACCAGCGAGAAAGCAACTGCTGTACAGTTTATGGAGGCAACGGGGCCGATTTATGAAACCGTCTAAAAGAAAACCAATCACAGAGCAGCTTTCATTTTAACAGAACAGTTTAAGCAATGAAAACTGTGCTGTGATTGGTTGCTATGGGCAGCAGACACAGTTTTTCTCTTAGGCCTCTTTCACACGGGCGTTGCGAGAAAAGGTGTGGGTGCGTTGCGGGAACATGCGCGATTTTTCCGCGCAAGTGCAAAACATTGTAATGCGTTTTGTACGCGTGTGAGAAAAATCGGCATGTTTGGTACCCAAACCCGAACTTTTTCACAGAAGTTCGGGCTTGGGATCAGTGTTCTGTAGATTGTATTATTTTCCCTTCTAACATGGTTATAAGGGAAAATAATAGCATTCTGAATACAAAATGCATAGTACAATAGCGCTGGAGGGGTTAAAAATAAATAAATAATAATTTAACTCACCTTAATCCACTTGATCGCGCAGCCCGGCTTCTCTTCTGCCTTCTTCTTTGCTGTGTGCAGGAAAAGAACCTGTGGTGACGTCACTCCGGTCATCACATGGTCCGTCACATGATCTTTTACCATGGTGATGGATCATCTGATGACCGGAGTGACGTCACCACAGGTCCTTTTCCTGCACACAGCAAAGAAGAAGACAGAAGAGAAGCCGGGCTGCGCGATCAAGTGGATTAAGGTGAGTTAAAAAATTTTTTTAATTTTTTTTAACCCCTCCAGCCCTATTGTACTATGCATTCAGAATGCTATTATTTTCCCTTATAACCATGTTATAAGGGAAAATAATAATGATCAGGTCTCCATCCCGATCGTCTCCTAGCAACCGTGCGTGAAAATCGCACCGCATCCGCACTTGCTTGCGGATGCTTGCGATTTTCATGCAACCCCATTCATTTCTATGCGGCCTGCGTTACGTGAAAAACGCACAAAGAGGAGCATGCTGTGATTTTCACGCAACGCACAAGTGATGCGTGAAAATCACCGCTCGTGTGCACAGCCCCATAGAAATGAATGGGTCAGGATTCAGTGCGGGTGCAATGCGTTCAACTCACGCATCGCATCCGCGCGGAATACTCGCCCGTGTGAAAGGGGCCTTAGACAGTTTCCTAAATCTTCCATTGTGTTTACAGCATATGGTCAGATTATTAGTGTACACTATATAGTGCCATTATTTATATGTATAGTATATGGCTGCATTATTCATGTTGAATAAGCCCATGTCCCCACTCGTTTGATATATACACAGATTTGAAAAAGGAAGATATTATTTGTACCAGGACCTATAGGCATTTTGCTTTGCCTTTGGCAAAGTGGTCTTACTGCAGTTGAAGGGGTTGGTCCCTTTATGTTGCTAGTTGCACATGAGCTGGTAACAGTACATACATGCATTATTATACTATCAGCACTGGGACAGACTGCGCATGTGCCAGTTCCCCTCTCCATCCCCGGTATAACAGAATGGAGGCCGCTGATGGTGGGATCCTCAATCAGCGGCCATGTTCCCAGCACAGAGCCAGCTCGCAGGTCGGGAGGCTTGCCTGTAAACATTAACTTTTCTATTAACCCCTTAGTGACCAGTCTGTTTTGGGCCTTACTGACCAAGCGTTTTCTCCCTTTTTTCATTGTCACGTTCTAAGAGCTATAATTTTTTAATTTTTCCGTCTATATAGCTTTGTGAGGGATTGTTTTTTGCGGAACAAGTTGTAGTTTTAAATGGCGACATATTGGGGTACACATAACTTTCTGATTAACTTTTATTAACTCTTTCTGCGAGGGAGATAGGAAAAACGGCAATACTGCCACAGGGTTTTTACGTTATAAATTTTACGGCGTTCATTTTTCTATATAAATAACATAATATCTTTTTTCTCTGGGTCAGTACGATTACAGTGATACCAAATACATATAGTTATTTTTACATTTTACTACTTTTTTGCAAAAAAAACCTTTTTTTTTTTAAAGAAAAAAATGTTTTTGCATTGACGCTTCCCAAGATCCAAGAACTTTTTTATTATTCTTTTTATGGAGTTGTATGAGAGCTTGATTTATGCAGGACGACTTTTATTTTTCATTGGTGTCATGTTGGAGTAAATGGCACTTTTTGATTGCCTGTTATTACATTTTTCAGTGGCAATTAAGAATAAATGAGCAATTCTGACTTTTTATTAAATGTTTTTTTTTTTATGGCGTTCACCGTAGGGGATAATTTACGTGATATTTATGTAGTCTGGGTCATTACGAATGCAGCAAAACCAAACATATGATGGAATTTTTTTTTTATTGAAAAACGTATTATCAATGAGAAAAAAAGCTTAATTTTTTTAATGGGATTAGATTATTATTTTTTTTAAACTTTTTTTTACCACTTAGTAGTCCCACAAGGGGACTATAACATTCAGCTTTTTGATTGATTTTGAAATGCAATGCATTATTCCTGTAGTGCATTGCATTTTAATGTCAGTGCTATTCTGACATTGACCAGCAGGCTGCGCCAGAGAGGTGCAGCCTGCTGGAAATTACTAAAGGCTCATCTAGGGCCTACACGAGACCCCAGCCAGCCTTCACACACATCGGCACCCACGATCGCATTTGCGGGGTGCCAATGGGAGATAGAGGGAGTCCGCTCCTTCTGTCAACACTTTACCTGCGGCGGGCGCCATGTAAAGTGTTAAACAGCCCAGATCGGCACTCCTGCCGGTCCGGGCTGTTAGAGAAGAGCTGCGTCTCTCATGTGAGAGATGGGCCCCTGCTCCCTGCTGCATGGGGGACCAGTGCAGCGCTTAGACTGGGCCACCATAAAAAAGCAGAGGCCCAGCCTAAGGCCCCTTAGTGACGTAAAAAAGGCGTATGGGTGGTCACTAAGGGGTTAAAATTCCAGACATCAATGCTGATAGTTTAAAGGGGTATTCTGGTTACCATAAATACACTGCGTGCAGAATTATTAGGCAAATGAGTATTTTGACCACATCATCCTCTTTATGCATGTTGTCTTACTCCAAGCTGTATAGGCTCGAAAGCCTACTACCAATTAAGCATATTAGGTGATGTGCATCTCTGTAATGAGAAGGGGTGTGGTCTAATGACATCAACACCCTATATCAGGTGTGCATAATTATTAGGCAACTTCCTTTCCTTTGGCAAAATGGGTCAAAAGAAGGATTTGACAGGCTCAGAAAAGTCAAAAATAGTGAGATATCTTGCAGAGGGATGCAGCACTCTTAAAATTGCATAGCTTCTGAAGCGTGATCATCGAACAATCAAGCGTTTCATTCAAAATAGTCAACAGGGTCGCAAGAAGCGTGTGGAAAAACCAAGGCGCAAAATAACTGCCCATGAACTGAGAAAAGTCAAGCGTGCAGCTGCCAAGATGCCACTTGCCACCAGTTTGGCCATATTTCAGAGCTGCAACATCACTGGAGTGCCCAAAAGCACAAGGTGTGCAATACTCAGAGACATGGCCAAGGTAAGAAAGGCTGAAAGACGACCACCACTGAACAAGACACACAAGCTGAAACGTCAAGACTGGGCCAAGAAATATCTCAAGACTGATTTTTCTAAGGTTTTATGGACTGATGAAATGAGAGTGAGTCTTGATGGGCCAGATGGATGGGCCCGTGGCTGGATTGGTAAAGGGCAGACAGCTCCAGTCCGACTCAGACGCCAGCAAGGTGGAGGTGGAGTACTGGTTTGGGCTGGTATCATCAAAGATGAGCTTGTGGGGCCTTTTCGGGTTGAGGATGGAGTCAAGCTCAACTCCCAGTCCTACTGCCAGTTTCTGGAAGACACCTTCTTCAAGCAGTGGTACAGGAAGAAGTCTGCATCCTTCAAGAAAAACATGATTTTCATGCAGGACAATGCTCCATCACACGCGTCCAAGTACTCCACAGCGTGGCTGGCAAGAAAGGGTATAAAAGAAGAAAATCTAATGACATGGCCTCCTTGTTCACCTGATCTGAACCCCATTGAGAACCTGTGGTCCATCATCAAATTGGAGATTTACAAGGAGGGAAAACAGTACACCTCTCTGAACAGTGTCTGGGAGGCTGTGGTTGCTGCTGCACGCAATGTTGATGGTGAACAGATCAAAACACTGACAGAATCCATGGATGGCAGGCTTTTGAGTGTCCTTGCAAAGAAAGGTGGCTATATTGGTCACTGATTTGTTTTTGTTTTGTTTTTGAATGTCAGAAATGTATATTTGTGAATGTTGAGATGTTATATTGGTTTCACTGGTAAAAATAAATAATTGAAATGGGTATATATTTGTTTTTTGTTAAGTTGCCTAATAATTATGCACAGTAATAGTCACCTGCACACACAGATATCCCCCTAAAATAGCTAAAACTAAAAACAAACTAAAAACTACTTCCAAAAATATTCAGCTTTGATATTAATGAGTTTTTTGGGTTCATTGAGAACATGGTTGTTGTTCAATAATAAAATGAATCCTCAAAAATACAACTTGCCTAATAATTCTGCACTCCCTGTATAACTTGTGTTTTAGACTAATTCATCTTCAATAATTACCTAATATAATGAAAATTTCACATATTTACTGTTCAGTAGTTATAAAAGTAGTTTTCTTCCTTTGCTACCCACTGTGTTTCCTCTTATATTACCATGACATCGACCTGTAGTTCTCAGCCTTTGTCAGGTCGAGCATGCTCAGTGTGTTGCTATCAGTTCTCTAACTAAATGTCTTGTGAAACAAAGGGAGTGTTAGTGTGCTGGTGATTACTGAGTAGAGGTGGCGTGGCCGGACTGTATATCAGGCAGCCAATCAATGAACATCAACACTCACAGCAGGAAAGCTAGGGATTGTGGGGATTGTAGTTTTGTGAGGGAAGATCAGGCGCCATGATACTCTCAGTGTGTTGCAGGCTCACACAGGAGCTAGACAAATGGATTGAAGGTAAATTGAATCCATTGGTCATTGCAGCTCTGGTTATATGTATAGGAATAGGTTCTGGTTGGGTCACAGCTTGCAGCCATAATGCAGTTTTTCAAAAACTAAGTTACTTTACCGGAATACCCCTTTAATAATGAATAGCACTAACTGCATGTATGTGCTGTTCCCGGCACTGGCCAACCTCATTAAAGGGGTTGTTCAGAATTCTATAAATATGGTTGATTTTCTCAATAACCAAACCACACTTGTCTGGGGTTGTGTCTGATATTTCAGCACAGCTCCAGCCGAGTGACCAGGGCTGACCTTCAATACCATACACAACCTGTATACAGGTGTGGTGCTGTTTTCGAAAGAAAGCAGCCATGTTTTTCTAATCCTGGACAACCTTTTAATAGGACAGACATTAACTATTATCAGAGGTGGGAGAAAAAAATTAGCGCCCTTAGGGTGCACCTTGTCATCTTTTTGTTGCACTGTAATGACAATACATGAATAGTTATGATTATGAAGTGAATCCTGTCTATGTTTCTTGATTTCCTCTGGAAAATAAAAACTAGTCTGGTTGGTTTTTATGAGCCACAATGCCTGGTTTTGTTTCCATTTTTGATAAATCTAGTCTATCCTCGTTTTAGTCCATTCTCTGATTCTCATCATCACCACTTATTAAATGTTCAACAATATATCACTCATTACACAACATTGCAGATTAGTTATGAAAATGAGCACATACAATTAAACGTCGACCATAGAAACTAATAAGCAAGTGGCAGCGAAATCTGCATGACATTTGTGTCCCATTGTTTTCAACGGGAATCTGCCTTGCTGTTCATATGACAGATGATGTCCCTTCATGATGCTGATTCCACATGGGGACTGCGGCAGGTTAAACAAATGAGATAATACCTGTTAAATGGGGCTAATCTGCGATCTTTTAATCCCTTGTCCCATTCATTGTATAGATCTATTAGGGTGAATGAGATTCTGATGCACTCCCTGCTGAGCTGTACATTGTGCACAGTTTAGCAGGAAGCTTACCATGACAGACCTGGGAAGCTTCAGCAGCACCCAGGCTGTCATAGTAACTGATTGGAGCCCCACACTTTCACTGCAGGAACTGCGGGAGCCGCTTCCCTCTGCCTTACCTCACAGATGCCGCGATCGCTGTTGAATGTGGCATCTGTGGGGTTAAATGAATGGTTTTAGCATCATTCCCGATCCTGGTCATTGCAGCCTAACGCCTGCTGTATTATACAACCGGCACCCACTATTTATGGAGTGGGCTTACATCAGCAGCCCGCTTCATACAAGCCCTTAGCCACTATGACATACGGGTAGGTCACGGTGGCTGAAGGAGTTAATACTTGCCTCAATATAGTAATTGAAATAAAGATGTTCTTCACAACATAAGACTTTTTATGGAATACATACTTAAGACTTTAAGATGAATGTTACAATGGAATAAGTATTTATTTGGTATATATTACCTGTTTATTCCGGAGTTGCTATCTATTGTTTTAGCTGGTCTTGGTTTTGGTGGTAGAGGGGGGCGTTTTATTTCACCCCCAAAATTTTTGGCTTTTTCTGCAACAGTGCCTCTTTCAATGGCCTGCATTGACAATCTCTTGTAATCATCTCGAGCCTGCTTAGCCATAGATCGCCTCCTCTCGTCAGCTGCCTTTGACTTTCTCACTAAAAAGAAAGAAATAAAACAGCATAGGTGTTTACTACATGGTCGCGTTGTCACCACCAGTATGCTATATGTGAAAAATCATGAAACATAATTGTGTAGATTTTCTTGTATTGCAAGAATGAAACCAAAGCAAACATTTTACATTAATTTTCCAGTGAAGAATGGATCTCATAAACTATGTAGGTAGAGAATAACATCATATAACATGTCTCATGATTCCCTAAGAGGATAACGTGGTTTGGACACTAACTAAAGACATGTGCTTCCACCTTTCATATATCACATTACTATACTAGTTATGGCTGCAGACATCTTTTGATCCTAGTTCTAGCTTTTTTTGGTACAAGATGTTATCTGAAGGAGAACAAACAAGCAAATTGACCTACTGGGTGGAATCTGTGAACCCATTCTTCACACAGCACAAACACATGGCTGGCAGCACCCAAGAAAATGGTAACTATAGTAGTTGTCCTTCAGTCACCCTTGGCAGATAGAGGAACTATGAGAGAACATTGGCAACACTACAATGAATATTTGCAGATTGTTCTAAGTAGATATTTGAGGAAATAATTGTAGAAAGTATTGACTAGTCAGAAGTAGGAAGGACACCATTCATCCTTATAGCATGTCGGTCATCATACTGTCATATGTCTCTCCTGTTAAATTAGGGTTTCTCAGTTTTGCTTATACATTTTGGACCCCTAGTTTTATGACTGTGTTATCTCTATTAGTGCCCATAACACATCACGGCTATTGATTTATTGGTTTATTTTTTTATTGATAGAAAACCAAAACGGTTTAAACATTTACCATTCCATTCCAGTTATATGTCCAGTCTATGTGCCAAGAGGGAAAATATGATTATGGCTATATATGTGATTCCACATTGTGGTGCACAATCCATAATTGCATTGCTGTTCCAGCCTGGATGAGATACTTGGCATACAATATGCCACTTTTTGTTTATGACTTGAGATCTCCAAATAAATAAACACTGCCATACAGTGCCTTGGAAAAGTATTCACCCCCTTGACTTTTTTCGTATTTTGTTACATTACAGCCTTAAGTTCAATGTTTTGTTAATCTGAATTTTATATAATGGATCAGAACACAATCGTCTAAGTTGGTGAAGTGAAATGAGAAAGATATATAAATAAAACTATTGTTCAGAAATAGAAAACAGAAAACTGGCATGTGCGTATGTATTCACCCCTTTGTTAGGAAGCCCATAAAAAGCTCTGGTGCAACCAATTACCTTCAGAAGTCATATAATTAGTGAAATGATGTCCACCTGTGTGTAATCTAAGTGTCTCATGATCTGTCATTACATATACACACCTTTTTTGAAAGGCCCCAGAGGCTGCAACACCTAAGCAAGAGGCATCACTAACCAAACACTGCCATGAAGACCAAGGAACTCTCCAAACAAGTAAGGGACAATGTTGTTGAGAAGTACAAGTCAGGGTTAGGTTATAAAAAAATATCCAAATCTCTGATTATCCCCAAGAGCACCATCAAATCTATTATAACCAAATGGAAAGAACATGGCACAACAGCAAACCTGCCAATAGACGGTCGCCCACCAAAACTCACGGACCGGGTAAGGAGGGCATTAATCCGAGAGGCAGCACAGCGACCTAAGGTAACCCTGGAGGAACTGCAGAGTTCCACAGCAGAGACTGGGGTATCTGTACATAGGACGACAATAAGCCATACGTTCCATAGAGTTGGGCTTTATGGCAGAGTGGCCAGAAGAAAGCCATTACTTTCAGCTAAAAACAAAACTGCACATTGTGAGTTTGCGAAAAGGCATGTGGGAGACTCCCAAAATGTATGGAGGAAGGTGCTCTGGTCTGATGAGACTAAAATTTAACTTTTCATCCATCAAAGAAAACGCTATGTCTGGTGCAAACCCAACACATCACATAACCCAAAGACCATCATCCCCACATTGAAACATGGTGGTGGAAGCATCATGCTGTGGGGATGTTTTTCCAGCAGCCGGGACTGAGAAACTGGTCAGAGTTGAGGGAAAGATGGATGGTGATAAATACAGGGATATTCTTGAGCAAAATCTGTCCCACTCTGTGCGTGATCTGAGGCTAGGACGGAGGTTCCCCCTCCAGCAGGACAATGATCCCAAACACACTGCTAAAGCAACACTTGAGTGGTTTAAGGGGAAGCATGCAAATGTGTTGGAATGGCCTAGTCCAACCCCATATCTCAATCCAATAGAAAATCTGTGGTCAGACTTAAAGATTGCTGTTCACAAACACGAACCATCCAACTTGAATGAGCTGGACCAGTTTTGCAAGGAGAAATGGGCGAAAATCTCAGTTCTAAGATGTGGCAAGCTCAAAGAGACTTATCGAAAGTGAGTTGGAGCTCTAAATGCCGCAAAAGGTGGCTCTACAAAGTATTGACTTTAGGGGGTGAATAGTTATGCACATTGACTTTTTCTGTTATTTTGTCCTATTTGTTGTTTGCTTCACAAAAAAAAAAAAAAAACATCTTTAAAGTTGTGGGCATATTCTGTAAATTAAATTAAGCAAGTCCTCAAACAATCCATGTTAATTCCAGGTTGTGAGGCACCAAAACACAAAAAAAGTCAAGGGGGGTGAATACTTTTGCAAGGCACTGTATACTGCCATCGGAAAATATCGAAGTATGCATGTCCACACTGAAATGCATGTTGGCTGTATATTGTACAGGAATTGCATGAGGCCTAAGACTTACAGCATCACACACAAATGTGGGCCTTATTTATCTTATAATTTCACCAGTTTTCTGGTATGAAAAATTCACAAACTGAATGTTTGCAACTATTTCAACACCACGTGTGCAAAAATGTTTCCACCAGATGTGCTTATCTGCCGCCTTCTCTACTTTCCCTAAAATGTATCTTCTTTTACATGATCAGCCTATCCTGATGATAGGTGATCACCAGTTAAATCCTGAACAATCACTTTAAAGTGTAACTGTCATTCTTTTTTTTTTATTTGTGTAATGTGTAGGGGCAGTGATACTGACCATTTTTGCAATATACTTTATTTACTGAAATCGTACATTTCTATTAGAAAAATTGCTCTAAAGTGACCCATTTTGCGCCTTAGCAATGCTCCTCTGTCTTCTGTTTACATAACACAGTCAGTGTAGGTCTCCACTGTTATGTAAACAGAAGACAGAGGAGCGTTGCTAAGGCTCAAAATGGGCCACTTTAGAGTTATTTTTTTAATACAAAATTAATGATTTCAGCAATTAAAGTACATTACAAAAATCAAAAAATGAATGGCAGTTACACTTTGAGGACAATGCAATATCACAATATGATAGCAAAACCATTGACAGGCTGCAATCCACATCACAACCACTGGGTGGCCACACAGTGAAATATAGCAGACACATCTCTGACATAGTATGCCAAAATATTTTTGAAAGCTCATCATCTTCTGCCATTATCCATTTATGTCCGCAGTATATACCCTACATTCAGTCTTTATATTTTACTTTTTATATGCATTTTTTTTCTATTAAGTAATTTTGCAAATATCATCGATGGACAGTTATTTCAATTACATACAATTAAAAAATATATAATATAAACAAATCATACAAGTTTCTTGCCATTCAGAATCCTCCTTTTCCAGTTTTTGCTTGACTTCTTGAGCTTCTTTCCAATTCATGTAAATTTCCTGAGTCCTTTCTTCTAATTTTTCTTTTTCTTGAGGCCCCAATATAACAGTTTTTTTCTGAAATAAGGAATAATTAGAGGAACTATTAGACAGTGTAGAAGTAAAAGGAACATACATTTTAGCTTGATCCTACAGTGATGTTCTAAAAATTATAACAGGTCCTTTGCCTTCAGCAAATAGTACATATAAAATATAATGAACGTTAATGGGTGTCATATAGGCAAGAATTAGAGATGAGCAAATTTCTTGTAATTTGTTTTGGGTCTGACCTGAATTAATTGGTTGTCTGATTTGACTCAGGTAGTGTATGAATAAATTTGACTCAAAATGAAAGTGTGGATATGCCCCGAAAAGTCGTGTATGAAGCTACATTCACACGACCGCACGTGTTTTGCGGTCCGCAAATTGCGTATCCGCAAGAAAAAATGGATGACATCCGTATGCCATCCTTTTTTTTGCTGATCCATTGTAACAATGCCTAAGACATCGTTCACACAAACGTTTTGTGTTTTGGGGTCCGCAAATTGCGGATCCGCAAAACACGGATGGCGTCCGTGTGTGTTCCGCAATTTGCAGAACAGCGCGGACAGCCATTAATATAACTGCCTATTCTTGTCTGCAAAACGGACAAGAATAGGAAAGGTTATATTTTTTTTGCAGACCACGGAACGGAGCAACGGATCCGGAAAGCACACGGAGTGCTGTCCGCATCTTTTGCGGCAAATACTGCGGCTCGGATGCGGACCAAAACAACGGTCGTGTGCATGAGGCCTAAAATGGACAAGAATAGGATATGTTCTATTTTTTTTAAGGGGCTACGGAACGGACATACTGATGAATTTTTTGAAATGAATGGGTCCGCATCCTATCCGCAAAAAAAAGGAACGGACACGGAAACAAAATACGTTTGTGTGCATGTAGCCTGACACTGAGGTCTCATAGGACTGTATCCAACCTCTTTTAAGTTAACATGAAGACAACATTAGTAATGACAAAGTGACAGTGATACATATGACTACAGGCAAATAGATGGTATCAGGTGGCAACAAATAACCTGTTTAAAAACACACTGCACTTTGAGATTTTTTATACTGTAAAAAATAAAAACAGTCCAAAAATAAATCCTTTTGGAGGCAAATGCCTGACTGTGTCTATACAAGCAGTGGCATTGGAAGAACAAAACTTTAGTTCTAAGCAAAGTTTTGAATAAAAGGTCCAAAAATTATCCCCTTTTGGGGAGTAACAACATCTTTGCCATCACCTTAAATAATACACATCAGCAGGAGCAGCAATGCAGTATAGAACCTGAAGAACAAGCCAGTTGATGTGCAGCTGTGTAGGGGTAGTAGTAATGGCAGCAGGGACAGTAGTAGCTGCAGCAGCAGCAGTATATTATGGATCCTAATGAACAAGGCAGGAGAGGTGCTGCTATGTAGGGGTAGTAGTAATGGCAGCAGGGACAGTAGTAGCTGCAGCAGCAGCAGTATATTATGGATCCTAATGAACAAGGCAGGAAAGGTGCTGCTATGTAGGGGTAGTAGTAATGGCAGCAGGGACAGTAGTAGCTGCAGCAGCAGCAGTATATTATGGATCCTAATGAACAAGGCAGGAGAGGTGCTGCTATGTAGGGGTAGTAGTAATGGCAGCAGGGACAGTAGTAGCTGCAGCAGCAGCAGTATATTATGGATCCTAATGAACAAGGCAGGAGAGGTGCTGCTATGTAGGGGTAGTAGTAATGGCAGCAGGGACAGTAGTAGCTGCAGCAGCAGCAGTATATTATGGACCCTAATGAACAAGGCAGGAAAGGTGCTGCTATGTAGGGGTAGTAGTAATGGCAGCAGGGACAGTAGTAGCTGCAGCAGCAGCAGTATATTATGGACCCTAATGAACAAGGCAGGAAAGGTGCTGCTATGTAGGGGTAGTAGTAGTGACAGAATGAGCAGCAGCAGAAGTACAATATAGGACATGATGGACAGGCAGACAGCGGCATTGGCATTATAGAGTCGGTGATAAATAGCCAGTCCCCACTATCAACAATGGCAGATCTATTCATCGACCTCAGCCAGAGGTGTGTGAAAATCTTCAAAGATCCATACCCGATTAATTTTCACAAATGCAATGTTTTTCACACTCTTGGAGGACAATTTTACCTGCTTCGGTGTAACAATGCCTCCTGCCATGCTGATTACCCTCTCTGACTGTACCCTAGAGGCTGGACAAGACAGTACACTGATGGCAAACTGGGCTAGTTCCTGCCACTGCTCCAATCTCTTACTTATTATCTTCCCTAAAACTGTACCTCTCTGACGTTAAACTAGCTGTATTGTGTGTCTAACGATAAGCTTTCTTTGCCAGACCTCCTGTCATATCAAGGAACATGTTTAACCACCTCCGGACCGCCTAACGCAGGATCGCGTTCCGGAGGTGGCAGCGCTGCGCACAGTCACGCATATACGCGTCATCTCGCGAGACGCGAGATTTCCTGTGAACGCGCGCACACAGGCGCGCGCGCTCACAGGAACGGAAGGTAAGAGAGTTGATCTCCAGCCTGCCAGCGGCGATCGTTCGCTGGCAGGCTGGAGATGTGTTTTTTTTAACCCCTAACAGGTATATTAGACGCTGTTTTGATAACAGCGTCTAATATACCTGCTACCTGGTCCTCTGGTGGTCCCCTTTGTTTGGATCGACCACCAGAGGACACAGGTAGCTCAGTAAAGTAGCACCAAGCACCACTACACTACACTACACCCCCCCCCATCACTTATTAACCCCTTATTAGCCCCTGATCACCCCTAATCACCCCTGATCACCCCATATAGACTCCCTGATCACCCCCCTGTCATTGATTACCCCCCTGTCATTGATCAACCCCCTGTAAAGCTCCATTCAGACGTCCGCATGATTTTTACGGATCCACTGATAGATGGATCGGATCCGCAAAACGCATCCGGACGTCTGAATGAAGCCTTACAGGGGCATGATCAATGACTGTGGTGATCACCCCATATAGACTCCCTGATCACCCCCCTGTCATTGATTACCCCCCTGTCATTGATTACCCCCCTGTAAAGCTCCATTCAGATGTCCGCATGATTTTTACGGATGCACTGATACATGGATCGGATCCGCAAAACGCATCCGGTCGTCTGAATGAAGCCTTACAGGGGCATGATCAATGACTGTGGTGATCACCCCCCTGTCATTGATTACCCCCCTGTAAAGCTCCATTCAGATGTCCGCATGATTTTTACGGATGCACTGATAGATGGATCGGATCCGCAAAACGCATCCGGACGTCTGAATGAAGCCTTACAGGGGCATGATCAATGACTGTGGTGATCACCCCATATAGACTCCCTGATCACCCCCCTGTCATTGATTACCCCCCTGTCATTGATTACCCCCCTGTAAAGCTCCATTCAGATGTCCGCATGATTTTTACGGATGCACTGATAGATGGATCCGATCCGCAAAACGCATCCGGACGTCTGAATGAAGCCTTACAGGGGCATGATCAATGACTGTGGTGATCACCCCATATAGACTCCCTGATCACCCCCCTGTAAAGCTCCATTCAGATGTCCGCATGATTTTTACGGATGCACTGATACATGGATCGGATCCGCAAAACGCATCCGGTCGTCTGAATGAAGCCTTACAGGGGCATGATCAATGACTGTGGTGATCACCCCCCTGTCATTGATTACCCCCCTGTAAAGCTCCATTCAGATGTCCGCATGATTTTTACGGATGCACTGATAGATGGATCCGATCCGCAAAACGCATCCGGACGTCTGAATGAAGCCTTACAGGGGCATGATCAATGACTGTGGTGATCACCCCATATAGACTCCCTGATCACCCCCCTGTCATTGATCACCCCCCTGTCATTGATTACCCCCCTGTAAAGCTCCATTCAGATGTCCGCATGATTTTTACGGATGCACTGATAGATGGATCGGATCCGCAAAACGCATCCGGACGTCTGAATGAAGCCTTACAGGGGCATGATCAATGACTGTGGTGATCACCCCATATAGACTCCCTGATCACCCCCCTGTCATTGATCACCCCCCTGTCATTGATTACCCCCCTGTAAAGCTCCATTCAGATGTCCGCATGATTTTTACGGATGCACTGATAGATGGATCGGATCCGCAAAACGCATCCGGACGTCTGAATGAAGCCTTACACGGGCGTGATCAATGACTGTGGTTATCACCCCATATAGACTCCCTGATCACCCCCCTGTCATTGATCACCCCCCTGTCATTGATCACCCCCCTGTCATTTATCACCCCCCTGTCATTTAGCACCCCTCTGTAAGGCTCCATTCAGATATTTTTTTGGCCCAAGTTAGCAGAATTTTTTTTTTTTTTTCTTACAAAGTCTCATATTCCACTAACTTGTGTCAAAAAATAAAATCTCACATGAACTCACCATACCCCTCACGGAATCCAAATGCGTAAAATTTTTTAGACATTTATATTCCAGACTTCTTCTCACGCTTTAGGGCCCCTAGAATGCCAGGGCAGTATAAATACCCCACATGTGACCCCATTTCGGAAAGAAGACACCCCCAGGTATTCCGTGAGGGGCATATTGAGTCCATGAAAGATTGAAATTTTTGTCCCAAGTTAGCGGAACGGGAGACTTTGTGAGAAAAAAATTAAAAATATCAATTTCCGCTAACTTGTGCCAAAAAAAAAAAATTTCTATGAACTCGCCATGCCCCTCATTGAATACCTTGGGGTGTCTTCTTTCCAAAATGGGGTCACATGTGGGGTATTTATACTGCCCTGGCATTCTAGGGGCCCCAAAGCGTGAGAAGAAGTCTGGTATCCAAATGTCTAAAAATGCCCTCCTAAAAGGAATTTGGGCACCTTTGCGCATCTAGGCTGCAAAAAAGTGTCACACATCTGGTATCGCCGTACTCAGGAGAAGTTGGGGAATGTGTTTTGGGGTGTCATTTTACATATACCCATGCTGGGTGAGAGAAATATCTTGGTCAAATGCCAACTTTGTATAAAAAAATGGGAAAAGTTGTCTTTTGCCAAGATATTTCTCTCACCCAGCATGGGTATATGTAAAATGACACCCCAAAACACATTCCCCAACTTCTCCTGAATACGGCGATACCACATGTGTGACACTTTTTTGCAGCCTAGGTGGGCAAAGGGGCCCATATTCCAAAGAGCACCTTTAGGATTTCACAGGTCATTTACCTACTTACCACACATTAGGGCCCCTGGAAAATGCCAGGGCAGTATAACTACCCCACAAGTGACCCCATTTTGGAAAGAAGACACCCCAAGGTATTCCGTGAGGGGCATGGCGAGTTCCTAGAATTTTTTATTTTTTGTCACAAGTTAGTGGAAAATGCTTATTTTTTTTTTTTTTTTTTTTTTCATACAAAGTCTCATATTCCACTAACTTGTGACAAAAAATAAAAACTTCCATGAACTCACTTTGCCCATCAGCGAATACCTTGGGGTCTCTTCTTTCCAAAATGGGGTCACTTGTGGGGTAGTTATACTGCCCTGGCATTCTAGGGGCCCAAATGTGTGGTAAGGAGTTTGAAATCAAATTCTGTAAAAAATGACCTGTGAAATCCGAAAGGTGCTCTTTTGAATATGGGCCCCTTTGCCCACCTCGGCTGCAAAAAAGTGTCACACATCTGGTATCTCCGTAATCGGGAGAAGTTGGGGAATGTGTTTTGGGGTGTCATTTTACATATACCCATGCTGGGTGAGAGAAATATCTTGGCAAAAGACAACTTTTCCCATTTTTTTATACAAAGTTGGCATTTGACCAAGATATTTATCTCACCCAGCATGGGTATATGTAAAAAGACACCCCAAAACACATTCCTCAACTTCTCCTGAATACAGAGATACCAGATGTGTGACACTTTTTTGCAGCCTAGGTGGGCAAAGGGGCCCACATTCCAAAGAGCACCTTTCGGATTTCACAGGTCATTTACCTACTTACCACACATTTGGGCCCCTAGAATGCCAGGGCAGTATAACTACCCCACAAGTGACCCCATTTTGGAAAGAAGAGACCCCAAGGTATTCGCTGATGGGCATAGTGAGTTCATGGAAGTTTTTATTTTTTGTCACAAGTTTGTGGAATATGAGACTTTGTATGAAAAAAAAAAAAAAAAAAAAAATCATCATTTTCCACTAACTTGTGACAAAAAATAAAAAATTCTAGGAACTCGCCATGCCCCTCACGGAATACCTTGGGGTGTCTTCTTTCCAAAATGGGGTCACTTGTGGGGTAGTTATACTGCCCTGGTATTCTAGGGGCCCAAATGTGTGGTAAGGAGTTTGAAATCAAATTCAGGAAAAAATGAGGAGTGAAATCCGAAAGGTGCTCTTTGGAATATGGGCCCCTTTGCCCACCTAGGCTGCAAAAAAGTGTCACACATCTGGTATCCCCGTACTCAGGAGAAGTTGAGGAATGTGTTTTGGGGTGTCTTTTTACATATACCCATGCTGGGTGAGATAAATATCTTGGTCAAATGACAACTTTGTATAAAAAAATGGGAAAAGTTGTCTTTTGCCAAGATATTTCTCTCACCCAGCATGGGTATATATAAAATGACACCCCAAAACACATTCCCCACCTTCTCCTGAGTACGGAGATACCAGATGTGTGACACTTTTTTGCAGCCTAGGTGGGCAAAGGGGCCCATATTCCAAAGAGCACCTTTCGGATTTCACAGGTCATTTTTTACAGAATTTGATTTCAAACTCCTTACCACACATTTGGGCCCCTAGAATGCCAGGGCAGTATAACTACCCCACAAGTGACCCCATTTTGGAAAGAAGAGACCCCAAGGTATTCGCTGATGGGCATAGTGAGTTCATAGAAGTTTTTATTTTTTGTCACAAGTTAGTGGAATATGAGACTTTGTAAGGAAAAAAAAAAAAAAAAAAAATCATCATTTTCCGCTAACTTGTGACAAAAAATAAAAAGTTCTATGAACTCACTATGCCCATCAGCGAATACCTTAGGGTGTGTACTTTCAGAAATGGGGTCATTTGTGGGGTGTTTGTACTGTCTGGGCATTGTAGAACCTCAGGAAACATGACAGGTGCTCAGAAAGTCAGAGCTGCTTCAAAAAGCGGAAATTCACATTTTTGTACCATAGTTTGTAAACGCTATAACTTTTACCCAAACCATTTTTTTTTTACCCAAACATTTTTTTTTTATCAAAGACATGTAGAACTATAAATTTAGAGCAAAATTTCTATATGGATGTCGTTTTTTTTGCAAAATTTTACAACTGAAAGTGAAAAATGTCATTTTTTTGCAAAAAAATCGTTAAATTTCGATTAATAACAAAAAAAGTAAAAATGTCAGCAGCAATGAAATACCACCAAATGAAAGCTCTATTAGTGAGAAGAAAAGGAGGTAAAATTCATTTGGGTGGTAAGTTGCATGACCGAGCAATAAACGGTGAAAGTAGTGTAGGTCAGAAGTGTAAAAAGTGGCCTGGTCTTTCAGGGTGTTTAAGCACTGGGGGCTGAGGTGGTTAAAATACACATGGCTTCCCTGGCCATCCCTCCTGATTAGCTGGAGCTGACTGCAAGGCATTATCGGCCAGCATGCCAGTTAGGGCGCCACCTGGAGTCATGTTATCCTCTTAATTTATCTGCCCTTCTATGCTGCTTTCTGATCTGTAAAATGGGCGATGCCATTTTGAACGACTTGTCCAAATCGAATTGCATAATTTTCGGTTTCACTGGAACTCAGAAGTTTCAGGAAATTGATGACAAATTTGATTAGTTTAGAATTGGTTCCCTCATCTCTTATAATAATTGAAAACAGACAGTCTAATATCTTATCAACCTTGTAAGTACACAGCCTAAGTATGTCTATTACACAGAGATTAATGGTTTATTCAACTCCTATAATGACTCCCCTAATACCCGGGCCCCTCATATAGGCTATATGACACGGTTGCTGGGGAGCGGGGTAAGTATAATCTATATGAGGGGCCCCGGAACTGGGGGGGTCATTATAGGGGTTGGAGAATGACCTATAGCTGCGCATCTCTTTCATTCACAATCACATACAGAATAGAGACATGATCAAGAGGCCAGCATGGCATGGTCCTGTAACATGTTGGTAATTCTTGCATCTAATAAAGTTATTGGAACTTATATATATTTATAAATACCAGTGGAAATGTGGATATCAGACATAACTGTATACCCCTCCACACTTCATACTTTCATATTTTGATAAGTATTTTGCATCTGTACTGTATTTTTAAGCCAGAACAGGGAATGGAGAATAAATAGAGAAAATATGCTGAAGAAAAATTAGCACATTTTACATATTATGGAACTATTCCTGGCATATACAGATATAAACAGGGTTGGAGTGGCCCACCAGAGTACCCGAGGATTCTCTGGTGGGCCTAAGCTCTGACAGTGATAGACCTGTAGTAAAACAGGGCCCTTATAGTCCTCCTATATACACAGAGGGTGGGCTCTCAGAATCAGATGACTATGAGGAACTTAGAGGCAGGCTTCTCAGCCTGCCTCTTAGCTCACTATCCCAGCCCCTAACTCCCTATGTACCTTCTCTGCCTGTGTCCGTGTTTATCTTACTTGCTACCAGCACTGACAAATGTCAGCTATGTACATTTCTCTCTTCCCTCGGTTTTCTGGCAGTCCTGTTCTATGTTATTTCTACTCTGTTCCTGTAAACCTATTGTCAGCCCCAAATGCTGTCAGTCTGGTTTTCCCTCTCTCTTCTCTGATATTGAGCATATGGAAGAGAGAGAAGAGCAGGACTGCCAGTACTTAGCACTGACAGTAGGTATACAGAAACAAGGTAGACTTACTGTCAGCGCTAAGTGCTGGCAGTTCCATACTTTTCTCTACTATGCACTCAGTAACTAACAGAATTGCCAGAAGTCAGTACTGGCGGCAAGTCAGATAAGCAGGGACACAAGCAGAGTGGGTACATATAAGAAGCCAGGTGCTAGGGTAGTGAGCTAAGAGGCAGGCTGAGAAGCCAGTCTCTGTATGTTCCACATAGTTATCTTCAGCATTCAGTAGAAAACCAAAGATGGACTGTTGACACCCTGTCGTCTAGCAAAAACAAGTACCTTTTCCTAATAAAGTATATTACAAAAATGCTTCATGTCCCTGTCCCTACACAATATTAAAACTAAACTGAAATCCTGTTTACCTATAAACTGTATTGGATGAGCTGAAGTTCTGGCCATGGGAACAACAAGAACAAAAAATAAATCCAATATAAAGTCATACAATTCAAAGGCTTTATTTCAAAATCTTAAAATCCATCTTTACAACTGTTATATTGGATGCAGGATACATCGTTCATAAAGGGAATCTGTCACCAGTTTTATGCTACCCTAACTCCTAATGGTTCCAGTGTATGCCAGTGAGTCCTCATATTCATAAGCTTCCAGCTCTCCCCACCCCCTGCCATTTCCGTTCTGCAAAAAAATAGAACATATTCTTGTCCGCAATTGCATCTTTTATGAGAGTGCCGGCGATGTGCGGTCCGCAGAATGCGAAACGCACATTGCCGGCAGTGATGGCCAGTTCGCATTGTTCACCCGCGGTTTGCCATCTTTTCTCACAGGTCCGGGGAGGCACAGGTAAGCCCTTACCTGTGGCTGCACCGCGAGCCAGTCTGAAAACAAGTGCGGTCAGCGGGAGCAGGCAGTTCCGAGAACAGCCACCGGGGGCCTTCATCGGGCTGTTCTCAGAACTGCCTGCTCCCGCTGACCGCACTTGTTTTCAGACCGGCTCGCGCACAGGCACAGGTAAGGGCTTACCTGTGCCTCGCCGGACTTGTGAAAAAAGATGGCAGCCCGCATATGTTCGCGGGCGAACAATGCGAACTGGCCATCACTGATTGCCGGTGTCCGTGTTTTGCGGAATCTTCAATTTGCGGATCTGCAAAACGCATATGGATGTGTGAATGAACCCTTAATGGAAGTTTTTCCATACTGCAATTAGCATCAGGTGTGTGTCAAGTGGAGGGTGCTCATGAATATGACGACTCATTGGCATGCACTAGAGCTGCTAGGATTTAGGAATTAGGGCAGCATAAAACTTGGTAAATAAAACAATGTTATTTATAAGCTTATTTATTATGTTTTATAAGCTTTTTATCTATTTTTTTCCTACACATTTCAGAATATCTCCTAAGAGTGAGGGCACATTATATAAATGAATAAAAGTAAAATTAAATTCTAATATACATTGTATAAGATCTATAACAGAAACTAGGGGTCCTTAAGTGGGACATTTTCTAAAAACATAGGGGGAAGGAGGAAATTTATACAAATACTGTCTAATAGACATTGTAAGCTTAGGCAGGCAGTCTTAAAGAGCATCTGTCGATAAGATGAAGTTTATTAAACCAGGCATATAGCCTTGTAGGGTTTATCATGCTGAGTAAAATGATATATTTATTTTCTTTCTAGGTTGATTAATTGGGGAGATATATAAATTTTTAGACATATTTCTGCAAATTCACTAGTTGGAGCAACAAGGGGCACAACACTCCTCTGCTTTGGTCACTCCCTCCTCTCCTTTGATTGACAGAGCTAGACATGCGTATTCTAGAGCCTGCATTCTGGCTGATGGAGTCAGCACTTGCGTTGGTCACATAGTGGTATGACTGAAGCCACCAGTGCTTCTACTCCCAGGGGGGCTGATGAAGTCACAGTGGAGGAACGCTGGGAGGATCGTGAGGGGAGTATGTTCTCCTCCCACTACAGTCCTCTCTCCCCTGTATCCATACTCTGCTGGGAAAAATGTGACGGGACTCACATGTTTGTGACTGGATATTAGCAAAATCATGCATTTCCAATGGAATGAATGATTTTGCTAACACACACTGACACCAATTACTCAGTATCCCTCTGGACCACAAATTACCATTTTATTAAAATAGTTATACCACTATGTCACCAATGCAACAACTTCATCATCCACAGCGCATGCTCTAGAACACAGGGCCAGACAAGATGTCTAGCCCTGTCAATCAATTGGGAGAGAGGCATGACCAGAGCACAGGGATGTTGTGCTAGCGACACCCATAGCAATACAGTACGCCCCTTGTTGCTCCAACTAGTTAATTTGCAGAAATATGAATAAAAATTAATATAGCTCTGCAACTATTCAGTCTAGAAAGAAAGGAAATCTATCATTTTACTCGGGATGATCAACCCTACCTTGTTGCTCCAACTAGTTAATTTGCATACATTTAAAAATGTATATATGTTTGTGACTATTCAGCTTAGAGACTAAATAAATATAGAGTTTTATTCAGTATGATCAACCCTACCAGGCAATATGTCTGGTTTAATAGGATTGATCAGGCTGACAGATGCTCTTTAAAGTACACCAGATTTATCACTGTGATATTGGCTGATATATCTACTGTCTAGTCTAAATCTATACCACCTACGGTATTTGTTGGATTAGTGTACGCAAGAAAAATGCAACTAATTATTAGTTAATTTGTGGTGAATTTAATACAATATATTGTGTATTAAATATGCCATATTTAATGCAGAATCAGGAAATGTAGGTTTCCTACTGATTGAAAAACACAGATTGTATGTATTTAGCTGATATACTACAATCTGAATCCCTGTATAAACTAGAAAATACACAAATCTGTGCAACATATCTACTGGGTCAGATCTGCAATTTAACCCTTTCAGGACACAGCTGTTAAATCCTTCCAACAGGCAGGACTTAACAGGTGTTTTGCTATGGCCCAGACCCCTGGATCTCACACCTGTAACTCCAGAATGTGCCCCTTTTGTCCCTTTTGCTGAAGCAGCTGTCTAAGATAGGAATATCCATTTAAAAAGAATCACAAAATCTTGCAGAACAAATATTTATTGTGTTGCTATGCTATTTTATGTACTGTAAGGAAAACCTAAAATCTAAGTGGGTCATTTATTAAACAGAAATATGCCTATATTAGGTGGATTTCTGGTGCAGATTGTGGCGCAAAGGTCCTTTGCTCCTCAATCTGCAACTTTTCCCCGCTCACGCAAGGTCTAAAAAAGTGGGTGTGGGATGGGCTGGGAAAGGGGACGGCCAGCAGGCCCACCTCATTTACCATTTTCTATACCTGTTTTAGGCATAGAAAATAGTCTAAATGTAAGACAGCATGGAAGCTGTCTTAAATTTAGAAGGGGTGGTGGATCTGCGTCACCTTTACATAACTGTAGGGGATCCACCGCCAGTGCCTAAAAACGCCGGTCTTAATAAATGTACCCCTAAGTGTATGGCACAGAGGCAGCCCATGAGAATCAGGGCCTAGCTCAGGATAGCCCTATCTCTTTCTCTATGAACTCGCATAGGGCTCCCTCAGTATACAATCATTAGAAATAAAGTTAGGGCGGAAACAGCCAGTGGGCATTGCTGCACTTATCTCCCAATTTGGAAGGCATAGGGAATGACAACAATGCTGCTCTATGTCCCGGGAGGGTTTGATGGCATGAACTAGTAACACCTCTGCCACAACTCATCCTGTTTTGCCTTTAGACACCTGAAGTTTCCCACTTCCGCATGTGAGATCTTTGGCCTAAGTGTAAAACTAAATGACATGGCTTTGAATTTCATATTTGTGCACTTTTCTTAATAACATTCAGTGTTTTCCTGCAGTTGTATGTCAGATTCCCGAAATCAGTCCTGAATACATATTTTTAGCAGCAATTAAATAGAAATTAAGGCTTTCTCTTGCCAAAAAGAATACTTGTTTCCTTGACGGAAATATGGTTAAAACACAATTAGTAACACAATTATAAGTACAATCCTATATGAATTTAAGGAGGATGGTTGGAAATACAGGTACACGTACATGTCCAATGTATTCTCTCATTTTTGCAAATTTTATATATTTACAGTAGGTATGATCCCATAACAACTTTAAACGGCTTTGCAAAAGTTCAAACTCATTTGATTGACTGCTAATGGAGACACCATTCTATGTTTTCATACAATGATCCCTATACTATATATAGCATATGGTTGAATAATGAGCAGTAGGTGAACTTGAACATGTCTAACTAAGAGATACGGTAAGTAAAAAGGAAATACTATAAGGGCGGAAAAGATGAACCATGTGGTCTTTTTCTGCTAACAGTCTTCTATGTTTCCAGTGTGAAAGCAAGAATAAATTGCACTTTAAGAAGATTAGTATTTCTTGAAAAGTAGTAACAGGAAATCCTTATCCTCCACTTATTTATTTCCTAGAATCTGCATGGATGGATAATGATGATGCAATATTGGGGAGATTATGAATTTCAGAAGTCTTAAAGGGGGAGTGAGGTAGGACAGGCCCCATGGGATTAGAATTACATAACCATTTTTTTTTAGGATTATAATCTGGTTTTCCCCACTATTAAAAGGGATAACCTATCCACAGGATATGGGCTAAATGTCGAGTTGGCAACCTCAGTCATATGCACAGACATCACTCCATATAACTCCTTCACAATGAAGTTGTCTATGTTAAGAGGAATGGGTTCATTTCCAGTGATTGGTGGCGGTCCATGTAGTTTGGTGCTACCACTTGAAAATGTACAATTTATCCTAGAAAATAAATATTAATAGTTGAACATCCATTTAGGCAGAATGTACAGTACAGACCAAAAGTTTGGACACACCTTCTCATTCAAAGAGTTTTCTTTATTTTCATGACTATGAAGGCATCAAAACTATGAATTAACACATGTGGAATTATATACATAACAAACAAGTGTGAAACAACTGAAAATATGTCATATTCTACGTTCTTCAAAGTAGCCACCTTTTGCTTTGATTACTGCTTTGCCCACTCTTGGCATTCTCTTGATGAGCTTCAAGAGGTAGTCCCCTGAAATGGTCTTCCAACAGTCTTGAAGGAGTTCCCAGAGATGCTTAGCACTTGTTGGCCCTTTTGCCTTCACTCTTCGGTCCAGCTCACCCCAAACCATCTCGATTGGGTTCAGGTCCGGTGACTGTAGAGGCCAGGTCATCTGGCGCAGCACCCCATCACTCTCCTTCATGGTCAAATAGCCCTTACTTTCAAAGTTTTCCCAATTTTTCGGCTGACTGACTGACCTTCATTTCTTAAAGTAATGATGGCCACTCGTTTTTCTTTACTTAGCTGCTTTTTTCTTGCCATAATACAAATTCGAACAGTCTATTCAGTAGGACTATCAGCTGTGTATCCACCTGACTTCTCCTCAACGCAACTGATGGTCCCAACCCCATTTATAAGGCAATAAATCCCACTTATTAAACCTGACAGGGCACACCTGTGAAGTGAAAACCATTTCAGGGGGACTACCTCTTGAAGCTCATCAAGAGAATGCCAAGAGTGTGCAAAGCAGTAATCCAAGCAAAAGGTGGCTACTTTGAAGAACCTAGAATATGACATATTTTCAGTTGTTTCACACTTGTTTGTTATGTATATAATTCCACATGTGTTAATTCATAGTTTTGATGCCTTCAGTGTGAATCTACAATTTTCATAGTCATGAAAATAAAGAAAACTCTTTGAATGAGAAGGTGTGTCCAAACTTTTGGTCTGTACTGTATATGAGCCAAAAAAAATTAGATTTTCCATAGCATTTGGAAAATGGTAAATTTATTGCTACTGCATTATGACCACTTGTTAAATACTGTATATTCAACATATACCAATTATCAGCATTCAATCTTTTACATGGCTACATTTTATGTTGACATGAATTTCATAAGGCTTGACAGGGAAAATGGTCTTACCTGCTGCACCCCACACTTTTTAGAGTGTCTTGTATTAGATTCTAGCAGTATATCTTGAATAGTTCTTGTTTTTGGTGTTTCTGTGATGGACTAGAAATGTAATCAAAATCCATATATTACTTACCTTGGTATTCATCACCACACCAAACAACACATGCAGACAAAGTAACCCGCAACCAGTGAGAGAGACCAGAAAAAGCAACCCAAGAGTCCCAGATGCCACACTCCAAGTTATTAAAGTAATACCAGTTAAATTAATAATGTAATCAGACTGCGTAATGAAATTCATAATTCTTTCAGTCCATACTTTTCTAAGTAAACTTTATTCTCTACTACCTTATGCAAAGCACAATTCTAGGATGTTAAAAAGGTTAAAAAGGTTTTTAAGAAACTGTTTGCAATAATATATTATTATGTAATTTGAAATAGCTGTTTATTCAAGTATTTGATATTTTTGTTTAGGTTCAACCTTTCTGAAATCAAGGACAAAGCTGGAAGCAGAGGTTGCTATAAAGGGAGACATTCTTATGTGATATAATGGCAATAGAACACTGTTTACAAAGACATGGACTATCGTAACACTGTTACAATAAAACACAGCCCATTACTGAATATATTGTCTATTGGAACATCTTCAAAATAGAATATAGCTTAAAATGAAGACACAGGCCATTGTGACATCATCTTAATACAACATAGCTTATAAATGAGGATATAGAACATTGTAACCTCATCACAGTAAAACATGGCTATAAATGAAGATCCAGACTTTTTTAACACACTACAACACATATATACATAGAGGAAGATTGTCTTATGGTGCATTTATACCAACAGATTACCTGACCAATTTCTGTCCAATCAGACCAATAGCTGGTGTGTATAACAAAAGATCTGTGTGTGTAATTGGCCATCTGACTAATGATTGGTCAGAAAATCTGTCAGATAGTCTGTTGGTAAATGCACCCTAAAAGACAAGCTGTCTTTGTTACCCATG
Organism: Bufo bufo; assembly: GCF_905171765.1. Taxonomy (NCBI): domain Eukaryota; kingdom Metazoa; phylum Chordata; class Amphibia; order Anura; family Bufonidae; genus Bufo; species Bufo bufo. The sequence goes on along the minus strand of NC_053390.1, from coordinate 517,479,655 downwards.
GAAACCAACTTAGACAATATCATAAATCTTCTGTGACATCATCAAAATTATAAATATAGTATAAATCTAGGTCAAGCTTATTGTGACATCATCAACTTAGAACAGCATAATAACAAAGACAACCACCTTTATGGATGGCACCATCAACATTCAATACAGCTCTGCATGAAGACACAAGCCATTATGGCATAGTACAAATATGACTACCTCATAGGAATAAACATATACACTAATGGTATATCTCTGCAATAGAATAAAACATCGGGACAAAGACAAAGACCATTGTAACTAGATCACCATAGAACACAGCCTAAAAATGAATAGACCGTCTGTTATTAAACCATCAAGCCTGCCCTGCTCCTCTTGAGTGACGTCCGAGTTAGCAGCATCGCTGACGAAAATCCCGCGCCTGCGCTGTCCACTTCTGTATTCGGCGCAGGCGCAGTGAGTGAAGGACGCACTCCTGGAGAGCGTCATACAATCACTGCGCCTGCGCCGAATTCAGAAGTAGACGGCACAGGCGCAGGATTTCGTCAGCGATGCTGCGAACTTGGATGTCACTCAAGAGGAGCGGGGCGGGCTAGACAGAGGACCTGGGCGGGATAAAGGGTGAGTGGACCCAGCCTCTAGGTGCTGAATCAACGCCCACATAGCAACTAGAGGCTCATTAGCATATTGTAAAAGTGTGTATTTTAGGAGAACGGCCGCAGGGACAAATGTAAAAAACACACTGTTATGTACTGCTGACATTAGCACATCGCTAATGTCAGTCAGCTACATAACAGAAATTCTGATGGTAGAAACCCTTTAACACAAAGACAGCAATAATAAATAACATGACACTGACACATAGCTATGGTTAAAGGCATGGTTGACATTGTTAAAAACAGCCTGTTTGAAAACACTGTGCCATCAAATTTATACTTTTTTTTAACCACTTGATTACCGGAATGTTTATTCCCCTTCCTTACCAGGCTAATTTTTCAGGCGTCTAACTGCAAATAACTGATTTATTTGGTATTATTTTTTCACGGGTCACCTTAGACCTTTGTACCATTAGAATCAGATAATAGATATAATATTTTAAAAAAATACTGCCAAAATTATGAAAAATTTTTTTTTTCCTTTCTTATCAATTTTTTTCTAACTATTACCAAAAATTTCAAGACAAAGTATTTCTAAAACCACTATCATACACTTGTACCCTGAAAATGGACACTATTTATGTAATTTACCTACTGGCTGGGCCTGCTGCATGACTTCAAAAGACTGGAGCGCATTTTGGATTTTGGCGGCCTATTTTTCTATTGCTGGTTCTATGGCACCATACTGCCAGAAAAATCTTGTACAGCGCCAAAACGCCCCTTCAAACTGACTTTTTTATGTTATTCCCCAAAGGTATTCTTCTTGGGGAAAAATTGACATTTTAAAGAGGGCCTTTCACCACTCCAGTTGGGGGTGTATACCTGCACATACTCACTCTATCCAGTGCTGCCATTTTCAGACTGTGCAGGTACATCCCCCCTCCCCCAACTGGTTACCACGTGCTGTACCCTTACTGCATACTGCTAGCAATTCATTCATAACTTCTAGTACAAATAATAAAGGAACGGCACAACATAGAGTCATAAGAATTGATGTTCCAGAATTGTTATTATATGGGGAATGCAAGTAGTGTTTGGTCCTCTTTTGAGGTTTTTTTAATTATTTTTTTTTATAAATGAAAAAAAATATATACGTGCGTTTATATATTTTATGCAGAAAAGAAACCTTCTATACAAAATATTAGCTAAAACAAATACCTAGATTTTCAAAATAAAACTAATTATGTATGTTTGCATATTTTACACTTGTGTATATTTTTACATATGCAATTATATTATTGCTAAAGCTAATAAATATATATACCGTATTTTTCGCCCTATAAGACGCACCGGCCCATAAGACGCACCTAGGTTTTTAAGGAGGAAAATAAGAAAAAAAATATTTTAAAACCAAAAGGTGTGCTTTTGGTGGGCTCTAAACTAATGGTAGCCTGTGGATGGCACTGTTATGGGGGTCTGTGGCTGACACTGTTATGGGGGTCTGTGGCTGACACTGTTATGAGCGTCTGTGGATGGCACTGTTATGGGGGTCTGTGGATGGCACTGTTATGGGGGTCTGTGGCTGACACTGTTATGGGGGTCTGTGGATGGCACTGTTATGGGGGTCTGTGGCTGACACTGTTATGGGGGTCTGTGGCTGACACTGTTATGGGGGTCTGTGGCTGACACTGTTATGGGGGCGTCTGTGGATGGTACTGTTATGGGGGCATTTGTGGATGGCATGACACTGCTATGGGGGGGATCTGTGGATGACAGATAACTAGCATCTTATGCTATTTGTCATCCACAGATCCCCCCCATAACAGTGTCAGCCACTGTGAATGACCCCCAATACAGGGGGTGGGGGCTGGCATCTACACTAGTTTTTTAATGGCAGCGGGGGGCCAGTGCAGTCATTGTATTCTATTGCACCGGGCCCCGCTCACTATACTAATCCTATCTACGGTAACTGCAGGCAATGTTTAATTATAGAATATGTTCGATCCAGCAGCCTGTACTTACGACGGCAGGAGGCTGGGCGGGCGGGCACTGGCAGCGTAACTCACTACGTCTCACCTGCTTCATTCATAAAGTGGGCGGAGCAGGCACTTGACGTAGGAAGTTACGCTGCCAGTGCCCGCCCACCCGCCCAGCCTCCTGCCGTCATAAGTACAGGCTGCTGGATCGAACATATTCTATAGTTAAATATTGCCTGTAGTTACCGTAGATACGATTAGTCCAATGAGCGGGGCCTGGTGCAATAGAATACAGTGACTGCACCGGGTCCCACTGCCATTACAAAACTAGATGCCGGCCCCCAGCCCCTCCTCCCTCCCCACTGATACACCGCCGGCCGCGCTGTGCAGCATGCGGTCGGCGGTGTATCAGTGTAAACAGCAGCATTTGCCCCATAAGGCGCACTGCCATTTTCCTCCCACTTTTTTTTTTTTGGGGGGGGGGGGGGTGCGTCTTATAGGGCAAAAAATACAGGTAAATATAATAAAATAAAAAAATTATTTTATGAATGATAAAGGGGTGGGATGTTTGTAGCATGCTATATTATTGCTAATACTAGTTACTATTGCTATAGCTTTTTAATTTTAAATTTTCTGTATTCCTTTTTTAAATTTATTTTTTATTAATTTATTTTTTTACTTTTTTTTTTTTTAAGTGAATTAACCCCTTCCTGCCACAGTCAAGGCAGGAAGATGTTAATATACATGTGTTCGATGTGCAGTAGCACAGGCTGCTTGCAGATCACAATGTAATCGTACGATTTTATATGTCGGGTTACAGATAGGAGCCTACAGCCACGATGTATAAAGTCGTGCTGCAGTGGGCAAGTGGTTAAATAAAAAAAAAGTTCCAAAAATGTTACTTCATTGGGTGCACATGGTTGTGTCTGAGAAAACAGTGGTTTGTTATGGCTTCTTATAAACAAGCAGTCCAAAAATTATGCCTTAACAAGGGGAAGGTGCACACATGACCATATCATAAGAAGCAGTGGCTTGTTCTGAACACAGGAACAATAGGATGCCCCCTGGGTAGTACCTAAATATACACACTATTGATGCAGTAAAATATACTTATTTAAGTTTTTTGCACATATAAATGGTAAAAAAAATTGTAACAGGTTTTTCAGAAAAAAACTAACAAAAAACAAAAAAAACAATAGGGCACAATAGGACATCTCCTGGGTGAAACCAAACTATATACAGTACACTGTTTACAACATAGGTCTGCAGACTGACTCAAACTGTCCCCTGTGCTTCCTTGCTACATATGTTCTGGGAGTGCCCTGAACTGGGTGCCGACTGGGGGGAGTACTGGGGATCATTTCTAAAATAACCCAGATACAAATACCAACAGACCCTAGGGTCTGTATATTAGGTCTCTTAAATTTACCGGGTATAGATGATAAACTATCCCTGTCTATTCAAAGATTGCTTTTAGGCCTCTTTCACAAGGGCGTTACGGATTGGGGCCGAATAGGATGCGGGTGCGTGGCGGGGAAATCGTGCGAATGAGCACACAATTTCAGTCAGTTTTGACTGCGATTGCGTTGCGTGGTTCAGTTTTTTCTGCGCGAGTGCAATGCGTTTTGCACGAGCGTGAGAAAAAACTGATGTGGTACCCAGACCCGAACTTCTTCAATGAAGTTCGTGTTTGGGTTAGTTGTAGTGTAGATTTTATTATTTTCCCTTATAACATGGTTATAAGGGAAAATAATAGCATTCTTTAATACAGAATGCTTAGTAGAAGGTCAATTGAGGGTTAAAAAATAAAAAAAATATTAACTCACCTCCTCCATAGCTGCTGGTCTCTGCTCTTTCTTCAGGACCTGTGGTGATGTCACTGAGCTCATCACATGGTCCAATCACATGTGATTGGACCATGTGATGTGACATCACCACAGGTCTTTTAGCCGGCAGCTCATGATTAAAGAAGTAAGAAGAGATCGGCAACTACGCGATCAAGAGGAGGAGGTGAGTTAGTTTTAGTTGGTTGGTTTTATTTTTAATCCCTCAATCCACATTTTACTAAGCATGCTGTATTCAGAATGCTATTATTTTCCCTTATAACAATGTTATAAGGGAAAATAATAAAGATCGGGTCCGCATCCCGATCATCTCCTAGCAACCATGCTTAAAAATCGCACCGCATCCGCACTTGCTTGCGGATGCTTGCGATTTTCACGCAGCCCCATTTACTTCTATGGGGCCTGCGTTACGTGAAAAACGCACAAAATAGAGCATGCTGCGATTTTCACGCAATGCACAAGTGATGCGTGAAATCACCACTCATGTGCACAGCCCCATAGAAATGAATGGGTCCAGATTCAGTGCGGGTGCAATGCGTTCACCTCACGGAAATCTCGCCCATGTGAAAGAGTGTTGATAGCCAAACATTGGACACAGAGAAACCCGTCTGAACAGTGTACTAAGATTTGAAAGAGGGATCTACCTGAAAAGAAGGTGCCCTGCTAAATTTATGGCAATATGGCAGGGATGGTTTACGATCCCTGGATTGGTGTCTGCTGAGCTGATGAGGGATTGTGTGAGGGGAGAGATGTCCATGTTGGGGCAAGTGACCTGATTCCTTGGTGCTCCTCCATTGATCTTGGCCTGATGCAATTGACACACCTGATTGCATATTTCTTCTACGTCCTAGCATAAAGCTTACTCTTGCAGTGCAATGTTCCATGACAAGCATGTTGTGAGTGTCTTTGTCTATTTTTGAACAAGATATGACATAGTCGTCTCTCTGCAGAATTAATATTATTGTTTGGGGGGGGGGGAGGTGGTTTTGTTTTTGTATTTGCACTGACTTATGTAACCTACTCCTTATTACTGTAAAAAAAAAATGTATATGAAAAATATGTTTGATTAAATATACAGTACACACTGTATGCATTGAAATATACAGTATCTCACAAAAATGAGTACACCCCTCAAATTTTTGTAAATATTTTATTATATCTTTTCAGGGGACACCACTGAAGATATGACACTTTGAAACAATGTAAAGTAGTCAGTGTCCATTTTGTACAACAGTGTAAATTTGGTGTGCCCTTAAAATAACTCAATACAAAGCCATTAATGTCTAAACTGCTGGCAAAAACAAAACAAAAGTGAGTACAACCCTAAGTGAAAATGGCCAAATTGTGCCCAATTAGTCATTTTCTCTCCCTGGTGTCATGTGACTCGTTAGTGTTAAAAGGTCTCAGGTGTCAATAGGGAGCAGGTGTGTTAAATTTGGTGTTATCGATCTCACACTCTCTTATACTGGTCATTGGAAGTTCAACATGGCTCCTCATGGCAAAGAACTCTAAGGATCTGAAAAAAAAGAATTGTTTCTCTACATAAAGATGGCCTAGGGCAGGCTATAAGAAGATTGCCAACACCCAAAAACTGAGCTGCAGCATGGTGGCCAAGGCCATAAAGTGGTTTAACGAGACAGGTTCCACTCAGAACACGCCTCACCATGGTCAACCAAAGAAGTTGAGTGCATATGCTCAGCGTCATATCTAGAGGTTGTCTTTTCAAAATAGACGTATGGGTGCTGCCAGCATTGCTGCAGAGGTTAAAGGGGTGGGGGGGTCAGTGTGTCAGTGCTTAGACTATACACCGCACACTGCATCAAACTGGTCTGCATGGCTGTCGTCCCAGATGGAAACCTCTTCTAAAGATGATGCACAAGAAAGCCTGCAAACAGTTTGCTAAGGACAAGCAGACTAAGGACATGGATTACTGGAACCATGTCCTGTGGTCTGATGAGCCATGGGTAGATCGAAAGATAGGACGGCACTGCTCTGGCTCTCCTCCACAGACCTCAAGGGAACATTCCCTGTGGTGGTGACCCGCGGCTTACAACAGACTTCAGCGGTGCTCAGTCTCAATTAGATCCAAAATGTGAAGATAGAAGATGGCACTCACCAAGGATAGTCCAATTCTTACTTTATTGCTCCATAGCGGCATAAAAACAAGTACACAGGCGGCAGGGGTGCAGGACGCCACACAGGCACCATGAGTCAAGAAGACACTTAGGTCATTGCGGTCATTTAGACCTAAAGGACCCATAGCATGGGCTTTAATAATCCAACTAGCCTATTTTCTATTGCCCCCTGTTTGCAAGATGGGTACTATTTCCAGACCTAAAAATGTTAAGACCCTGGGGTCGCCTCCATGTATCTCTCTAACATGTTTGATCAACCGTGGACATCCTTTACCAGATGGAAAAAGAAAGGTGTTCAGGAGCAGCACAGCAAGCGGCTAGTGTAGAGCAATGGTGGAGGTCATGCAGCAGCTGGGCAGGAGATCACAGATCCAAAGCAATCCATAGGTATGTAGAAAAAGTAGAGGGCCACAGCAGCATATCCAGCAATTCTTCTTTATTTAAGTCGATCACCGCACAACACAGCATAAAAACAGCAGCAACGTTTCGGCTAGGAATAGCCTTTGTCAAAGGCTATTCCTAGCCGAAACGTTGCTGCTGTTTTTATGCTGTGTTGTGCGGTGATCGACTTAAATAAAGAAGAATTGCTGGATATGCTGCTGTGGCCCTCTACTTTTTCTACATCCTTTACCAGATGTCACAGAGTGAAAATGTTCTCTTATTCTTTCAAATAACGGTCTAATAGTTTTGCCAATTTAAAAGCAACCACAGGGACACATTATCAAGTACACCAAGAACCTGCTTCTGCATGTAATGAGATGGTTGACCCTATGCTGCAAACTTCCAAAACATACTGTCCTGTGCTGGGGATTATATCTGCAAAATGAACAATTCCTGCATTTGCGCTTGCCCTTAGGTACATATTCTTTCAGCCTGCTTTCTGAATATCTACTCCTAACCAACCTATCTTTCAAGGTATGGCTCATCCCTACTCAATATATCCCAATTATGGTATATAGTCTTATGATATTCAGAAAGCAGGCCAGATACATGGCTGAAAGAATATGTACCTAAGGGCAACCGCAAATGCGGGAATTGTTCATTTTGCAGATATAATCCGCAGCACAGGACAGTATGTTTTAGAAGTTTGCAGCATAGGGTCAACCATCTCATTACATGCAGAAGCAGGTTCTTGGTGTACTTGATAATGTGTCCCTGTGGTTGCTTCTAAATTAGCAAAACTATTAGGCCGTTATTTGAAAGAATAAGAGAACATTTTCACTCTGTGACATCTGGTAAAGGATGTCCACGGTTGATCAAACATGTTAGAGAGATACATGGAGGCGACCCCAGGGTCTTAACATTTTCAGGTCTGGAAATAGTACCCTTCTTGCCAACAGGGGGCGATAGACATACACAGTTATTGCGAAAAGAGGCTAGTTGGATTATTAAAGCCCATGCTATGGGTCCTTTAGGTCTAAATGACCGCAATGACCTAAGTCTCTTCTTGCCTCACGGTGCCTGTGTGGCATCCTGCACCCCTACCGCCTGTGTACTTGTTTTTATGCCACTATGGAGCAATAAAGTAAGAATTGGACTATCCTTGGTGAGTGCTGTCTTCTATCTTCACATGTGTATACTGTGGTCTGATAAGACCAAGATAAACTTATTGGTTCACATGGTGTCAAGCGTGTGTGGAAGCAACCAGGTAAGATATACAAAGACAAGTGCGTCTTACCTACAGTCAAGCATGGTGGTGGGAGTGTCATGGTGTGGGTCTGCATGCGGTGGGGAGCTACAGTTCATTGAGGGAACCATGAATGCCAACATGTACTGTGACATACTGAAGCAGAGCATGATTCCCTCCCTTCGGAAACTGGGCCGCAAGGCAGTATTCCAACATGATAACAACCCTAAACACACCTCCAAGATGACTTCTGCCTTGCTAAAGAAACTGAGGGTAAAGGTGCTGGACTGGCCAAGCATGTCTCCAGACCTAAACCATATTGAGCATCTGTGGGGCATCTTCAAACGGAAGGTGGAGGAGACAAGGTCTCTAACATCCACCAGCTCCATGATGTCGTCATGTTGGAGTGGAAGAGGATATCAATTGGCAACCTGTCAAGCTCTAGTGAACTCCATGCCCAAGAGAGTTAAAGGGTAACTGTCATGTTTTCAAAAAAATAAAAATAAATCTATTTTAGCATATGTTACTGCTGTAGCAGCATTATGCATAAAGCAATCTTTAGTTTCTTCACTTACCACTGTTTTCCTTGAGTTTTTCCCTTAGTTACGGCTGTTTAAACATTTACAATATGAGGACCTTCTCAAGATGGCTCCTCTGCCAGTTCTCTAAGGCCAAAACTGCTTTCCCTCACTTCCCATACACACTTGCTGTAGCCAGCAGCTCCCTGCCAGCCAATCAGATTGGATTACTGACAGACACGCCTCCTCACTCTGAAGCCTAATGCAGGTATGCAGTGTGAAGGACCGCCCCTCTGTCTTCTGTTTATACTAAAAGGAAGACAACAGTCTTTTAAGGAAGCAGTGGAAAGGGACAGAGGACATTAATGAAAGCTATTATTATAAGGTAATTACAGATCTTTTGACAATCATTGACAGACTAACTCAGGTATACATGCCTAGCTCTAATAAACTAGGAAATAAAAAAAATATGACAGTTGCCCTTTAATGAAGTGCTGGAAAATAATGGTGGACACACAAAATATTGACACTTTAGGCACACTTTGGCCATTTTCACTTAGGGGTGTACTCACTTTTGTTGCCAGCAGCTTAGACATTAATGGCTATGTGTTCAGTTATTTTGAGCGCACGCCAAATTTAGGCTACTTTCACACTCACATTTTGTGCGGATCCCTCAGAACGGATCCGTTTGTATTATATTTAACATAGTCAAGACGGATCCGTCTTGAACACCATTGAAAGTCAATAGAGGAAGGATCTGTTTTCTACTGTGCCAGATTGTGTCAGGGAAAACAGATCTGTCCCCATTGACTTACATTGTGTGCCAGGACGGATCTGTTTGGCTCAGTTTCATCAGACGGAAACCAAAACGCTGCAGGCAGTGTTTTGGTGTCCGCCTCCAAAGAGGAATGGAGACTGATCGGAGGCAAACTGATGCATTCTGAGCGGATCCTTTTCCATTCTGAATGCATTAGGGCAAAACTGATCCGTTTTGCCCTGAACGGATCTCACAAACGGAAATCCAAAACGCGAGTGTGAAAGTAAACTTACAATGTTATACAAGCTGTACACTGACTACTTTACATTGTATCAAAGTGTCATATCTTCAATGTTGTCCCATGAAAAGATATAATAAAATATTTACAAAAATGTGAGGGGTGTACTCACTTTTGTGAGATACTGTAATTATCACAATGCTCACTTAGAAATGGTAGAAAATTTTAAACAGACTTTTTTGTGGAAAAAAACACATGTGCAGTAGAATATCCCCTTGGTGCGACCAAAACATACACTGCTGTTGACAAAGTGAAATACGCTTATTTAAGTTCTTTGTACAATTCTATATGGTAGAAAAATTGCAATAGGACGTCTCCTGGTTGTGACCCACACCTACCTCCAGAACAGATGTCCCCCACCCCATCTCATGGCTGCCATAAGCAGAGAGGTGGCCGTGCATGCATAGCTCTCTCTATTTATTTGTACTGGAGATGCAACCATCTCTCCATCCACAATGAATGGCCATTGGGGACCCCCATTCTGGTGAAAGCTGTCGGTCCCATATGTGGGAATCACATCGTAAGACTTTTATGATATATCCTGTGCTTAATTTTAGTTATTTATAGTTACCTGTAGAAATGCAGTTTAATTCTCCAAAGTAGATTTAAAGAGTCGCTGTACTGTCACACAATTTGATTTAATGTGAATAGAGAATGGTGTAATTAACAAATTTCTAAATCTGCCTGCATCCACCTGAAAAAAAAAGTTAAGTAATGGCAACTAGGGGTCTCACGTCCACCTAAAATGCAATCCACTGCCTGGTAGAATAGATCTGTCTCTAGTAACACAGATGCAGAATATAGTTCACAGGAAATGGAGGCATGTCAGAGCTAGCTGAGCTCCTTCCTGATAGAGCAACTGCTTTTACACAGCTCCTGTGAAAAACATGCCCTGCTTGTGAGAGAAATGCATCTATCTGTGCAGCTTGAACAGGGAATAATACGGCTAAAGAAGACATTAGGTAAGCCCAAACAAACCTGCTCCTTCATAGTTATGATTCTACAATGAAGCACAGCCATTATGCAAACTTTTTTTGAAAGCTCAGGTGTGCTTTAAATTAGTTGTTCCTAGCCTATGTCCTAAGGTGCAGCCTGCAATCTGGGGAACTCTGACTTTCAAATACTAAGGGGGAGATTTATCAAAGACCATCATTTTACGTCGCTATATGATATCCCCTGCTCTGCTGGAGGATGTGCCTAATTTATGACAAGGTGCACAAAGTAGCAGTAGATTTCTATGCGTTTTGAGGGACCGCGCATTCTGCAGCGTCCCACTACGTGTGTGTGGGCACTGTGTAAAAGCACTTTTTACATTATTAAAAGCACTAGGTTGTAATGTATAATTTTGCATGTATGTATCTGCAAAATCCCTGTTAACAGGACTCTTAGGTGTAATTTATACATCCCACCACTAGATGGGGATAAAGTTCAGGTCCTATATATATCTAGGTTAGGCCTAGTGAGAGAGATTAGTTCTGAGTCCAGATCCGTGGAGTAAAGATGTAGTTCAGAAGAGAGCAGATCTGAGGTAGTCAGATCAAATTAGTGGGAAGAAAATGTAGAGTGAAGACTTCGCAACACAGATTAGTGAGTGGAGCCAACTTTGCTAGTAGGTGATACTCAGATGTGAGGCACAGAAGAGCATTTTCCTTCTGTGGCCGGACTATAGACTTGCATCCCTGACCAGTAGGAGAAGAGTTTGCCTCCCTGGAAAAGAAACAAGCATTCCTAGGAATTCATCGGTGATAAGAGCCATTATTGAGGGCCACAGACACCTTTGCATGGTGGAGGTTTTATAGCTTCAGGCAGCCACACCAAACTTCTGAGAGACAGTTGAGTTTTCCTGTCTAAAATATTCAGCTTGTAGGGAAAGTCAAAAAATAGGATCCCACACATCTAAAGTAACCAGGTACACCTAACCCACTGCTCCAAAGTCAAGAAACCTAAACAGCCTAAAACAGTGGATTTGCAGAATTAACTCTGTACCATCTAGAGACTGCATAATTGTACTGCTGCAACCAAGAGACATCCAAAGTAAAAGTTGTGAGTTGCATCTTACCACTGTCTACCTCATTATTACTACCTATGGTTGTACCACCATTAACGGTACTGGCGTCACAACAAAAATCATCAAGGGACTCAGCCGCAACAAGCACCCTAAGCACCCTTAACATCAAGGGCACCTCACCCACCATCTTGGCTGATGCTTCCTACCATAGAGCGTGCCCCGGAGGATTTTGTGCTCTCCACCTCAACACTGTGCTGCCAGCCCAGGGAGGCTATCTGCAAACCGTGAGTAAACTGATGAACTGTGTGTTATATTATTTGGCACCTCATCGGTCCACCGTGCACCTCACGTGTTGCCCCTGCGACTGGCTGGCTGGCTGCAATTCCCTATTCAGGAGGTCAGACCTCTTCAATCTTGAGGCATCCGAAGTTTCTGACACAGGCAAATAAATCAGGTCCCCACTATCAGTACACTAAGGCACCTGTGGGATAACAGAAAGTTCGCATATAGTGAAGCACTGTAGGTCACCAGGAAATTCCTTGTGTGTATATACTCACAAGCGCAGCTTGATATATAGGCACATAATATAGCTCCACGGCTCTCCTCTATCCACGTCTCTTCACCACCACTAAAACAAGGATTCCTCTAATAGAGAAGTACCGCTAGCAAATGGTTATATAAAAAGTATTTATTATACTCACAAACATATGGTAAAACAAAGCAGTCAAGGCTGTCTTTGTCAAAACTGCCCGTATATATATCAAGCTGCGCTTGTGAGTATTTACACACAAGGAATTTCCTGGTGACCTGCAGTGCTTCACTATATGCGAACTTTCTGTTATCCCACAGGTGCCTTAGTGTACTGATAGTGGGGACCTGATTTTTTTGCCTGTGTCAGAAACTTCGGATGCCTCAAGATTGAAGAGATCTGACCTCCTGAATAGGGAACACGCAGTCCCTCAAAAACGCATGGTCTGAACTGTGATCTTTACCCACTTCACAATTAGGAACCGCTGCGGAAATTTTTGTAATACGGATTGGGACTTTTTTCTATAATTTTCATAGCAGTAGATTTCTGTCTTCATTTGCTCCAGAATACTAGTGCAAATGAAGATAAATATGTCAGGCCTAGGGATGAGCGAACCCGAACTGTATAGTTCGGGTTCGTACCGAATTTTGGGGTGTCCGTGACACGGACCCGAACCCGAACATTTTCGTAAAAGTCCGGGTTCGGGTTCGGTGTTCGGCGCTTTCTTGGCGCTTTTTGAAAGGCTGCAAAGCAGCTAATCAACAAGCGTCATACTACTTGCCCCAAAAGGCCATCACAGCCTTGCCTACTATTGGCATGGCTGTGATTGGCCAGTGCAGCATGTGACCCAGCCTCTATATAAGCTTGGGTCACGTAGCGCTGCACGTCACTCTGCTGATACAAGCGTAGGGAGAGGTTGCTGCTGCGACGTTAGGGCGAGATTAGGCAGATTAACTCCTCCAAAAGACTTAATTCAGTGATCGATCTCCAGCTGTGGATCATTGAAGTGCTGATATTGAATTGCTCACTTTTTTTAGGCTGCCCAGAGCGTTTTTATATCACTTTTTTCTGGGGTGATCGACGGCCATTTTGTGACTTGTGGTGCGCCAGCACAAGCTACCACCAAGTGCATTTAACCATCAATAGTGTGGTTATTTTTTGCTATATCCTACATCAGGTGCAGGCTGAGCCTGTGTCACCCAAGTGCATTTAACCATCAATAGTGTGGTTATTTTTTGGCCATATACTACATCAGGTGCAGGCTGAGCCTGTGTCACCGAAGTGCATTTAACCATCAATAGTGTGGTTATTTTTTGCTATATCCTACATCAGGGTCAAGCTTTCATCAAGTGCATTTAACCATCAATAGTGTGGTTATTTTTTGGCCATATACTACATCAGGTGCAGGCTGAGCCTGTGTCACCCAAGTGCATTTAACCATCAATAGTGTGTTTATTTTTTGGCGATATACTACATCAGGGGCAAGTTGAGCCTGTCACTCAGCGCCTAAAAAATAGGCCTGACATTTCTATTCCTCCAAATCAGTACTGTTTTAGCTGGTCAAATTATTTGTAGTGACCGTAAAAGCACAGTTTTTGTTCTGGGTTGAAAAACTATTCCAAAATTTGCCATTCTCAAAATGAGTAGTTTCTGCTATATCAGGCCTACTTTAAATCTATCCCAAAAAGGGTATATTAGATTCAAGGTGCTGATAGTGTCATTCTGAAAAACTTAACACACACGCTACAGTGCAGATACAAGTCTAATTCTGTGATTAAACGTATACCTGTCACACAGCGCCTAAAAAATAGGCCTGACATTTATATTCAGCTAAATCTGTCATTACTGGTGTGCCTGTATTAGTGTAATACAGTACCTAAATAGATAGCCAGACAGTGTTAGGTGTCTGTAAAAAAAGGCCTGAATTTTAATTCAATACATTGGCCCGAATAATATTTTTCTTATTGTGGTGAACGGTAACAATGAGGAAAACATCTAGTAAGGGACGCGGACATGGACATGGTCGTGGTGGTGTTAGTGGACCCTCTGGTGCTGGGAGAGGACGTGGCCGTTCTGCCACAGCCACACGTCCTAGTGTACCAACTACCTCAGGTCCCAGTAGCCGCCAGAATTTACAGGGATATTTGGTGGGGCCCAATGCCGTTCTAAGGATGGTAAGGCCTGAGCAGGTACAGGCATTAGTCAATTGGGTGGCCGACAGTGCATCCAGCACGTTCACATTATCTCCCACCCAGTCTTCTGCAGAAAGCGCACAGATGGCGCATGAAAACCAAGCCCATCAGTCTGTCACATCACCCCCATGCATATCAGGGAAACTGTCTGAGCCTCAAGTTATGCAGCAGTCTCTTATGCTGTTTGAAGACTCTGCTGCCAGGGTTTCCCAAGGGCATCCACCTAGCCCTTCCGCAGTGGTGGAAGAGATAGAATGCACTAACGCACTAACCACTTATGTTTTCTGATGATGAGGACATGGGAATACCACCTCAGCACGTCTCTGATGATGACGAAACACAGGTGCCAACTGCTGCGTCTTTCTGCAGTGTGCAGACTGAACAGGAGGTCAGGGATCAAGACTGGGTGGAAGACGATGCAGGGGACGATGAGGTCCTAGACCCCACATGGAATGAAGGTCGTGCCACTGACTTTCACAGTTCAGAGGAAGAGGCAGTGGTGAGACCGAGCCAACAGCGTAGCAAAAGAGGGAGCAGTGGGCAAAATCAGAACACCCGCCGCCAAGAGACTCCGCCTGCTACTGACCGCCGCCATCTGGGACCGAGCACCCCAAAGGCAGCTTCAAGGAGTTCCCTGGCATGGCACTTCTTCAAACAATGTGCTGACGACAAGACCCGAGTGGTTTGCACGCTGTGCCATCAGAGCCTGAAGCGAGGTATTAACGTTCTGAACCTTAGCACAACCTGCATGACCAGGCACCTGCATACAAAGCATGAACTGCAGTGGAGTAAGCACCTTAAAAACAAGGAAGTCACTCAGGCTCCCCCTGCTACCTCTTTTGCTGCTGCCGCCTCGGCCTCTTCTGCTGCTGCCGCCGCCTCGGCCTCTTCCTCCGCCTCTGGAGGGACGTTGGCACTTGCCGCCCAGCAAACATGGGATGTACCACCAACACCACCACCTGCGTCACCAAGCATCTCAACCATGTCACGCGGCAGCGTTCAGCTCTCCATCTCACAAACATTTGAGAGAAAGCGCAAATTCCCACCTAGCCACCCTCGATCCCTGGCCCTGAATGCCAGCATTTCTAAACTACTGGCCTATGAAATGCTGTCATTTAGGCTGGTGGACACACACAGCTTCAAACAGCTCATGTCGCTTGCTGTCCCACAGTATGTTTTTCCCAGCCGCCACTACTTCTCCAAGAGAGCCGTGCCTTCCCTGCACAACCAAGTATCCGATAAAATCAAGTGTGCACTGCGCAACGCCATCTGTGGCAAGGTCCACCTAACCACAGATACGTGGACCAGTAAGCACGTCCAGGGACGCTATATCTCCCTAACTGCACACTGGGTAAATGTGGCGGCTGGGCCCCAGGAGGAGAGCTGTTTGGCGCACGTCCTTCCGCCGCCAAGGATCGCAGGGCAACATTCTTTGCCTCCTGTCTCCTCCTCCTCCTACTCAGCTTCCTCCTCCTCTTCTTCCACCTGCTCATCCAGTCAGCCACACACCTTCACCACCAACTTCAGCACAGCCCGGGGTAAACGTCAGCAGGCCGTTCTGAAACTCATATGTTTGGGGGACAGGCCCCACACCGCACATGAGTTGTGGCGGGGTATAGAACAACAGACCGACGAGTGGTTGCTGCTGGTGAGCCTCAAGCCCGGCATGGTGGTGTGCGATAATGGACGAAATCTCGTTGCAGCTCTGGGACTAGCCGGTTTGACGCACATCCCTTGCCTGGCGCATGTGCTGAATTTGGTGGTGCAGAAGTTCATTCGCAACTACCCCGACATGTCAGAGCTGCTGCATAAAGTGCGGGCCGTCTGTTCGCGCTTCCGGCGTTCACACCCTGCCGCTGCTCGCCAGTCTGCGCTACAGCGTAACTTCGGCCTTCCCGCTCACCGCCTCATATGCGACGTGCCCACCAGGTGGAACTCCACCTTGCACATGCTGGACAGACTGTGCGAGCAGCAGCAGGCCATAGTGGAGTTTCAGCTGCAGCACGCACGGGTCAGTCGCACTGCGGAACAGCACCACTTCACCACCAATGACTGGGCCTCCATGCGAGACCTGTGTGCCCTGTTGCGCTGTTTCGAGTACTCCACCAACATGGCCAGTGGCGATGACGCCGTTATCAGCGTTACAATACCACTTCTATGTCTCCTTGAGAAAACACTTAGGGCGATGATGGAAGAGGAGGTGGCCAGGGAGGAAGAGGGGTCATTTTTAGCACTTTCAGGCCAGTCTCTTCGAAGTGACTCAGAGGGAGGTTTTTTGCAATAGCAGAGGCCAGGTACAAATGTGGCCAGACAGGGCCCACTACTGGAGGATGAGGAGGACGAGGATGAGGAGGAGGAGGTGGAGGAGGATGAGGATGAAGCATGTTCACAGCGGGGTGGCACCCAAAGCAGCTCGGGCCCATCACTGGTGCGTGGCTGGGGGGAAACACAGGACGATGACGATACGCCTCCCACAGAGGACAGCTTGTCCTTACCTCTGGGCAGCCTGGCACACATGAGCGACTACATGCTGCAGTGCCTGCGCAACGACAGCAGAGTTGCCCACATTTTAACGTGTGCGGACTACAGGGTTGCCACCCTGCTGGATCCCTGGTACAAAGACAATGTGCCCACCTTACTTCCTACACTGGAGCGTGATAGGAAGATGCGCGAGTACAAGCGCACGTTGGTAGACGCGGTACTGAGAGCATTCCCAAATGTCACAGGGGAACCAGTGGAAGCCCAAGGCGAAGGCAGAGGAGGAGCAAGAGGTCGCCAACGCAGCTGTGTCACGGCCAGCTCCTCTGAGGGCAGGGTTAGCATGGCAGACTATAACATGAAGACTGATTCTGTGCTGACATGAAGCCAGATTCTCTGTTACGGGACCTCTCTCCTCTGTCTGGGTGCCAGGGCCTAAATGTGTGACAGTGGCCTGTTCCAGTGGTGGGTGACGTGAAGCCTGATTCTCTGCTATGACATGAAGACTGATTCTGTGCTGACATGAAGCCAGATTCTCTGTTACGGGACCTCTCTCCTCTGTCTGGGTGCCAGGGCCTAAATGTGTGACAGTGGCCTGTTCCAGTGGTGGCTGACGTAAAGCCTGATTTTCTGCTATGACATGAAGACTGATTCTGTGCTGACATGAAGCCACATTCTCTGTTACGGGACCTCTCTCCTCTGTCTGGGTGCTGGGGCCTAAATATGTGACAGTGGCCTGTTCCAGTGGTGGGTGACGTGAAGCCTGATTCTCTGCTATAACATGAAGACTGATTCTGTGCTGACATGAAGCCAGATTCTCTGTTACGGGACCTCTCTCCTCTGTCTGGGTGCCAGGGCCTAAATGTGTGACAGTGGCCTGTTCCAGTGGTGGCTGACGTGAAGCCTGATTCTCTGCTATGACATGAAGACTGATTCTGTGCTAAAATGAAGCCAGATTCTCTGTTACGGGACCTCTCTCCTCTGTCTGGGTGCCGGGGCCTAAATATGTGACAGTGGCCTGTTCCAGTGGTGGGTGACGTGAAGCCTGATTCTCTGCTATGACATGAAGACTGATTCTGTGCTGACATGAAGCCAGATTCTCTGTTACGGGACCTCTCTCCTCTGTCTGGGTGCCGGGGCCTAAATATGTGACAGTGGCCTGTTCCAGTGGTGGGTGACGTGAAGCCTGATTCTCTGCTATGACATGAAGACTGATTCTGTGCTGACATGAAGCCAGATTCTCTGTTACGGGACCTCTCTCCTCTGTCTGGGTGCCAGGGCCTAAATGTGTGACAGTGGCCTCTTCCAGTGGTGGGTGACGTGAAGCCTGATTCTCTGCTATGACATGAAGAATGATTCTGTGCTGACATGAAGCCAGATTCTCTGTTACGGGACCTCTCTCCTCTGTCTGGGTGCCAGGGCCTAAATGTGTGACAGTGGCCTGTTCCAGTGGTGGCTGACGTGAAGCCTGATTCTCTGCTATGACATGAAGACTGATTCTGTGCTGACATGAAGCCAGATTCTCTGTTACGGGACCTCTCTCCTCTGTCTGGGTGCCAGGGCCTAAATGTGTGACAGTGGCCTGTTCCAGTGGTGGGTGACGTGAAGCCTGATTCTCTGCTATGACATGAAGACTGATTCTGTGCTGACATGAAGCCAGATTCTCTGTTACGGGACCTCTCTCCTCTGTCTGGGTGCCAGGGCCTAAATGTGTGACAGTGGCCTGTTCCAGTGGTGGGTGACGTGAAGCCTGATTCTCTGCTATGACATGAAGCCAGATTCTCTGCTGACATGAAGCCAGATTCTCTGCTATGGCATGAAGAGACTGATTCTCTGCTGACATGAAGCCAGATTCTCTGCTATGGCATGAAGAGACTGATTCTCTGCTGACGTGAAGCCAGATTCTCTGCTATGGGACCTCTGTCCAATTGATATTGGTTAATTTTTATTTTTTAAATTTTTATTTTAATTCATTTTCCTATCCACATTTGTTTGCAGGGGATTTACCTACATGTTGCTGCCTTTTGCAGCACTCTAGCTCTTTCCTGGGCTGTTTTACAGCCTTTTTAGTGCCGAAAAGTTCGGGTCCCCATTGACTTCAATGGGGTTCGGGTTCGGGACGAAGTTCGGGTCGGGTTCGGATCCCGAACCCGAACATTTCCGGGAAGTTCGGCCGAACTTCTCGAACCCGAACATCCAGGTGTTCGCTCAACTCTAGTCAGGCCCCCTTTTTGGAAAAGTGGTGAGGGTAAAAGCACCACTAAAAAGCATTCAAAAAGTTGTCTAACAAATATCAAGCCATCACACAGCTCCATAGAAAGAAAATAAAAGAAATAGAAATTATGGGTCTTACTCTTGGGATGTGCAATGCAACATTTGATTCTTATTTTTTTTTTAAAGGGGTTTTATTGTGCAAAAGTATTAGGCTACTTTCACATTAGCGTTTTTTGCGGATCCGTCATGGATCTGCAAAAACGCCTCCGTTACAATAATACAACTGCATGCATCCGTCATGAACGGATCCGGTTGTATTATGTCTTCTATAACCATGACGGATCCGTCATGAACACCATTGAAAGTCAAAGGGGGACGGATCCGTTTTCTATTGTGTCAGAGAAAACGGATCCGTCCCCATTGACTTTCATTGTGTGCAAGGACAGATCCGTCTTTCTCCGCATCACATCGTGGACAGAAAAATGCTGCTTGCAGAGTTATTCTGTCCGCAATGGGAGCGCAACCAAACGGAACAGAATGCATTTTGGAGCACTCCGTTTCGTTCAGTTCAGTTTTGTCCCCATTGACAATGAATTGTCATTTTCTTCTGCTATTGAGATCCTATGACGGATCTCAATGGTGGAATTGAAAACTCTAGTGTGAAAGTAGCCTTAAACATAAAGAAACTTAGTGTATCTGGTATCACTGTAATCATACTGACTCAATGTATAAAGTTATCATGTTATTTATGCTGCAAAGTGAATGTAAAAACTCAATGGTGGTATTGTTTTTTCCCATCCCCCAAAGAAAGAGTTGTGACAAATCAGTGACTTATATGTACCCCAAAATGGTGCCATTAAAAACTACAACTTGCAAAAAACAAGCTGCCGCAATGGAAAAACAAAAAAGTTATAGCTCTTAGAATGCGACGATAAAAAAAGCAAAAAATAAAAATTGGTGGTTAAGTCCCAAAACAGGCTGGTCATTGAAGGGTTAAATCAGTTTTCCAGTCTCATAATGAAATTTGTATCTGTTCAAAATACCCCCATATACCTGTTTTTCATGTCAGCACTTTCCTTCCCCTGTTCTCGGCATCATTTCATCTGGACAGGATGCTTCCATGCAGACCTTCAATTTTTTTTCAGTTTCCTGTTGGGTTTTCTGACCAAACCCAGCATGCCTGGTTCTGTAATGTTTCACAGGACTCCGCAGCAGTCACAACCCCTACACCTCCCTTCTCCATGTTAGCTAGACAGAGCAAGCCTCGGGAAACATTACAAAGTGAAAGGGAAAGAAAATTGGTGATGTGAAAAACAGGTATATGGGGAAAAATAACCATTGTTTGGGGTACTCTGGGCAGATAAAAAAAATATATGATGAATCTGGAGAAATCATTAAATATGTTAGGGGTTTGTATAAGATTACGTTTTCTAAAGGAGGGTGAACAATGGGTAGAATGTATTCTATTAAAAGTCATCTCTAAATCATGGTAAGCCACTTATTTTCTTCTGCACAATGTGCATTTGTGTATGTATGCTTCCCTGTAGACTGCAAGTTCCTAGTGGCCTTCTGAACTTGGCCCCACAGAATATTACCTAAGCTGGTGAATCACTGAAAATAAATGTTTACCCAGCAGACCTGTAAGCATTTCCTCATGTGTCCCTGGGAATTTCCAGTGATGTGAGGACAATATACAGTTTCTACATGAGTTCATTAGTGTTTCTCTGCGTACGTACGAATTTTCAAAGTGGCAACATAGAACAGCAGAATAACTACAGAACAGGACAATGGATGGGCAGTGAAAATACAGGTCTAAGCAATTTAATAGCCATGCCTGAAAGAACCCTATAGACCAGCTAATTAATTTCATTTTCACCTCTCTGCAATTCAGCAGCCATGTATATATTTTTTTCCCCACTGGCCTCTATAACCTTTGTTTTATTTGGAAGAAATTGCATTGCTTCTCTTCGCTATTTTGGGTACATTTAACATAGAACAATTATTTTGCCATTTTGTGATTTATTTGTGTGAAATAAAATGAATTTTGTGCTAAATAATTGCTTCTTTTGAAATTCTTACACTACATTTTTTAATAATTTTTTTATTTAATCCATTAAGGGATTACTATTTCAAAGTTTTTTTTACTACTCATAATGTTTCATACTTATAATGTATTAGCATACTCCTGTGCCTCTATGACACTGACTGCTGTTAGGACAACACCAGTGTTCTGTAAAAGTAGGATTACTGAACAAACAGCCCTTGGGAAATTTTCTAGCTTCACATGACAGACTGCAGAGGAGTTACCCATACTCCCATCAGATCACCGGGTAGCTGAGCAACTTGATCAAAGGGGGAGTTCCCTTGGATCAGGCTATGGCTATGAACTGCTGCAGGCAAAGGGTTAACAGCCAGAAATGGAGGTTGCTCTGATCCCAGGTGTAGGCCGCTCTAAGAACCAGAGCTTGATTTTGGAGCAGGAACACTCACTGTAGAGCAGATCTTTGCTTTCTACTATAGCAATGCCAAAAGATGTCACTGTGCTGAGGATCTGCTCCACCCACCATCCAAAAAACTGCTGGAATTCATTAAAGTGGAGGTCCACTCCTTTACTATTGGTAGTCTAGTCTCAGTATAGGTCATTAATATCTGATCCAACACCCGTACCCCTGACAATCAGTTGTTTCACTGTAGGTCTGGTGCCAGAAGTCAGCACCGGATCTATCCAACTTCCATTGTGCTTTGGATGGGGATTGTAACTACAGTGTTGCTCCAGTTCACTTCACTGGGGGCAGGGCTGCAGTAACCAGCTCCACCCAGTACTCAATGCACGATGCATAGTTCCGATGCCAACTTCCAGTGCTGGAGCTACTGTGAAAGCCGATTATCAGGGTGCAGTGTGTCTGGTCCTATCCAATTAGATATTGGAGGTCTAGACTGAGAATAGTCCATAAATATTAAAGGAGTGGACAGCCCCTTTAGAGGAAGGAAAAGCAGAGTAGTAGCGCATTGCCAAAAATCAGGTTGCTGTTTATGTTTTTCAAAGGGCCTCTGAAAAATAAAGAAGGCATCTTCCTGGCTGCCTCACTTTTCCAGTTTTGGTATATCTTACTTTACGAGTTGTTTATTCAGCCCTTGCTGACAGTATTATCCAACTTTCAACAGACCCTAACTTAAATTTGAATGCGCATTTCTTAATTGTATTTCCAGTTTTGCCAGCTCAGGGATACATAAGATGTTGGGCTAATCTTGCTTTCGTGGTAACAATTTTCCTCAGGATAGGTAATCAATATCTGATCTGTGGGGGTGTCCAGCACCTGGCACCCGCGCCAATCAGCTGTTTGAAGAGGAGGTGATGCTCCATGTGAAAGCTGCTTCCTCTTCATTACATTATGCGTTGTCTTCCTTGCAGCGGCAGAGTGGTGTAATTACAAGTACTCGCTCCATTCAAGTGAATGGAGTGAGTACTTGTAATTAAACTCGCTTTACAAGACGACAGGCAGAGTAATGAAGAAGGAGCGAGCATGGAGCGCCGCCACCTCTACAAACAGCTGATTATTGGAGTTGCTGGGTGTCGGACCACCTGCCTATCAGATTTGATGACCTATCATAAGGATAGATCATTAATATAAACAGGCTGCACAACCCCTTTAAATTGTGCAGTAATGACTTTGCTGGACTTTAAAATGGATTGTATACATCTGTTATATACTATCATAGTGAAGTGGTTTATAGAAAGATATCCCACAATTAGATTTAATGGTAAATAAAATAATTGAATTCATAGTTTGTTCAGATAGAAAACACAGACACCTTTGTATAGATGTTATTATTGGCCTATGTCAAATACTGTATTTCTTCTCATCAGTACACCTTTAAAGTATTGCACTTTCCCATAACTGTACATGGGGGTGATAGCATTGCATGACACGTTAGTGCCTCCTTTCACCATGAAACACATAGGCAAAGGAAAAGAAGATTGGTAGATACATCACTGAAATCTTTTCTTGTACAATGATTTTATTTTGCAGCTGCTTTTATGGTCTTCTACATAACTAACAAATGGTGGTCAATCACTGCTGGCCTCCATTCAGGGCTGTTTTAACACATTGAAGTCCAGTGCAAACATTTGATAAGTAGCTCTTATTTTAAGAAGATGGGTTTCTCTTTGTTCTAGATTAAAGAATCTTGTTTCCCTGTACAGCCTTTTGTGCATCACTTATCTTAGAAACTGCTATTGCCTGGCTCTTGACTGTAACCCTGGCCTCCAAAGGTGAGATATTCTTCTCACCCTCACTACCTGGCCAGTTCACAATGCCCAACACTTAGGCTATTTTCACAATGGCGTTTTGGCTTTCCGTTTGTGAGATCCATTCAGGGCTCTTACAAACGGTCCAAAACGGGTCAGTTTTGCCCTAATGCATTCTGAATGGAAAAGGATCCGCTCAGAATGCATCAGTTAGCCTCCGATCAGTCTCCATTCCGCTCTGGAGGCAAACACCAAAACACTGCTTGCAGCGTTTTGCTGTCCGCTTGATGAAACTGAGCCAAACAGATCCGTCCTGGCACACAATGTAAGTCAATGGGGATGGTGCTCAGCGGTAATTGCGGTAATTGTATAGTGGAAATGACCACGACACTCGTTTTATAGTTGAATTAATAACAGCCTTAGTATTGAGGGCATCTTGTTTTCTGGATGGCTTTCATCCAGCAAACAATATGCCCTCAGTACTAAGGCCGTGAACAAGGTCTTGTGATAAGACCGAAACATTGGCAAGTATTTATTATTACTTCCTGGATGGATAATAAAGAAGCATTATTAATTCAACTATAAAACGAGTGCGGTGGTCATTTCCACTATACAATAGCTCCATGCTAACCTGAGCTGTCATTGTGGAACCACTGATTGGCTTCAGTATACGTAGTGATCCCACACAGATGGCTAAATACATGAGTAATAGATAGTAAACATTAGTTGCACCAGTTTTCTAGGGATTAACACAATATCCTGTGTAAAAAAAAGCCACACAAGATGACATTTCAGGGACTTACCAGTATATCTCAATTACAGGTATTGTTTTTCTTTTCGAGGAATGTGCTTTACCCATAAGAAGTGAAACTTGACATGAGTTCAAAACCCACCATCATTTTTCTAATACAAAACTTTTTAGAGCCTAGTTCTTGCTTGTGATAAAGTGTTCCATTAAAGAGAAAACTTTAATTGACTGCCCCTATTTAAAACGCCCTAATAGTTAAAAAATAAAAAAACACTATCATTTATTCTTAGGAGTCACCTTGTATGTGCGACTGTTTACCATATCATCATCACAATTGGCTTTAGTGTGTTATTTTATTATTTTTCATACTACATACAAAATCCCAACTACATCATCTTTAGTACTAAAGCAGGATTTAAAGGGCTTCTGTCACCCCCAAAACCCTTTTTTTTTTGGGCTTGTTAAAATCATTATTTAACGACTATTCCCTATATAGGGATCTTACCTTTGTCTGTGGCTTCTTTTCATAAAAAAAAAACGATCTTTTAAAATATGCAAATCACTTCACTACCAGCAAGTAGGGCGTCTACTTGTTGGTAGCCGCCGCAAAAAACCGCCCCCTCCTCCTGTTCATTGACAGGGCCAGCAGTGCTCTCCTCCTCCGGCTGGCCCTGTCATCATTTCAAAAACCCTGCGCCTGTCTTCATTCGGCGCAGGTGCTCTGAGAGAAGGAGGCTCACCTCCTCAGCACTCCCTCAGTGCGCCTGCGCCGATGACATCACCGAAAGAGAAGACGTCATCGGCGCAGGCGCACTGAGGGAGTGCTGAGGAGGCAAGCCCTCTTCTCTCAGAGCGCCTGCGCCAAATGAAGACAGGCGCAGGATTTTTGAAATGATGACAGGGCCCGCCGGAGGAGAGCACTTCTGGCCCTGTCAATCAACAAGAGGAGGGGGCGGTTTTTTGCGGCGGCTACCAGCAAGTAGACGCCCTACTTGCTGGTAGTGAAGTGATTTGCATATTTTAAAAGATAAACATGAATTAGATTTTAAGAGCACATTTTGATACAGTTATACATAAACATCTGTGATCTCCATGGAAAATTATATGATTAGATTATAGATGACTATATGGGCAGGAGAAGCAGCTATAGAAATGTACTTGAAGACGATATGCACATACCGCCTGGTGTCAAGTGATCATCCCTCATCATCTTTTTTATTTTCTGATCTGAAAAATGGCTGGTGCCATTTGACAAATTCACCTGACTCACCTGACCTGAATTGTCACAAATTCGTAATTGACACAAATCTTTGGAAAATTTGTGTTGCATTTGATTTGTTTGGAATCAATACGGTCATCTGTAAGATTTTGTATATAACTATCAATATTCTTGAATAATAAATTGTAGGCTTTGGTTTTTAAAACCATAAAACCTTCAACAGAAGATTCACCATCAGGTTCACCGCAGCCTGGATGATACATGTTTACTCTTTACCTGATGTGCCTCATCATTTATTATCTTTTGCTCTGTGGTTGTGGTTTCTTCTTTGGCAGTTTTCTTGTTTTCAACATTTTGCTTCCATGTCTCCACTGTTTCCCTCTGTGCGAGCTTCAGGGCCTCAGACAGTTTGGATAACTCTTCCTCTTGTACTTTCCTGGGGGACCAAAAGTTATTTATAAGCATTAATTCACAACAGAAGATAACATATAAAAAGAACATATCAAAATATGCAAGTCATGTGTAAGGTTCACACAGATATGCCAATCTGTAGAAGAATAGGGTACTTGTTATGTAATGTTATATGGTGTTATTTAATGTACCCAGTATAGTTTTGTATAGATCTGTCAGAGTTAATAATCCTGACTCAGCCCCCGCAGGAAGCTGGTGTTGGCTCAGGTCTGCACCTAGCTCATTCTAGTGTTTTCTACAGCTTGGCATGTTCACACAGATACGTTTGGGATTCCTCTATGAACTGTTTACATTCTACAATTCATGGTAAAGCTTTAGTTGGGTTTAGAAAGCTATTAAGAAATAAGCTAGGCGAAGTCCAGCAATTTTATTCCCCACCCTATAATCATTGGTAGTGACACAGAAGCAATTTTTTTTCTCTAGTATAAGCTATTTACTGTCTAATGGTAGAATACACCCATAATTTCCTATCCAGTAAATAGCCCTCATTCACTTTGACAATTATGTAAAATGTCTATTTTCATAGTATGTAGAAAAGTCCTGTAGTTCTTTCTATATAGTCATCATCAGTTTGCTATAACTCAGCATAATATTCCAAGACAAAATAAATATAAACTTCAACAATACCCCATCCAAATAATAGACGCATTTCAAATAGTAATAGTCAGATTTTTTTTAGTTCTAAGAACTTCGAGCATTTACATGGCATACAGTATCTTACAGTGCCATTTGCTTTGTAAATATTATGCAGTGTTTACTTTGATGTAATAACTTCTGCAAACTTAAGAAGGCTATTGGTGCCTCTCGACCTTTGGCCAGGTAATGATAAAGCACAGAAATCACAGTTGAGTCACATAACTACAAGGTTTTGTAATATCAAAAATAGAGAAATGTGGGCAGCACCACTGTCAATATAGTACAAACGGAGTGCCAGCGGCTGAGTAGGCGATCCACCTCCAAATTGTGTAGAAAAAATGAACTCCGCAGCACATCCAAATAATGAAAAAGTAAACAGAAGCTTTATTCACCAAGCATGCGACGTTTCAATCCTCTCAATGGGATTTTTCTCAAGCAGTGTCACTGCTTGAGAAAAATCCCATTGAGAGGATTGAAACGTCGCATGCTTGGTGAATAAAGCTTCTGTTTACTTTTTCATTATTTGGATGTGCTGCGGAGTTCATTTTTTCTACAAGGTTTTGTAGGCAGACCTCAACCAATAATTGAGTGAAGATAAAGGGCCTAGCCTTTTTAACCCCTTAAAACTACACAGTTTTCCAGACATAGACAGGTACACTTGCACTTTTTAAAAGCTCATCCTGTGTAATTTACAATGGCAAGCAAAATACAGTTTGTTCAAAGGTCAATTAATTGAGCCTTAAGGGCGTATGAGACTGGACAATTTTCAGGGTAGTTATCGGGAACTAGGGCTCATAGGAATGTTCGCTCCTGATAACTGCTCGTTTTTGGATGACTTGCATCTTTCATCAAAGAAACACGATTATTGGCAGCATAGAGTTTAATTCAAAAGGGCACATGAGGCTGCTGGTCAGGTGCATGGGAACCTGATGCTCCTAGCGTTTATTAATCCTTAGGATACCAGCGCCATACAGAGCTGTGTACACCCGGTCCCTGAGTGAAATCGCTTGGTGACCAGGGTACAATGGCTGCTCTGTACTGAAGGCAGCCATGTTTCCTATCGCAGCTCCGGCTGCGATATTGAGGGGCAGGGGGTGTCATGTGGAGGTGACACCTGTCTCCTCCTAGGTCAGGCAGGGGACACCAGTGTTTTGGGTCCCCTTCCAGCGCTGCTATAGCTGCACAGGAAGAGGCAGAACTTCCCTGCATGCAGCCCTTCTAGCTGGTGACTGCGTGCAGAGTTCTGTGTCTTTCTTTGCTTCTGTTGGCTTGCTGGGACTTGTGGTGCACCACCACTGCAATTTAACCCTTTCCTTGAATAGCTGCACTGTTTTTTATTTTTTTATTTGCAGCTGTTCCAGATCCCTAAACCACCCTCTGTCCCTGTCCCTGGGGATAAGGAAAGACACCATTTACCTGGTCTATGCATCAAAGATTGTTTCAGAATCTATCATTCATCCATGGAGCATTAATTTTATTTCATCCTTGATGTACCCTGTAGTTTTACCACCTTATATTTCTAATTTAGTCCGCATAACTTACATTTCCACTTTTCACCAACCACTACATATTCATTTTCTGTAAAACACCTGTTAGGTCAAACGTGCCCTATCCACCACTTAAAATGTTCGTACGGGGGTGCTCTTTCCTAAATGGGGTCACTTCTTGGGGTTTTTCATTTCTGGGGACCTCAGGAAATGTATTTAATGCGACATGGCACCTAAAATACATGTCTCTTTAATCAGGCCTGCAAAAACCATTATTTGCTCTTTGCCTTTAGAGACCTCCTGTGCGCCAATACAACAGGCTACAAGCACATATGGGGTGTTTGCAAAAAGGGGAGAAAATGGGGAACATATACTGGAGTGCATTTTCTTCTTTAACCCCTTGTGAAAGTGAAAAATTGGGGGCTGCTAGTAATTTTTCATTTTTACAAATGTGTGCTTTGAAATGCTTTCTCTAGTATTTCTGCCTTTTGTGAGTCACCTCTTTGCTGAAAAGTACCCTTTCCACCACTTAAAATGTTCGTACAGGGGAGCTCTTTCCGAAATGGGGTCACTTCTTGGGGTTTTTCATTTCTGGGGACCTCAGGAAATGTAGTTAATGCGACATGGCACCTAAAATACATGTCTGTTTATTCAGGCCTGCAAAAACAATTTTTTGCACTTTGCCTCTAGAGACTTGCTGTGCACCAACACAACAGGCTACAAGCACATATGGGGTGTTTTCAAAATGGGGAACATATTCTGGGGTGCATTTTCTCCTTTAACCCCTTGTGAAAGTGAAAAATTGGGGTCTGCTAATAATTTTTTATTTTTACAAATGTGTGCTTTGAAATGCTTTCTCTAGTATTTCTGCCTTCTTTGAGTCACCTGTTTGCTGAAAAATACCCTTTCCACCACTTAAAATGTTCATACGGGGTGCTCTTTCCGAAATGGGGTCATTTCTTGGGGTTTTTCATTTCTGCGGACCTCAGGAATTTATTGAATGCGACATGGCACCTAAAATAAATGTCTGACAATTTAGGTTAGCAAAATCCATATTTAGCTGTTTGACTCTAGAGCCCTGCTGTGCATCCATACATAATTTTTGAGCACATATGGGGTGTTGGCGTATTCGGGGGGAAATGGGGAACAAAATGTGGGGTGCATTTTGTCCGTGACCCCTTGTGAAAGTGAAAAATGTGGGTGTAAAGCAACTTTTTCTGGAAAAAATAGTAAATCTTATTTTCACAGCCAATCGTTTCTTAATTCTGTGAAACGCCTGATTGGTCAAAGTGCTCACTACACACCTTGAAATATTCCTTGAGGGGTGTAGTTTACAGAATG
Source organism: Bufo bufo (assembly GCF_905171765.1). NCBI lineage: Eukaryota > Metazoa > Chordata > Amphibia > Anura > Bufonidae > Bufo > Bufo bufo. Next base: position 517,450,344 of record NC_053390.1, on the reverse strand, counting down.
GAGTCAGTTTGGGGGTTTCCACACGCCATCTCTGGGTGTCTGCATATACTACATTACCATTCCAGCTAAATCCACTCTCCAAAAGCCATATGGTGCTCCTTCCACTCTGAAGCATGCTGTGATACATCAGTTTTTGAGCACACATGGGGTGTTTCTGTAAACTCCAGATTAAGGGTAATAGATTTTGGGTTTTGTTTGGCTGTTAACTTTTGATGTGTTAAAAAATAGATTAAAATTTAAAATCTGTAAAAAAAGTGAAATTTTCAAATTTTATTCCCATTTTCAATTAATTCTCGTGGGACACCTAAAGCCATTGATGGGTGAGAGCATTCCTTATTTATTACATACTGGCACCATTCAGTGTATGATCGTATAGGCCCACCCTGGGCTGTTTTATTGATTGATTTTGAAGGTTCCACCCGTGTTTCAGCCCGGATATTTTATAATCATTATTATTAAATGTTAAGTTTTACCCCCTTTGTCCCCTAGGGGATCAGTACTTTTGTATTTGCATTTTGGGAGGAACTGGCCGAGTCATTTTCTGTATGCTCGGCTTTCTAGCTTCTGTTGTATTGAATCTGTTCCAGAGCATGGCAGGCTTTTTGGCAACTGGCTTTAATGCAGATAACTGGTTGGCGGAAGCCAAAGATGTGTTTTCTGATAAGGTATTTTCCCCAAAAAAGTACACTCCTTCCTTCCATGCAGCATTCAAGGAATTAACTGATATCTACAAGGACCAAATCCTTTCTTGGTGGGAGGTGCAAAGCCTGGAGAACTATCTCAAACATAACATTGTCCCAAGGGGCCTCCGGATCTCGCTTCTGCCCACGGCGAGATTTAGAAGTCCACACTTGAGCCAATCCAATCTCCCCCAAGCTTATCCATTGCGCAATCGGACCCAACCTCCTCCAAACCCCTAGGACCCCAAGTCGTCAATCTCTCCTCCCGCCCCCTGAGTACTGCTGAGACTCAACTTCAACTTGGTCTCTCCTTCGTACCGACTCCGAACTTCAATAGATTTGATATCATTAAGGACCTTAACCTGTTTGTTCGCAAGCTTCGCTGGCACAAATTCTATAAACTGCAGGAGAAAAAACTGTGTCGCAAACTAGGTATTCCCTTAGATATCCTTTCAGACGTTCGTCTGCTTTATGATCTCGAAAGGTAATCTGAGCAACATGAAGGTGTGGGTCTGTTTACCAATTTAAAACTCAATAGCAATAAAATGCCACCGATCTCTGCTGAATTATCCTGTGTGGATGCTTTTCTCAATACTGTCTCACAACAGATCGAGGACCTACGTCCCCCTCATTTCTCTAATCTTGACGAGGTCCATGCCACTGTTATCTCAGATCTTGAGAGCGATCGTTCCATAGTCATCAAACCCTCAGACAAGGAGCGCGGGGGGTCGGGGGGGGGGGATACAGTGGTTATGGACCATGGTCAATACAGAGAAATGTGTGAATCTCTTTTACATGATTCCTCTACATACAAAGTGCTAGCCCGGGACCCCTCTGATGATTTCAGAGTGGAACTCAAAGCTATTCTAGATGATGCCAAATTATCACAAATCATTACCGATGATGAGTACAGATTTTTGTTACCTGTTTGCCCCCGCATGTCTACATTTTACTGCTTCCCCAAATTACACAAGGGGACGCACCCACTGAAAGGGCGACCCATTATGTCAGGGGTGGGGAACCTTTGCCAACATGTAGGGATTTATGTCGATCAGATTCTGGCCCCCTTTGTGACTGCACTTCCCTCCTATACCCGTGACACCACTGATTTTTTAAAACAGCTAGAGGGGATTCACATTGAGGAAGGTAGTTTACTAGCCAGCATTGATGTCGAGGCGCTGTACTCTAGCATTCCTCACTCCCTGGGCATCAAGGCGGTCGAGTATTTTCTGAGCACTCGAGGTTGTCAGTACCGCGCCCACAGTCTCTTCGCCCGTTTATTGGAATTCACGTTGACCCGAAACGTGTTCTCCTTTAGTGATAGGGTCTACCACCAGCTCAGGGGCACAGCGATGGGGTGTCCCTGTGCCCTATCGTACGCCAACTTGTTCCTGGGCTGGTGGGGGGAGACCCTGGTCTTTACGGAGGAAGGATCTGTCCTAATGGACCCTGTGGGACTGTGGGCGCGGTACATAAACGAGATTTTCATCATCTGGAATGGTAGTGACGCTTCATTTTGGTCCTTGGTGGAGACGCTCAATGATAACACAATTGGGGTAAGAATCACGTGTGAGTCTGACAGCAAACGTCTGCCTTTCCTGGATGTCCTTATCTCAAAAACTCAGGGAGGTGAGCTTATTACGTCTGTATACAGAAAACCCACATCAACTAACACCTTGCTTAGGTGGGAGAGCAGTCATTCTCTCCCACTCAAGAGGGGTATTCCCAAGGGACAATACCTCCGGTTAAGGAGGAATTGCTTGACTAAACATGAATTTATAAGGCAGGCTGATTACCTACGTATGAGGTTTCGGCAGTAAGGATACCCAGAGAGCTTTTAGGTCAGCGTTACAAGAAAACAGAACTAATCTCCTTACTCCAAGATTCCATCATGCACAGACCCAGAAGCTAATCCGCCTAATAACCACATACGATAGGGCAGCGCCTGAGATCCGTGAGGTCATTTGTAGGAACTGGTGTACTCTTCTGATGGACCCTGATCTGAGGGAGGTTGTGGGTGAATACCCACACCTCACCTATCGCAGTGGACGTAGTCTCTGTGACAGACTACTTTCCAGCGAATACATACCCCCTTCCCATCCTGGCTGCTCTTGGCTAAAAACAAATGTCAAGGGTTGTTACAGGTGCAGTGGCTGCATTGCTTGCATCCACTTGCAAACTGGTAAAATGTTCCGAAGCAACATCACTGGTAAAGAATATGCCATTCATTACTATATCAACTACCGTAGATAGGAAACGGGAGAATACGTCCCTAATACACCCTATATCTTGACTTGTGAATGTGGCAAGGAATATGTGGGTAAGACCATCCGTGAGTTCCGCAGAAGAATTGGTGAACATTTAAATGATTTTTCCAAGGGTCCTTCCCCCACGGCGTGGGGGGGAATTGAGATCAGGCCATTCTCCAGCATGAGACCCGCTGGATTTATTATCTTAAAACCATGGCCCCATTAGGTCTGAATGAGCAGCTTAATTTTAGCTGCTTTATTTAAAAACCTTTCCCTTGGTTTAATAGTAGCTGCATTGTCTGAAAACCATCCCTTTGACCTTTGACCTTATTCTGCCCCTGTTCCTCTGACTTAATTATTAGCCAGTTGCTGTTTATATGGGGCCGTTTGCTTTTTGGCCTGCATTAGTAGCTCTATATAAGTATTACTGTATTGGTAACTAGAGGCTCACGCCACTGTGAGTCTCCTTACTACCCAGGACGCCCAGATACTCTCCTGAGGCGTCCTGGTTGCTAGGCACCTCGCCTGCCTCCAGATTGTATACTTACTCGCCCTCTTTGTGGGCCGTTTGCATTGGAGCGCGGCGTCATCCGGCGCTGCGCTCCACGGCCTGGCAGGTTTCACCACGTGACATTGTCACGTGATCTGCGGCTCCTTCCTGTTGCCGCCCCCTGTCTGGGCCTGTGGAGCGCGGTGCCGACGTGCGCTGCGTCCGCCGCCTGCATTCCACCAGTCGCGTGACCGTGATAGGGCGGTCCTAGACTAGCAGCGCGATGTTTGAATGCCTTTAAAAGCGCTGGTAGGTAGACACTCCGTGCTGACAGCCTGACTATTTTGACTCTGTACTCTGGGTCGCAACTTACAGTTGCCTAAGCCATCACCACCCACTGGTGTGCCGGCATACTGGCGATTAGTGGCATTTGGGTGGCCTGGGTCCCACTGGCCTGGCTTTTCCCTAGGAGTTTTTAGTTTCCCGCTTTTTAGGTGAAACCTCCAACCACTGCCTACTCATTATTCATGTTCACCCCCTTTTTCTAGCAAGGTCTTTTTGTGTTTGCTACCATTGTTGTACATCTCCCTTGATAAGTTCATGTGGAACGAAACGTGACACGTCGGGAGTTTACCTCCAGTAGGGTGTACTAGGGATACTGCCCGGGATTAGGGAAAGGTATCTGGACGGGGTCGCCCCTTGCGGTGCAAGTACTTCATATAGATAGGCAGGGTGATATTAGTCCCTTTCTCCTGGATAGGGTGTATTAGGGACGTATTCTCCCGTTTCCTATCTACACTGAAGTTCACTATTAGCATTTTTTCCTGAATGGTACTACAGTCTTTTTCATCTCCATCAAATTGGGAAATCCATCTCTTTGAAGCTCATCTCACTGGAAGAGATTCGACCATCAACCTGCACAGCCATTGATGGTGAGAGCATTCCTTATTTATTACATACTGGCACCATTCAGTGTATGATTGTATAGGCCCACCCTGGGCTGTTTTATTGATTGATTTTGAAGGTTCCACCCGTGTTTCAGCGCAGATATTTTATAATCATTATTATTAAATGTTAAATTTTACCCCCTTTGTCCCCTAGGGGATCAGTACTTTTGTATTTGCATTTTGGGAGGAACTGGCCGAGCCATTTTCTGTATGCTCGGCCTTCTAGCTTCTGTTGTATTGCACCTAAAGGGTTAACAACGTTTGTAAAATCAGTTTTTAATAGCTTGAGGGGTGTAGTTTCTAAAATGGTGATTTATGGGTGGTTTCTAATATGTAAGCCCCAGAAAGTGACTTCATAACTGAACTGGTCCTGAAAAAATTGGGGTTTGGAAATGTTCTTAAAAATTTTAAGATTAGCTTCTAAACTTCCAAGCCTTCTAACGTCCGAAAAAAATAAAATAAAATTTTCAAAATGATCCAGACATGAAGTAGACATATGGGGAATGTAAAGTAATAACTATATTTGGAGTTATTACTATTATAAAAGAAGAGAAATTAAAATTTGGAAGTCATAAAGTACAATATGTGACGAGAAAACGTCTCAGAATGGTAAAAGCATTTTAAAGTTATTACTACATAAAGTGACACATGTCAGATTTGCAAAAACCGGCCTGGGATTTAAGGTGAAAAGTGGCTCGGTAGTGAAGAGGTTAAGGCTGAGAGCATCAGCTGGTTATGTACCTGGCCAACATCCAAAAGGAGGGCTCGGGCGGCCCACTGGGAAGTTTATATGGCCCCTGTAGCAATCATTCCTCTCCATTCACTTTGGATCATAATAGGCTCATCATCTATTGGCACTTGTCCTTCTTGAATATTAGGCAGTGTAATAGGGCCCTAAAATATTGTAAATGTTGTAAATGTTACAACTGTTAAAAAATGCAATTAGGGCCCAACAGAGCTCCTATGTACATTCATTTCTGATAATTACCCATTCATCAGCACCTATCTGGGATGCATGGGGATGAATGATTACTATGATCATTCATTCCCATGTGGTTTCTATTTTGTGAGCAGCAGTTCCTTGATTATTTAGATGTGGGAGATATGCTGCCAATGAATGAGGATTTTATGTGCCGCATCAAAGATGAGATCGCCCAGTGAACAAGCATTTACTTGTTCAGCAGGTGTTCACGGTACCTTTACATGGGGCAATTATTGGGAATGTGCATTTGTATCAATGCTTATCCCCAATAATTTTTCCTATCCTCAGAACAGGTAAAAGGCTCTTAAAAGTTTGTCGACTCTTGTATAAATTGGATTGATAAGGCAGTAAGAGATTGTAAAAAGGTAAGCTGACTGGAGCCCAGACACCATACTGCTTTTCTGCCATCATTATTAGGTCACCCTACAGCTATAGATCTGAGTACTGTGATATAGCTGTCGGCCAAGCTGACCCCCACATATGGATGGCCAAGTGTGTCTATGCTCTCAATAAGGAGGGGGAATAGGTGGCTGAGCTAAGGAACTACGGATTGTGCAAGCTGAAATCGAATGCCCCTACCCCTAGATACAACAAAGGAGATGTGCCGTTCACCATCCCAGAGTGTAATCATGTTTCTTGAGCTGTAGAACTTCTGAGAACGTTAATAGAAATGGTAGCAATGTGCAATGAAACGTAAAATAAATATATGGAAGCATTACATTGGATCTCAGAACAAACACTCAGTGAGCTTTCACACGGCAGGGTTTTGGTCAGTTTTTGAATTGGTAACACTCGGTTCACATCTGCATCATGGTATCTATTATAATAACCTTGGAAACCTCAATGCAGTGCTGAATCCTTCTCACGAAGGGGTTCGGTGAGGATTTGATGGGAAGAATAATTCTACATCCAGCACAGTTCTTAATGTGAAATATGAAATAATTTGCCAGAGCCTCTGATGTTACTATATTTTAAAGTTAAAACCAGGTTTGGAATCTATTTTACATAGAGAAATACTATAAGGAAGAAAAAAAAATACTGACCAAAGTACTGCTGTTTGAAAATGGCCATTGAAGGCAACTTCCACATAGATAAGGATTTTGTGTCCATGTTTTTAAGCCAAAATCCGTGTGAAAAAAAACCCCATCAGTCTTCCCATTGCATACTTTGTGTTATCTCTTTGAATAATAATTAGACACAGAGCATTAATGGAGCTGACGCAATAGACATTTCTTTTACAGCTCTATTACTTTGTACAGTATGTCACATGAGTAGTGGAGATGTGGAACCTCGCGACAGTATAACACCTGAATCATGTATACTGTCTTCCATTACATCACAGCATTCTGAATCATAAGAGTGAGTTCACCCGGAGTTTTTTCTGTGCTGAAAAGAAAAACAATATTGGCATGTTCTTTGTGGTTTTATATGGTTTTGAGCTTACCCATTTTAATGGAAAATTTGGACACGGATTTTTAAAACTATGAGAGGAAAAATGCATGCTGTGTAAACTACCGCACAGCTTTCTTATTGAAACCAATGGAACCTGTGATCTCACTTTTACACATATGTGCTTGTTGATCTTAATGGCTTATTACACTGTAACGGGTCAGTTTTTGTAATTATGCTGTAGAAGACATTTATGTGTATTTTTTTTTATTTCATTTAAGGGACCATACTTTAATTATTTCTTTGTTTGATTGTCTGAAATCTAATTCAGAAGAATCACAGACTGTGAGGGATGATCAGTTTTAATTAATTAGGTTTTTGAGGAGGAAAATAAGAAATAAAAGCAGTTTTCATCAGACCTCAGATCAGATCCCCAATGTTAATCAGACCTCAGATCAGACCCCCAGCATTAATCAGACCTCAGCTCATACCCCCAATGTTAAATAAACCTCAGCTCAGACCCCCAATGTTAATCAGACCTCAGCTCAAAACCCCAATGTTAAATAGACCTCAGATCAGACCCCCAATCAGTCCCCCACTGTTAATCGGACCTCACCTCAGACCCCTAGTGTTAATGAGCTCTCAGCTCAGAATTCCAATATTAGGCTACTTTCACACGAGCGTTCGGGTGTCCGCTTGTGAGCTCCGTTTGAAGGGGCTCACGAGCGGCCCTGAACGCATCCGTCTGGCCCTAATGCATTCTCAGTGGAGGCGGATCCACTGAGAATGCATCCGCCTGCCAGCGCTCAGCCTCCGCTCCGCTCAGTGAGCGGACACCTGAACGCTGCTTGCAGCGTTCGGGTGTCCGCCTGGCCGTGCGGAGGCGAGCGGATCCGTCCAGACTTATAATGGAAGTCAATGGGGACGGATCCGCTTGAAGATGACACTATATGGCTCAATCTTCAAGCGGATCCGTTCCCCATTGACTTTCAATGTAAAGTCTGAACGGATCCGCTCAGGCTACTTTCTGACTTAGAAAATTTTCTAAGTTATAATGCAGACGGATACGTTCTGAACGGATGCAAACGTCTGCATTATCGGAATGGATCCGTCTGATGAAACATCAGACGAATCCGCTCCGAACGCTAGTGTGAAAGTAGCCTTAACTAGACCACCAAACAGACCTCCGATCAGACCTCTAATCAGACCGCAGATCAGACCCCCAATGTTAATCAGCCCTCAGATCGGACAAAAACAATAAATCAATTCACCCCTCCTGTTCTGGACGACGCTACTCCTGAGATCCAGCGCTCTTCCTGCTGTGCTGTGACCTGACATCGCACAGTATGAGGTCACAGAGCGTGCCTACGTCCTCACACTGTGTGTAGGTCACAGCATAGCATGCAGGAGCCGGCAGACAAAGACCAGGGAGCGTTGAATACAGAGCCAAGCTAAGGATTCACTGCTCTCCAGTCCTACTGTACTAATGAGTGCTTCCATAATGGAAGGTTCTATTTAAGGGGATAAGAAATAAAGTTGAGCTGTGTTTGGCTACTTCTAGACCCTACGGGAGATGGCCTACTTTATTTTATCTTTTTGAAAGATAATTTTCTATAGAGTAGCACTTCGACTTTTACACCTTACTTTCCTAGCAGCAGAACTATACAACCATCCTCTTTCCATTCATCTACAGATTGGCTTTTTCCGTCTGAATGTTTTATGGAGATAAGCTACTAGAGATTACCACTGAAGACATTTACTTTATCTACATGTATATAATGCATTTAGCAGCTCTCAGATTATTCTTATCTGCATCCAGATAATTTGTTGGTTCCTGAACATTTTTAATGATATGATAACATGTAGTGCAAAGTCGTAATACGTGTTATGTCAAATATTGTGTACTTTATTGGTCGTACTATTTCTAGCATTTTTTGTTGGCTATGACAAAAAACAATACACCAAAAAAATATTTTTAAAGAAAAACAACTAAAAACAATTCTTGCCAATAAAAAATAAATAAATTAAAGTAATTGTACCTTCTTTCCTCAGCTTCTCTCTCTGCTTGCTTTCGTGCACGTTCTTCGATAATTTCATCACAGATGATATCATACGGTTTGTCTTTTGAATGTTCGCCCATTACCCAGACCCAGACTTCCTGGTCTGAGCCAAATTTCCAATGTACAGTTTTCTGAGAATCTGGAAATTATAGAAAAACAAGTAATGGGACCAATGACACAAAACAAATGAAAACTATTAATATACACTATAGAATAAATCCGGAAATATCTGATCCTGCTACAGAGATTATCCAACACAAAATATTTGTCCATTTTTTCATCTTGCAGTGATGTGCCATTCTTGCACAAGTGACCACTAAGACCATTTATTGACTGAAACGGTCACGTGACCAAGAACAGGCCTCTGTCACTTATAGTATACGGGGAACCCAGAGAGCACTGGCACTAGAAAAGAGAGCATGCCACCAGTGTTTTGATTCAAATGATCAACCCTTTAAATACAATGTTGCAGCAACCTTTCAAATGGCACAGCACAACTAAAATCATTGAAAAGGTTATCTTAAGGTTTGCTAAGTCTGTGTCATTATGTTTTAAAAGGGTTGTGCTGTGTCATAATATTGATGATCTACCATCAGAATTGGTTATCAATATCAGATCGGAGGGGGTCCAACTCCTGACACCCTGTCAATCAGCTGTTTGAAGAGGCTGGGGCGCTCACTCATTCAAACAGCTGATCATTGTGGATGCCAGGAGTTAAACCCCCGCTGATCGAATATTGATGACCTATCCTAATTTTTTTTATATTAATGCATTAGGCTGGTCATACACATTAGGGTACTTTCACACTAGCAATTTTCTTTTCCGGTGCTGAGTTCCATCCTAGGGGCTCAAATCCGGAAAAGAACTGATCAGTTTTATCCTAATGCATTCTGAATGGAGAGTAATCCGTTCAGGATGCATCAAGATGTCTTCAGTTCCGTCTTTTTGACTGAACAGGCTTTTCAGAAAACCGTAGCATGTTGTATTTTTACCTCCGGCCAAAAATCCTGAACACTTTGACTGAACGCCGGATCCGGTCTTTTTCCCATTGACTTGCATTAACGCCGGATCCGGCGCCATGTGTTCAGTCAAACCGGATCCGGCTTTTGCATGTTAAACCCGAAAAATGTGAAAAAAAGTAAGTCCATTAATGGCGGATTCGTTTTTTCCAATGCATTTTTTAATTGTGATCAAAATCCTGATCAGGATTCAAATGTAATCCATTTTCACACGTTTTTCCGGATCCGGCGGGCAGTTCCGGTGTCGGAATTGAACGCCGGATTTAAACAACGCTAGTGTGAAAGTAGCCTTAGATAGTTGTTCAAACTACAGCTACTCTTCCGCACTTCTCCATACACATGCATGATGAGCTGAGCATGTGCTGTATGTGTTCTGAATGGTAAGATGGAAGTAACCCACTAGAAGACACCTCTGGTAGTGGCTTATCTCTCTTTGAGAACAAAAGGATGGAGCAGGTTATAATCTATACATGGTGTATTGCTGGCCGAACCCAGCTAGAACGGCGGGTTCCACCAACAGTGTAAAGATTCTTTCACATTTGCATCCTGCTCTCCGGCAGAGAACAGCCTGCTGGAGCTCTCTCTGGCTGTTATCCCAAGGTCTTCCAGTTCCATTGACTATATTGGGATCTGGAGGAGATCTGGCTGCCGGACAAAAACCACTGCACGCAACGGTTTTTGGATGGCTGAATCCAGGAATATTTACCATGTGGTGGCCAGATCTCTGCTGGATCCCATGAAAGTCAATGGGGCCGGTGGGCATTGCGAAAAGATTTGTATGGGGGTGTTGGAAGCTATAGCTTTCGACTTACCTACTAAAATTTGATCTTTATCTCCCTCAACATCTGCCATTGGGGAATAGACGGGAAATTCCCATACAGATTAGATATTTGACCCACTGAAATCAGGTTCAACCAACATTAACATATATAGAGGCATAAAGGTGAATTTATATGGGCCTAGTTAAAGCCGATTGTCAGAAGGAAGCATTTCTTCCCAACAGTCTTCCCATTTACTTGCAGCGATCACCTCCACAGTATGAGTACGAGCGATTGCTATTATTATCGCTTGTCCTCATACAGCTGCATTATTTCCGGGCAGCAGATCGCAGTTTAGACAGGATCTTCTTCCCAGAAATGATAATTTAGGTGCCTGCACAAACTACAGTGTTACCCGATGAATGAACGACTGCACTTTTAGATGGGTAGATTGTCAGGACCAAATGTTTTCAGGAACGTTCGTTCCCGATAATCTGCCTGATTATCTGGCCGTCCAAATCCAACTTTAGTTTCAGTCAAGTAAAGTGGACAAACAAAATTTTTATATATAAACATACTGTAAATTCTTCAAGGTTGCACACAGACTCAATAAAGTGCCTCCTTAGGAACTGAGAACAGAGAAACTAAACATTTACCAGTATAGTTTGCTTGTTTACTTTACTTATCAGTAAGTATGCAGTAACACACCAAGTGATTACACCGTGTAAGGTCATAAGTTCCTGTTGTAAAACAGGACATTTTTCACTCCTGAATAAAATAATGGATTGAATGATTTTTTTTAGCATATTTAAGTTATATTGTGAATATTCTGTATAATTTGTTTTTTTTTATGTAAAAACAGGTGGATGGTTTTCTGGATATCCTTTTTTAAAGTCACTCCATCTTTTCTACTTCTTGTCCTGGCTCCTTAAAGTCTTCCTTTGTTTGGTTTTTTAACACAACAGTCTCCCTTGACCTTCTCAGTCGACCATTTACTATGACCATAGAGGGGAGGAGATAAGTGAATCAATTAGAGCATCATGTATTACACTAAAGGTGGATTAACATGGTCCGAATATCGGGCAGATTATTGTGAACGAACATTCCTGCGAATGCTTGTTCCCGTCAATCTGCCCATCTAAATGTGCTGCAGCAAAATGCTCGTCGGGTGATCCTGTCGTTCGTTCAGGCACACCAATTATCGTTTCTGGGCAGCAGTTCGTGCTGTCTAAACAGTGATCTGCTGCCCAGAAACAGTGCAGCTGTATGCACTGCAGTAGCAATCCCTCGTTCTCATACTGTGAAGGAGATCATTGCATGCAAATGCAGCGATCTCCTACACTGCACAAGCAGCAGTAAACCCACCTTACAGTACACTGCAGCTTGTAAACCCAGCTTAAGTGCAATGCAATCTTCTGTGGACATCTTTATCTTGGGCTATTAAGTAAAATAGAGCTGCCATACTGTTATCCAAATTGGTCTACAATTGTATCGACAGATAAAATCTTTCTCTCACAGCAGCAGTAAACCAACAATGGGCTCCCTATTCAAATATAAGTTTTATTTGTCTTTGCTGCCACAGACTAATACTATTTTGTATTAAATTTTTTGTAGTATATTACTGCAGACATGAAAAAGAAAAGCAAGAAAGAATGGTCTTCTATGAATATTGAACTTAAAAAAAAATAACCTTTTTTCATGGAAGTGTCCCTTTAAAAAGTCCAGCTCCATAAAATGAAATAAGTACATATTATACGTTACGTGGTAGAAGATTAATTCAAAACTATTCAAACATTTTTTGATTGTTACAAAAACTGCACATGATACCCTAGCTAAATACCAATCCAAATACCAAAGAAGTCTTAAAACCCCTTTACACAGGCTGGCAATCAGAGCAATCATCCGGAAGGAGTTGTTGGGAGCCCAACATTTTATTGACTCCTGAATTCAGGCCTTTACATTAGAGTGGAATTGGTGCATAAATACCTAAGCAACTCTCCCACAAAGCAATAGCTGTCTTATCTGCTCAATAGACAATAGACACTGCTGTTTTATCTGGGAAATCAAGAATCACCATGCCTGGGAAACAATACATGACCTTGCCCCCTGAGGCGCGCACCTGTGAACATGTGATTTATGATGCTTCCAGATGCCTGCTGTGACCTGTTCTGCAAGTCTGCTTGACCTTTAGAGGAAGGATAACTCTGGACTCAAGGATGCCACCTACAAGAAGGTGTTAATCTCTACAAGCATGTCTACAAACGGGCTTTGCTGATTGGCTAAGACAGTATCTGGGAGGTGTTTCAGATATGGGCACTGTATGGACTATGTGTATGAGTATGTATGTGTAAGATAATTACATGGAACGTTAAGGGCCTACGTTCCCCGCAGAAACGCATGCTAGTACTATGTCATCTTAAACGCTTGGGGGCAGACATTGCGTTTTTGCAGGAAACCCATCTGTCAGAAGATGATTTCCAGAGAATGTTAAAGCTGTGGGTGGGGGAGGTTTATGGTTCTCCGGCGATACATGGCAAAGCTGGGGTAATCACTCTGGTTCATAAAAAGCTAGTACACAAGATACTAGGGCAAACCGCAGACAAGGAAGGAAGGGTGTTGGTGCTGACAATGAGAGAAGCAGATAGGAACCTCAGCTTATACAATATATATGCACCTAATGTAGCACAGAAACACTTTTTTGCATCTTTAAGGGATAGAATCTTACAGGACGCAACGGTAGATAAGATTGTGGGAGGTGACATGAACGCCACAGTGTTTGAAAGGGAAGATCGCAAACAGTTAAATAGACCGGAGGCAAATGTTAATGGGAGAAGGGGGTTCTTATCTTCCTTTATGGACGACACGGCACTAGTTGACATATGGAGAGTTTCTCATCCTGACGAACGGGAGTTCACCCACTTCTCTCATGCGCAAAATTCCTGGTCCCGAATTGATTATTGGTTGACAAAGGCGGAACTTTTAGCTAGAGTTAGAGAGGTATCCATAGAGAACTTGGTGATTTCAGACCACTCACCGGTGGTCCTGATGCTGGAAGATACGGAACCGAGAGGATCGGAATACATTTGGAAGTTCCGGTCCTTCCTAGTACAGGATGAGACCTTTGTAGAATTACTGAAAGGGATGGTGCTTGGAACACAGGCCAAACCCTATACTATACTGGGAGGCAGGCAAAGCAGTGCTACGAGGTAGGATGATCGCATATGTTACAGGACTTAAAAAAGCCACTAAAGCTCAGTATCTTAAAAGTAGCTTGGAGGTTCAAAATCGGTATAGAGACTTTTTACAGAATCAGACAACTGGGAAAAAACAAAAATGGATGGAGGCTAAGAGGGAGTTTGAAATATGGGCAATGAGAAGGGAGAGTTTCTATAAAGCCCAATGGGAGCTAGATCTGCACAAATTCGGAAACAAAGCGGGTAGACTAATGGCTAATTTGGCTAAAGGCCGACGTCTAACAACCCCAATAAGTCATCTACGGGGACAGGGAGGAAGTGTAGTGACACAACCGGCAGAAATCCTGAACATATTTAAAAATTACTATTCCAATCTGTACTGTAAGCTCTTAGATAATAGAGAGGAGGAAGCAAAGTTCCTAGAGGAGGCAAATCTTCCGAGTATCACGGCTGAGGACATAGCTTTACTTAATGCTCCTATTACGGAAATAGAAATGCAATACACAATCTCCCAGCTGCCCGGTAACAAAGCCCCAGGGCCAGATGGATATTCAGGCGATTTCTACAAGGCGTTAGAAATACAACTGTCGCCTCTGTTAACAGACATAGGAAATGCACTATTGAAAGGGGAGCATTTAATGCCACAAATGAATGTGGCACATATACGTTTGATCCTAAAAGAAGGGAAACCGGCCGATGATCCTGCATCAAACCGTCCGATATCCCTCATAAACCAGGATTTGAAAATCCTCTCCAAATTAATGGCAAACAGGTTGGCTCGCATTTTTCCAAAACTAATTAGTCCTATGCAAGTAGGTTTCATAAAGGAGCGCTCTGCGGTTACGAATATACGCAGATTGTTATCGGTCCTAGATGAGGTTGGTAGGAGAAAAGAAGGAAAAACGGCACCCTCCCTGGCCACTCTAGATGCTGAAAAAGCGTTTGACAACATACACTGGGAATGGCTGGGGAGGGTTCTAGATCAAATTGGAATAAAAGGCTCCTTTAGGTTTTACCTAAAACAATTGTACACAAACCCGATAGCCAGGATAGGCACACAGGGGTTCTTATCAGATACTTTCACCCTACATAGGGGAACAAGGCAAGGCTGTCCCCTGTCCCCGCTCTTGTTCAATCTGGCTTTAGAGCCCCTAGTTCGCTTCTTGAACTCCAGGGGACAGTTTGGGGGAATTAGAGTAGGGAACGTAGAATTGAGAGCAATCTTTTTTGCTGAGGATATCCTATTATTTATGGAAAAACCAAAAGAAGAACTTCAAGGGGTTATGAATAGGATAGCAGATTTTGGTAAAGTGTCTGGCTTCCAGATCAATATAGCCAAATGTGCACTTTTGCAGTTGCAAAAGGGTCTGGAATACCTGAATTCTGAACAGGCCTTCTGTAACATACCGGTATCGAAAGATCCTATAACCTATTTTGGAATCAAAATAGGAAGGAAGAATGATTCTATGTACCGTTTAAACTATACTCCTTTACTGAATAGAGTGACACAAGAATTGCGTAAATGGCAGAACTTGCCATTATCTCTCCTAGGCAGAATACATTTGATAAAAATGATGAGCTTCTCCAGACTATTGTATCCCCTCAAAACGCTACCTTTACTTATTAAACACAGAGATATCACTAGGCTATGAAGTGAGATGTCACACTTCATTTGGAAGGGCAGAAGACCCAGAATAAGTTTGATGAAACTCATGACTCTTAAAGTCAAAGGAGGAATGAACATACCTAATATAAGAGTGTATAATCTAACGTGTTTATTCAGACACATTATAGACTGGATAAGACACACGAGCTTTCATTCAGAATTTGTTTTGGAAAGTAGTTTATGCGCCCCTTGGGACCTTTGCACCTTACTACACTCAATATTGTTCTGGCACACCTGGGCAGCTTGGAGAGCTCTCAGAAACAACTTTCACCTATGTCATAGAGTGTCAAAATATTTGCCCTTATGGGGACACCCAGAATTTGAACAGGGTAGAGACAGTGCTCTTTTTAAGGAATGGAGACGTAAGGGAATTGTAACAGGCCAACAAATGATGCATGAAACTGAACATAGATGGCAAACATGTCAGGAAGTGAGGGACGCGCATCATCTTGACTCTTTCCAAACCATACAATACGCGCAGGTCAAGAAATTCCTGATGGAATGACTGGGTCAGAACTAAATGACAGGTTATATGGGGTGTTCCCAGTATGTAGTGGTTAGTATCTACTACACGTGCTCCAAGAAAGGACCACTGGTAAACTAGCATAGACTTTTGGGGTTTAGATGTCTCTTCCAATCCTCCCATGCACATGCATGTTCGGCTCAACTGAGTATACATATTGTGACACAGTAAGGGGTTGTGTCTGGCAAGGCAGGTATTTTCCTCCCAGCATGTGCGGCTGTACTGGTTTCCAGCCAGGTGAGGTCAAATACCGAACCGGAGTTTAAGTGCCAGTCCGGGTTTTGGCAGCACCTGGCTGTCCTTAAATAGGCAGCTGGGCTCAGCAGAGATGTCTCTGTTTTTGGGATCTGAGGCTTTGTACCATGCTGAAGGGCTGAGAGCTGCATGCTGGGAAAACAGGCCCCCTAATGCCTGCTGTGGACTACTTGTGTTATATGAACTTTACATTGTGTGTGAATCAACACCAAGACTGCAAAGTTACGTGCTGTTTTGTGCAATTGCCTCAAGTTTGAATAAACACTGACGTTTTGAGTTAAGAACTAGTATTTTGCCTCTCTACTGTGCCCACTTACCCTATCTACCAGAGCAAAACCCCACAATAAGTAGGAGAGGGGAGAAAGCCACTGCCAGACTCCTCTGTCAGATCCAATCTGCCAGAAGAGTTACTGCAGTGCAAATTCTGGAAAAAGTTAATGCTGGTTTTGATAGATGTCCAAAAACAAAGTTCATTACAGCATGCTGTGTGTGTGGAGTTGCATAGCCACAAACAGGTCAGAGTGTACATGCCCTTCAAGAGTGCCTACAGTGGGTACCTGAGCCTCAAAACTAGACCATGGAGCAATAGAAAAAGGTGGCCTGATCAGATGAATAACATTTTCTTTTACATCAAGTGGTCTGTCCTCTGAGTTTGTGGGTGTCTTTTATTATGGCAATAGATGGCACCACAATGCACTATTGGAAAGAGGCAAGCCTGCAGGGGTAGTGGGATAATGTGGGCAATGTACTGCTGAGAAACACTGAGTCCTGATATTCCTGTGGATGCTACTCTGTACCACTTACATAAATGTGGTTGCAGAACAAGTACACCCCTGGCAGTCTATAATGGCAGATAACGTGCCCTGTCACAGTACAAAATATTGTGCAGGAATGGTTTCAGGAACATGACAAAAGAGTTCAATGTGGTGACTTATTAATAAACTAATTAATTTATTTTATGCCTTTATATAGCAGTGTTATATTCTGCAGCACTTTACAGACATTAGCATCAAACTGTCCCCAATGGGGCTCACAATCTAAGTTCCCTATCAGTATGTCTTTGGAGTGTGGGAGGAAAACGGAGTACCCGGAGGAAACCCATGCAAACACGGGGAGAACATGCAAACTCCATGCAAAGTTCGAACCTAGGACCTGTGGGGATTTCCTGTGGTAGACAGGCTAGCGGACACAGTACAGAGGCAACCACAAAGATTTTAACAAACAGTTCAGTGTTATATTCACACATAGGTTCACACCATAAAAAGTCCACAGAACAAAAGCCTTCACCTGGTCAGCAGTTTTTCCACCCGCAGTCCACAGCAGGCTTTAGGGCCAGTTTCCCAGCATGAGCCTCTCAGCCCTTTAGCACTGCACAAGATCTCAGTTCCAAAACACACAGAGACTGACAGCGCTCCACTGTCAGATGGAGGATAATCCACACCCAGCTGAGACTGCTGGCTGGGTTTTATATAGGCCAATAAAGACCCGGCCTGGAGCGTGGGGAGAAGCCACCCACCCAGCACTTTGGCTACTCCCAGTAAGAGCCGGAGCGGATCGGCTTTATGGCCACACTAACAACAAACAGTGTCCACCAGCACTAGCTGCTGCTGACACTTAAAACCACCGGCTCTTACCTCACCGAGGCCAGGAATCTCGGTGACACTTACCTTCCATCAATGACAACCCCTTGCGACTTCCTACAGACCCCAGCGCTGCAAGGCACCAGTGCTAATCACTGAGCCACCGTGCTGCCCACGGTGTTAATTGATCAAGCATCAGTGCTCGTAAAACAAGTCCGCTCCACCTTGCAATTTATAGAAGCATGTCTTTTTCAGAAAAATAACTTTTTAGTCACCTGCTGATTTTGGGGCAAGTTTGCTGCTGTATGGTCATCTTCCCTGCATGACCAAATTTGTTCATGTACTGATCATATGTTGTCACAACAAATCATCTTTCTGTGCAATGGCAGTAAATACTTTAGTTAAGAGATAACTGATAAAAAGACTGATAAAACAGTTCAGTAATTAAAGAAGATTCGTGTTTCATTCCAGCAATACTAGGAGCTATTTTTCTGATATGTCCTTAAATACTGTATAGCAGCAGAAGCTTTATTATGTGAACTTCTGACCATCTGGTTTAGCTCTGTAAGACGGTTGCTTACTGGAAACTATGAGTTAGTCATTCCCATTGACTTGTATTGAAGCACAGCACAAGCCAAAGGCAGCCATATTGTTTCTGTTAGGCTGTGCTTCTCCAGCTTCACCCCCTCCCACTATAAGGTTCTGGATTTGTTATAAACTGTATATAAGTAGAGCAAGCAGTCTGAGCCCCTAGAGGTCTACAGAAAGGGGACAGTCTTTAGTAGAAGAAAGTCTGCCAGACTGCAAGAGTAACTAAAAGAAGACTCTGAGACGGGGTTACTCTGCCCAATGACTGGGCCGCAGACTCTGGGCTTCCAGCCATTTGGCCAGGGTTTCAGCCTTCTGAGAAAGAGATGGACAGCTAGCGAAGGCCTTCCCTCAGCACAGAACGATCTTCTGCAAGGAAGGAGACCGGTGAAGCCAGCTCAGTGCCTTGTCTGTTTTGTTTTGGACTTGAATTCCTCCAGTAAAGAAGCACACTGGTTTACTGCAAACCCTGACTTTCTGGATGTATTTCCCATTGGGGTGCACCACGCCTTATTATCCCCTTTTAGAGAGCAGCAACACAAGGGTGTCTGGGGGATCCAGCATAGTGTTGGGGCCACCTCAAATCCAGTCTCAAAAATGTTTTGGCTTCTTAATTTTTTTAAGATTTTTCATTATTTTGATGACAGCGTGTACCATATTGTCATCTGAAACGTACACCCGAACTCATCATGATGAGGGTAGAGGAACATACCTAATCTGGCAGGAAATTCCAACATTGTTATTCACAGACCGCCACCATTAAGACTTAGCCTTTATTAGATACCTTAAACCATACCATAAAGTGCCTTCTAAAATAGGGGTCAGAGTATAGGGAAGAGGGAATGAAATCTGACCCTGATGTTTCCCTAATCTTTATACCCTACCTACAAAAGGAATAGCCGCCCCGATAGGGGCGATCCCGTATCAGGAACCTCCTATA
Source organism: Bufo bufo (assembly GCF_905171765.1). NCBI lineage: Eukaryota > Metazoa > Chordata > Amphibia > Anura > Bufonidae > Bufo > Bufo bufo. The sequence goes on along the minus strand of NC_053390.1, from coordinate 517,431,024 downwards.
TACCCTAAGAAGGCCCTGAAATCATGATAGAACCCATCACCGCTTATACAGGTGAATATGTGATTACAAAAAATAATAAACACGGAGACAAAGTCCCACAATTTGCCAATACCAATAGAGTAAGGATATACAGAATGAAAATAGATCCACAAAGTTAGGACTTTAGACTATCCCAGGTAGTTACCCGAGGTATCAACAATTAACCTCATATAATGTAGTCATCCTAATGTGTTTTGCCTTCAAAATCTGTAATGGCTCATCAGGGGACTTTTATAATCTTACATAGATCAATGCTAAAACAGGTGTACCAATGTATCAACTTTATCCTACTCACACCATATCTCTTAAATACATATCATAAACAGTGACACCTATAGATGCTTAATACAGGCCATAATCAAATCACCAGTATTGGTAATAGCCCTCCAATTAACTGTAGATAGTTGTAAATGATCCCCAATAGATATTCAGTAATGAGGGGTAAATCCTAAATAACATGGAACTTGCATGCCCCACTCATGTTACTCAGCTCGGTCCGCAGCATTGTCCCGTAACAGAGTGGAGAGAAAAGGAGTAGAGGATCCTCCGGTGCCGGTATTGGGATCCGGTATCCAGGTATAGCTCTCGCTCTTTTTAAATGCATACTGGCGCAGCCTAGTGACATCATAGGTTCCACAGGCGGTCAAGTGATCGGCCAGTCCCTCCCAGACACAGTATTTCCTGTAGAATATTGATGAGTGCTTTGGTAGATAGTAATGCGTGTTATGCGCGGCACGTGATTCGTGACGCAAACAGGAACATGTGTCTTGATCTACCCAATAGATATGGAGGGGTGGTGCCAGGATCGTTTGGCTATTGCCATGGTGATGGTATATTCAAACATCTATGGCAGAGGTATGGATATAGATATGATGGTACACAAACCATATAAGCATAGTATTAATCAATAATTATCAATTATAAACAAAAAATGCCATATGGTGTTACTCGGGGGTGCTAATGAGAGGCAACTAAGTTTCTCATTTGCCACAGTCGATTCATTAAGTGATATATAGATATAAAATTCACCCCCAGATAGCTTGCTGGCCCATTTAAATAAAGCAAGCAAATTCAATACATTCATTTAGACCTAAAGGAGTCACGGTTTTCAGTACATAAATCCACCGTGACTCCTTTTGTCTAAGAAGTCTGTCCAAATCACCCCCTCTAAAGGAAACTAAGATGACTTCAATCATAGAAAAGCCAATTATTTTGGTATCTCCCGAATGATGTGCCCACACATGTCTGGCCAGCGGTTTATCACGTCTATTGCAGATATCCCCAATGCAGGTTTTACCCACATATTTAAGTCCGCAATGACATTGGGCTAGATAAATTACTCCCCTAGTGTTGCAATTGCCAAAATGATGCCATGTATAGATTCTATTCCCTAAACTATTTGAAAAGGTGTTCCAAACTTTTATGAAGGGACACGCTTTACATCTTCCACATTTCTAGGTGCCTGTTCTCCTATTTTGCAGCCACGTTTCCCTAGTTGGGGTATCAAAGTGGCTGTAAACAAGGGCATCCCCTATGCTTCTTCCACGTCTGTAGGTTATACTTGGAGTCTCAGACAGTACCCCCTCCAGATCTGGGTCCCCTTTCAATAGGGATCAATAGCATTCAAGTATGTCTCGGACCTGATGGGATCCTGAGTCCCTAGGTCCCTATTACTCTAATAATTTCCTGTGGGTCACACTTTTTCAGGCAGAATAATGAGGATCGATCACGAGATCTAGCATAACTCCACGCCTCCCATAGATGTGAATCAGGATATTCACTCTGTTTGAAACAGTTATAGGGTTTATATGCTTCTACTTCAAACTCACTCTGGTCTGAGCAATTCCTACGAACCCTAAGGAATTGGCCCTTGGGTATACCCCTCTTGAGGGGTTTAGGGTGAAAGCTATCCCATCTTAGAAGACTATTTGTAGATGTTTCTTTACGGTACAGGGTTGTATTAATGGAATGGTCTTCACCCCTTTTGATCTAAATATCCAAGAAGGCAATCGAGTCCCTTTTTAGCTCGTAGGTAAAATGCAGGCCTATGTGATTAGAGTTTAATTCCCCCATAAATTGTATGAAGTCCGTTTCAGTACCTGACCAGAATAGTAAAATGTCATCTATATAGTGTGCCCACAGCGAAATGTATCAAGTCCAGGAGGAGAAATTTTCTGAGAAAACCACAGTATCCTCCCACCAGCCCAGGAGCAGATTAGCGTAAGTCAGTGCACAAGGGCTACCCATCGCTGTGCCCCTGAGCTGGTGGAAGAATCGGGATTCAAAAACAAAATAATTGTGTGTAAGTATATAATTCAGGAGTTGGATAATAAAGCAATTGTGGTCTCTGAATTCATTCGATCTAGTATTAAGATAATATTTGGCTGCTGCCAACCCTGAGGTATGGAGGTATATAACGCCTCAACATTAATGGAGGCTAGCCATGTGTCAGGTTCAATCGTGACACCATCCAATCTCTTAAATAAATCAGTGGTGTCACGCAAATATGATGGTAAACCCAATACAAGCGGGTGTAAAATGCGGTCCACATATGTCCCCGCATGTTGGGTTAGACTGTCTATCCCGGACACTATAGATCAACATTTTAAAGGGTTTAATCCTTTATGGACCTTAGGAAGCCCATAGAATGTTGCAATTTTCAGATGTGGAGGTAGAAGGTATTCAAACTCCTTCTGATCAATAAGTCGATTATCCAGAGCTTCCCGTAACAATCGAGAAAGTTCATGTGAGAACTCAGGGTCAGATTTCTTTCCCTCTTCCCTATACTCTGACCCCTATTTTAGAAGGCACTTTATGGTATGTTTTAAGGTATCTACTAAAGGCTAAGTCTTAATGGTGGCGGTCTGTGAATAATTACGGTAGCTTGCTCTTCACCACTATTATTATTTGGACACCCTGATGGGAATTTGTCAGAACTGTGAGATCCAATATTGGAAAGACGATGATGACCATAAGCCCAAGGACAAAGAAGGTCACATACTGTCTCTTTATTCTCTTAGTCGTTCTAATAGACTTTTTTTATGTTTCCATTACTAATTACCAATTTACACAGCTAACCATTTTTGAGTTTTACCTCAACTGTGGATGAATCAATTAACAAAGCATTGCATTATTTTATGTAGGGCTATATGTAACATTAGTGTGTTGCTACAACTGTTTTTTGGCAGTCCTTTATTTGGATACCACTTTTTGGAAACATTCTGTTATGTAGCACCAATATTCATCCATTAGAAACAGTCATCTTTTTATGGGTAAGTGGTCTCAGATGGTAAAGGGGTATGCTTCATGTCAATGTTGTAATGGAGACCAAAACTGTTTATCTGAATGAATGAAATGTTGGCCTACAATAGTACAAAAACAGCAACACAGCACATATTATACTATACTATATTCCAGAGGTAACGTCACTAAGGTGCACAATAAAATGGCATTCATAAATACTATGTACTTGGAGAGGCTCTGTAAAGGCACATAGTAAACTTTTAATAGGAGGATTATGTAATATGTCACATTTTATGAGACATGTTAAAAACATACCTGATGCAATATTTCATCTACAGTACATCCCAAGAATAAAACAGGATTGTACATTCATAATAAAGCTTTCTTGCTACTAATGTCTAGCAAATGTTTTAAAGGTATACAATATATAATTGTGGAATGTGCAGTAATCGTGGTATGTGATATCATTAACATGCTTTCCAAAGAACGCACGTTTTTATGGCTATGTCTTTAATTGGTGTCCTTATGGGGTTGTCCACCTTTTGGAGGTTTTTTGGCAGACCTCCCCTCCTTTTGGCCAGAACTGCAAAAGGATGCATACTTACCTGCTCCCTACTGCTGGGTCCTAGCTCCTTCTATTACCAAGGTGGGGGTTCTGCCAAAAAAAACACTTTAATAGACACTTTGGAAAAAGTTTGGGAAATATTTGCACTAATTTCATTGTTTTCAGATTCATTACCTTGTGATATCAGAGCTACTGCCTCCTGGCCTCTGCAGAGGCCACAGGGCATGTCTACAAAAATCTCTGGAAATGTCATTGGGGCTCTCCTTCTATCTATTTTAAATATGGACCATGTGACTGTTTTAAAAGATTTTAGAATTGTTAAAAAAATCACCCAAAAAAATGTTTAACATAAAAACTTTATTTAGAGAGGACCTTTCATGGGTCAAGACATTATGAAATAACTAGCAGGTTATGTAGGGCATAGTTCAGGGATGTAATATCGCTTACTAGTTTGTCTGGGCACCGCTCCATTCGCCCGCTGTGCCCCCCTGTTCACTTTTCCCGCCTGGTATGCTAATGAATAGCATCGGTACAGGGAGGAGGAGACTGCCCTGTTTCTCAATGGCTGTAGCGCGGTCTAATCACAGTGGAGAGCATCACAGCCAGGGAGAAAAAAAATACTCACCTTCTCCCTCGCTGTGACACTCTCCGCTGTGATTGGACCGCTGAGGCAGGAAAAGTGAACGGGGGGCACAGTGGGCGAATGGAGTGGCTCCCAGACAAACTAGTAAGCGATATTACATCACTGCACTATGCCCTACATAACCTGCTAGTTTTTTCATAATGTCTGGACCCATGAAAGGTCCCCTGATCATTTTCAGATTACACACTCCATTTAACATTAGATATTAGGGTCAGCATTAAGAGAAATTACCTATTATACATCAGTGATGATCTCCACACACATTAAATTGGTTATTGCTTTTTTACCTATAAAAATACCAGAATTAAAGCGAGGTGGAATCTAATTGGTTGCTTTTAGCAATTAAAGGGGTTATGCCATGATTCATGTAAAAAATGAAAATCAGACATCATATAGTACATGACAATACCTTTCTAACAAAGCTAGAACCAGCCCTGTACCGCACATGGGTCCAGAGATCTCTACATTCACTGCTCCAATTGCTTTGCTAGATTATCTTCAGCTTGGTAGCTCAGGGGACATGTCCTTTCTGCTGCAGCTCTCCCCCCGCCCTGTAACTACCACAGCTTCTAACAGAACATATGGCTGTTGCAATTGAAGATTTAAACTGAGTGTGTTCAACCAAGAGATTGACAAAAAAAAGTTGGAAAAGAACAAACAGCAGGTGGCGCTATACAGATACATTTTATTGAATAACTCAGTGGCTATGCTACATTTTCAATTACATGCAATTACATTAGTATTCAGATTCACATGCTGGTTTGAAAAAAATAGAATATGTTTCATGACACAACCTCTTTAAGCAAGTTTTCCTTTAAAACAGTTTTGGTAAACCTTCTCCATTGTGTCTTACCCCACAGAATCAAAATGATACTTGTGTATCCTGTGCTTCAATAATCAGCACAGGATACAGTCACAGTCACTTATAATGTTTTACATAATCAATTCTTTGGTAAATTGTCTTTTTTGTAAATAATCTTTGATTTTCTTTGAGTCTTCTTTAAAGGGGTTTTCCCATCTTAGACAATGGGGGCATATCGCTAGGATATGCCCCCATTGTCTGATAGGTGCGGGTCCCACTGCTGGGACCCGCACCTACAATGAAAACGGAGCCGGGAAAAGAACGGAGGGCGCACTGCGCATGCGCAACCGCCCTCTATTCATTTCTATGGGGCCGCCAAAAATAGCTGAGCGCTGGCTTCGTTCTCGTTGTAGGTGCGGGACCCGCAGCTATCAGACAATGGGGGCATATCCTAGCGATATGCCCCCATTGTCTGAGATGGGAATACTCCTTTAAGGTATACATAATTTATATTTTGTAGTGGATGTCTGAACAGCACATTGCAGTAGGTTCCTTGGCAATAGCACCTAAACATTTTTGGTGTCAAGCAACCAATCAGATTTCACCTTTCATTTTTGACAGCTCCTGTGGAAAATGAAAGCTGAAATCTGATTGGATGACCCCATTTATCTACAGCCTTTGTAACTACCATACTGTTGGAACGGGTTTTCTTTTAAACCCTTAGGGACCACTAATACACCTTTTTACTGACGGGGGTTTTAGCTAAACAGCTGGCTTCAATCAATCATTACCTGTACCCAAAACTATAACTTGTCCTGCAAAAAATAAGACCTCATACAAGTACATTGATGAAAAAACAAAAAAGTTATAGCTCTTGGAATGCGATTTAAAAAAAAGTGCATGGTCACTAATCTAAAACATCTTGTTTGTAACGTGTACCTATCTTTTTGCGTTGTCTGTGTACAAATATATATTACCCAACCACATTGAGAGTCACTAATCCAGGAATCGCATATGGACTAGCATGGAAGCTGCACTCATGTGGCCATCAGGCCCCCCGCTAAATGGCATGTAATCAGGGTTGGTGCTACCATAAGGCAGACCAAGCGGCCGCCTTAAGGCGCAGAGAAGGGGAGGGCGGAAAAATGAACTTTCTTTTTATTTATTTATTTCTAAATCACTTACTTGTGAGTTTTCGCCGCCGCCTGCCTGCCCCAGCCTGCGTGTGCTGTGCGGCCCCGGCCCTCACTCACAGAGCGGAACGGGCCCAGCAGTACGGCAACACGGTCACGGGGTCAGGCCAGGGGGGTGTGACTGGCGAGTGGCGCCGGGCGGCAACATGGACTGGAGCTGACAGTGTCTGTGAGTCTCACTCACACACAGCCAGATTGCCGTAGCAGCAGGACAGGTGGGTAGATGATCACTGATGAGGCACTAGCGCCAGAGCGCACGGCATAAATGTGTTTAAAAAAAATATTACACAAACAACAATCATAAATAGAGGGCGGGTGACCGTGACATGATGGGAGGGGGGACAATGTCTGTAGTCTGTGACATGGGGATGATGTGCCATGGGGGGGGGGGGAATGTGACACAATAGGGGGTAATGATGTGATCATGATGTGACACGAAGGGATTGATGTAAACTAAAAAGGAGGGGGTGATGTGACATGGTTTGGAGGGGGATAAATGTGACATTAAGGGGGTGAAATGTGACATGAAGGGCTGATGTGACATAGGTGATTTGACATGGAGGCGAGAGATGTGACATGGGGGGCTAATGGTTGACATGGGGGCATGATGGCTGACATGGGGGCATGATGGCTGACATGGGGGAGCTGATCTGAGGCATTGTGGGTCTGATCTGAGGTCTGATTAACATTGGTGGCCTGACTGCTGGTCTGACCTGAGGTGTAATGGAAAATATTTTTTTCTTATTATCCTCCTCTAAAACCTAGGTGCATTTTAGAGGGCGAAAAATACGGTCCTCAAACCAGCGATTGTCTGAAGCAGAGGGGGGGCGCCAAAATGTAGCTTCGCTTGTGTTGGCAAGAATCCTTGCCCTGCATGTAATCATATTTTTTAAAACACGTCAGCAATGCAAGCCTATACTCAAGCGTCCTACTTTTTATTTCCTCAATTTTCATATGTAGATGAGACTGAGACGTACTGCTATTGTGTTTGAGATTTTATCGGTATAAACAATGAGAAGTGTAAAATCAACAAGGAAGTTAAAGCCAAAAACTAATGTGAACAATAAAGCAGGAGAGCTGACATATGAAAACAAGTTGGATATACAGCGACAGTATGACAAGATGAACGAGCAAGTGGATTATTTTATTATTTTCACAAAAGATGCTGAAAGTGGTCCCCGTTCACATCTATACTTTGGGCACGCTGGGTTATGTTGGCTGATACTGCTTGTGATGCTGCGGATAGCGTTTGTGATGTTTTCCTTCAGTTCATCCAGGGGATGTGGATTGTTAGCGGACACTTCCTATTTTACTTTTCCCCACAGATAAAAATCGCATATGGACCAGTCTGGGGAACGTGGTGGTCATAACCCCTTGTTCACAGTTCATGAACCCTTGCCAGTGAGTTCTGTGGCCCACTATTCGTGTTCCTGACACTGCGCACCAAACGCTAATTTTCTGGTTGTGAAGTGGTGTTTCGTGAGTCAAATGATGATTTTCAGCGGACCAGTACCTCGTATTCTGGGAAATGAAACCAAGCTTCACCCCTCATGAAGTACAGCAATGGGTCCAAATGTTTGTCAGCAATCATAGTCAGCAACCAAGTCCAGTAATTTTCAGTTCCTGCACACACGTTATACGGTACGGTTTCAGGTTCAGAGATGTCAGTACTCGCTGACCCCTCGTTTGTGATTCACCAACTTTCTGAGACAGTCTTCGAGTTGATTTTTGGGGGCTACTAGCAATCCACTGCTGAATTTCAGCCATCCTGATCACTGGAGGTCTCGGTTTCTTCATGTTTGCAGCAGAGCCAGTTTGATGCCATTTCTGAACCAGACTCTGAATACAACCTTTAGCTGGTGGTTTTTTTTCCTGGGTACTTGTCACCAAAGGTCCCTTGCGTTTCCTTAATCGATCTGCTTCGCACATAGCCTTCCACAATCACTATTCGCTGTTCCACGGAGAACACCATCTTTCTGACACAATGGGCCACTTTTATCAAACTGAATAATAAATCAGTCTTAGTTGCCCATAGCAACCAATCAGAGCTCAGCTTTCAGTTCCTACAGGGCTCTGAAAAAATGAAAGCTGAGCTCTGATTGGTTGTTATAGACAACTTTACAGACAGATTTACTATTAGGCATTTTGATTTGGAGATATTGGAGGCGGGCTACTTTTTCATGAGCCACCGTGTATAACCTTTGTTTCCTAAACAGTAAGTTTTAATTTTGTAGCACAGGTCTTTGCTCCAATGATATATACAATATTCAGGGGTGGATTGACTATAGACCCTACGGGGAAATAACCCAGTGGGTAAACGCCCAGGGGGCCACCTGAGCTTTCATCACTGATGCTGTCCAGGTACATAATGGTCTGATGCTCTCATTAGTAATTAACGCTGGGTGCACTGGGTACTTATGTACCTGGCCGGCGTCCCCAGATGCCCTCCTGAATTCAATTGAATCACTGTCCTCAGGATGGTGATACAGTTGAATACTACAGAATGGCAAGGCACTCTATGAGACAGTGTACAAATTGTGCAAGGACAAGGCCTCTCGGGGCATGGCTGGAAATGGATGTGGCCTGTGGCCTAGACGGCGACTTGGAACGACACTCAGGTATTTTATTATTTTTTTCTTCTTTCTTTGGCTATTTGGGGAGCATACAATTGAGGCACTATATGGGCCATTACTACGGGAAGTTCAGTCAGCATACTGAAGGAAGGGCTGGCTTGGTGCTGTTGCCCACATCTTTTCTCCTAAGCCCCCTGCCCCATATCTTATGTGGAAGTTTATTGTGCTGAACTGTGGTATTTGATTTTGCTGAGATGGTTTTGCTGACCCTGTCTACTTGTGTTGCCCTGCCTTCTGTCAGTTGGACCAGCCTACAACATGGGGCCACTTTAAATTCCCAGTCTGCCCGTGACAATGTTCAGGGTTATATATTATAACCTTGATAAGGAGTGTTATATATAGTGCCTAACCCATTTATAGAAAATACTAGAAAGTCCTGTCACTGGTGTCTTGACCCTATCCTATGAACAGCTTTAAAGTGTCTCATGGTCAATACCTAAATATATGAGACTGCCCAGTCTGAAATATTCTGCCTATTTCTAAGTGGCATAACTTGATTCCTTAAGCGTAAGCTGGGTTAGTGATAACACCCATGATGAATCTTTGCAGTACAGTGTGGCTGTAGAATCCACAAAACACAATATGGTAGCACAATAACGTCTCTTTTGGGCTTCGAACCCAGTAGTAAGGCCACAGAGGATATGTATCATGTTCATGATACCAGAATATTAGGCAAGCCCTTGAGTGGAGAGGAGGATGGGAGTGGTAGTGGCACTGGCTGCAATAATTATTCACAGTAGCAATCCTCACACTCATTCTCCCTAGGGCCAGGGCATTGATAGGAGGGTGCACCCTATCGTCCCTTGGGACATACCTTGATGTTGGGGCACCAACCTGATGGTTGTTAAGGTGCCCTTGGTGTTATGAGGCAGCCAGGCAGGGGATGTAGTTTGCTGTGGCCGATGTATGTTGCTGGAGTCATTAACCAGGCCAGTTGTAGAAGATAAACGTCTCTACTTAACTGTAGAATGGGAGTTGTAGTATATCAAACAATATCAAAACAGAGACATATCCAAACAATTGACAGTGCAAATCTTCCCAGATTGCGATGTATGGGTATAGGCCAGGATGGGAATTGTAGTAATCCTTGCCTCTGTATCTTTCCAAAGTCTCTCTCTGCAGAATCTAAGGCTGGCAATATTACTCTTGCAATGGTGACTGTAATTCCCAGCTGAGGGGTACAGGATTAAGATACAGTGGGACCAACCGTGCCCAAGAGTCAATGGTGTTTTAGCAATGTCCCACTCACTGCAGTAAAGTATCTATCAGCCATAAACAGCAAATACCGTACTGACTGACTCCAGTGCTCTGTCTTGCAGATTCTGAACTTTCTTAGTTCTTTAGCAGAGATGGTTTACTTTATGTAGATCGCTCAGAGATGAAAATGTAGACCTAGTGCTCTGAGGAGTGAGCACATGTAGCTCCCTCTCACTTCTTCAGCTAGAAAAACTGACTGAGCTAGGGGAGGATCTAAGTCCATCTTCTAGATTCCTACAGGGGTAGAGTCAGGGTAAGTAACCCTGACTAAGGCCCCATTCCCACGTATTTTTGGTCCACATCCGATCTGCATTTTTTGCTGATCACACACAGATCCATTAGTTTTTATGGGTCCACGTGCCTATTCGTATGTCTGTTCCGCAGCTCCACAAAGAAGATAGAACATATCCTATTCTTGTCCATTTTGCAGATAAGAATAGGCATTGCTACAATGGGTCAGCAAAAAAATGCATGTCACACAGATGGACCACAAAATACATACCGTCACGTGAATGCACCCTAATCCATACAGAGATATACTGGTACGTTACAAGACATTAACATATTACATAACAAGAACAATTTGCAGTACCCTATTGTCAGGCATGGTGAGGGGGCCATCTGCAGTAATAGGAAACATATACACACGACTCAGGACTGAGTTGGCTCATTTCTCTTGACTTGGTTGCAAAAGAATGGTTAAGGCATATGCAAAATACAATACTATTTAATCTCAGCACAAACTACCTACAGTAGATGGATAATGTGCACAACTAGTACACAATAGTCCATAGGCAGGGATATCTAACAAATTAAAAGCTATGGAGGAGCATTATAGAATGTAAGTCCTTTCCTGAGCATAGCGATATAGAAGAGGGGGCTTACTTGCATTAAAGTCCTTGCCCTGGCATAAAGTTTAAATAAACAAAATGGTAGCTTTGTGGCTAATTGTTTGAGAAATCTGGGAGATTTCCAGAATCAAAAAGATGCAGCGTATGAAGCCAACAGTGACCAGCGAGCCACAGTGTATTAGACCCTGCTGCAGATGAAGGACTACGGATCAGACACCCATCACCTAGATCACATCCAGGCCAGACTAACTCCAACCCTTTAGTACACAGTGGACAGCTATAGCCACAAGTGCCTACAAGTGCTATTTAATTGCCACATAACCAGACATCATACCTCATCATCTGGTGACAAAGACTGCACCTTGTACCGGTTATATTTTGCACTAGGTAAAGATAGAATTTTATACTTTTACTTCTGGCCTGCTTCTTCAAACCACCTTTCTACTGTACTGAACCCCAGGGAGCAATGGTCTGAGGGAGTACACCAAGGCCATTTCCACTCCCATCCTTAGCACCAGCTACTCAGGGGCTCGCTGCACATACCATAAAACTATTTCTTGTGCATTCCATATGAACACGTGAGAAAAATCCTTCATATTCAGACCCATACAGTAAGGAACCATAATATGGCAGCATGCCCTTACACTGGGGATACGGCAGTAAACAGCCCAGTAATGATTGGTATTTATTCACTAGTACCCAGACAGGTTTAGTAGTAAAGAATTTGGAAGTTCCTTCAAGTTATTTTTAGAATGCTTCTTATGTGTAAAAGATATTTATGCAGTTTCTTATGTCACCTTTAAGCTACAGATTTATTGTAAGGAAAATACTTGACAGCATTCAGGTATGCCACTAACAATATGGGAAATTATCGCCCTTTAGTTGTCCTTTAATAACAGTTTTTCTCAAAATCAACAAGTTAAAGAGGTTTTTATGTCACTCACTCATATGGCATATCAATTACAGATCCTGGCTGCTTTTGCATTACACATTCATTTCAATGGAGGGTGCAAAAATAAAGAAACAAAATCAAAACATAACGTAAGTTAAATCAAAGAAACCAATGGCAGAAGACAGATGATGAATTGGAATGTAACCAAAAGGAGAACTATAGGAAGGAAGCAGTAAATATCTGCACAAACACAGATTTAAAGAGGATATTCGATATCCTGTATAAACGGAATGGGAACAATTACACAGGCTTGTCCTATGACCTTCATAAGCCTCTGTACTTATGGCTACCTCTACCTGTTCTAATAACAGTAAGGCTACTTTCACACTAGCGTTTTTGCTGGATCCGGTAGGGTTCAGCAAAAACGCTTCCGTTACTGATAATACAACCATCTGCATCCGTTATGAACGGATCCGGTTGTATTATCTTTAACATGGCCAAGACGGATCCGTCAGGAACTCCATTGAAAGTCAATGGAGGAGCATTATAGCATGTAAGTCTTTTCCTGAGCATAGCGATATAGAAGAAGGGGCTTACTTGCATTAAGGTCCATGCTCTGGCATAAAGTTTAAAAAAACAAAATGGTAGCTTTGTGGCTCAGCTTCATTAGAATCCTTGACAATGGGTTCTCTGTGCAGCAATACAAGGTAGCTCCTTGGTCTGGTTATCCAGGAAAATATATTTATAACTTATCTTCAGGATAGGTTATCAGTATCAGATCTGTGGGGGTTCGATACCCGGGACCCCTGCCGATCAGCTGTTAATAGGCCAGTGACATCACTGTTCATTGGTCACATGACCTACAATACCAAGTACTGCTACCATACGATGTACAGGGCTGTCTTTGGAAAGTTGCTGGTAGCCTGCATTACTCACCAGAGAGCTCTGGTGAACACAGCGGCTCTCTGAAACAGGTGATAGGTATATTTGGCTGTGGTACCCTGCTGTCTGACTCCAGTGCACGGCCATGCAGATTCTGAGCCTTCTTGATTCTTTCCTTTCTCTCTCTTCCTGGAGTACTGGGTATAGATGGTTTTCTTTCTGTGGATCTCTCAGATACAGAGATGGATTTCTTTCTGTGGATCTCTCAGATACAGAGATGGATTTCTTTCTGTGGATCTCTCAGATACAGAGATGGTTTTCTTTCTGTGGATCTCTCAGATACAGAGATGGTTTTCCTTCTGTGGATCTCTCAGATACAGAGATGGTTTTCTTTCTGTGGATCTCTCAGATACAGAGATGGTTTTCCTTCTGTGGATCTCTCAGATACAGAGATGGTTTTCTTTCTGTGGATCTCTCAGATACAGAGATGGTTTTCTTTCTGTGGATCTCTCAGATACAGAGATGGTTTTCTTTCTGTGGATCTCTCAGATACAGAGATGGTTTTCCTTCTGTGGATCTCTCAGATACAGAGATGGTTTTCTTTCTGTGGATCTCTCAGATACAGAGATGGTTTTCTTTCTGTGGATCTCTCAGATACAGAGATGGTTTTCCTTCTGTGGATCTCTCAGATACAGAGATGGTTTTCTTTCTGTGGATCTCTCAGATACAGAGATGGTTTTCTTTCTGTGGATCTCTCAGATACAGAGATGGTTTTCTTTCTGTGGATCTCTCAGATACAGAGATGGTTTTCCTTCTGTGGATCTCTCAGATACAGAGATGGTTTTCTTTCTGTGGATCTCTCAGGATACATAGATAGTTTTCTTTCTGTGGATCTCTCAGGATACATAGTTTTCTTTCTGTGGATCTCTCAGATACAGAGATGGTTTTCTTTCTGTGGATCTCTCAGATACAGAGATGGTTTTCTTTCTGTGGATCTCTCAGATACAGAGATGGTTTTCTTTCTGTGGATCTCTCAGATACAGAGATGGTTTTCTTTCTGTGGATCTCTCAGATACAGAGATGGTTTTCTTTCTGTGGATCTCTCAGATACAGAGAAGGTTTTCCTTCTGTGGATCTCTCAGATACAGAGATGGATTTCTTTCTGTGGATCTCTCAGATACAGAGATGGTTTTCTTTCTGTGGATCTCTCAGATACAGTGATTCTCTTGGATGTAGACCTAGTTCTCTGAGGAATGGGCACATATAGCTTCCTCTCACTTCCTCAGCTAACTATAGACAGCTAGGCTTGGGGTCAGATCCAAGTCCATCTCCTAGCTTCCTGCAGGGGCAGAGTGAGGGTAATTAGGGCTACATTCACACGTCCGTGGTGTGTTGCGGACCCGCAAATTGCGGGTCCGCAACACACCAGCCCGTCACCCCCATAGAAATGCCTATTCTTGTCCGCAAGCTGCGGACAAGAATAGTACATGATCTATCTTTTTGCGGAGCTGCGGACCCAAAATCGGGGCCGCGCTCCGCAATTGCGGCTGCAGACAGCACACTGTGTGCTGTCCGCATCCATTCCGTCCCCATAGAGAATGAATGGGTCCGCACCCGTTCCGCAAAATTGCGGAACGGATGCGGACACATTTTGCGGACGTGTGAATGGAGCCTAACCCCAAATAATCCATACAGAGATATACTGGTACATTACAAGGCATTAACATATTAAAGAACATTAAATAACAAGAGCAATTTGCAAGTACCCTATTCTGGAATACTGCAAATGTTTTGTGAATTGTGAGATAGATAGAGTAGAAGAGAAAAGTATGTGTGGCACTTCTGTTAGAAGGGTTAACTAGGCCCACATTCCACTGCAAGAGAATGAAGCATAACAGGAATCAGATTTCTCAAACAATTAGTCACAAAGCTTTTTTCAGTGACTCATGGCTAACAATTAACTTCTGTGATAAGAGTAGAGACAAGGACACCACAATTTTCTTAGTACATGGCACAATGATATGTAAAGCACTGCCATCTACAACTCTGTTATGTGCCTACTTATATAAAACTTTTTAAAACTTTTGGCAGTGCAGCAAACTTTAAGATCAGGGTTATTTATTTCTAGTTTTTGGCACATTGTATACTGCAGTGTTTTATTATACCTTTGAAGAATATTAGCTGACTCCTTAATGGCCTGAGTTGCATTTGCAGTAGCCTAGAATAGAGTACTTGCAAACTGGATTAGTCGGGGTTAATGATCCTACTCTGCCCCACTAGAGGTCATTGTACACAGAAAGAATAGATAAGATTTGACAATCACCCATTGTGAATGGTGGATCCTGTCTTGTCTATACACATAGGTGATATAATTACATAATTACTCATATGTCATATCAATTACAGATCCTGGCTGCTTTTGCATTACACATTCTTTTCAATGGAGGGTGCAAAAATAAAGAAAAAAAAATCAAAACATAACGTAAGTTAAATCAAAGAAACCAAGTGCAGAAGGCAGATGATGGATTGGAATGTAACCAAAAGGAGAACTATAGGAAGGAAGCAGTAAATATCTGCACAAACACAGAATTAAAGAGGATATTCGATATCCTGTATAAACGGAATGGGAACAATTACACAGGCTTGTCCAATGACCTTCATAAGCCTCTGTACTTATGGCTACCTCTACCTGTTCTAATAACAGTAAGGCTACTTTCACAATAGCATTTTTACTGGATCCGGCAGGGTTTAGCAAAAACGCTTCCGTTACTGATAATACAACCATCTGCATCCATTATAAACTGATACGGTTGTATTATTGCGGTACGCAGCCCTGCAGGGTATTGCGATGGTGAGGTCATGGTTAATAGGCAAATGAGGGTTGCTCTTAGTTACTCACAGTTTATGGGAGACCCTGGGCAGGCGTATAGCAGTGATGGAGAGGCTGGCACTTGGATCCTCTGGGGCACTCTCTGTATATAGGGACCAGGCCCATGGTAGGTGAGGTGCCCTGGGTGTTGCAGGTTTAATGTGCCGGTGGCAAGATCCCTTTAAGTTTGTGACGCCAGTGCCGGTAACGGTGGCACACCGATTTATAATAGGAATAATTGAGGAACACGATGTTGTGGTGAACCAGAACTTCCTTTTACTAGAAACAATTAACTATTTACAATCTTAGGTTCAGTTCCATATGACAGCAGCAGTCACAAGCAGGCTTTCACAATAATGCAGGCACAATGTTCTTGCAAGATACTCAGAGGGTTAACACACTTACAGATCAGGCCGTACTTTTCCTCAGAAATCCTGTCTGTCTTTATCCCAAGGCCCGTATGCCCTATTGTCGGCTTTATCCTTGGTTAGGGAAACTTCCTCAGGTATATATCCTTGCTTTCCTATAAATCCTTCTGCCCTTCAGCTCTCTTGTCTGGCTGGAATACTGGCTCTGCTCTGTTATGGGAACTTGTTTCTCAGGAGGTAAACCCTTCTCCTGGTGGCAACTAGAAGCCTGGGCTATCTAGCTGCATATCAGAGGCTGGATCCCAGCTACCCTCTGCCTAGGGTGCCCACTCAGGAATCCACAACTCTGACTGAACTCCCCTCTCTGGTCTAGGCCTGGCTATATATACTAGGGGCCCCCTAGCTCCCTCTAATGTCTAGGAGGAGGAATTACACCCCTAATAGGCCTGGTAACCAGGAAATACACATAAATAACATGAATAAAATGGCATTATACATTAAAATGCCATATCAAATACAATGGCCCTGTTCCACAGGAGGTGGAGAACAACGTGGCCCAATTGACCCTTGTGTAGTGCCCACAATTACCTAGTGGGACACTACATTATCTTTAACATTGCCAAGACGGATCTGTCAGGAACGCCATTGAAAGTCAATGGGGGACGGATCCATTTTCTATTGTGGCAGATTGTGGCAGAGAAAACAGATCTGTCCCTATTGACTTGCATTGGGGGTAATGCCGGATCCGTCTTGCTCCGCATCCCAGGACGGAAAGCAAAATACAACATGTTGCGGTTTGTTCTCCGGTATGAGAATGCAACTAAATGGAACGGAATGCATTTTGGAGCATTCCGTTCTGTTCAGTTCAGTTTTGTCCCCATTGACAATGAATGGGGACAAAACTGAAGCGTTTTTTTCCGGTATTGAGCCCCTATGACGGACCTCAATACCGTAAAACTAAAACGATGGTGTGGAACTAGCCTTACTATGTCCATCTGATTAATGGACAGCATAAAACGACGACAGGTTCCTTTCCTTTTGCCCTGCTCGTTTTAGGACAATGTGAGATGTAGCAGCATTGTAAAATAGAGGGTACCTGTGCTCATGATGTAATGGTTAGGGCAGCAATAAACTGACGACAGGATTTGTGTAAGTGCCTTGTGGGACAGAAGGGTGAGATTTTTTAATTTTTTTGCAGGCTAGACATGTCTCCTTTTTAGATCAGACACAGCCCTGGACACACCATTCCAGCTCCACACACAGTTAGGGCTGGTTTTCAGGAGGTGATGGGAGGTTTCCACAGCGCTCGGGAGATTTGCCAACTCTCTGGAAGGTCCAGGAGCTCCCTGGGTGTTCCAGGAGAGTAGGCACGTATTGGATACATCAGTTTACTCCATTAACTGGTAAATAAAAAGTTATGTATTATGTCCATATCCTAATCAACAGTGTAAAAAATCCTTGAAATTCTGTAAATGACAATTATTAAAATACTTTCTGAGCAATTTTAGATAACTGTATCTTTCCAAACACCATTATATACCAACGGCTTCTCTACCTCACCTTACACCTCTAGTAAAACCAGTTACTCTAAAATAACTTTCGTACCTTCCTTCCAGCAATGTACTTTCACCAACAATGCAACACAGGATCATCCTCCCTTGGTCAGATGCCAAAAGTGTCTCAATATCAGCCTGATATAGTTAGGGCATGTCAGAAAAATCAGCAATTGAAATCTGAGGCTGATTTGAAGTTTGACATGCCGTGGATCTGAAAACCAGAAGCGGGTCCAAAATACAAAAGAGGCTCAAATCTTTCCATTATAATTTTTCTCTGTAGGTTCCACTCCTGGCTTTGGCTTACAAATATACTGAAGTAGACTAACACCAATATCGATGATCTAGTAGACGTTCCAAATAGTACTAGAAATCTCAGCCTGAACAGAACGTTAAAATAATAAAAAATAAATGCTTTATTGATAAATACTAATCTAAAAGCAGGGCCTCCAGACCCACATATATAGTACAGGAACAGGCTCTCAGGGTGCTACTGGTGGTCAGAGGTGTTGAGATACACAATTCCCCCACACACCTTGCACCCAGAAATTGCACCTCCAAAAAGTGGTCAGTAATTAAAACTGACACACCAGCTGTGCCTAATCTCACTCACCAAGTTGTAGGACTGCTGCTGCTCAGACCGGCTATAACTATATATATAGCGGTACAGGCTGCTGAGTGAGTAGGCTATGCTAAATAGCCGTCTGGTGCTCGTAAATCGAATGTTGCTAATAAGCCCCCAGCCGATCTATCTAAAACTCACTAGATGTATTATGTATGGTCACCTGCTCTAGTGTATGCATCTAGTTATTTCCCCATGCTATCAATTATGGACACAACTGTCAGCTCTGGTGTCCACTAACGTCTATGCCCATTCTCTCTCCTTTTTGTTATTTTAGGTGGCTATACTTAGCCCCCTTTATGATATGTGGGTTTATTTTCTTCTTTATCTGCCCTCTTTAGGAGTCGCAGTGTTTAATTCTGAGCCGATATAGACACAATGGATACTATGTGGTTTTACTGCCGATAAATGATTCCCCATTACCTGCAGCGCTGCAGTGCTTCCCGGGGGCAGTCAATCCTATATCCCGTAGGGGGCGGGGTTGGCTGACACGCCCAGTTACCTGATTGGTGCATTGGCCGGAGGTGCATGCCAATTGGGTGCGGGGGTTTATGTATTTAGGCCCGCATCTGGAGCGGCCGTTCCCGGCCATCCTAGTGCCAGTTCACACGTAATCAGTTGTGGACTGCAACCTCTGATTAAGGCATCATGCACACGATCGTATGTATTTTGGAGTCCACAAAAAATGCATCGGCAGAAAATACGGATGGCGTCCGTGTGCATTCCGTATTTTGTGGAACGGAACAGCTGGCCCCTAATAGAACAGTACTATCCTTGTCCGTAATGTGGACATTAATAGGACATGTTCTATTTTTTTGCGGAACGGAAATACAGACATACAGAAACGGAATGCACACAGAGTACCTTCTGTTTTTTTTGCGGACCTATTAAAAATGAATGGTCCCGTATATGTTCTGCAAATAAACCGGAACGGACATGGAAAGAAAATACGTTCGTGTGCATGAGCCCTAACCATTGAGCTCCTGACTCCGGATGACATGTGGGGATATACCCCCCACGCAGAAACGCATTAAGTTTTGGTAGTTTTCACAGCTGGAGGAATTTTAGATAGATCGGCTGGGGGCTTATTAGCATCATTCGATTTACAAGCACCAGACGGCTATTTAGCATAGCCTACTCACTCAGCAGACTGTACCGCTATATATTTAGTTATAGCCGGTCTGAGCAGCAGCAGTCCTACAACTTGGTGAGTGAGATTAGGCACAGCTGGTGTGTCAGTTTTATTTACTGACCACTTTTTGGAGGTGCAATTTCTGGGTGCAAGGTGTGTGGGGGAATTGTGTATCTCAACACCTCTGACCACCATTAGCACCCTGAGAGCCTGTTCCTGTACTATATATGTGGGTCTGGAGACCCTGCTTTTAGTTTGGTATTTATCCTCTTACAAATATACTGACTAAATACTGAGCACATGAAAAGTGGCCATTGATGGATATCCTAATGAATATATAAAACTGGATTTTTGGATTAATGAACATGTACCAGTAATGACACTGACTGTCATTCTAGCTAATTATCTCTTTAAAGGGAATCTGTCACCACAATTTTGGATTATTATCGGCTGTAATAAATGAACAGTACTGCAGATAAGGAGTCCAGATCACTATGTTTTATTTAACTTATGCCACCTATTCTCCCACTTTCAGAGTTTAAAGCTGCATTAAAATACACAATCCGGACTGCTGTGCAATGCTAACATAATGGAGAGGACTCGTGTGTGAAATGTATTTTAGCACAGCTTTAAATGCTGAAAATGGGGGAATAGGGGGAAGAGGTTAAATAAAAAATAGTGATCTGGACTCCTCATCTGCAGTACTAGTCAGTTATTGCAGCATATAATAGTCCAAAATCGTGGTGACAGATTCCTTTAAATACCTTTGAACAACCCATTACTAAATACATTTACTTTTATCTATCTTCCTGTTTTTAGAGAGTCATAATAGGTCCTTTATGAGTCACTTCCACAAATAGGACACTTTTGTTTGTAGTAATAGTTTTTTTTCTAGACAATATCTGTTTAGGGTTACATTTGGATTACATTTTATATCTAAAGAGTAGACAGGTGATAAAAATCCGCAGTACATATAATAGGAGGGTCATGTATTACTGGAATCAAATATTTGAGGGTTATACTTTAAGAACACCTATACAGACAAGGGGACCGGGTGCTCAGTCTCCCTGTTAGTTCATCCCAAAGGTATTGGATTCGTGGTTATGTGTGGGCCAGTCAAGTTTTTCCACACCAAACTCATCCAACCATGCCTTTATGGACCTTGCGTTGTGCACTGGGGCACAGTCATGCTGAAATAAAAAAGTGCCTTCACTAAACTGTTCCCACAAAGTTCGAAGGCATACAGTTGTCCAAAATATCTAGGTATGCTGAAGCATTAAGAATTCCCATCACTGGAACTTAGGGGTCTAGGCAGGGCTGGTGCAAGGATTTTTGCCAACACAAGCAAAGCTACACTTTGGCGCCCCCCCCCCCCCCCCAGAACTCCCACTAACACCAGCATCCCATGGATATATATAAACAGGGCAAAATGGAATATATACAGAGGGGGCAAAATGGATATATATACAGGGGCAAAATGGAATGTATACAGATTGGGCATATGGATATATATACAGGGGCAAAATGGAATATATACATAGGGGCAAATAGATATATATATATATACAGGGGGCAAAATGGAATATATACAGAGGGGCAAATTGATATATATACAGGGGGCAAAATGGAAAATACACAGAGGGGGCAAATGGATATATATACAGGGGGCAAGTGGAATATATACAGAGAGGGGGGAAATGGATATATATACAGGGGCCCTGTATATATCCATTTTGCCCCCTTTGTATATATTCCATAATAATTTGTCCCCTGTGTATATATTCCATGTTTTTCATTTTTTGCTTAGCTTACTTATTGCCAGTGACATATATATATATATATGCCCCCGGAGCCGGGGCCCCTGTGAAGGATTTTCTGGTGCATGCCATATAGTGCCATGCCAGGTGCGGTGCCCCCCTGTGTGAGTTATGAAGCCAGGCAGCAGTGTGCACATTTAAAAAAAAAAATACTTACCTCGCTCTGAGAGTGAGACTGCTCTGCTCCCGCCGTATTGCTCTCGCACGCAGCCTCCCACAATCCCCTTTTCCAGTGTGCGTCGCGTGATCCGAGACCTGGCGCGAGATCACAGCAAGAAATCAGCGCCGGGCCCAGATGGGTGGAGGCGGGGCTAGGGGTGGTAAGGCGGCGTAACTGCTCACAGAGGCCGGGCGGCCGGCGGCGCAAGTGATTTATAAAAAAAAAAGTTTCATTTTTCCTCCCCCCTGTCTCTGCGCCCTAAGGCAGCCACTTGGTCTGCCTTATTATGGCGCCGTGTTTGAGTGACTGTGGTTCAGAAATGCTTCCACTTTGCAATAATACCACTTTAATGTGGAAGAAATGTCATCCTATTACAGTACCACACTCGAATTCCGTGAGCTGTTTAGAACGACCCTTTCTTTCACAAATGTTTACAAAGGCAGACTGCATGACTAGGTGATGGATTTTATACACCTGTGGCAATGAGACTGAAGGAAACACCTGAATTCAATGATTAGGAGGTGTGTCCAAATTTGTCTATATAGTGTATAACTCAAGGCTATATATGTGGTATACACTCACCTAAAGCATTATTAGGAACACCTGTTCTATTTCTCATTAATGCAATTATCTAGTCAACCAATCACATGGCAGTTGCTTCAATGCATTTAGGGGTGTGGTCCTGGTCAAGACAATCTCCTGAACTCCAAACTGAATGTCAGAATGGGAAAGAAAGGTGATTTAAGCAATTTTGAGCGTGGCATGGTTGTTGGTGCCAGACGGGCCGGTCCGAGTATTTCACAATCTGCTCAGTTACTGGGATTTTCACGCACAACCATTTCTAGGGTTTACAAAGAATGGTGTGAAAAGGGAAAAACATCCAGTATGCGGCAGTCCTGTGGGCAAAAATGCCTTGTGGATGCTAGAGGTCAGAGGAGAATGGGCCGACTGATTCAAGCTGATAGAAGAGCAACGTTGACTGAAATAACCACTCGTTACAACCGAGGTATGCAGCAAAGCATTTGTGAAGCCACAACACGCACAACCTTGAGGCGGATGGGCTACAACAGCAGAAGACCCCACCGGTTACCACTCATCTCCACTACAAATAGGAAAAAGAGGCTACAATTTGCACAAGCTCACCAAAATTGGACTGTTGAAGACTGGAAAAATGTTGCCTGGTCTGATGAGTCTCGATTTCTGTTGAGACATTCAAATGGTAGAGTCCGAATTTTGGCGTAAACAGAATGAGAACATGTATCCATCCTCTGATGGCTACTTCCAGCAGGATAATGCACCATGTCACAAAGCTCGAATCATTTCAAATTGGTTTCTTGAACATGACAATGAGTTCACTGTACTAAAATGGCCCCCACTGTCACCAGATCTCAACCCAATAGAGCATCTTTGGAATGTGGTGGAACGGGAGCTTTGTGCCCTGGATGTGCATCCCTCAAATCTCCATCAACTGCAAGATGCTATCCTATCAATATGGGCCAATATTTCTAAAGAATGCTATCAGCACCTTGTTGAATCAATGCCACGTAGAATTAAGGCAGTTCTGAAGGCAAAAGGGGGTCCAATACCGTATTAGTATGGTGTTCCTAATAATTCTTTAGGTGAGTGTACATCAGAGGTCATCTCTGTACTGAAGAGGAGGAAAAAATGGTTCAACCCTGCCACTTACATAGATAAGCCTCCTAGTGTTTGTGGAACACACCTGGATTCCCCTCTGTTTCGGGATATGATGACTGAAGCTGAAGCTATAAGTGAGTGCTTGATTTCCACTCACATGTGATAAATAGCTACAGGGGGTGAAAAAGCAAGCAGCTGGTGCCCTATGGGGGCGCTGAGACAGGCTATAGTGTCACTTAGGCAGGCATTGTGGCAGTGGAGGCACTAATGCAGACAAAAGGGCACTGCAGTTTGCAATAACGTGTCTGGAGCTGGCACTGATGAGGGGTATTGACTATCACTTCTATTAGAATACTGGAAAAGCAATATTAGGGCTCATGCACACGAATGTATTTTGTTTCCGTGTCCATTCCGTTTTTTTGCAGCCTGTATGCCGAACCATTCACTTCAAAGGGCCGCAAAAAACCCGAAATGATTCTGTGTGCATTCCATTTCCGTATGTCCGTTCAGCAAAAAAATAGAACATGTCCCATTATTGTCCGCATTACGGACAAGGATAGGACTGTTCTATTAGGGGCCAGCTATTCTGTTCTCCAAAATATGGAATGCACTCGGACGTCATCCGTATTTTTTGCGGATCCGTGTTTTGCGGACCGCAAAATAAATACAGTTGTGTGCATGAGCCCTTATATGGACACCTACGTCCTGTGTATAAACCAACCAGAAGTTTTGCAAATGTCGTTGGCCAAAGGAGAAGAGAAAGGAATTTGTATGGCTCAGGTTATTATCCTATAATAAATATGTATTCCACCATATTTTACAAATCATGAATTCAATTCAAAACCTAAAATATATACAATCAGACTTTACATATAATCCACGGCAGGTTGGACAACTAAAGCAACTAGTTACTAAATTGGTTAACTCAACAATAGTATTGCTCTGCTGTACTTTAAAATTTAGACAACTTTATCTAATATCAAAAATACACTTATCCAACCTAATGTAAAAAGAACTGTGGGTTACATATTGTTAACAGCCCACTATGTACGTCTAGCATTGTAATTGTTTTATAACTTACTTTTTTTTGGCTTGTGACTTTGATATAATTTTGTATTTTGTTCGCATGTTGCTTCTTTTTCTTTCCATCTTCTTACTTGTTCTTCCCTCATCTTAAAGAACAAGATCTGTTTCTGTTCTTCACTGAGTTCTGCCAGGAGGTCTGGATCAATGTACATATCAGCTAATATTTGTTTGAGCATGGCTGCTGTCACGTGTAATCACTTCTTAAATAAGAAATTGGGCTCCAAGTTTTGCTTCAAATAGTCCAGTAGATTCGATTATCAATGGAAAAGCATCGTTGCACATCAAAATATCAAAATTTAAGTGGATAATATAGAATCCATGTCGTCACAGTATCAATATAATATATGCATCCCTAAAAGAACAAAAAATTTTAATCATTACATGATTAATCATTACATTAAATTTCCAATTTAAAAAAAAGCTGCTTAAATGTAACAAGCAAATTATAGGGCATGTTTATATTTTTCAATTCTCCACTGTGCCTCAATCTTCAGGTATGCAGTTCAGACCCAGGTTCCAGCAACTCCACTTGCTGCGTGTGGTACAGTGTTTTCTGCATTGGCAGTGAAGGGGGCTGACTGACTGGCTGATTTTCATAGCAATGTCAGCCCCTTTGTATGTCTGTGCATCATCTGTGAGAGAGAAGGGAAGTGCCAATGTAGGAAACACTGTCCAGTGTGGAGCACAAGCATGAAGTGTAGGTGCTGGGACTGGGATTGGATACCATGCCTGAAGAACAGTGGAGAGTTTTCTAACATTTTTGTTACATTTAGGCTGGGTTCACACGGGCATCACGTTTTGGCTCAGGATGCGTCCCGGGTGCATTGCGGCAAACCCGTGCGAGTAGGTACGCAATTGCAGTCAGTTTTGATTGCGTTCCGTTGTTCAGTTTTTATCACAAGAGTGCAATGCGTTTTCACGCACGTGATAAAAGACTGAATGTGGTCGCCAGACCCGAATTTCTTCACTGAAGTTCAGGTTTGGGTTCGGTGTTGTGTAGATATAATTATTTTCCCTTATAACATGGTTATAAAGGAAAATAATAGCATTCTTTAATACAGAATGCTTAGTACAAGGTCAATTGAGGGTTAAAAAAATAAAATAATTAACTCACCTCCTCCAATTGATCGCGTAGCTGCCGGTCTCCTGTCCTTTCTTCAGGACCTGTCAAAGGACCTGTGGTGACGTCATTGAGCTCATCACATTGAAGAGTTTTCTAACGTTTGCACTTTTGGCAGATGAGGGGGATGTCAGTCCAGGGAAGGCACTGCTGCAGCCGGACACTTCCTCTGCCAGTCAGGGGAATGTCAGCTCCAGTAAGCAGGGAACCAGGAGAGCAGGGCAGGCCAGACAGGTGCTGGTAGTGGGAGACTCCATTATTAGGGGAACAGATAGGGAAATCTGTCACAAAGACCGTGATTGCCGAACAGTGTGCTGTCTTCCTGGCGGTAGAGTTCGACACATCGCGGATCGGGTTGACAGATTACTGGGAGGGGCTGGAGAAGATCCAGCGGTCATGGTCCATATCTGAACCAATGACAAAGTTAGAGGTAGGTGGAGCGTCCTTAAAAATGATTTCAGGGATTTAGGTCAAAAGCTTAGGGCAAGGACCTAAAAGGTAGTATTTTCCGAAATACTGCCTGTACCACGAGCCACACAAGAAAGGCAGTGGGAGATTAGGGAGATTAACAAGTGGCTCAAGAACTGGTGTAGGAAGGAGGGGTTTGGGTTCCTGGAGAACTGGGCCGACTTCTCTATCGGCTACAAGCTCTATCGTAGGGACGGGCTGCACCTCAATGGGGAAGGGGCAGCTGTGCTGGGGAGAAAGATGGCTAGGAGGTTGGAGGAGTGTTTAAACTAGGGACTGGGGGGAGGGAAATTACACTATAGGAGGGGAAGATAGTGCAGATGGAGACCGGGGGCAAGGTAGTGGGACTGTGGGAGGAATGGAAGGAGGGACTAGAACAGTTCAGAAGGAAAGGTGTAGGGTAAAAAATATACATAAACCTCTCAAATGTATGTACAGTACAGACCAAAAGTTTGGACACACCTTCTCATTCAAAGAGTTTTCTTTATTTTCATGACTATGAAAATTGTAGATTCACATTGAAGGCATCAAAACTATGAATTAACACATGTGGAATTATATACATAACAAACAAGTGTGAAACAACTGAAAATATGTCATATTCTAGGTTCTTCAAAGTAGCCACCTTTTGCTTTGATTACTGCTTTGCACACTCTTGGCATTCTCTTGATGAGCTTCAAGAGGTAGTCCCCTGAAATGGTTTTCACTTCACAGGTGTGCCCTGTCAGGTTTAATAAGTGGGATTTCTTGCCTTATAAATGGGGTTGGGACCATCAGTTGCGTTGAGGAGAAGTCAGGTGGATACACAGCTGATAGTCCTACTGAATAGACTGTTAGAATTTATATTATGGCAAGAAAAAAGCAGCTAAGTAAAGAAAAACGAGTGGCCATCATTACTTTAAGAAATGAAGGTCAGTCAGTCAGCCGGAAAATTGGGAAAACTTTGAAAGTAAGGGCTATTTGACCATGAAGGAGAGTGATGGGGTGCTGCGCCAGATGACCTGGCCTCCACAGTCACCAGACCTGAACCCAATCGAGATGGTTTGGGGTGAGCTGGACCGCAGAGTGAAGGCAAAAGGGCCAACAAGTGCTAAGCATCTCTGGGAACTCCTTCAAGACTGTTGGAAGACCATTTCAGATGACTACCTCTTGAAGCTCATCAAGAGAATGCCAAGAGTGTGCAAAGCAGTAATCAAAGCAAAAGGTGGCTACTTTGAAGAACCTAGAATATGACATATTTTCAGTTGTTTCACACTTGTTTGTTATGTATATAATTCCACATGTGTTAATTCATAGTTTTGATGCCTTCATAGTCATGAAAATAAAGAAAACTCTTTGAATGAGAAGGTGTGTCCAAACTTTTGGTCTGTACTGTATACTAATGCCAGAAGCCTGACTAATAAAACTGGGGAGCTGGAATTAGTGATGTGTGAGGAGGACTATGACATAGTGGGAATAACTGAGACATGGCTGGATGATAGCTATGACTGGGCAGTTAATGTACAAGGTTACAGTCTGTTTAGAAAGGATCGTCAAAACCGGAGAGGGGGAGGGGTTTGCCTTTATGTAAAGTCCTGTCTAAAGCCCACACTCCGGGAATATATAAGTGAGGGACATGAACATGTGGAGTCACTGTGGGTAGAGATACATGGAGCTAAAAACAACAATAAATTACTAATAGGAGTTTACTATAAACCACCTAATATACCAGAGTCCACAGAAAATCTACTACTAAACGAGATAGATGAGGCGGAAAATCATAATGAGGTGGTTATTATGGGGGACTTCAACTACCCAGATATAGACTGGGAAACTGAAACTTGTATATTTCATAAGGGAAACAGGTTCTTGGCAATAACCAAAGACAATTACCTCTCCCAACTGGTTCAGGACCCGACTAGAGGGATGGCCATACTGGACTTAGTATTAACCAATAGGCCTGACAGAACAACAGACGTGCAGGTTGGTGGACACCTGGGAAATAGTGACCATAAAGTAATAACCTTCCAATTATCATTCAAAAGAGCGTTTCTACAGGGAGGAACAAAAATACCAAACTTCAAAAAAGCTAAATTTAGCCAACTAAGAGAGGCCATAGGCCTAACTAACTGGGACAAAGTCCTCAAAAATAAAAATACAGCCACAAAATGGGATATCTTTAAAAACATCCTAAAATCTCATTGTGAGAGGTACATACCGTATGGGAATAAAAGGTTAAGGAACAAAAAGAAACCAATGTGGATAAATAGAACTGTAAAGAAAGCAATAAATGACAAAAAGAAAGCATATAAATCACTAAAACAGGAGGGTAGCACGGAAGCACTGAAAAACTATAAGGAAAAAAATAGAACATGTAAAAAACAAAAAAAAGCGGCCAAACTAGAGACGAGAGATTAATTGCCAAAGAGAGTAAAACTAACCCTAAAATGTTCTTCAATTATATAAATGTTAAAAAGTATAAATCTGTAGGTGTCGGCCCTTTAAAGAGTAATGAGGGGGGAGTCGCAGAGAGCGACGAGGAGAAAGCAAAGCTGTTAAAAAATTTGTTTCTCCAATGTATTCACTGAGGAAAATAAACTGTCAGATGACATGCAGAATGTA
Organism: Bufo bufo; assembly: GCF_905171765.1. Lineage (NCBI taxonomy): Eukaryota > Metazoa > Chordata > Amphibia > Anura > Bufonidae > Bufo > Bufo bufo. The sequence continues at coordinate 517,402,593 of NC_053390.1, read as the reverse complement.
AAAATAAATTCCCCATTAAAAGTGTCCTGTCTGACCCAGGAAGAAGTACATCAGCTACTTAAAAAGATTAAAATAGACAAATCGCCAGGACCGGATGGCATACACCCCTGTATCCTAAGGGAATTAAGTAATGTCATAGCCAGACCCTTATTTCTGATATTTGCGGACTCTATACTGACAGGGAATGTCCCACAGAATTGGCGCATGGCAAATGTGGTGCCAATATTCAAAAAGGGTCCAAAAACAGAGCCTGGAAACTATAGGCCGGTAAGTTTAACATCTGTTGTGGGTAAACTGTTTGAAGGTTTTCTGAGAGATGCTATCTTAGAGCATCTCAACGGAAATAAGCAAATAACGCCATATCAGCATGGCTTCATGAGGGATCGGTCATGCCAAACTAATTTAATCAGTTTCTATGAGGAGGTAAGTTCTAGACTTGACAGCGGTAAATCAATGGATGTCGTATATCTGGACTTCTCCAAAGCATTTGACACTGTACCACATAAAAGGTTAGTATATAAAATGAGAATGCTCGGACTGGGAGAAAACGTCTGTATGTGGGTAAGTAACTGACTCAATAATAGAAAACAGAGGGTGGTTATTAACGGTACACACTCAGATTTGGCCACTGTCACTAGTGGGGTACCTCAGGGGTCAGTATTGGGCCCTATTCTCTTCAATATATTTATTAATGATCTTGTAGAAGGCTTGCATAGTAAAGTATCAATTTTTGCAGATGACACTAAACTGTGTAAAGTAATTTACACTGAAGAGGACAGTATACTACTACAGAGGGATCTGGATAGATTGGAGGCTTGGGCAGATAATTGGCAGATGAGGTTTAACACTGACAAATGTAAAGTTATGCACATGGGAAGGAATAATGCAAGTCACCCGTACATACTAAATGATAAAACACTCGGTAACACTGACATGGAAAAGGATCTAGGAATTTTAATAAACAGCAAACTAAGCTGCAAAAACCAGTCTCAGGCAGCTGCCAAGGCCAATAAGATAATGGGTTGCATCAGAAGGGGCATAGATGCCCGTGATAAGAACATAGTCCTACCACTTTACAAATCGCTAGTCAGACCACACATGGAGTACTGTGTACAGTTCTGGGCTCCTGTAAACAAGGCAGACATAGCAGAGCTGGAGAAGGTCCAGAGGAGGGCAACTAAAGTAATAACTGGAATGCGGCAACTACAGTACCCTGAAAGATTATCAAAATTTGGGTTATTCACTTTAGAAAAAAGACGACTGAGGGGAGATCTAATTAATATGTATAAATATATCAGAGGTCAGTACAGAGATCTATCCCATCATCTATTTATCCCCAGGACTGTGACTGTAACGAGGGGACATCCTCTACGTCTGGAGGAAAGAAGGTTTGTACACAAACATAGAAAAGGATTCTTTACGGTAAGAGCAGTGAGACTATGGAACTCTCTGCCTGAGGAGGTGGTGATGGTGAGTACAATAAAGGAATTCAAGAGGGGCCTGGATGTATTTCTGGAGCGTAATAATATTACAGGCTATAGCTACTAGAAAGGGGTCATTGATCCAGGGAGTTATTCTGATTGCCTGATTGGAGTCGGGAAGGAATTTTTTATTCCCCTAAAGTGGGGAAAATTGGCTTCTACCTCACAGTTTTTTTTTGTTTTTTTTTTGCCTTCCTCTGGATCAACTTGCAGGATAACAGGCCGAACTGGATGGACAAATGTCTTTTTTCGGCCTTATGTACTATGTTACTATGTTACTATGTTACATGGTCAAATCACATGGCCCATCACCACGGTGATGGACCATGTGATTGGACCATGTGATGTGACGTCACCACAGGTCCTTTAGCCGGCAGCTCATGATTAAAGAAGTAAGAAGAGATCGGCAACTACGCGATTAAGAGGACGAGGTGAGTTAATTATATATATTTTTTTAACCCTCAATTGACCTTCTACTAAGCATTCTGTATTAAAGAATGCTATTATAATACAGTGAATAGACTGTCATCTTATCAACCATGCGTGAAAATCGTACCGCATCCGCACTGCGTTGGGTGATAAACGCACAATTTAGAGCATGTTGCGATTTTCACGCAAATCACCGCTCATGTGCACAGCCCCATAGAAGTGAATGGGTCCGGATTCTGTGTGGGTGCAATGTGTTCACCTCACGCATTGCACCCGTGTGGAAATCTCGCCCGTGTGAATCCAGCCTTAGGGTCCATTCACACGTCCGTGTGTGTTTTGCGGATCCACGGATCGTTGGATCCGCAAAATACGGACATTGGCGATGTGCGTACCGCATTTTGCGTACTGCACATCGCCGGCACTTATTAGAAAATGCCTATTCTTGTCCGCAATTGCAGACAAGAATAGGACATGTTCTATTTTTTTCGGGAACGGAATTGCGGACCCGGAAGTGCGGATCCGCAATTCTGGATCTGGGCAGCACATCGTGCTGCCCCATAGAAATGAAAATGAATGGGTCCGCAATTTGCAAAACGAAATTGCGGACGTGTGAATGGGGCCTAAAATTGTTTTTTTTTTTAAACTGGAAAACATAAGGCATCATCTACAGTGATATCATGTTTAGTTACATGTGTTTTTTATTTGACTTTTAGACATAAATATATCATGTGCCAGATCATGTTAGAAGACAATTTCTGGAAAGCCGGCCCAACCGAGCCACTCTTTTCTAGTGTACAGTATTTGCCAGTAGTGGGAATGAAAGGTTAAAATTGAAGGCAGCATTCACGAACATATCATCTTTAAACCTGCTATTTGCAAGTGCTTTTACTCTGGATTATGGGTTGTTCATATATAATTAGTGACCATTACAGATAAATATATCACAAGATAGTTCAAAAAGTACTGCATTTTTACCCATGAATAAACCCTGCCTTTTGCTAGTTATTGCTCCACCAGAGCAAAATAACTTTAATTATTGGGCAAAGAAAATCGGATATACCAACTCATATAACGTCACCATGCTAAGTTTAGACTGTGATTTTCACTTCATTCATTCTCTAATTGTTTATAGGAAGAACAAAAATCAAAGTATGACTCATATGAGTGATTAATATGATTTATAATATACTGTACAACCATGAGCAATATTTTACAGCCTATACATGTAGTTTGTGACACCTGGCATACAAGCATGCAGCCTTATTAATGCGATATATTTTCCTACCCGTGCCTGTACCTAAAAAGACTGTTTCCGCTAGCCTGTGGACATTTGAGCAGTACTTACCCTTCCATCGCTTTACTGTTTCTGCAGTCCTCACATGACCATATGACTGGCTTCCGACTCTTCCTCTGATGTTGTGACCGAATGTTCTCCTCTTACTTCTTGTTCAGCTGCATAATGTAGCAGAACAGGGAGAAAGTGGAGCATATCCAGTTGCAACATCAGAGGAAGAGTTCGCAGCCAGTTGGGCACTCATGTGAACCCAGTAGAAATAAATGGAAGGGTAGGGTATTACTGCTCAAAGTTTCTTATGTTCGCAGACATTTAAGGTACAGACCCAAAGAAGCCCTTTAATCCCAAAAGAGATATGAAGACTTGAGCACTGTGATAAATGTTATTTGTTTTCGGACAACTCTGTCTATTGGACTTCTCTAAACATGCATGTGCCTTTAATGGGGAATGGGGAGTAAGCCACTGCCTAGTACCTCTGATGGAGGCTAATTTCCCCCAAAACAACTAAAGGAATGGAAGAGTGGAATTTAAACTGCCCTATTCATCTCTCCCGCAACATTTGTCATCAGGGAAGAATTGGGGCATCCTATACATGTTAGATGGTTAGCTGGTCCCACTGAAATCGCCAGATTCTGCCACCATTAATCTAAAGTACATGGCTAGCATAAGAACAGATTTATGTCTGTTTTTTTCTTCTAAATTAATTCACTAAATATCTTATTGTAATCTTAATGTAACCATTCTTGACATGTATTTTTGGAGGATATAGAAACATTTTAGATGGTCTGGTATAAAGAGATTTTCTGAAAAGATAGCCCCTTTAAACTATCATAGCCCCTGGAGCATGTAGTAACGTAATGAAAAAAATCATACTAACCTACTCCCGGACACTGATGGGGTCATTTATCAAACTGGTGTAAAGTAGAACTGGTATAGTAACCAATCAAATTCCACCTTTCATTTTCGAAAGGAGCTGATACAAATGAAAGGTGGAATCTGATTGGTTTCTATGGGCAACTAAGTAGTTCTACTTTACACCAGTTTGATAAATGACCCCATAAGTTTGTCAAACTTCCATATCCTGGCTTATTTAATTCCAGTCTGGTCACAGGTGCTGCTGCAGCCAATGAATGGCCTCAGTTGTACCATGTCCCAAGGCAATATGTCACTGCTGGGTCACCTGAAGGACGTTATTGCTGAGGCCAGTCATTGGCTGCAGTGGTAAACGGGAATCTATCTGGAAGCAAACAGGTCAAGGACAGGAAAATTGCCAAACAGAGCCAGGGCACCAGAGAGGAGTGTCAAGAAGCAGGTGAATATGATTTTTTTTAACAGGTATCACACGCTCTGGGGGCTACTTAAAAGTGGGCTCTTAGAAAACGTCTTTAGACTAATTTAACGCAACTGTAAAATATCCAACCTTTGGTCAGTCTTACAATTAGATTTTTTCCCCAAAATAGGTTACAATAACATAATATGGTTACACTATATGAAAGAGACAAGAATCATAGACTAAACACCACAATCTTACACTGTAAACCAAGCCAAACATTTTGTGTGTGCAAAAGACAGTATGACATTGGTGCATGATTATGGGGATCATTTATTAAGACCGGCGTTTTATACGGCGGTCTTAATAAAGCTCTATAGCTGGCGGTGGATTGGCCTCTTCGTAACTCTGGCGGATCCTCCGCCACTTCTAAATGTGAGACAGCTTCCTAGCTGTCTTACATTTAGACCTTTTTCTATGCCTGAAAAGTCGTAGAAAATGATAAATGAGATGGCCCGTCCCCTTCCTCGCCCACTCCATGCCCACTAATTTAGATCTGGCGTGAGAAAAGTCAGATTGTGGTGCAACTAACCGCTGCGCTGCAATCTGCACCTGAACTACGGCTAATTTAGGCATATTTCAGCTTAATAAATGTCCACCTATGTGCTCAAATACTGTATAACCCAGACATAAAAGAGATTAAAGAATTTGCTTAAAAATCTATGAGAAGGACAACAGATTCTGGAGAAATACTAAACACAACACATGGAATGCAACAAGATCCAAATGAACAAAAGCAGCTTGTTCTCATTGATTGCATCAAGTTCTGTGACCTTTCTGAGACGTATTTACTCCAATTTAGACCCATGTTCTAGCCCTAGATTAAGGGCCTCATAAGACATAACTTAATGATAGCATCTGAATGTTGTAATATCATGCACTACTGAAAAGCCATGACTACATTTAAATGCACTGTACTTATCAAATTTGTCACGTAGGATATGCAAAAAAGCACTGAAAATGTTGTCATTTTTTGATGTACATACGTTTCCAATTATTTATTTTTTCTTTAAGAAGGTCTGTATTTCCCTCTAAGTCAGGGGTGGGGAACCTCCTAGCCAGGGACCGCTTACGGCCCCCGGGACAAATTCATGTGGCCCCCGGCCAGAACATATAGTGAAAATTCTAATGACCGCTTCCATTATGGAAGCGGTCATTAGCATGCAGGAGGCAAAGGAGGTGAGAACAGCGCTGCACTGGCTGTCCTCATCTTCCCTGGTCCTCTTTCGGCCCCGCTCTGTGTCCTGACACCTACAGCATCCAGACATACTGCACATAGATGCGCACTATGACCTGACGCTGTGCGCTGTCAGGTCACGGTACAGCGCGGTGGGAAGAAGACCAGGGAGGGTAAGTGACTCTGCCGAGTGGCAGCGCCGTATGCAGATGGAGAGGTAAGTTTATTTTTATTTTTTATCGTTTGATTTGAGGTCTGATTGGATGCTGGGGGGTCTGATAGGGGCTGATCTGAGGCTAATTTAGGGTGGGGAAGGTCTGATCTGAGGCTGGGGGGTCTGATCCGAGGTTTGGTGGTCTGATGCGGGCTGATCTGAGGCTGGAAGTTGTGATGGGGTGTGATCTGAGGCTGGGGGGTCTGATCTAAGGCTGGGGAGGGTCTGATCTGAGGCTAGTTGTCTGATCTGAGGCTGGGGGGTCTAATCTGAAGCTGGGGGGGTCTGATCTGAGGCTGATCATAGGCTAGGGAGGGTCTGATGGGGGTCTGATCTGAGGCTGAGAGGTCTGATGGGAGTCTGATCTGAGGCTGATGTAGGCTGAGAATTTTGTATGGCCCCCGAACAATGTTACAAATATCCAAATGGCCCTCAGCAGAAAAAAAGGTTCCCCACCCCTGCTCTAAGTGCTACACGTGAACGAAGATCCACATCTCTACTGAGTATGGCATACTTACCCAAATTCCTGAGATTCCAAGACAAATATGTTTTATGTGTCCCAATAGAATACAGCCAAACCTTCAAGCAGAAGAAAGAATGAGCTGCATTATGGACTTTATACCTAAATTGTAACAAATACTATTACTGCTGTCTGAATGCTATATTCAGTATAATATTAATAGACTTTGGTATATTTCTATTATAACCGGCAACATTTTATGTGTACAGTGATTAAAAATTATCTATTATCTTCCAGGTTTATACAGTGGGATGCGAAAGTTTGGGCAACCTTGTTAATCGTCATGATTTTCCTGTATAAATCGTTGGTTGTTATGATAAAAAATGTCAGTTAAATATATCATATAGGAGACACACACAGTGATATTTGAGAAGTGAAATGAAGTTTATTGGATTTACAGAAAATGTGCTATAATTGTTTAAACAAAATTAGGCAGGTGCATAAATTTGGGCACCACAAAAAAGAAATGAAATCAATATTTAGTAGATCCTCCTTTTGCAGAAATTACAGCCTTTAAACACTTCCTGTAGGTTCCAATGAGAGTCTGGATTCTGGTTGAAGGTATTTTGGACCATTCCTCTTTACAAAACATCTTTAGTTCATTTAGGTTTGATGGCTTCCAAGCATGGACAGCTCTCTTTAAGTCACACCACAGATTTTCAATTATATTCAGGTCTGGGGACTGAGATGGCCATTCCAGAACGTTGTACTTGTTCCTCTGCATAAATGCCTTAGTGGATTTTGAGCAGTGTTTAGGGTCATTGTCTTGTTGAAAGATCCAGCCCCCGCGCAGCTTCAGCTTTGTCACCGATTCCTGGACATTGGTCTCCAGAATCTGCTGATACTGAGTGGAATCCATGCGTCCCTCAACTTTGACAAGATTCCCAGTCCCTGCACTGGCCACACAGCCCCACAGCATGATGGAACCACCACCATATTTTACTGTAGGTAGCAGGTGTTTTTCTTGGAATGCTGTGTTCTTTTTCCTCCATGCATAACGCCCCTTGTTATGGCCAAATAACTCAATTTTAGTTTCATCAGTCCACAGCACCTTATCCCAAAATGAAGCTGGCTTGTCCAAATGTGCTTTAGCCCACCTCAAGCGGCACTTTTTGTGCTGTGGGCGGAGAAAAGGCTTTCTCTGCATCACTCTCGCATACAGCATCTCCTTGTGTAAAGTGCGCCGAATGGTTGAACGATGCACAGTGACTCCATCTGCAGCAAGATGATGTTGTAGGTCTTTGGTGCTGGTCTGTGGGTTGACTCTGACTGTTCTCACCATTCGTCGCTTCTGTCTATCCGAGATTTTTCTTGGTCTGCCACTTTGAGCCTTAACTTGAACTGAGCCTGTGGTCTTCCATTTCCTCAATATGTTCCTAACTGTGGAAACAGACAGCTGAAATCTCTAAAACAGCTTTCTGTATCCTTCCCCTAAACCATGATGGTGAACAATCTTTGTCTTCAGGTCATTTGAGAGTTGTTTTGAGACCCAAATGTTGCTACTCTTCAGAGAAAATTAAAAGAGGAGGGAAACTTACAATAGACCCCCTTAAATACTCTTTCTCATAATTGGATTCACCTGTGTATGTAGGTCAGGGGTCACTGAGCTTACCAAGCCAATTTGAGTTCCAATAATTAGTTCTAAAGGTTTTGGAATCAATAAAATGACAACAGTGCCCAAATTTATGTACCTGCCTAATTTTGTTTAAACAATTATAGCACACTTTCTGTAAATCCAATAAACTTCATTTCACTTCTCAAATATCACTGTGTGTGTCTCCTATATGATATATTTAACTGACATTTTTTATCGTAACAACCAACGATTTATACAGGAAAATCATGCCGATTAACAAGGTTGCCCAAACTTTCGCATCCCACTGTATTAGATATCTTCTAAATGATAGTTTTAGGGAATTGCATAATTCGATAATATAATGTTTTACATGTTTAACTGTAGGTTGCTATACACTGCAGACTGAAAGCCAGTTTCCCATGGTACACTATGTGACTAGTCTGTTAGGCTTTTCAATAAAAAATATATACCACATGGCAGGTGCCACTGTATGCCAGCCATCTGATACCTAAGCACCAGTAAGGCTGCTTTCACTTCGCCACTATGTATTTCTGTTCTTCTTCTTCTATAACGGAAGTGTCGGCACATAACTGATAGGTATAAAGCCTAACAGATCCCTGGGAGAATTTTTTTAACAGAGGAAAAAAGTTCTGCATTCAGTTGTGTTGAGCGAGCACCAAAGTGCTCATGTGCAACACTTCACAATGCTCGGGTGTTCTACTGAGCACCCAAGCACAATGGAAGAACCCCAGGCACCCCCTGCTCTGAAGAGGGGAGGGTGTCAGGACTCTAGTTCAGCTTAGGAGTCCCTGCTCTGACTCCATATATAGCTATATCCATGTATGGAGTCAGTGCTTGGGGACACTCCAGTGTATTTAAATCTAATTTCTATTAGATTTAGATAGCTTCTGCCAGGATTTGAACTCCCAACATTGCACATTAGAGGCAAGGACCTAATCCACTTAGCTATAAAGCTGAATGCTAAAACTGTGTCAGAAAAACCTCATAGTAGTTTCTGATTTAGTGAGTATTCCTATTAAGCAGAAGATTTATTTTATATTTCTGTTCAGGTTAACAAACATGAAGCTGTTTAGTGTAGTGGTTAACATCCTTGCCTCTAATATACAAGCTTTGGGTGTTTGAATCCTGGCAGAAATAGAGGTTAAATTAAAAAAAAAAATTAAAAAAAAAAATTAATAATAATAATAAAAGAAATAAATAAAAAAATAATATATATATTATAGCTTGAGGAAGGCTCTTGTGAGCCGAAACGTCGCAAGTTTGCCATACTATGGGTGATTAAACTTTTTTATTTCACTATCATTTTGGAGTGCAGTCCGACTTCTTCCGTCTCTACAATACTAGGGTATTGCCGCTACCCCGTGCTGGACGTTGCACCCACACCTTGGCTGGTGCTCCCGCTGGATTCTCTCCTCTTTCCATATATATATATATATATATATATATATATATATATACAGTCCTGATCAAAAGTTTAAGACCACTTGAAAAATGGCAAAAAATCATATTTTAGATTGCTGGATCTTAACAAGGTTCCAAATAGAGCTTCAACATGCAACAAGAAGAAATGAGAGTGAGACAAAACATTTTTTGAGCATTCAATTAATTGAAAATAACGATTAAACTGAAACAGGCTGTTTTTCAGCTGATCAAAATTTTAGGACCACATGCCTTTAAAAAGCCAAATCTGTGCAAAGATGTGGATTCATTGTCATTTTCTGTCAGGTAGTCACACGTTGTGATGGCAAAGGCAAAAAAACTCTCCCTTTTTGAACGTGGTGGGGTTGTTGAACTGCATAAGCAGGGTCTCTCACAGCGCGCCATCGCTGCTGAGGTGGGACGCAGTAAGACAGTCATTTGGAATTTCTTAAAGGGTTTCTGTCACCCCATTAAACCGTTTTTTTTTTTTTTCTTTAATAATAATCCCTATAGTGCGATCTCATGATACATAATCAAATTAATAATTTTGGTTCAGTAGATTTTGCTAAAAAACGATTTTTAAAATATGCTAATTACCTTGCTACCAGCAAGTAGGGCGGCTACTTGCTGGTAGCAGCCGCATCCTCCGATGGTAATGACGCCCCCTCGGCATGCTGATTGACAGGGCCAGGGAAGGTAATCCTTCTCTGCTGGCGCTGTTAGAATTTGAAATCTCGCGCCTGCGCCGTACCTGGCTTCAATTGGCGCAGGCGCACTGAGAGGCGGCCGCTCTGCTCGACCGCTCCATCCTCAATGCGCCTGCGTCGATGACGTCATCGCATACACCCGGAAGAGAAGACGCCGCTACCAGCAAGTAGCCGCCCTACTTGCTGGTAGCAAGGTAATTAGCATATTTTAAAAATCGTTTTTTAGCAAAATCTACTGAACCAAAATTATTAATTTGATTATGTATCATGAGATCTCACTATAGGGATTATTATTAAAGAAAAAAAAAAAAAACGGTTTAATGGGGTGACAGAAACCCTTTAAATGATCCTGAGGGTTATGGAACAAAAATGTCAAGTGGAAGACCCAAAAGAATTTCATCAGCACTGAGCTGGAGGATCCAATTGGCTGTCCGTCAAGACACTGGACGATCCTCGACCCAAATTAAGGCCCTTACGGGTGCTGACTGCAGCCCCATAACCATCAGACGGCATCTGAGACTGAAGGGCTTCGAAAACAAAAAACGTCTTCAAAGACCTCGTCTCCTTGAACGCCACAGAATTGCTCGTTTGGACTTTGCAAAAGAGCACCAAACATGAGACATTCAAAGGTGGAAGAAAGTTTTATTCTCTGATGAGAAAAAATTTAACCTTGATGGTCCTGATGGTTTCCAACGTTACTGGCATGACAAGCAGATCCCACCTGAGATGTTTTCTACACGCCACAGTGGAGGGGGCGCCACAATGGTCTCGGGTGCTTTTTCCTTCAGTGGAACAATGGAGCTTCAGGAAGTGCAGGGGCGTCAAACGGCCGCTGGCTATGTCCAGATGTTGCAGAGAGCATTCCTCATGACTGAGGCCCCTCGTCTGTGTGGTAACGACTTGGTTTTTCAACAGGACAACGCTACAGTACACAATGCCCGCAGGCCAAGGGACTTCTTCCAGGAGAATAACATCACTCTTTTGGCCCATCCTGCGTGTTCCCCTGATCTAAATCCAATTGAGAACCTTTGGGGATGGATAGCAAGGGAAGTTTACAAAAATGGACAACAGTTCCAGACAGTAGATGGCCTTCGTGCGGCCGTCTTCACCACTTGGAGAAATGTTTTCACTCACCTAATGGAAACGCTTGCATCATGCCGAAACAAATTTTGGAAGTGATAAACAATAACGGCGGAGCTACTCATTACTGAGTTCATGTTTGGAAGTTGGATTTCTGTTTTGGGGGGGTTTAGGTTTTTTTGGAGGTGTGGTCCTAAACTTTTGATCAGCTGAAAAACAGCCTGTTTCAGTTTATTCGTTGTTTTCATTAAATTGAATGCTCAAAAAATGTTTTGTCTCACTCCCATTTCTTCTTGTTGCATGTTAAAGCTCTACTTGGAACCTTGTTAAGATCCAGCCATGCTAAATATGATTTTTTGCAATTTTTCAAGTGGTCTTAAACTTTTGATCAGGACTGTATATATATATATATATATATATATATATATATATAAAATCATACTTTTGATATAAATGAATAAATAATATGTGGGAAACTACTACTGATGTTTTTAGCCATAATGTATTTACATATATTAAAATATATTATATATTCTAAATATATAATAATATATGTAAAAATATTGTGGCTAAAAACGTATATATGTATAATAAAAAAAATTGAAATGTTTCTGCCGGGATTCAAACTCCCAAGATTGTACATTAGAGGAAAGGACATTAGAGGAAAGGATGTTAACCGCTACACTATACACAGAAATATAAAATAAGTCTTCTGCTGAATAGGAATACTCACTAAATCAGAAACTTCCATGAGGTTTTTCTGACACAGTTTAGCATTCAGCTTTATAGCGAAGTGGATAAAGTTATGGCAGATGTGACTGTAGCCTGTGATACACTTAGACTTGCCAAAACTTTTCTTTCTGTACTGATTTTAACATATCTTAACAATATAGAAAACTCACCTTTCATTCATAAGCCCCGATATCTTAATGTACCTCTAAAAGAAAGGTGTTCACATATAGATCACATACACAATTCAGTCGGTGCTGTATTTACTTTTGTCCATATCGGAAAGACATTTGCAATAAAAACAAAAAAATCAGGATCTGGAAAACTTTTAAGCCAATAATTATCTTGGTGCCTAATGCCTCACTAAACTTTGGTCCACATTTACTATGTTAAGTGCTCCACTTTCAAGGCATTGTTTGCACCAAAATTGTGGCTCACCTCGTTTTAGACACATTTACTATTATTAAAATGATTACTTTTTCTGACATCCTCAATATTTCCTGGTTTTAAACAAGAATATGGATGTGGCAAGCTCTAGTCTACCGTCAAGATACATGTATGAAGCTGCAATCCATGATTCTGATGTATAAAAGCGGTGCTAATTGGTCTAACGTTTATGGTAGATGGAATTTTGGTCGGGAGACAATCTCCAATAAAAAAGCATAGATAGAACCCAGACATGGTCACAAGTTTATAAAAGTTTATAAAATTAAAAAAGTTTATAAAATTAAACCTTTCCATAGTCCTGCCACTTTACAAATCACTGGTCAGACCACACATGGAGTACTGTGTACAGTTCTGGGCTCCAGTGAACAAGGCAGACAATAGCAGAGCTGTAGAGGGTTCACAGGAGGGCAACTAAAGTAAAAACTGGAATGGGTGGACTACAGTACCCAGAAAGATTATCAAAATTAGGGTTATTTAGTTTAGAAAAAAGACGACTAAGGGGAGATCTAATTACTATGTATAAATATATCAGGGGTCAGTACAGAGATCTCTCCCATCATTTATTCATCCCCAGGACTGTGTCGAGGGGACATCCTCTGTGTCTGGGGGAAAGAAGGTTTGTACACAAACATAGAAAAGGATTCTTTACGGTAAGAGCCGTGAGACTATGGAACTCTCTGCCTGAGGAGGTGGTGATGGTGAGTACAATAAAGGAATTCAAGAGGGGCCTGGATGTATTTCTGGAGTGTAATAATATTACAGGCTATAGCTACTAGAGATGGGTCGTTGATCCAGGGAGTTATTCTGATTGGAGTCGGGAAGGAAATTTTTTTACCCTAAAATGATGAAAATTGGCTTGCAGGATAACAGGCTGAACTGGATGGACAGATGTCTTTTTTTCAGCCTTACAAAGTATGTTACTATACTGTTATAAATGGAAAAGTTCTACATTACGCATATCTATTACAGATATTCCTTAAACTATGAGCACACATAGGGTTGATTGTAAAATCTGTATCTTGCAAAGATATCCATGGACGTTATAACTAATAGTTGGGCTAAAATGAATTTAAAAGGCTAAATTTGGCCCATGAATCCAGGACTCAGGGGCGTAACGATCGCGGTCGCAGGGAGTGCGACTGCGACCGGGCCCGGCGGGGGGAGGGGGCCCGCTGTACTAACATGTAATGAAGCGCTGTGAAGGGGCCCGGCATGAAGTACAGTGACAATGCCGGGCCCCGTCAGGGCGCTCCATTCAGAGGCGTAGCGTGGGGGGGGGGGCCGTCGCCCCGGGCGCCACTCTGCAGGGGGCGCCGTCTGCGGGGCTGGCACAAGTTAAATCGCCGACGCTGTGTTTTTTTTTCTTCACACAGCGTTCGGCTGCAGAGCAGAGTGAGGAGGCGATAGGGGGCGGGGCATGCACGGCAGTTCCCGATAGGCTCCGCCCACCTTCCAGGCGGGAAGTACAGTGCAGACTGCAGAGCCAGGAGCCGGAGGCAGCAAGAAGAAGCAGAAGATTATGGCTGCAGCTGAATCAGTAGGAGACTGTAGTCCAGCCATGAGCCTAGAAACAGTGATTCAACTTGAATTACTTAGTGGGGGCATTGTGCACTGTCTGTGGGGACAGTATTACTTTGTTGGGGCCCTGGGGCGCAAATTACGTAATGGGCAGTGCCCATTACGTAATTTGCCCCCCAGTGCCCCCACTAAGTAATACTAACTGCCCCCACAGACAGTGCACAACTCACTGCACACTGCCCATTACGTAATTTGCCCCCCAGTGCCCCCACTAAGTAATACTAACTGCCCCCACAGACAGTGCACAACTCACTGCATACTGCCCATTACGTAATTTGCCCCCCAGTGCCCCCAGTAAGTAATAGTGCCCCACAGACAGTGCACAGTTGTGGCAGTATTACTTAGTGGGCCACTGGGGGGCAAATTACGTAATGGGCAGTGCGCAGTGAGTTGTGCACTGTCTGTGGGGGCAGTATTACTTTGTTGGGGCACTGGGGGGCAAATTACTTAATGGGCAGTGCCCATTACGTAATTTTCCCCCCAGTGCCCCCACTAAGTAATACTAAGTGGCTGAACAAATGCATGCCCTCGCAGGGGCAGCAGTGCAGCACAATCCACCATTATCCGGCCGGCCAGCAAGTACAGGAACAGCCAAACAGGAGGAGTCAGATCGATGACAGCCAGGTAGGAATCAGGAGAAGATGTTAGAACTTAGATGGATGGATCACAAGTAGGGGGAGTGGAGCGGGCGGCGGCTAGTCGGGATTCGGACTCGAGAGTGCCGGCGCCCCCAGGCAGAGTGCGCTCTACGCGGTGGCCTACTCTGCTTATAGGTGGCGCCGGCCCTGGATTCAAGCGACCCTGAGACAGAGTGAGTGACAGTCAGTGTCACTGTCCCAGAGTCCCAAAGTCCCACCCTGAGTGTGTAATTAGGTCAGTAGTTTACTTTGTTGGCATTGGCTGAGGGCAGGCAGGCTTTAGGGGTAATATATGATTATATGAGTTAAGTGCCAGTAAGTGTCATGAGAGCCAGGCCAAGGCTGCCAAGCAGATGGCACCATGGCACTGCAGTCAGAGTGCTGGTGAAGGATGACCAGGGACACTGAGACAGTACTGCCTCTCTGGGATGCCATCTGCCCATCTCTGCTGTCCATATACCAGGCCTACCCTGGTATATGGACAGCAGAGATGGGCAGATGGCATCCTCTGGGCAGTACTGTCTCTCTGGTCATCCTTCACCAGCACCCTGACTGCCACGGTCCTGCTTGGCCTGGCTCTCATGGCACTTCACTGCCTCATGCTTGGCTATCAGCGCTGAGTGACTCAGTGCTGATAGCCGAGCACCAAGCAGTGAAGTGACATGAGAGCCAGGCCAAGCAGGACCGTGGCAGTCAGGGTGCTGGTGAAGGATGACCAGAGAGACAGTACTGCCCAGAGGATGCCATCTGCCCATCTCTGCTGTCCATATACCAGGTCTACCAGCATTAGCCATTGATATACCACCTGCCTGCCTGGTCACCCCACCTAACACTCACGGAGACAAGTGACTCAGACTGTTAGGTGTGGGGGGACCAGGCGGTATATGAAGGGGTAATACTGGTAGGCCTGGTATATGGACAGGAGAGATGGGCAGATAGCATCCTCTGGGGGTTGTATCTTACATGGGACTGTATGCTGGAGGAGCTGAAGGGAGAGTGATGTGTTTTACATGGGACTGTTTGCAAGAAGGACTAAAGGCAGGGGGAGTGTTGTATCTTACACAGGACTGTATGCTGGAGGGGCTGAAGGGGGCCATAATTATTACTATAATACTACAGAGGTGGTCATTATAATAATAATACAGAGGGGGCCATTATATATTATAATTATACAGAGAGCATTATACTTATGGGCACTACAGGGGAAGGGGACTTCTGTTATCTGAGGATGATAGTAAAGTGAGGAATCTAAAACATTTTCTGCAAAACTTTGCAGAGACGAGACATGGCTGAAAGAAGGTGTCATGATGGTCCTATCTCCGAATGAGGACGTTGATGAAAGTCTACATCACAGGAGATGTCACTGGATGTAACAGGTATGGTGCGGTATTCTCCTGTATATTTCATAGCAATGTATGTTATGTCCATCCAAATATCTGTTTCACGGTAGGGGGGAGGGGGTATATAGAATTTGTCCCACACTGCCTCAGCCTGGCCCCAGACTTGAGGTCACACTGTGTGTGTTCTGAATTCTGGGGCCTCACACCCATCTACTACATTATCTGTACTCAGAGTTATCACCGTGTTATCTGTGGTGTTACATAGGACTGCAGGTGACATCTATTACATTATTTGTTTAAAAAAGGGGCGTGGTCACAGGTTGGGGGGGGGGGGGGCGCAATACTTGGCTTGCCCCGGGTGCTTGTTACCCACGCTACGCCACTGGCTCCATTACATGTTTAATATGAGGCAAGGTGGGGGAGGTTTGCGCAGAGGGGGTGGGAGGAAGAGGGAGGACGCGCGCACTCACTCACATACACTCGGCCCGGCAGTTCTTGTCACTGCCGGGCTGTCTCCAGATCATCAGTGAAGCAGGAGCTCTAGTGCTCCCTCTGCTGGCCGCACATCGGGCTGCTGGCTGTGGGAGGAGCTCTGAAGGCCCGGGAAACTGCCTTTAGTACAGCCAGCAGTGCGATGTCAGTGTGGCAGCGCAACATCAGGGAAGAGGGTAAGTATGTGTTTTTTTTTTATTTTCCTAACACTGCAGACTGGGGGCAAAGGGGAAGGGGGGGGGTTGATAGGCACAACTAGAGTGAGGGGGCACAAAAGTGGGCATCTCTACTGAGGGGGCACCTAATCTGCCATAACTACTGTGAGGGGGGCACATAATCTGGCATAACCACTGTGAGGGGCACATATGTGGGCATATCTAATGTGAGGGGCACATAATCTGGCATAACCACTGTAGGGGGGCACATATCTGGCATAACTACTGTGAGGGGGGCACATATAAAGGCATAACTATGAGATGGCACATATAAAGGCATAACTACTGTGAGGGGGGCACATAATCTGGCATAACCACTGTGAGGGGCACATATGTGGGCATATTTAATGTGAGGGGCACATAATATGGCATAACCACTGTAGGGGGCACATATCTGGTCATAACTACTGTGAGGGGCACATAGTCTGGCATAACTACTGTGAGGGGGAACATATCTGGCCATATCCACTGTGAGGGGCACATATCTGGGCATAACTACTGTGAGTGGGCACATATCTGGGCATAACCACTGTGAGCGGGCACATATCTGGGCATATCCACTGTGAGGGGCACATATCTGGGCATATCCACTGTGAGGGGCACATATCTGGCATAAATACCGTGAGGGGGCATATATTTGGCATAACTACTGTTAGGGGGCACATATTTGGCATAACTACTGTGAGGGGCACATATCTGGGCATAACTACTGTGACAGGAACAAAGGTGGGCATAACTGCTGTGAGGGGCCACAAGAAGGACATAACTTTTGTGAAGGGACCACAAGGTGGGCTTAATTACTGTGAAAGGCCACAAGATGGGCATTACTACTGTGAGGGGCCACAATGTGGACATTAGTACTGTGTGGTAGCACTTAGGGGAAATGTCCTAAATTACCCTGCTATACATTGGCATAGCTCAGTCTACCAGGCCAGCAGAGCGCCCCCAGCTGGTAGTTTCACAGGGGTAGTCACCATCCCTTCCTTATGTGATTATTCTTTTTTTTTCTATCACCACAGGGACCTTGTTCTGGATCCAGCGGACATCACACCGACGCCAGCGACACCCTGGATGAGGTAGGACCAGATTTTATTAGGATTGGGTGAGTGTAGCCATGCATTGGGCTCTTTCACACGAGCGGATCCCGTGTGGCTAATCTGCTGTGTGAAAGAGAGCCAAGCCCCGCTCCGGACAGCAGAGACACCGAGCAGTAACATGATTGATAATGCTCCATGCCTCTCTATGATCGTTTTGCTACAAAATCACGGTGACCACTTTATCTCCCTGTGATTTTTTAGTAAAAAGGTCACAGAGAGGCACGGAGCATTATCAATCGTGTTACTGCTCCGTGTCTCTGCTGTCCGGAATGGGGCTTGGCCCTCATTCACGCAGCGGACTAGCCACACGGGAAAGCCATTAGTAAGAAAATCTGCCGCTTCTTTATAAAAATCGGGGGGTAGGGGGGCCCCGATACAAAGTTTGCACTGGGGCCCATAACACTCTAGTTACGCCACTGCCAGGACTGGTCTATGCACTGTAAATTAGTTTAACACTTTGGTTACTCTATTGATCAATACATGTGCCCATTGACTAGAAGGGGGCTATCAAGCTTCTTCTCACAGTTTACAGCGGAAGATCTATGTTGACAATTTGTTTGAGGTTCCTTCAGTTCTACAATTGAAAAAAACATGGCCATCTGACCTACACAGGTTCTTGATAACACACTGGGACAATACTCGGGTGCATGTTTTGGAGCACAGATGTGCATTTAGGCCACATTCCTTTCCAGTGAAGCCATGCTGCTAAACCTTGTTGGGTGAGGCTTAAAAAAGTTATAAAAGTGTCCATAACAGTTGATAAATGTAGTGCAAACAATTTACACCAGTTTTGTTTGGCAGAAACTGCACCAAAACATTGGGACATTTTCAGCAGTAAATCAGCACCATTATGTCTTAGTTATTTTCCTGGAGAGCTACTGTATGTAATGCTATGTACTGTAAGTGGCTTTTATGTGCTTGCTCTATCTGCTACCACTAGACATCCCCTCCACTACGTACTTTGTATAAAAAATGGACTCAGTCATAGACCTTACACCTGCTCAAGATCAAAACCTCTACAGGGCTGTATAGGGGCACAGTACTGAGAGAGTGCCCATCATCACCGAAATGTTTTTCTCCTCAATGCCAATTTAACTCTTGCCAGCATATACATTTTTTGAACTGATCTATGAATTGTCTTGTGGCTCTTGTGTCTTACAGCCAACATTTTATAAGTACTGCTGCACAACAAAATTGTGCCTATGTATGTTTCTAAGGAGACTTTTGATGTCTTATAGTATTTGCACAAGGGAGAGAATTTAGAGAACTTGAATCCCTTGTTGAAGTCACCTACTTTTCTGTTTGTTACGCCTCTCATTAACCTGAATCTCTAACACAAACAGAAGAATTCCAGTGTTACACTGGCAAAAGTTCAGAACATTATTTATCAAAAGAAAGGGCGAGGCGATTAGGTTTGCCTTTCACAGAATCGCAGAGACTTACCATAGAAGCCAAGATAACAAAATGCTCAAATACAAGTAAAAAGGAACAGAGCTAAACAACATTAACATTACAAGGCGTTTACTGAGCGGAAACAGGTTATGTAGAAGATACAGACATGCATTGATAGATGACATACATCAGGTAGTAGCTAACTTATCTGTGCAGTTTTAAGTAAAGAATAAAACTTTATGGACAATGCAGGAAGAGTTGCTGCATATGTCTTAGATTTAGGCATAAGTTCTTAGGTAAACCGAGAACATAAAGATAATTGACATGTTGTACGTACCAGACCTTTCTTTGTTGTTTGAGGAAATGGTGTAACTGACAATCCAATCTCTGTACTGAAGGAAGTGCACATGAATCTTGTCATTAGACTTGCTGGGCTGGGCATGAATACCTTGAATTTACATATCTCCACCCTAATACCAGGCTAGAACTGGCTAACAATACAATAGAATTCTTATGCTTTACTTTTAGTAATATGCACCACCTAGTGTATGGCCATGGTAATACAATGCTTTCTAAAGCATGGCGTCTACTCTAAATTGCATGCAAATTATATAATGCAGTAATACATTACGTAAAAGAAAATTCACACTTCTAGTGCATTAACTTTGTACACCTCTAGTAGCATCAAAATTATAAACAGCACATACAAATTTGAATTAGAGAACAAAAAATCATATAAACCACAGATTCTGTTGTGAAAGCAGACAGTAGAAGAAAAACAGGCAATGAACCCTTAAAAAGCAATTGTACTCTCAAACCCTATATATATATGGTGGAGTCACATTATTATGACTCATTCCTACTTTCGATGTCGACAGCGCGTAGCTCATGAAGGAAGTCACGTGTCGTGAGCTGGTTTGGTGGGTATATAATGTGTGCGGTAGGCTCTCTGCACACATATCCCTTGTTGCTGTCATGAGTAAAAGACAATTTATCAGAGTTGCTAAAAGGGATGATTATTGGCTTCCAGGACAAGGGTGATAGTATGTCTGAAACTATGCAGTTTGTGAACTGTTCGCATGTAGAGATGTCGCAAACATAAAATTTTCCGTTCGTGAACGCCGAACGCAAATTTTTGCAAATGTTCGCGAACGGGCGAACCGCCATAGACTTCAATAGGCAGGCGAATTTTAAAACCCACAGGGACTCTTTCTAGCCACAGTAGTGATGGAAAAATTGTTTCAAGGGGACTAACACCTGGACTGTGGCATGCCAGAGGGGGATCCATATCAGGGTGGGATTGCCTTTTGTGAAAAAAAATTTAGGCCGGGTACCTTCGACTGCCTTCACAGTGACAGACCAAGCTCTGATACACCAAACTGAATTGATTTTAGGAACCGGGAGATGGAAAAAGCAGCTTGGTCGGTCCTCTTACTCCCAAGTTGGGGCACTGCGCGTGCACGGAGCAATGTGCTGTGACACCCTATATGAGTGGTGTCTTAACTAGTACTATTCCTATCAGTTTAATCCCTGTTACGTCCCCTATCTGGGGACGTGTGTCGAATTGATTAACCATTGTCGAATTAACAAACCATTACGACATCCTGGAATAATTTAGTTCTGAGCTTTGTACTTGCTTTGTATTGGAATTGATGGGGATTTTTAAAATTGTCTGCATTATTTCTAATAAACTATTAAGAGACTTTATTATGATTTTTTTATTTTATGTATTAAAAACCCACCCATACAACTTAAAAAAAAAAAAAAAATTAAAGTTTTTTCTATGAAAAATTATCCAGCCAATCGCTTTTGGTCTGATCATAATGAAGCAACGGCCTTATCATCTGGGGTGTGGCAACATTGCCAACACACTCATAGAGGTGATGATCGCTTCATTGTGATACGCAAGCCCCTTCACCACAACAAGGTAACGATCACGAAGGGGAATTGACACTTGTATGTGCCTTTTTTTTTGTTTTGTTTTTGCAGCCACAGTGCAGCACCAGAGGCCAGAAAAATTAGGCATGTACACATGCCTGAAAAATAATGTTATTGTTGCAGCCGCTGTTGTAGCAGCGGCCGGAAAAATTGATGTTTTCAAGGCAGAAAGGTGACTAAAACATTGCGGCTTGAACCCTAGTTGGTGGCGGAGAATTCACGAAAGTCATTTGGTATGCAGACATTAAATACAGCAGCGTGGGGACCATTTTGAGGCCAAGGCATGTCATCAGGCCTTTTGTTAGTCAAACGTATCCCCCACTGTCAGTCCCTTCGGGATCCATGCCTCATTCATCTTAATGAAGGTGAGGTAATCAACACTTTTTTGACCGAGGCGATTTCTTTTGTCAGTGACAATGCCTCCTGCTGCACTGAAGGTCCTTTCTGACAGGACACTTGAAGCGGGGCAGGCCAGAAGTTCTATCGCAAACTGGGATAGCTCAGGCCACGGGTCAAGCCTGCACACCCAGTAGTCAAGGGGTTCATCGCTGCTCAGAGTGTCGATATCTGCAGTTAAGGCGAGGTAGTCTGCTACCTGTCGGTTGAGTCGTTCTCTAAGGCTGGATCCCGAAGGGCTGTGGCCATGTGTAGGACTGAAAAAGCTCTGCATGTCCTCCATCAACAACACATCTGTAAAGCGTCCTGTCCTTGCCGGCGTGGTCGTGGTAGGAGGAGGATTACTTTCACCTCTTCCCCTGTTAGATTCCCGTTGTGCTGTGACCGTGGCCACCCAGTACAGGTCGTTCTCCTTCATCCTTTTTATACGAGGGTCCCTCAACAGACATGACAGCATGAAAGACCCCATTTGCACAAGGTTGGATGCCGAGCTACTCATTTCCCGTTCCTCATCCTCACTGATGTCATTGACAATCTGTTCTTCACCCCAGCCACGTACAACACCACGGGTCCCAGATAGGTGACAACAACGAGCACCCTGGGATGCCTGCTGTGGTTGGTCTTCCTCCTCCTCAAAGCCACATTCCTCCTCTGACTCCTCTTCCTCATACTCCTCTTGCAGCGTTGCCGCAGGTCCGGCAAGCGATGATGACAAGGCTGTTTCTGGTGGTGATGGTGACCACAACTCTTCCTCTTCCTCTTCACGCTCATCTACAGCCTGATCCAGCACTCTTCGCAGGGCACGCTCCAGGAAGAAAACAAATGGGATGAGGTCGCTGATGGTATCTTCGGTGCAAGTGACTAGGTTTGTCACCTTCTCAAAAGGACGCATGAGCCTACAGGCATTGCGCATGAGCGTCCAGTAACGTTACAAAAAAATTCCCAGCTTCGCAGAGGCTGTCCTAGCACCCCGGTCATACAAATACTCGTTGACGGCTTTTTCTTGTTGGAGCAGGCGGTCGAACATTAGGAGTGTTGAATTCCAACGTGTCGGGCTGTCGCAAATCAAGCGCCTCACTGGCATGTTGTTTCGGCGCTGAATGTCTGAAAAGTGCGCCATGGCCGTGTAGGAACGCCTGAAATGGCCACACACCTTCCTGGCCTGCTTGAGGACATCCTGTAAGCCTGGGTACTTAGACACAAAGCGTTGTACGATGAGATTCAACACATGTGCCATGCACGGCACATGTGACAACTTGCCCAAATTCAATGCCGCCAACAAATTGCTTCCATTGTCACACACCACTTTGCCGATCTCCAGTTGGTGCGGGGTCAGCCACTGATCCACCTGTGCGTTCAGGGCGGACAGGAGTGCTGGTCCGGTGTGGCTCTCTGCTTTCAGGCAAGTCAACCCCAAGACAGCGTGACACTGTCGTATCCTGGATGTGGAATAGCCCCTGGGGAGCTGGGGGGATTCAGTTGATGTGCAGCCAGACACCGCAGCAGAAGAGGACTCAGCCGAAGAGGTTATGGAAGAGGATGGAGTAGGAGTAGTAGAGGAGGTGGCAGTAGGCCTGCCTGCAACTCATGGCGGTGTCACCAACTCCGCTGCAGAGCCACGCATTCCATGCTTGTCAGCCGTCATCAGGTTGACCCAATGCGCAGTGTAGGTGATATACCTGCCCTGACCATGCTTTGCAGACCAGGTATCAGTGGTCAGATGGACCCTTGCCCCATCACTGTATGCCAGAGATGCCATGACTTCCTTTTCAATCACTGAGTAGAGGTTTGGGATTGCCTTTTTTGAAAAAAAAAATTGTACGGGTACCTTCCACTGTGGTGTCCCAATAGCGACAAATTTTTTGAAAGCCTCAGACTCCACCAGCTGGTATGGTAAAAGCTGGCGGGCTAAGAGTTCCGTCAAGCCAGCTGTCAGACGCTGGGCAAGGGGGAGACTCTGTGACATTGGCTTCCTACGCTCAAACATTTCCTTTACAGACACCTGACTGTGGGCAGATGAGATGGAACTGCTGAAGGTGAGAGGCTGAGTGGCGGGTGGTTGAGAGGGGGCAAGGAGGATTGACATGGCTGAAGATGCTGGACCAGGAGGAGGATGGTGGCTTTGAGCTTGTGTGCTGCTTCTACTCTTCATCATGTGTTGATCCCATAGGCGTTTGTGATGTGCGATCATGTGCCTTCGCAAAGCAGTTGTATCTAGGTGGGTGTTGGATTTCCCACGACTCAGTTTCTTTTGGCACAGTTTGCAAATGGCATCGCTGTTGTCAGAGGCAGATACACAAAAAAAATGCCACACTGCTGAGCTTTGCAATGACGGCATTCTGGTGGTGGCAACAGCATGTGTTCATTGGCGTGCTGTCTGGCTGACCCTGGGTGCCGATACATGCTGTCTGACTGTGCCACTAGCTCCTTGCGACGACCTCCCCCTGCTTCCAACTCCTCTCCTCCTTTTCTCTGTCTCCCCTTCTGAACTTTCCCCCTCTTCTTCTTCTCTTCGAGCAGGCACCCATGTGGCATCCACGGACACATCGTCATCATCAACCACTTCACTTGTATCTGACACCTCAGCAAAGGAAGCAGCAGCGGGTACAACATCATCATCATCACACTGTACGTCCATGTGTGTAATGCTGCCTGACTGAGACATATCCCTGTTATCTCCATCCTCTGGCAATAATGGTTGCGCATCACTAATTTCATCCAACTGATGTGTAAATAACTCCTCTGAGGGATCAAGTGAAGCGGCTGTGGTGGCTATGGTGGTAGTGGTGGTGGCGGGCGGGAGAGTAGTAACTTGAGAGCAGGTGACCAAAGCTGAGCTGGAGGAGGATGGTGCGTCAAGGTTCTTAGCGGAAGCTGTTGAAGCTTGGGTGTCCTGTGTAAGCCAGTCAACTATTTTCTCCGAATTTTTTGGGTTCAGGGTACGTGGCCTCTGAACACTGGGCATTATTCCAGGGCCAGTGGAAATCACAGCACCATGAACACGACGGCCCCTGCGGCGTGGCCTGCCTCTGCCTGTCATTTTTTATTAGATAACTGTTACTATGCGTGCAAGGTACCGTGCCACCCTATATAAGTGGTGGGCAGTGGGCACAGTACAGTCTGTGTGGGCCTGACACACACTGGCTTGCAACTGTGATTATATCACAGAAAAATATTAAATATAATTTTTTTTTATCTGCGAGGTATTTGTGAGTGAGTGACACCCTGTAACAGTATAAGTGGAGGCCTAGCCAGTAGCCAGTGGCCACAATACAGTCTGTGTGGGCCTGATAAACACGGGCTTGCAACTGTGATTAGATCACAGAAAAATATTAAATAGAATTTTTTTTTATCTGAAAGGTATTTGTGAGTGACACCCTGTAACGGTATAAGTGAAGGCCTAGCCACTAGCCAGTGGCCACAATACAGTCTGTGTGGGCCTGATAAACACGGGCTTGCAAATGTGATTAGATCACAGATAAATATTAAATATAATTTTTTTTTATCTGAAAGGTATTTAAGTGAGTGACACCCTGTAACGGTATGAGTAGAGGCCTAGCCACTAGCCAGTGGCCACAATACAGTCTGTGTGGGCCTGACACACACGGGATTGCAAATGTGATTAGATCACAGAAAAATATTAAATAGAATTTTTTTTTATCTGCGAGGTATTTGTGAGTGAGTGACACCCTGTAACGGTATAAGTGGAGGCCTAGCCACTAGCCAGTGGCCACAATACAGTCTGTGTGGGCCTGACACACACTGGCTTGCAACTGTGATTAGATCACAGAAAAATATTAAATATAATTTTTTTTTATCTGCGAGGTATTTTCTGTCGCACCCTGTATGAATGGTGTGCACACAGTACTGTCTGTGACTGAGCCTGCAGCCTCTCACACACGGGCAGGCAACTGCAATATATATATATATATATATATATATAAAAAAAGCAGACTCATGTACCAGCCCTGAAAAGGGCTTTTTGGGGTGCTGTCAGGACGCTGTCCTTACAGCAGATGAGTCTGTGGACACAGAAAACTGCCCTAGCTAACGCTTTCCCTATTGAATCAGCAGCAGCAGCAGCAGCACTGTCCCTCCTCTCACTGAGAATGCAGATTCCGAATGAATCTAAGATGGATGCTGTCCAGGAGGTGGGAGGGTCTGGGAGGGAGGGTCTGCTGTTGATTGGCTGGAATGTGTCTGCTGACTGTGAGGTACAGGGTCAAAGTTTACTCAATGATGATGTATAGGGGCGGACCGAACATCGCATATGTTCGCCCGCTGCGGCGAACGCGAACAAGCTATGTTCGCCGGGAACTAGTAGTGCCAAGACCAGCGTGAGAGCAATGTGTGGCTCCACTCGGACTGGTTGCTACCCTTGTTACCATTGTATAAATTGTAAACTCATGATAAAAGGAAATAGATTTCTTAATCCGGTCACCAACAAGATGATTAAGATTGCACAATATTTGACCTGTGACTCATCCTACGTGGTCTACCAACTATCATGCCCATGTGGGCTGTGGTATGTGGGGGAGACCACGTGGGATGTTAAGACACGGTTAAATCAGCACCGCTACTCTATCGGGAAAGAGAAATTGGACTTGCCTGTGTCCAAACATTTCAAAGAGGCAGGACACACACAGAATGATTTAAAATTTCGCATATTGGAGCAGATTGAATTGGGTAGACGGGGGGGGGGGGGGGGGGGGGAGATAGACAAGCTCTCCTGAAGAAGCGTGAATTATTTTGGATTTATACTTTGAAAACGTTAAGACCCAATAGGTTAAATGTTGATTTTAGGGTGGACTAGTGCTGTCTCACCCCATGCACTGCCTGGTCCGTATTTCCTGCTGTGGGTTGATTGCACATGTATATAATATATTCAAGTGATTCAACTATTACTTTTATATGATAGCTTTTTTCTAAAAAATTCTCTTTGTTTTTAGATTCACCACTTTGTCGGGGTCAGGATTGAGGCACTGTGTGACGTGAAGAACACCACTGATCTGGCTGGCTACCCATGGTCTTTTTTATCCACAAATAGGATGAGTAGACTGCTGTTTCAGCGGAGATGTGCGACGTAACCTGTGCTGGTTGGGGAGCCTACCCATACAGATTTCGCATACATATTTATTTCTTTGGTTTAATGAGTGATGTTTTCTAGCATTATTGTTTTATGTAATTCTGGCTTTGACACACAGTACATGGGTGGGTGATCGAAGTGGTCCTGTGGGGTATGATTGACGGTTCGTGGGGAGTCCCCTGGCGACGTCACCATCCCACCACATTTGACACTGATGGGGACGCTAACGCGACTCATCACTGTCATAGGACACCCACTTCCCATTTCATATGTATGCCAAGGTGTCGCTTTATGGCCAGTATATTGAGGTTGACTAGACGCAAAATCCAGTGTGCCCACACTTAGACATAGTGGGCCTCCCGGGATTGCCGCAGTCTAAACCCTCATATTAATATAATACTCTTTTAAACCCATTATCCCTAATAAAGCAATTGGCTTAATGTCATCCGATCACATGATAGTGTTCATGTGATGATTGATGGGAGACCCCTACCTCAGCCTGGACATGCGCACACTGGCTGTGAGGCAGTCTCGGCCATCTTTGATGTGGTTACTAGTTAGTCTCCAAACGCTTGAGGGATCGCGATACTCATTCCTCTCGCACATGCGCAGTTACTAAATGGGAACGCCGAGATGATAGTGGTGCCGGCTTCATACAGTCTCTCACCTGACTTGTGAGTTTTAATTTCACATTAATCGGATAATGCACCTGTACTGATTAACACTTGTTATTGAATTTTTAACATATTTAAAATGTTATGGAATCGCTATTAGATTCTTTATATGTACTGTATTCGGCAGTTTTTTATGACTTTATACATGAATTTGGTTTTTGATAGGGATGATTGTATTTATGAAATTTTGAACATTGTATGTATTAATTGATATCAATTTTCACCTGATTGATGTACCTTTATAATGTCTGAATGTATCACATGTGCACTGGGCTTGAAAAAGACAGCAATAAGCTGTTGAAACGTCGCTGCTGACTTTGGGTCAATAAACTACACGCTTTCTTGATATATTTGGAGTGCTGCCGGCCTTCTTTATATATATATATATAAAAAGCAGACTGATGTACCAGCCCTGAAAAGGGCTTTTTGGGGTGCTGTCAGGACGCTGTCCTTACAGCAGATGAGTCTGTGGACACAGAACACTGCCCTAGCTAACGCTTTCCCTATTGAATCAGCAGCAGCAGCACTGTCCCTCCTCTCACTGAGAATGCAGATTCCGAATGAATCTAAAATGGATGCTGTCCAGGAGGTGGGAGGGTCTGGGAGAGAGGGTCTGCTGCTGATTGGCTGGAATGTGTTTGCTGACTGTGAGGTACAGGGTCAAAGTTTACTCAATGATAATGTATAGGGGCGGACCGAACATCGCATATGTTCGCCCGCCGCGGCGAACGCGAACAAGCTATGTTCGCCGGGAACTATTCGCCAGCGAACTATTCGGGCCATCTCTATTCGCATGCTGGCGTGATGAAAGTGTATAGTGAGTAGACAAATGGCACCACTGCAAATAAGCGACATGGAAACTGCAGAGCACCACATGTCGATGAGAGAGGTGAACGATGGCTACAAAGGTGCACAAGGGCAGACAGACACTAGACAGTTGGGCACGTCACCACTAAAATGAACCAGGGGGCTATGAGACGTGTGTCTATGTCTAAAGCAACAGTTCCGTGAACTCTACTGGGTATGGGGTCTGCAGCAGACGGATGGTCACTGCACCTCTGCTAACAAAGTTACATTGGCAGACAAGGATTTCATTTTTGTAGCAGTATCGGAATTGGACCTCAACTGATTGACAAAGAGTGGCCTTCTCTGATGAGTCACATTTTCTGCTTTATCGAACGGATGGACGTTGGTGTGTCAGGTGAGAAATATCAGAGAACAAACACCCTGCAGCCAATGCTGGAAGAACACAAGCTGGTGGTGGCAGCATTATAGTTTGGAGAATGTTTTCGTGGCATTGCCCTGTGCCCACTCATCCATGTGGAAGACACTCTCAACCTATTTGGGTATGAGTCTATCCTTGCATATCACATACATCCATACATGCTGATTGTCTTCCCTGGGGCGGATAGGATCTTCCAGCAAGACAATGCGACATGTCTGACGGCTAGAAATGTCCAATATTAGTTGGAAGGGCATGACCAAGACTTCCAAGTGCTACCCTGGGCCCTCAATTCCCCAGACGTGAACCCAATTAATCTGTGGACCACCTCAATTGTCGTGTTTGATCCTACCTACGCACCCTTCAGCAGCTGTGGGATGCGTTGCAGTCAGCAGCCTACCAGAACCTTATTTAACCTACCAGTACCTACCTCACCCAGCCCAGCTCAGTATACACTCACCTCAGGAAGGGGTTAACTGGTCAACAGATTTATTTGCAGAACGGTGAACAATTGGGAAGAACATAAAGATAATGCAATAAAAGGAACAAAGCATAGATTGCAATTATGTATAAAGGGTGTATTAGATTTCCAGATTTTCTGGCAGATGATCACTAATAAGCTTTCCTATGAATGCTCGTTAGCAATCATCTGGCAGTTTAAAACTGCTTCCAAATGCCTGATGAACAAGCAAATGTTTGTTCATCAGGCAATTGTGATTTTTAAGCATGCTTAAAAATCACAATGGTATTGCTATTGCTATTACACAGTGCAATCTGCCACCAGCACACTGCTGCCCTGCATGGGAGAGCCATGGCATAGCGATCAACCACTTGGGGGCTGCAGCATTCAGAAGTTTGGATGGCAGTGGAGTTGGGGTCAAGAGCCTCTGGGAGGCTTGGCTGTAGGGGTAATGCAGCAGCTGAGCTTTCCCTTCTTACACTGGAAACAGAGGAGCTGTCTGGACTGTACGGTTCATCTATCTCCTGCCCATGCTGTTGTCTCTAAGATGGCTGCTGTTCCTTTCTTAGCCTTTCCCCCTGGTCCCCCTGCTATTGGCTGCAGGGAGGAACAAGTGCTCATGGGATTTATAGTCCACTTCACCTCAGAATCAGCACTAATGCCTGCTGTTGTGAGTCCCTGCTTGTAATTGACAGCCACAGCATCCACTAGACCCACTGCTTTCTCGGCACGAGTTACAATTGCATAGAAGTGTTTAACCAAAGGATGACCTAAGCAGACCATACTTTAACTCTATTCCAAAACTCTAATATTTGCAGAACACACAAACCTACTGACCATAATAGTAAAGTTGTTCATGGCAATTACAAACTGTATGATTGTTTTTAACTACAGGCTGCAACAAAATAACATACAATTCTCTTCTTTTTTTTTTTTTTTACATTTAATAACAGTATTAACAGTATTTTTTTTTAATATAAAGGTCCTATGCGGACCTATGTGTTGCCATGGGTACAAACTAGAGTGAAGTTCTTGAAATTCATTTATGGTCCAATTCTAAAGAATCTGTCAAAAAATTAGTTTCAAGTCTGAATCGATTCTACCTGAATCAGATGTTTTCTGATTGGCCTGTAAATTTATGTATGACACTCTGAGGTCTCCTAGGTCTCCACACAAACGGCAGTATCAGAATGACATGGTGCATTATCCTGCTGGATGTAGCCATCAAAGGATGGATACATGTTCTCATTCTGTTTACTCCAAATTCGGACTCTACCATTTAAATGTCTCAACAGAAATCGAGACTCATCAGACCAGGCAACATTTTTCCAGTCTTCAACAGTCCAATTTTGGTGAGCTCGTGCAAATTGTAGCCTCTTTTTCCTATTTGTAGTGGAGATGAGTGGTACCCGGTGGGGTCTTCTGCTGTTGTAGTCCATCCGCCTCAAGGTTGTGCGTGTTGTGGCTTCACAAATGCTTTGCTGCATACTTCGGTTGTAACAAGTGGTTATTTCAGTCAACGTTGCTCTTCTATCAGCTTGAATCAGTCGGCCCATTCTCCTCTGACCTCTAGCATCCACAAGGCATTTTGCCCGCAGGACTGCCGCATACTGGATGTTTTTCCCTTTTCACACCATTCTTTGTAAACCCTAGAAATGGTTGTGCGTGAAAATCCCAGTAACTGAGCAGATTGTGAAATACTCAGACTGGCCCGTCTGGCACCAACAACCATGCCACGCTCAAAATTGCTTAAATCACCTTTCTTTCCCATTCTGACATTCAGTTTGGAGTTCAGGAGATTGTCTTGACCAGGGCCACACCCCTAAATGCATTGAAGCAACTGCCATGTGATTGGTTGACTAGATAATTGCATTAATGAGGAATAGAACAGGTGTTCCTAATAATTCTTTAGGTGAGTGTATATATGTATATGTAGAGGGTAGGGGGAGATTTAGATATATGTATATATGTCTCCATTAAAATATGCATATATACATATATATTAGCCCTGAATGGCCAGTAGGGATATATGTTACATTATATATACATATATCCCCTGTGTATATATTTGTATGGGCCCAGATGCATTACAAATATAGGGGAACAAAGGGCTCCCCTGCCTTTGTATGCCGCAGACCTCCGGCGCTGTAATTACAGTGCCGGAAATTCGCATTCACTTCACAGGCAGGAGGATCAAAGCATTCCCCTGCCTGGAAGCATGCCTGGAAGCATGCCTGCAGCGCGGGCCACTCGGGAACGAGCGCCGCCGGATTTAAATAGTCCGGCGGCTCTGCGCTCTGCACTTCAGGCAAGCAGCCCCAATTGAGAATCATCCCCTGCAAGACGAGCATCTACAAGCGAGGATCATCCCCAATAACGAGCAATTAACCCCTGAAGAACCCCTGGACTGGCTGAGTAACCCTTTACCCCCTAGACCAACGAGCATTAACCCCTACATTTCACTGGTAACCCCTGAACCACCAATCCCTGCATTAACCCCTGCACCACCAATCCATACCCTATACCACAACCCCTTCACTGCTTCCATACCCAGCCCACTACCACACATTAACCCCTACAATTCCCAGCATTGCTTTAACCCCTGCAATATTAATGCATTGCCCTGATCATTAACAACCAACGCATTTGCCACCAACCCTGGGTTAACCCTTTTCACCAACCATGAATTAACCCTTGCAGGACCACTCCTGCAACCCCTGATTGCATTTAACCCCTTGTTTTCTGTAGGGACACTGTGTAGCCAGGTGGGTGGGAGCTGCTAAATAATAGTGTGTGTGTAAGTGTTATTTAGATAGTTTGTGGGGTGGAATTGTAGTTGGGTGTGTGTTGTGTTAGCGTAGTTTAGGTGTATTGTAGTGTTGTTACTGTATAGCGGTGTATGTCTATATGTATATATATTTATAACCATTGATATAAATATATATAGATATAGTAGAATTTATAGACTGTAGACGTGTATTTGTTAAACAAATTCCTGTATTAATTAAAATACAGTTTTTTAGTCTTTTGTAGTCGCCGCCATAACATAGCGTACGTAGTTTAGAAAGGTAGAGCAACAAGCAAGATAGTTATTAGTATTTAATGTATGAATTGGCGGAGTTATCAATAGTTACATAGTTAATACGGTTGAAAAAATACATACGTCCATCAAGTTTAACCAAGGGATAGGTGGGGACGCGAATCCCAGAAGGAAGTGAGACTCCGATTTCTACACGTTTTCATAAGCATTAATGTTTTTTACTTTTAAGAATTCATCAAAACCCTTTTTGAAACTGTCCACTGTTCCTGCTGTGACTTAGTCCTGAGGAAGTCTATTCCACAGATTCACAGTTCTTACAGTAAAGAAGCTTTGACGCTTCTGGAGACTGAACTTTTTTTTCTTCAATCGGAGGCAGTGCCCCCTGGCATTCACAAAATGATCCAAACATGAAGTAGACATATGGGGAATGTAAAATAATAACTATGTTTGGAGTTATTACTATCTGTTATAAAAGTAGAGAAATTTAAATTTGCAAATTTTTCCACATTATTGGTAAAAAAAAAAAAAATTTAATAAATAAAAATGTCATTTTTTGACTCAATATTACCACTGTCATGACGTACAATATGTGACGGGAAAGCAATCTCAGAATGGCTTGGATAAGTAAAAGCATTTCAAAGTCATTACCACATAAAGTGACACGTCAGATTTGCTAAAAATAGCCTGCGCAGAAAGGTGAAAAATGGCTTAGTCCTGCAAGAGTTAAAGGGCCAGCAATACAAAAGTCATCATTGGCTGTAAACAATAGATGACTTACTCTTATTTATAAATATCAATTAATAATATTAACACAAAATATTAATAATTAATATTTCCTTTTACATTGACGAGCCAGGCCCACTGCTAGAAATTTGTGTTTGGCTTTGGTGAAGAAAATCGCTTACTCTGTGAACTAGTCAGGCAAGAGTGACGCAGTCAGTGGTGTCTGCGCGTCCAGGGCCTGATAGTTCAGACAGATAACTTTTTTTTTTTTCAATCAGAGCTTAACACAAGGCAAGATCTACAGCAGAGAACCTAAATCTTTAGATTTTTTTTGTGTATAATATACATTTTTTTGGGCTTTTCATGAACCGTTAACACGTGCAGAAGATGTCTCATACAGTCCCTTGGAAAGAACCATCGCCGTTGGAGCTGTTCAGAAGAAGTCCGGTTGGGAGAGAGAAGACGTTCTGGGTACTAGAGGACCTCCTCCAAGCAGCGAACAAAGGACAGGAAAGGACAGCTCCAAAGAAGATGGCATCTCAGCAAAAAGTAAGTATGGACTTCTCCACACTGAAACACCTAGCAAAACACAGCACATTCAACCCCATCCTCCCCACCACTTACAAATCTACAGAGCTACTATCGTCCGCTTTGTTGGACCAGGCATACGCTCACGATAAAGTATGTATCCACAAAAGTGTCTTCAATAAAACTAACAAATGGCTCCAAATGTTAGCTAAATTGGTGCACACCTTTGAGGATACCATTTGGAAGCCAGAACATACAGAGACACTCACCAACACAAGAAAGGCAGAGGAAGTTTCCAACACGGCAAACGTTCACTGCAATTGTTGTGTTGAAAACATCAAACAAGTACACTCGTTAGAATCTCGACTTCAAGAAAAGGCCCAGTGTACAGTCGAGAGGGGCAGAGAAATTTGTGTGTTAGAGTCTAGACTCTCGGAAAAGGAGAGTTTCTACTCTGACATGGACAAAGACCTGCTCAGACTGTACACTGAGATAAATCAGTACAAGAACAGTGCGGCGTCAACTGATGCACTCATTGTTCAACTTTGAGAGGACCTCGCTGCAAAAACGCAGACCATTGCGGATTTGCAACAGGTAATCTCAAATTTGTCATGGCCTGGTGCTAACGGCATGTTGCCCACGAAACAGGTTTGCGTTTCCGGAACGGCACAGGGGGAGAGAGCGGCAACGGCGCCGATGTCTCCCACGGATCAAACATCTGGTGCTCTAGACACTAGGGGACAGGAGGAACGGACGCTACAGTTCTCCCCAACACCCAGGGAGAACAGATATAGCAGCCGTATCCAGAATCAGGATAGCACCTGGGGATGTGGTGTCACGGCTGTATGTGAGCAACAATAGTATACACAGTAAAAGAGCTACTGACCGGACCCAAACTAGGGAGGATAAAGGGTGACCCCTGTCAGACCCTCAAAGCTCTCCCTATGCTGCTAAAGCACATGCCCGGATCCAAATGGCGGAACGAGGCATGCCCACGTGCCTAAGACTGATGACCACTCTAACCCCTACAATAGTGGAAGGGGCACGGCCACCGGTGCCCTACTCAGTATATGGAGGGAACCGTGGCCACCTCAGATCCAGTCAGAAAATAATCAGGTACACAACAAAGTCTGTACACTTAGCTGAAGGTGTTGCAGCCGCGGAGAAGACGGATTCAAGGACAGCTGGCAATATCCGGAGTGCTTGCTGCAGCAGAACACAGGTCCAGTGAACTGATAGCTACAAGTGAAGATACTAAAGCAAGAGCTACAACTAAAATGAGAACTATAATCCACGCCCTACAATAGGAGGAGGGGTGATATAAAGAGAGGGAAATCAAACGCATGAGGAACAGCTGGGAGGAAGGAAACCAAAAGTAAACAGAGCAGTGTGAACTCCTCCCAGCTCTAGTAGTGACATCATCACAGGGGTGGAGAAACAGAGCTGTGAGAACGTCCCAAAGCTCTGATAGTGACAGTAACCCCCCCCTCTACGGGTGGACTCCGGACACCCAGGACCCACCTTCTCAGGATGAGCCCTATGAAATGCCCTGATGAGGCGAGTGGCTTTAATGTCCGACACCGGAACCCACATCCTCTCCTCAGGACCATAACCCTTCCAATGAACGAGGTACTGAAGAGAACCGCGGACAATGCGAGAGTCCACAATTCTGGAAACCTCAAACTCCAGATTGCCATCAACCAAAATCGGAGGAGGAGGCAAAGAGGAGGGTACCGTGGGCTGGACATATGGTTTTAAGAGAGATCTGTGAAATACATTATGTATCTTCCAAACCTGTGGAAGATCAAGACGGAAGGCAACAGGATTGATGACTGACAAGATTTTATAAGGCCCAATAAACTTGGGACCCAATTTCCAGGAGGGAACCTTCAGTTTAATATTTCTTGTAGACAACCACACCAGATCACCCACATTCAGGTCCGGACCAGGCACACGTCTCTTATCAGCCACACGCCTATACCTCTCACTCATCTTTTTAAGATTACTCTGAATCTTTTGCCAAATGGTAGACAAAGACGAGGAAAATCTCTCCTCCTCAGGTAAACCAGAAAGAGCCCCTCCCGAGAATGTCCCAAACTGCGGATGGAACCCATATGCACCAAAGAATGAACACCAATCCTCCTGGTTCTCTGCCACAAAACAGCGCAAATATGTCTCCAGATTCTGATTGAGGCGCTCAGTCTGACCATTCGACTGCGGGTGAAAAGCAGAA
Source organism: Bufo bufo (assembly GCF_905171765.1). NCBI lineage: Eukaryota > Metazoa > Chordata > Amphibia > Anura > Bufonidae > Bufo > Bufo bufo. The sequence continues at coordinate 517,367,117 of NC_053390.1, read as the reverse complement.
GAGAAGCACAGCCGAACCCCCAGGCGAGAACAGAAAGCCTTCCAGAACCTGGACACAAACTGCGTGCCTCTATCGGAAACAATATCAGAGGGAATGCCGTGCAATTTAACAATATGGTCGACAAAAGCTTGCGCCAACGTTTTAGCATTGGGTAAACCAGGGAAAGGTACGAAATGAGCCATCTTGCTAAAACGGTCCACCACCACCAGGATCACCGACTTCCCCGAGGAACGAGGAAGATCCGTGATAAAGTCCATGGACAGGTGTGTCCAAGGACGGGAAGGTATGGGTAACGGGAGAAGGGAACCTGAAGGCCGTGAACGAGGGACCTTAGCGCGAGCGCACGTCTCACAAGCAGCCACAAAACCCTCCACCGACTTACGAAGAGCCGGCCACCAAAATCTCAGAGCAATGAGATCTACCGTGGCTCTACTCCCGGGGTGACCAGCAAGAACCGTATCATGATGCTCCTTAAAGAGTTTGTGACGTAGCTCAGGAGGCACGAACAACTTCCCAGAAGGACAACGGGCAGGTGTCTCAGTCTGGGCAGCCTGGACCTCGGCCTCCAAATCGGAATATAGAGCAGAAACAACTACCCCCTCCGCCAAAATGGGACCCGGGTCCTCGGAGTTTCCTCCTCCCGGAAAACAGCGAGAGAGAGCATCAGCCTTCACATTTTTTATCCCAGGTCGGAATGTAACAACAAAATTGAATCTGGAGAAGAACAGAGACCATCTGGCCTGTCTCGGATTCATACGCCTGGCCGACTCCAAGTATGCCAGATTCTTATGGTCAGTAAAAACGGTGATAGGGTGCCTGGCCCCCTCCAACCAATGGCGCCATTCCTCGAAAGCCAACTTGATGGCCAACAACTCCCTATCTCCCACATCATAGTTTCTCTCTGCCGGGGAGAGTTTTTTAGAGAAAAAGGCACAGGGTCGCCATTTGGCAGGAGAAGGGCCCTGGGACAAAACCGCACCCACACCCACCTCGGAAGCATCCACCTCAACAATAAAAGGTAAGGAAACATCGGGATGCACCAAGAAGGGAGCAGACGCAAAACTCTCTTTAATCTTAGAAAAGGCTGCAAGCGCCTCCTCCGACCAAGAGGAAAAATCCGCCCCCTTTTTTGTCATGTCAGTAAGGGGTTTGACAACAGAGGAATAATTCAAAATGAACTTTCTGTAATAGTTCGCAAAACCCAGAAAGCGCATCAATGCCTTCTGATTCTCAGGAAGCTCCCACTCAAGTACAGCACGGACCTTCTCCGGATCCATGCGAAAACCAGAAGCAGAGAGGAGAAAACCCAGAAATTGAATCTCCGATACCATAAAAAGACATTTCTCCAGCTTGGCGTACAATTTATTTTCCCGCAGAATCTGCAGAACCTGAAAAAGATGATCCTGATGGGTCTGAACATCAGGGGAAAAAATCTAAATATCATCAAGATACACCAATACAAATTTCCCCATTAAATGGTAGAAAATACTGTTAACAAAATGCTGAAAGACGGCCGGAGCATTCATCAGGCCGAAAGGCATAACGAGATTCTCGAAATGCCCGTTAGGGGTATTAAAGACCGTTTTCCATTCATCCCCCTCTCTGACCCTGACCAGGTTGTACGCGCCTATCAAATCCAATTTGGAAAACACCTTGGCCCCAACAATTTGGTTGAAGAGGTCCGGGATCAGAGGAAGGGGATAGGGATCGCGAATCGTGATACGGTTCAGCTCCCTAAAATCTAGGCAAGGTCTCAGAGAGCCATCTTTTTTTTAACAAAAAAAAAACCCGCGGCCACAGGTGACTTTGAGGGACGAATATGCCCCTTCTCGAGACTCTCGGAGATATAAGTTCGCATTGCGATTCTTTCCGGTTGTGAGAGATTGTAGAGGCGTGCTTTTGGTAGCTTGGCGCCGGGAATGAGGTTAATGGGACAGTCAAACTCCCGGTGAGGAGGTAGCTCCTGAACACCGCTCTCGGAAAACACGTCCGAGAAATCAGAGAGAAATGATGGCACAGTTTTAGTAGACACCTCTGCAAAAGTCGCTGTGAGACAATTCTCTCTACAAAAATCACTCCACTCATTTATTTGCCTTCCTTGCCAATCAATAGTGGGGTTATGTCTAGTGAGCCAGGGTAACCCCAAAACTAGAGGAGAAGGCGATCCGTTAAGGACAAAACAAGATATATCCTCCACATGAGTGTCACCTACAGCTAGCCGGATATTGTGAACAATGCCCTTCAGAGATCTGTGTGAGAGTGGAGCAGAGTCAATAGCAAAAACAGGTATATCCTTTTCTAATGTGCAAACCTGAAAACCATGCATGGCTACAAATTGAGTGTCAATAAGATTGACGGCCGCTCCACTATCGACAAAATCTCACAAGAAATGACTTTGCTCTCTAGCGCCACCCTGGCAGACAGGAGAAAACGGGAACTGCAGGTCAGAGGAAAAGCATCAATTCCTACATCAACTTTGCCTAAAGTAGCAGATGAAGCAGAATTTGATGATTTACCTTTTGAGGTTTTTCTCTTATTATCGCTCTTAGTACAGTTCAAGAATCTCCTAGACGGACAAACTTTTGCCAAATGACCTATGCCCCCACAACAAAAACACACCATACTCTGAGGACTAAATCCTCTTTTATCAGGGGCAAGTCGACCTAGCTGCATGGGCTCCTCCTCAGAGGGGAGCGAGACAGGATGAGGCCCCTGCACACTGAATGAGTCCGCACCACTGCCCCTAGACTGACAATGGCAGGACAGAGAGGTCTCGTTTCTTTCTCTTAGACGCCTGTCAAGGCGTACCGCCAATGACATGGCAGACTCTAAGGACGTTGGTCTCTCATGGAAAGCAAACGCATCTTTCAATCTCTCTGAGAGACCATGACAGAACTGACTCCGGAGTGCAGCATCATTCCAACCCGAATCAGCTGCCCATCTCCGAAATTCAGAACAATAAAGCTCCGCAGACAGTTTGTTCTGGCATAAAACACGTAAGTTAGATTCGGCCAGAGCAACACGATCCGGGTCATCATAAATCTGCCCCAGGGCCACAAAAAATCTTTCCACGGATCGAAGGGCGGGATCCCCTGATGGCAGCGAAAAAGCCCAAGTCTGAGCATTACCCCTGAGCAGGGAGATGACAATCCCCACCCTCTGCTCCTCCTTACCAGAGGAGTTGGGACACAAGCAAAAATGGAGTTTGCATGCCTCTCTGAAGCGAACAAAATTCTCACTGCCCCCGGAGAACGTCTCCGGAAGTGAGACCTGTGGCTCGCAACAGACTCCATGAGCCGGAGCAGAGCCCAATGCTTGAAGCTGAGTCATAGATTGACGGAGATCCGCTACTTCCAAAGAAAGACCCTGCATGCGGTCAACCAGGCCAGATAGCGGATCCATGTCAAAAAAGGACGGTTTTGGTGGATTATAATGTCACGGCTGTATGTGAGCAACAATAGTATACACAGTAAAAGAGCTACTGACCGGACCCAAACTAGGGAGGATAAAGGGTGACCCCTGTCAGACCCTCAAAGCTCTCCCTATGCTGCTAAAGCACATGCCCGGATCCAAATGCCGGAACGAGGATTGCCCACGTGCCTACTACTGATGACCACTGTAATCCCTACAATAGTGGAAGGGGCACGGCCACCGGTGCCCTACTCAGTATATGGAGGGAACCGTGGCCACCTCAGATCCAGTCAGAAAATAATCAGGTACACAACAAAGTCTGTACACTTAGCTGAAGGTGTTGCAGCTGCGGAGAAGACGGATCCAAGGACAGCTGGCAATATCCGGAGTGCTTGCTGCAGCAGAACACAGGTCCAGTGAACTGATAGCAACAAGTGAAGATACTAAAGCAAGAGCTACAACTGAAATGAGAACTATAATCCACGCCCTACAATAGGAGGAGGGGTGATATAAAGAGAGGGAAATCAAACGCATGAGGAACAGCTGGGAGGAAGGAAACCAAAAGTAAACAGAGCAGTGAGAACTCCTCCCAGCTCTAGTAGTGACATCATCACAGGGGTGGAGAAACAGAGCTGTGAGAACGTCCCAAAGCTCTGGTAGTGACATGTGGAAGTCGTTGGCAATATACCACTTCCAATCCGCCAACGCGTCCGGAAAGACAGGAGGACGTTTATCCTAACCACACCAGTATGGAAAGGATAAATTTCCTGTTACAAATCTGCAAGGAGATCCAAAAATACGATCCCAATGTAGATCTGTTCACTTCATGCGATATCTTTGAGGGTCATTGTAACAAATATTCAGTGGCTCCCGAATATCATATGGAGTTATTCAAATTATGGTTACCCACACACGTGAATCAAAGCTATGAGGTAACAGGGAGGACGCAACCCAAAAATGGACAGTTTCATGATAAGGAGAAACGTCTCTCCATACTCATGAGACTGTCAACGGACCTTACTCTGGTTATTCTAACTACATTCAAACCCACTATACATGATGAGCCCTTGTCTCTGTGTAGTCGGTTTGAAGCTATGTACAGGAAGGTTATGAAGGATCAAGGTATCGGAATTCCACAGGGTATGATCCGTATGTTTGTGGAAAAGTTCCCATACCTTGATACTGCAATCCTGCTGAGTGCAGCTAGGGAGCCATTCCTCACGGTTGCAGCCATGATTATTGAGCAGTGTAGACAGGATACACTTCACAATAAAAAATCTGTCAAAGTGAGGGAGCGTGTGCCTGTACACGTTAGATCTCAAGATGAACGTGTACAGCACACCAAATCTAATTTAACTGTTCGCCCCACGGCCCCACTATTGGAAAAGACAGGAAGCATTAGATGCTTTCTGTGTTTACAATACGGGCACATAAAGAGGGATTGTCCACAATGGCCATGAAATAATCGTGCTAATCCGGAAAAAAATTGCAATAATAATGGTTTCAAGATAAAACCCAATTATGCCAAATCAGTGGGGGAATAGGTTGAGAAAAATCTGGGACATTCACAAGGGCAGGCACCAAAGCGTGTGGCCATTGTAAATACCCCAGCCAAGACAGTAGAGGGTGTGGAATCCGTGAATTTCACACCAAGTGTTCAGGGCAAAAACCCACAAGTGGCAGTATGTACCTCACAGGTACCTACTGGGAGTCTGATACAAATTGATATCACTTGACAGAACACAAGATGGAGACTCACCATGGAACCAAATTGCCAGAAAAGACATGGGGATCCTCTGAACAGGGCACATCTCCAGCTTGTGACACTGGTGGTAAGCATGATTATGGCAGGCTCAGGCTCTTTGGGGGAGGGTCTGGTAACTAATTATGGTATGGCCAACATTTCACTTAGTAAACCTGGTCTTTTAATAGTGGAATGTTTGATTAGCAAAATCCTGGAACCATACGAGAACTTCATCTTTACACCAGGACAGTGGTATCTGTATGGTTTCCAGAGAGAGGGTTTTTCCAAAGGTGTAATTCAACATTATACCCCAGTGGAGAATGTGTCTGCCATACAACATGACTTACATGCCCTTTGCCTCAAGGAATTTAGGCATTTTCTAAACTCAGACCCTACACTTATCAAATCTATAACCCCTTAAGGACTCAGCCCTATTTCACCTTAAGGACCAGGCCATTTTTTTGCAAATCTGACCACTGTCACTTTAAGTGCTGATAACTTTAAAACGCTTTGACTTATCCAGGCCATTCTGAGATAGTTTTTTCATCACATATTGTACTTCATGACACTAGTAAAATGAAGTAAAAAAAAAAATCATTTTTATTTATAAAAAAAATACCAAATTTACCAAAAATGTGTAAAAAATTGCAAATTTCCAAGTTTCAATTTCTCTACTTCTATAATACATAGTAATACCTCCAAAAATAGTTATTACTTTACATTCCCCATATGTCTACTTCATGTTTGGATCATTTTAGGAATGATATTTTATTTTTTGGGGATGTTACAAGGCTTAGAAGTTTAGAAGCAAATCTTGAAATTTTTCTGAAATTTTCAAAAACCCAATTTTTAGGGACCAGTTCAGGTCTGAAGTCACTTTGCGAGGCTTACATAATAGAAACCACCCAAAAATGACCCCATTCTATAAACTACACCCGTCAAGGTATTCAAAACTGATTTTATAAACTTTGTTAACCCTTTAGGTGTTCCACAAGAATTAATGGAAAATATAGATACAATTTCAAAATTTCACTTTTTTGGCAGATTTTCCATTTTAATAATTTTTTTCCAGTTACAAAGCAAGGGTTAACAGCCAAACCAAACTCAATATTTATGGCCCTGATTCTGTAGTTTACAGAAACACCCCATATGTGGTCGGAAACTGCTGTACGGACACACGGCAGGGCGCAGAAGGAAAGGAATGCCATGCGGATTTTGGAAGGCAGGTTTTGCTGGACTGTTTTTTTTGACACCATGTCCCATTTGAAGCCCCCTGATGCACCGCTAGAGTAGAAACTCCATAAAAGTCACCCCATCTAAGAAACTACAGCCCTCAAGGTATTCAAAACTGATTTTACAAACATCATTAACCCTTTAGGTGTTCCACAAGAATTAATGGAAAATAGAGATAAATTTCAAAATTTCACTTTTTTGGCAGATTTTCCATTTTAATAATTTTTTTCCAGTTACAAAGCAAGGGTTAACAGCCAAACCAAACTCAATATTTAAGGCCCTGATTCTGTAGTTTACAAAAATACCCCATATGTGGTCGTAAACCGCTGTACAGGCACACGGCAGGGCGCAGAAGGAAAGGAATGCCATATGGTTTTTGGAAGGCAGGTTTTGCTGGACTGTTTTTTTTGACACCCATGTCCTATTTGAAGCCCCCTGATGCACCCCTAGAGTAGAAACTCCATAAAAGTGACCCCATGTAAGAAACTACACCCCTCAAGGTATTCAAAACTGATTTTACAAACGTTGTTAACCCTTTAGGTGTTCCACAAGAATTAATGGAACATAGAGATACAATTTCAAAATTTCACTTTTTTGGCAGATTTTCCATTTTAATAATTTTTTTCCGGTTACAAAGCAAGGGTTAACAGCCAAACCAAACTCAATATTTAGGGCCCTGATTCTGTAGTTTACAGAAACACCCCATATGTGGTCGTAAACCGCTGTACGGGCACACGGCAGGGCGCAGAAGGAAAGGAGTGCCATACAGTTTTTGGAAGGCAGGTTTTGCTGGACTGGTTTTTTTGACACCATGTCCCATTTGAAGCCCCCCTGATGCAACCCTAGAGTAGAAACTCCATAAAAGTGACCCCATCTAAGAAACTACACCCCTCAAGGTATTCAAAACAGATTTTACAAAAGTCGTTAAACCTTTAGGTGTTCCACAAGAGTTATTGGCAAATGGTGATGAAATTTCAGAATTTCAATTTTTGGGCAAATTTTCCATTTGAATCCATTTTTCCCAGTAACAAAGCAAGGGTTAACAGCCAAACAAAACTCAATATTTATGGCCCTGATTCTGTAGTTTACAGAAACACCCTATATGTGGTCACAAACACCTGTATGGGCACACGGCAGGGCGCAGAAGGAAAAGAATGCCATATGGATTTTGGAAGGCAGATTTTGCTGGACTGGTTTTTTTGACACCATGTCCCATTTGAAGCCCCCCTGATGCACCCCTAGAGTAGAAACTCCAAAAAGTGGCCCCATTTTAGAAACTATGGGATAGGGTGGCAGTATTGTTGGTACTAGTTTAGGGTACATATGATTTTTGGTTGCTCTATATTACACTTTTTGTAAGGCAAGATAACAAGAAATAGCTGTTTTGGCACCGTTTTTATTTTTTGTTATTTACAACATTCATCTGACAGGTTAGATCATGTGATATTTTTATAGACCAGGTTTTTACGGATGCAGCGATACCTAATATGTATACTTTTTTTTTATTTATGTAAGTTTTACACAATGATTTCATTTTTGAAGCAAAAAAAATCATGTTTTAGTGTTTCCATAGTCTGAGAGCCATAATTTTTTCAGTTTTTGGGCGATTACCTTGGGTAGGGTATGATTTTTGCTGGATGAGATGACGACTTTATTGGCACTATTTTGGGGTGTGTGTAACTTTTTGATCGCTTGCTATTACACTTTTTGTGATGTAAGGTGACAAAAAATGGTTTATTTAGCACAGTTTTTATTTTAAATTTTTTACGGTGTTCATCTGAGGGGTTAGGTCATGTGATATTTTTATAGAGCCGGTCGAAACGGATGCGGCGATACCTAATATGTATACTTTTTATTTTATTTATGTAAGTTTTACACCATAACAGCTTTTAAAAAAAAAAAATGATGTTTTAGTGTCTCCATATTCTGAGACATATATTTTTTTATTTTTTGGGCGATTGTCTCAGGTAGGGGCTCATTTTTTGCGGGATGAGGTGACAGCTAGGGCCCTTTCACACTTGCGTTGTCCGGATCTGGCGTGTACTCCATTTGCCGGAATTACACGCCGGATCCGGAAAAACGCAAGTGAACTGAAAGCATTTGAAGACGGATCTGTTACTATGGCAGCCAGGACGCTATTAAAGTCCTGGTTGCCATAGTAGTAGTGGGGAGCGGGGGAGCAGTATACTTACCGTCCGTGCGGCTCCCCGGGCGCTCCAGAATGACGTCAGAGCGCCCCATGCGCATGGATGACATGTCCATGCGATCACGTCATCCATGCGCGTGGGGCGCCCTGACGTCACTCTGAAGCGCATGGGAGCCGCACGGACGGTAAGTATACTGCTCCCCCGCTCCCCACTACACTTTACCATGGCTGCCAGGACTTTAACGTCTTGGCAGCCATGGTAACCATTCAGAAAAAGCTAAACGTCGGATCCGGCAATGCGCCGAAACGACGTTTAGCTTAAGGCCGGATCCGGATCAATGCCTTTCAATGGGCATTAATTCCGGAGCCGGCCTTGCGGCAAGTGTTCAGGATTTTTGGCCGGAGCAAAAAGCGCAGCATGCTGCGGTATTTTCTCCGGCCAAAAAACGTTCCGGTCCGGAACTGAAGACATCCTGATGCATCCTGAACGGATTTCTCTCCATTCAGAATGCATTAGGATAAAACTGATCAGGATTCTTCCGGCATAGAGCCCGACGACGGAACTCTATGCCGGAAGAAAAGAACGCAAGTGTGAAAGAGCCCTTAGATTGGTACTATTTTGGTGGGCAAACGCCTTTTTGATCGCTTGCTGTTGTACTTTTTGTGATGTAAGGGGACAAAAAAATGGTTTATTTAGCACAGTTTTTTTTTATTTATTTTTTTACGGTGTTAATCTGAGGGGTTAGGTCATGTGATATGTTTATAGAGCCGGTCAATACGGACGCGGCGATACCTAATATGTATACTTTTTTTTTTTTTCTATTTTTTACCAATTTTTTTTTTACTTTATTTGGGGAAAATGACATTTTTATTTATTTTTACTTGAAACTTTTAATTTTTTGGGGGGAAAACGTTATTTTTTCAACTTTTTTTTTCACTTTATTTTTTCAACTTTATTTTTTTCACTTTATTTTTTCAACTTTTTTTTTCACTGTATTTTTTGTCCCACTTTGGGACTTGAACTTTGGGGGGTATATTCCTTTACAATGCATTCCAATACTCCTGTATTGGAATGCATTGGCTGTATGAGCAATACTGTGGGGTCACATGACCCCCCCCCCGGCGTTGTGACAGGATGCCCGCTGAATGATTTCAGCGGGCATCCTGTTCCGATTAACCCCCGCCGCGCCGCAATCGCGTTTTAAACCCATGACGTACCAGTACATCATGGGTCCTTATAGACTCGGGAAACATGCCGTACCGGTACGTCATGCGTTCCTAAGGGTTTAAGATGGGTGTCTAGGGACCCTCACTTGCACCCTTACAAGCAAGTGGAAGCCAACACTACAACAGTGTTATGTACTAAGGAAGGAGTTCTGAGTCCTGAAGATGTCACTGGGCAGAGTATAGTGGCTGGTATATCCTCAAAGCTGTCTTCATAAGGAGGGATAGCCATGATGGTTTGAGGGTAAGGACATAGTTTGAAAGACCCATTCCGGTAAAGGGAACCCTAAAAGCTTATTGCATGTTGAGGGATTCCCAGATGATTATCACTAGGAAATCCAGTTATGTTCAGGGACATGTGTCCACAGATTACTTTCGAACCAGTGTAATGATATTAAAGTTAAACTGCAGTGAATCTGGTCAGGCCCTATAGAATGACCAGAGTGGTCCGGTAAAACTGGAAGGCTTGTATCGAGCAACAGTTTTAAAGGTATGGACTGATGCCAAGGATCTTAGGTATACTCAGTTAGAGGGATCTCCATCCATACGGTCTTTCATGATCACTATCATGAGAGACAACCGGAGGTGAAGGGGTACTATTTCGTCACCTATGCCCACTGGGAGCAGGATATCCAGATGGTGATGTTGGACACTAATCCCTGGAGATGGGATTTAGTGTGCAATGGGGTGGATACCCCTACAGTGGATGCATGGATGGACGGTACCCCTATGACTGAGGAATACCGGGATAGGTATGTGTCTTCTGATTGGAAAGACCCCAGAGGCAGGGATATTAACTTTGACATCAATAAAGATGGGTCGTTTAAGTGGCCTTTTTGCGAGGCAGTAGACGAAGGGTGCTGGACATTTACACAGTGGGTCTATCTGTCCAAAAACTAGTGTTACAGGCTGGAGAGAGTGATCAGTGGTATCAGTTCAGAGGTAGAGGGCAAGTATGTGTAACGGTGGTGAGGATCCCCTATGAAACGGAAGGTCTCCAACCTGTGAAACCACACCTGGACTCTTGCAACGTCCCTATCCATCAATTGGCCGATTCTATAATTCCTCAACTGTCATCCCCATGGAAAGACATCACGGGAACAAAATTCGCCCTATACACCTGGAGAATTTCCGTGGATGACTTCAGAGTTGACCATTGGGATCACAGATGTGAGGAGTTTGTGAGGAACCAAATTGACATGAGACAAGAGGTTGGATAGAGGCGGGGCAAGAGCTAAGAAAAGATGACCCCCGACACAGGAAGTACAGGGGAAGGAGAGATCTGGTAGCCATGGGACAAGGCGGAGGTGCATTGGGAGTGGGTGTCCTGAGAAGTAAACTTGGGGATGTTGTGTGACACGCCGGGGAAGGATTCAAGACCCAGCTTGATGTAAACCACGTCCTTGAGGGTTTGCAGCATTCGCACATAGATGCCACTACCTCTCTATCTCCTGCTCTACGAGAGAAGTTTAAAAGGTTAGTTGTGGGTCTCTTGGAGGAGCAGGACAGAACTCAGCTTGCCCTGGCGTGTACTCAAGTTCAGAGTGAACTTTCGGACAACCTTAAACATATTGTATCATCCTTGTACAGCGGCCACTACCCATTCAACCTCCGTCAACGGGTAAGTCCCCTGACCTCTCCTTTTGCAGCCAATCACCTGTATCTGGCCATCCTAGATAGGGATACAGTGCCATTAACCTGGGAATTGTCAATAACCGGACGGAACTCATCCACATCTCCCCTCGGACGTTCTAACCTATGAGGGAGGCCATCCTTATCTGTTTGACACAGAGAAGAAAGAGGATGCCATCCTCTGTCATGGTAGTCAGAATCGGGTGCTTAGACCCCAGTGTTGGAACACCGAGGGGTCATGTGAGATGAAGGCCAGCCCAATACCCTCCTCCCAACTAAAATACTTGGGACAGGGGTATTGGTGTTGGTACCAAGGGCAAAATATGTCATATACAATTTTTGGAACTAACTGCACTGAAAGAGGAAAACTCCTCCCAGGAGCGTATTGCACCCTTAGTCCTGTCCTAAGTTTAGACGTCGCAGAACAACAGGGAAGGATACCGATCACCCCAGAGAAGAGACTCGATATCCGCCCTGACACTCCCGTGAGACTTCAAAAGATTCCTCTTGGCTTTGGTAAAGAACTCAAGCATCTCCTGCTAAACTTCAGCCAAGAAGACAAGAAACTTCTGAATCTTCGAAAGGCTGACAAAGAAAGGCTGAGAATCGGGCCACCATCCAACTAACCCATGACAAGACCAAGATAACCGTGATTGCAACCGCATTAGAAAAGGACTCAAATGTGTCATAGTGGGAGAGTCCATTCGGCTACAGTCCAAAGGCTACTTCATATTTCAATCTGTTGATACACCCAATGATAGTTCTTCTGGTTCTGGTTATCATCATGTACGTGGGGCTGTGCCTAATTTACCAGAGTGTCAAAGGACTTGCGGACCAACTAAACCAGAACCAGACAGAACTTCACGAAGTTAATCGGAGGAGGCTCAGGACATAACTCCAACAAAGTCCTGAAGCCAGGGATCTCATGGACATGCATTGTTTCCTATGAGGGTTCAGGATGTAAATCCAATGCAATCCTGAAACCCCATAGTATATATCATTTGTAGGTTTTTCTATGGATTAGAATTGTTGGGTGGGGGTGTGAAAACATGGGATTTGTGTGAATGGGGACAAGAATAGGGCACTATAGGGACAGGCCCCCTCCTTTACTGCGATATTTGCCACTTTAACCCCAATAACGGTGACGTTCGTAAGGGACGGACTGAATGTTAGTAAGTGCAGTGTTCTTTCCCGCAGTTAGAATTTATTTACTATGACATCACCTCTTACTCAAGAAATTCTGACCTGCCTTGTAAAGACCTACGTATCTGTCCATGGGAGAACCTCAACTCTTCAATTAAGATAAAAGTAGAAGTGTCGGATTGAAAGTCATGCCGTTACTGACAGGAGGCCATTCCACGGATGACCGTACCCCAGAACCCCAGAAAGAAGGAGGTGCTACGTGGATCGACCTAGAGACTGCGAGGGTGAAGCCATCCCAGAGTCTGACCAACAAAAGATGACAGTGGGAGCGGCTGATACCTGAAGATCGACACTGACAGCAGAAATGAAAGAGCTTCATTCTGGAGTCAAGAAAGTTCCAGAGCAAGATCCAAAGAGAAGACCAGTGGGGATATATGTTACATTATATATACATATGTGTATATATTTGTATGGGCCCATTATTTGCCCAGTGATATATGTATATATATATATATATATATATATATATATATATAGATAGATATGCATATGTATTATATGTATATATACACTCACCTAAAGAATTATTAGGAACACCTGTTCTATTTCTCATTAATGCAATTATCTAGTCAACCAATCACATGGCAGTTGCTTCAATGCATTTAGGGATGTGGTCCTGGTCAAGACAATCTCCTGAACTCCAAACTGAATGTCAGAATGGGAAAGAAAGGTGATTTAAGCAATTTTGAGCGTGGCATGGTTGTTGGTGCCAGACGGGCCGGTCTGAGTATTTCACAATCTGCTCAGTTACTGGGATTTTCACGCACAACCATTTCTAGGGTTTACAAAAAATGGTGTGAAAAGGGAAAAACATCCAGTATGCGGCAGTCCTGTGGGCAAAAATGCCTTGTGGATGCTAGAGGTCAGAGGAGAATGGGCCAACTGATTCAAGCAACGTTGACTGAAATAACTACTCGTTACAACCGAGGTATGCAGCAAAGCATTTGTGAAGCCACAACACGCACAACCTTGAGGCGGATGGGCTACAACAGCAGAAGACCCCACCACTTATCTCCACTACAAATAGGAAAAAGAGGCTACAATTTGCACCAGCTCACCAAAATTGGACTGTTGAAGACTGGAAAAATGTTGCCTGGTCTGATGAGTCTCGATTTGTGTTGAGACATTCAAATGGTAGAGTCCGAATTTGGCGTAAACAGAATGAGAACATGTATCCATCCTCTGCTGGCTACTTCCAGCAGGATAATGCACCATGTCACAAAGCTCGAATCATTTCAAATTGGTTTCTTGAACATGACAATGAGTTCACTGTACTAAAATGGCCCCCACAGTCACCAGATCTCAACCCAATAGAGCATCTTTGGGATGTGGTGGAACGGGAGCTTCGTGCCCTGGATGTGCATCCCTCAAATCTCCATCAACTGCAAGATGCTATCCTATCAATATGGGCCAACATTTCTAAAGAATGCTATCAGCACCTTGTTGAATCAATGCCACGTAGAATTAAGGCAGTTCTGAAGGCAAAAGGGGGTCCAACACCGTATTAGTATGGTGTTCCTAATAATTCTTTAGGTGAGTGTATATATTGTGCTGTCCCTGTATGCCCCAGATATATATATATATATATAATATATATATATATATATATATATATATGAGATGTATGTATGCCCCAGTTAATGTATATATATATATATATATATATATATATATATATACACACACACCTATACTCTGGTGGCCAAAATAATGTCCCCCAAGCATGGGTGCCCCCCCTTCCCCAGCTGATGCCGCCTAGATGACTGGACAATTATGTCCAGTGGCAGTCACTTCAAAAGACAGAGGATCAATAGAGATCATCTGCCTTTTGATAACATCTCCGGCAGGTCCGGAGATGTTTAGCATTACAAAGATAGGGGAACAAAGGGCTCCCCTGCCTTTGTATGCCGCGGACATCCGGCGCTGTAATTACCGCATTCACTTCACAGGCTGGAAGCGTGCACCAGGACGCGCGGGCTATTTTGGTGATGTCATATCACTGCGTCAGCCCACGTAGACTTGCCACTCGGGAGCGAGCGCCGCTGGATTTAAATAGTCCAGCGGCTCTGCGCTCTGCAGTTGAGCCAAGCAGCCCCAATTGAGAATCAACCCCTGCAATATGAGCATTTACAAGCAAGGATCATCCCCTACAATGAGCAATTAACCCCTGGAGAACCCATGGACTGGCTGAGTAACCCTTTACCCCCTAGACCAACGAGCATTAACCCCTACATTTCACTGGTATACCCTGAACCACCAATCCCTGCATTAACCTCTGAACCACCAAACTATACCCTATACCACAACCGCTTCACTGCTTCCATACCCTGCCCACTACATTAACCCCTACAATTCCCGGCATTGCATTAACCCCTGCAATATTAATACATTGCCCTGATCATTAACCACCAATGCATTGGCCACCAACCCTGTGTTAACCCTTTTCACGAACCCTGCATTAACCCTGGCAGGACCACTCCTGCAACCCCTGATTGCATTTAACCCCTTGTTTTCCGTAGGGACACTGTGTAGCCAGGTGGGTGGGAGCTGCTAAATAATAGTGTGTGTGTAAGTGTTATTTAGATAGTTTGTGGGGTGGAATTGTAGTTGGGTGTGTGTTGTGTTAGCGTAGTTTAGGTGTATTGTAGTGTTGTTACTGTATAGCGGTGTATGTCTATATGTATATATATTTATAAGCATTGATATAAATATATATAGATATAGTAGAATTTATAGACTGTAGACGTGTATTTGTTAAACAAATTGCTGTATTGATTAAAATACAGTTTTTTAGTCTTTTGTAGTCGCCGCCATAACCAGGGCTGGCCTTAGGTGTTCAGGCGCCCTGTGCGAGCTAATCTCGTGCCCCCCCCCCCCCCCCCCCCCCCCCCCCGTTCACCTAAACATACACAAAGAGGAAAACAATCTTTGTAACAAACAGTTTTCTTTAATTACAGATAATTTAAGTGCAAGTGCAAACAAGTACAATCATACCCAGTGTCACCCAAAGCCAGTCTCCTGCCTCCTTAATCATACCCTGTCACCTTTGCCCAGTCCCCTGCCCCCCTTAATCATACCCAGTGTCACCCAGAGCCAGTCCCCTGCCCCCCTTAATTATACCCTGTCACCTTTACCCAGTCCCCTGCCCTTCTTAATCATACCCAGTGTCACCCTTACCCAGTCCCCTGCCCCCTTAATTAGACCCTTCCCCCCTTAAATTAAGGGTGACAGACACTGGGTATGATTAAGGGGGAAGGGCACTGGATAAGGGTGACACTGGGTATGACAAAGGGGCAGGGGACTGGCTTTAGTTGACACTGTGTATGATTAAGGGGGGCAGGGGACTGGGTAAAGGTGAAAGGGTATGATTAAGGGGGGCAGGGGACTGGCTATGGGTGACACTGGGTATGATTAAGGGGGGCAGGGTCTAATTGAGGGGGCAGGAGACTGGGCAAAGGTGACACTGGGTGTGATTAAGAAGGGCAGGGGACTGTGTAAAGGTGACAGGGTATGATTAAGGGGGGCAGGGGACTGGGTAAGGGTGACAGGGTATGATTAAGGGGGGCAGTGGACCGGCTCTGGGTGACACTGGGTATGATTAAGGGCCTTAATCATACCTAGTGTCACCCATAGCCAGTCCCCTGCCCCCCTTAATCATACCCTGTCACCTTTACCCAGTCCCCTGCCCTTCTTAATCATACCCAGTGTCACCCTTACCCAGTCCGCTGCCCCCCTTAATCATACCCAGTGACTGTCACGGTGTCACCCACCTTATCCAGTCCTCTGCCCCCTTAATCATACCCAGTGTCTGTCACCCTTATCCTTATCCAGTCCCCTGCCCCCAGGCCCCATTTAAAGAAAGATATTTGGTAAAAAAAAAAAAAGGAGTACCGCACCATACCTGTTACATCCAGTGACATCTCCTGTGATGTAGACTTTCCTCAGCATCTTCATTCGGAGATAGGACCGTCATGATAACTTCTTTCAGCCGCGTCTCATCTCTGTAGAGTTTCACTGAAAATTTTGGGGATTTCTCACTTTACTATCATCCTCAGATAACAGACCTCCCCTCCCCCGTAGTGCCCGCAACTATAATGCCCTCTGTATAATTATAATATATACTATGCCCTCTGTATAATTATAATATATACTGGCCCCTCTATATTATTATTATTATTATTATTATTTCCTCCTCTGTATTATTATTATTATTATTATTAATATTATAATGGCCCCCTCTGTAGTATTATAGTAATAATTATGCCCCCCCCAGCATACAGTCCCATGTAAGATACAACCTTCCTCCTGCCTTCAGCCCCTCTAGCATACAGTCCCATGTAAGACACATTACTTCCCTGCCTACAGTCCCATGTAAGGTAGATCACTCTCCTGCCTTCAGCCCCTTCAGCATACAGTCCCAAGTAAGGTACATCACTCTCCTGCCTTCAGCCCCTCCAGCATACAGTCTCATGTAAAATACATCACTCCCCGCCTTCAGCCCCTCCAACATACAGTCCTATGTAAATAATATCACACTCCCTCTCTTTGCCGCCTGCCTTCAGCCCCTCCAGCATACAGTCCCATGTAAGATACATCACACCCCTGCCTTCCAGTCCTTCTTGCACAGTACCATGTAAAATGCATCACTCATCCTGCCTTCAGCCCCTCCAGCATACAGTCTCATGTAAAATACATCACTCCCCGCCTTCAGCCCCATACAACAAACAGTCCTATGTAAATAATATCACACTCCCTCTCTTTGCCGCCTGCCTTCAGCCCCTCGAGCATACAGTCCCATGTAAGATACATCACACCCCTGCCTTCCAGTCCTTCTTGCACAGTACCATGTAAAATGCATCACTCATCCTGCCTTCAGCCCCTCCAGCATACAGTCCTATGTAAAATACATCACTCCCCCTGCCTTCAGCCCCTCCAGCATACAGTCCAATGTAAAATATATCACTCCCCCTGCCTTCAGCTCCTCCAGCATACAGTCCCATGTAAGATACAACGCCCCTCCAGCATACAGTCCCATGTAAGACACATCACTTCCCTGCCTTAGCCCCTCCAGCATACAGCCCTATGTAAAATAATATCACCCCCTTGCCTTCAGCCTCTCCAGCATACAGTCCCATGTAAATAATATCACCCCAACTACCCTCTCTTCAGACCCCTCTAACATACAGTCTCCAGTACAAAGATGATTCCTTCTCCCTTCAGCCCCTGCAAAAAGCCCCCCAAGTAAAAATAACAGTCACTATTCTCCTCCACATACTTACTGCAGACTTTGCTCCTGCTCTGTAGAATCTCCTGCACATCGTTAGGCCCCGCCCCCTGGATGACGAGACTCCTCCTCTTTCCCTGACATCATACCTCCTAGGATCAACTACATTCTAGACACTACGCTCGCTCTACTGCCTTATAGGCTTCAGGCGCTGAAGCCTATGAGGAAGAACGGAGGGGACTGGAGCCATAGGCTCCCATGATCCTCATTTTAGTGTTTGCTGCCTGGCGCCCCCTGCAATTTTGCGCCCAATCTCGGCTCAGGTCGGGCCGGCTGCTGTAGCCTGTAGAGACCAACTGCGAGCTGTGTCGGCCGCCGGGCGCCCCTGTTGCCATGGCGCCCTGTGCGGCCGCACAGCTCGCACACCCCAAAGGCCGGCCCTGGCCATAACATAGCGCACGAGGTTTAGAAAGGTAGAGCAAGAAGGAAGATAGTTATTAGTATTTATTGTATAAATAGGCGGAGTTATCAATAGACGACTTACTCCTATTTATGAATATTAATTATTAATATTGACACAAAATATTAATAATTAATATTACCCTTTTACACAAGGCAGGAGATGTGTGGCTGTGTAGGGGTAGTTTAAGTGGCAAGACAGTAGATTTGTGGTTGTGTATGGGTAGCAGTAGTGGCAGTAGGGGGAATAGCAGCAATACAGTATGGAACATGATGGACAGGCAGTGTCATGGTTTGGCCAGTGATAATAGCCACTGTCAGCAATGTTAGATCTATTTATTGGCCTCGGTCGGAGGTATGTAAAAATCCTTAGGGATCCATGCCACATTAATTTTTTACAAATGTGATGATTTCTACACGTGCAAGGGACAATTTTGTCTACCTGTGTGTGATGATACCACCAGCCGCAGTGAATACCCTCTCTGATGGTACTGGAGGCTGGACAAATCAGTACACCGATAGCAAACTGGGCCAGTTCCAGCCACTGTTCCATGGGCTGAGGGGACAGTGTATGTGCCCGGGAAATGGCACAGTCCAGGTAGGAATAAACCTGGTTGTTCACGCAGTGCGTATCTATTTGTTAATGTGTATCAACTTGTCACGGCTCTTGAAAAAAATTCTTTATCATGTTTATCAAACTGAATTGGCTGCTGCTGGTGCTGTTTCAGCTTCCACCCTGACCATACTAACACACCCCTCACCTCAATACATCTGCCTGAAGAAAAATGTCACACCAACACCAGCTACTGCAATACAAAACTACTTAACGTCGCCTCTACCTTAGAAGAAAACAACCTCCTACTAGACACCTCAATCACAAATATAACTGTCCATGAGACATCACTATACAACATCACAAATCCAGTCGGCCACACCATCATTGACAACACTATCCCAGGAGCTACCGCATTGGTTCCTTTTTTAGGCTCTACCAGAATCCCACCTCCTACACACATAATAACCAACAAACAATCGCCAAGGAAATCCCCCCCAAAAAAACACGCCATCTCTCATCACCCAGTATTACAAACCCAACCCGGGAAAAAGAAAATTAGAACACGAGGATGTAGGGGAGGCAAACAAAAAAGGGAAATCCTTCTAGACAAAATAAGACCGAACATACTCCCGCCCGAGGAAAAAGAAACACCCCCCAAAAAAACAGCAACCACTGTGAAAATATTCAACCTTTCATCACACACCCTTTCCACATCCGAGAACATATTATTATAGAAAGGTCTTTCTTTCTGTCCACACAAACCGGTGGACTCATTCGAACTATATCTAGATATACAAAAATTCAGAAAAAATCTCACAATCAAAAGGCATTTCGAATCAATAAGTATAAAAAATAAAGAAACCCCAGCGCAAAACTCTGCAACCGCCCACGAACCCTCACCGTATATACATCAGGAGGTACACCCAAAGTCAAACTTTTTCCCTCTACAAAGCCAGGGACATTTTATACCTTTTTTGATTTAATATCAACAGATATAAAAAAGATGACAGCAAAAACCAAAAAAAGATCTATAGACACAGAAAATCTAAACAGACAAGAAAAAACTGCACTGAAAAAACTGAAAGATAATAAGGAAATCATAATTCGTCCTGCTGATAAGGGAGGAGGCATCGTCCTACAAAATTATAGGGACTATGAGGACGAGGCACAAAACATCCTAAAAGACCCAACCTATTACCAAACAGTCCAAGATAACCCATTTCCAGCCCTTAACAAAGAGCTGATCAACCGAATTAAAAAGGCACACGAACAACACCTTATAAATAGTGTTGAGCGAACAGTTCGAGCATAGTTCGGGTCCGTACCGAATTTTGAGGTGTTCGTGACACGGACCCGAACCCAAACTTTTTCGTAAAAGTTCGGGTTCGGGTTCGTCGTTCGGCATGTATTTTGGCGCATTTTGAAAGGCTGCAAAGCAGCCAATCAACATGCATCATACTACTTGCCCTAAGATGCCATCGCAGCCATGCCTACTATTGGCAAGGCTGTGATTGGCCAAGTGCAGCATGTGACTCAGCCTCTTTATAAGCTTGTGCGCACGTCGGGACGTGCTCACTCCCGATGTGAATAGAACAGGGATAGACGCAGCTGATGCTAGGGCGAGAATAGGCAGGGATAATTGAATAACTGGAAGCAAATTTCTCTCCTCCACCTGTGATTCATCTGAACAACTGCAGCTGAGCTGCTTTTTTGATAGGGATTGGCTATTTTTAGAGTGGCCAGAGTGATTTTTCCATCCACATGTACCTGGGCTGACCGCCGGCCGCCATTTTGCGACTTGTAGTGCTGCAGCAGAAGCTGCCACAGTGTGCATTCCAAAGCTCCAAACAAGTCAGACATCTACACCTGGGATTCAGACCAATAGCGATTTAGCAGCACAGTCCAAGGCTATTTTTTTAAAGGTTGTGCAGACCATTTTGTGGCACATGTTACTGGGCTGATAGGCGGCGGCCATCTTGGGACTAGTGCTGCAGCACAATCTCTCCCAACGTCCATTAATCACTTGTAATAGTGGTCTGTGCCATAGAAATCCTACATCAGGGACTTGGGTGTGCTTGTGTCACCCCTACTAATACCAGTCCACCTGTAATCCATACAGTGAAAAGCCATAAAGTATTCCAGTGAGGGAATTTTTTTTTTATTTAAAAAAGGCCAAGTTAGTTTATCTGGCGTTCAATATACTAGATACAGTTAGGCCTGCGTTTCATACATCTGGAATTAGCAAACTAATGTGCTGGGGTTGGGAAAACATATATGTACCCATACTAGAATCTGTCAAAGAAAGCGGTACTCACATATAACAGTCATTCCATCTGTAATCCATACAGTCAAAAGACTGAAAGTATTCCAGTGAGGGGATTTTTTTTATTTAAAAAAGGCCAAGTTAGTTTATCTGGCGTTCAATATACTAGATACAGTTAGGCCTGCGTTTCATACATCTGGAATTAGCAAACTAATGTGCTGGGGTTGGGAAAACATATATGTACCCATACTAGAATCTGTCAAAGAAAGCGGTACTCACATATAACAGTCATTCCATCTGTAATCCATACAGTCAAAAGACTGAAAGTATTCCAGTGAGGGAATTTTTTTTATTTAAAAAAGGCCAAGTTAGTTTATCTGGCGTTCAATATACTAGATACAGTTAGGCCTGCGTTTCATACATCTGGAATTAGCAAACTAATGTGCTGGGGTTGGGAAAACATATATGTACCCATACTAGAATCTGTCAAAGAAAGCGGTACTCACATATAACAGTCATTCCATCTGTAATCCATACAGTCAAAAGACTGAAAGTATTCCAGTGAGGGGATTTTTTTTATTTAAAAAAGGCCAAGTTAGTTTATCTGGCGTTCAATATACTAGATACAGTTAGGCCTGCGTTTCATACATCTGGAATTAGCAAACTAATGTGCTGGGGTTGGGAAAACATATATGTACCCATACTAGAATCTGTCAAAGAAAGCGGTACTCACATATAACAGTCATTCCATCTGTAATCCATACAGTCAAAAGACTGAAAGTATTCCAGTGAGGGAATTTTTTTTTTATTTAAAAAAGGCCAAGTTAGTTTATCTGGCGTTCAATATACTAGATACAGTTAGGCCTGCGTTTCATACATCTGGAATTAGCAAACTAATGTGCTGGGGTTGGGAAAACATATATGTACCCATACTAGAATCTGTCAAAGAAAGCGGTACTCACATATAACAGTCATTCCATCTGTAATCCATACAGTCAAAAGACTGAAAGTATTCCAGTGAGGGGATTTTTTTTATTTAAAAAAGGCCAAGTTAGTTTATCTGGCGTTCAATATACTAGATACAGTTAGGCCTGCGTTTCATACATCTGGAATTAGCAAACTAATGTGCTGGGGTTGGGAAAACATATATGTACCCATACTAGAATCTGTCAAAGAAAGCGGTACTCACATATAACAGTCATTCCATCTGTAATCCATACAGTCAAAAGACTGAAAGTATTCCAGTGAGGGGATTTTTTTTATTTAAAAAAGGCCAAGTTAGTTTATCTGGCGTTCAATATACTAGATACAGTTAGGCCTGCGTTTCATACATCTGGAATTAGCAAACTAATGTGCTGGGGTTGGGAAAACATATATGTACCCATACTAGAATCTGTCAAAGAAAGCGGTACTCACATATAACAGTCATTCCATCTGTAATCCATACAGTCAAAAGACTGAAAGTATTCCAGTGAGGGGATTTTTTTTATTTAAAAAAGGCCAAGTTAGTTTATCTGGCGTTCAATATACTAGATACAGTTAGGCCTGCGTTTCATACATCTGGAATTAGCAAACTAATGTGCTGGGGTTGGGAAAACATATATGTACCCATACTAGAATCTGTCAAAGAAAGCGGTACTCACATATAACAGTCATTCCATCTGTAATCCATACAGTCAAAAGACTGAAAGTATTCCAGTGAGGGAATTTTTTTTATTTAAAAAAGGCCAAGTTAGTTTATCTGGCGTTCAATATACTAGATACAGTTAGGCCTGCGTTTCATACATCTGGAATTAGCAAACTAATGTGCTGGGGTTGGGAAAACATATATGTACCCATACTAGAATCTGTCAAAGAAAGCGGTACTCACATATAACAGTCATTCCATCTGTAATCCATACAGTCAAAAGACTGAAAGTATTCCAGTGAGGGAATTTTTTTTTTATTTAAAAAAGGCCAAGTTAGTTTATCTGGCGTTCAATATACTAGATACAGTTAGGCCTGCGTTTCATACATCTGGAATTAGCAAACTAATGTGCTGGGGTTGGGAAAACATATATGTACCCATACTAGAATCTGTCAAAGAAAGCGGTACTCACATATAACAGTCATTCCATCTGTAATCCATACAGTCAAAAGACTGAAAGTATTCCAGTGAGGGGATTTTTTTTATTTAAAAAAGGCCAAGTTAGTTTATCTGGCGTTCAATATACTAGATACAGTTAGGCCTGCGTTTCATACATCTGGAATTAGCAAACTAATGTGCTGGGGTTGGGAAAACATATATGTACCCATACTAGAATCTGTCAAAGAAAGCGGTACTCACATATAACAGTCATTCCATCTGTAATCCATACAGTCAAAAGACTGAAAGTATTCCAGTGAGGGGATTTTTTTTATTTAAAAAAGGCCAAGTTAGTTTATCTGGCGTTCAATATACTAGATACAGTTAGGCCTGCGTTTCATACATCTGGAATTAGCAAACTAATGTGCTGGGGTTGGGAAAACATATATGTACCCATACTAGAATCTGTCAAAGAAAGCGGTACTCACATATAACAGTCATTCCATCTGTAATCCATACAGTCAAAAGACTGAAAGTATTCCAGTGAGGGAATTTTTTTTATTTAAAAAAGGCCAAGTTAGTTTATCTGGCGTTCAATATACTAGATACAGTTAGGCCTGCGTTTCATACATCTGGAATTAGCAAACTAATGTGCTGGGGTTGGGAAAACATATATGTACCCATACTAGAATCTGTCAAAGAAAGCGGTACTCACATATAACAGTCATTCCATCTGTAATCCATACAGTCAAAAGACTGAAAGTATTCCAGTGAGGGAATTTTTTTTTTATTTAAAAAAGGCCAAGTTAGTTTATCTGGCGTTCAATATACTAGATACAGTTAGGCCTGCGTTTCATACATCTGGAATTAGCAAACTAATGTGCTGGGGTTGGGAAAACATATATGTACCCATACTAGAATCTGTCAAAGAAAGCGGTACTCACATATAACAGTCATTCCATCTGTAATCCATACAGTCAAAAGACTGAAAGTATTCCAGTGAGGGGATTTTTTTTATTTAAAAAAGGCCAAGTTAGTTTATCTGGCGTTCAATATACTAGATACAGTTAGGCCTGCGTTTCATACATCTGGAATTAGCAAACTAATGTGCTGGGGTTGGGAAAACATATATGTACCCATACTAGAATCTGTCAAAGAAAGCGGTACTCACATATAACAGTCATTCCATCTGTAATCCACACAGTCAAAAGACTGAAAGTATTCCAGTGAGGGGATTTTTTTTATTTAAAAAAGGCCAAGTTAGTTTATCTGGCGTTCAATATACTAGATACAGTTAGGCCTGCGTTTCATACATCTGGAATTAGCAAACTAATGTGCTGGGGTTGGGAAAACATATATGTACCCATACTAGAATCTGTTAAAGAAAGCGGTACTCACATATAACAGTCATTCCATCTGTAATCCATACAGTCAAAAGACTGAAAGTATTCCAGTGAGGGAATTTTTTTTTTATTTAAAAAAGGCCAAGTTAGTTTATCTGGCGTTCAATATACTAGATACAGTTAGGCCTGCGTTTCATACATCTGGAATTAGCAAACTAATGTGCTGGGGTTGGGAAAACATATATGTACCCATACTAGAATCTGTCAAAGAAAGCGGTACTCACATATAACAGTCATTCCATCTGTAATCCATACAGTCAAAAGACTGAAAGTATTCCAGTGAGGGGATTTTTTTTATTTAAAAAAGGCCAAGTTAGTTTATCTGGCGTTCAATATACTAGATACAGTTAGGCCTGCGTTTCATACATCTGGAATTAGCAAACTAATGTGCTGGGGTTGGGAAAACATATATGTACCCATACTAGAATCTGTCAAAGAAAGCGGTACTCACATATAACAGTCATTCCATCTGTAATCCATACAGTCAAAAGACTGAAAGTATTCCAGTGAGGGGATTTTTTTTATTTAAAAAAGGCCAAGTTAGTTTATCTGGCGTTCAATATACTAGATACAGTTAGGCCTGCGTTTCATACATCTGGAATTAGCAAACTAATGTGCTGGGGTTGGGAAAACATATATGTACCCATACTAGAATCTGTCAAAGAAAGCGGTACTCACATATAACAGTCATTCCATCTGTAATCCATACAGTCAAAAGACTGAAAGTATTCCAGTGAGGGAATTTTTTTTTTATTTAAAAAAGGCCAAGTTAGTTTATCTGGCGTTCAATATACTAGATACAGTTAGGCCTGCGTTTCATACATCTGGAATTAGCAAACTAATGTGCTGGGGTTGGGAAAACATATATGTACCCATACTAGAATCTGTCAAAGAAAGCGGTACTCACATATAACAGTCATTCCATCTGTAATCCATACAGTCAAAAGACTGAAAGTATTCCAGTGAGGGGATTTTTTTTATTTAAAAAAGGCCAAGTTAGTTTATCTGGCGTTCAATATACTAGATACAGTTAGGCCTGCGTTTCATACATCTGGAATTAGCAAACTAATGTGCTGGGGTTAGGAAAACATATATGTACCCATACTAGAATCTGTCAAAGAAAGCGGTACTCACATATAACAGTCATTCCATCTGTAATCCATACAGTCAAAAGACTGAAAGTATTCCAGTGAGGGGATTTTTTTTATTTAAAAAAGGCCAAGTTAGTTTATCTGGCGTTCAATATACTAGATACAGTTAGGCCTGCGTTTCATACATCTGGAATTAGCAAACTAATGTGCTGGGGTTGGGAAAACATATATGTACCCATACTAGAATCTGTCAAAGAAAGCGGTACTCACATATAACAGTCATTCCATCTGTAATCCATACAGTCAAAAGACTGAAAGTATTCCAGTGAGGGAATTTTTTTTTAATTTAAAAAAGGCCAAGTTAGTTTATCTGGCGTTCAATATACTAGATACAGTTAGGCCTGCGTTTCATACATCTGGAATTAGCAAACTAATGTGCTGGGGTTGGGAAAACATATATGTACCCATACTAGAATCTGTCAAAGAAAGCGGTACTCACATATAACAGTCATTCCATCTGTAATCCATACAGTCAAAAGACTGAAAGTATTCCAGTGAGGGGATTTTTTTTATTTAAAAAAGGCCAAGTTAGTTTATCTGGCGTTCAATATACTAGATACAGTTAGGCCTGCGTTTCATACATCTGGAATTAGCAAACTAATGTGCTGGGGTTGGGAAAACATATATGTACCCATACTAGAATCTGTCAAAGAAAGCGGTACTCACATATAACAGTCATTCCATCTGTAATCCATACAGTCAAAAGACTGAAAGTATTCCAGTGAGGGGATTTTTTTTATTTAAAAAAGGCCAAGTTAGTTTATCTGGCGTTCAATATACTAGATACAGTTAGGCCTGCGTTTCATACATCTGGAATTAGCAAACTAATGTGCTGGGGTTGGGAAAACATATATGTACCCATACTAGAATCTGTCAAAGAAAGCGGTACTCACATATAACAGTCATTCCATCTGTAATCCATACAGTCAAAAGACTGAAAGTATTCCAGTGAGGGGATTTTTTTTATTTAAAAAAGGCCAAGTTAGTTTATCTGGCGTTCAATATACTAGATACAGTTAGGCCTGCGTTTCATACATCTGGAATTAGCAAACTAATGTGCTGGGGTTGGGAAAACATATATGTACCCATACTAGAATCTGTCAAAGAAAGCGGTACTCACATATAACAGTCATTCCATCTGTAATCCATACAGTCAAAAGACTGAAAGTATTCCAGTGAGGGGATTTTTTTTATTTAAAAAAGGCCAAGTTAGTTTATCTGGCGTTCAATATACTAGATACAGTTAGGCCTGCGTTTCATACATCTGGAATTAGCAAACTAATGTGCTGGGGTTGGGAAAACATATATGTACCCATACTAGAATCTGTCAAAGAAAGCGGTACTCACATATAACAGTCATTCCATCTGTAATCCATACAGTCAAAAGACTGAAAGTATTCCAGTGAGGGGATTTTTTTTATTTAAAAAAGGCCAAGTTAGTTTATCTGGCGTTCAATATACTAGATACAGTTAGTCCTGCGTTTCATACATCTGGAATTAGCAAACTAATGTGCTGGGGTTGGGAAAACATATATGTACCCATACTAGAATCTGTCAAAGAAAGCGGTACTCACATATAACAGTCATTCCATCTGTAATCCATACAGTCAAAAGACTGAAAGTATTCCAGTGAGGGAATTTTTTTTTTATTTAAAAAAGGCCAAGTTAGTTAATCTGGTGTTCAATATACTAGATACAGTTAGGCCTGCGTTTCATACATCTGGAATTAGCAAACTAATGTGCTGGGGTTGGGAAAACATATATGTACCCATACTAGAATCTGTCAAAGAAAGCGGTACTCACATATAACAGTCATTCCATCTGTAATCCATACAGTCAAAAGACTGAAAGTATTCCAGTGAGGGGATTTTTTTTATTTAAAAAAGGCCAAGTTAGTTTATCTGGCGTTCAATATACTAGATACAGTTAGGCCTGCGTTTCATACATCTGGAATTAGCAAACTAATGTGCTGGGGTTGGGAAAACATATATGTACCCATACTAGAATCTGTCAAAGAAAGCGGTACTCACATATAACAGTCATTCCATCTGTAATCCATACAGTCAAAAGACTGAAAGTATTCCAGTGAGGGAATTTTTTTTTTATTTAAAAAAGGCCAAGTTAGTTTATCTGGCGTTCAATATACTAGATACAGTTAGGCCTGCGTTTCATACATCTGGAATTAGCAAACTAATGTGCTGGGGTTGGGAAAACATATATGTACCCATACTAGAATCTGTCAAAGAAAGCGGTACTCACATATAACAGTCATTCCATCTGTAATCCATACAGTCAAAAGACTGAAAGTATTCCAGTGAGGGGATTTTTTTTATTTAAAAAAGGCCAAGTTAGTTTATCTGGCGTTCAATATACTAGATACAGTTAGGCCTGCGTTTCATACATCTGGAATTAGCAAACTAATGTGCTGGGGTTGGGAAAACATATATGTACCCATACTAGAATCTGTCAAAGAAAGCGGTACTCACATATAACAGTCATTCCATCTGTAATCCATACAGTCAAAAGACTGAAAGTATTCCAGTGAGGGGATTTTTTTTATTTAAAAAAGGCCAAGTTAGTTTATCTGGCGTTCAATATACTAGATACAGTTAGGCCTGCGTTTCATACATCTGGAATTAGCAAACTAATGTGCTGGGGTTGGGAAAACATATATGTACCCATACTAGAATCTGTCAAAGAAAGCGGTACTCACATATAACAGTCATTCCATCTGTAATCCATACAGTCAAAAGACTGAAAGTATTCCAGTGAGGGAATTTTTTTTTTATTTAAAAAAGGCCAAGTTAGTTTATCTGGCGTTCAATATACTAGATACAGTTAGGCCTGCGTTTCATACATCTGGAATTAGCAAACTAATGTGCTGGGGTTGGGAAAACATATATGTACCCATACTAGAATCTGTCAAAGAAAGCGGTACTCACATATAACAGTCATTCCATCTGTAATCCATACAGTCAAAAGACTGAAAGTATTCCAGTGAGGGAATTTTTTTTTTATTTAAAAAAGGCCAAGTTAGTTTATCTGGCGTTCAATATACTAGATACAGTTAGGCCTGCGTTTCATACATCTGGAATTAGCAAACTAATGTGCTGGGGTTGGGAAAACATATATGTACCCATACTAGAATCTGTCAAAGAAAGCGGTACTCACATATAACAGTCATTCCATCTGTAATCCATACAGTCAAAAGACTGAAAGTATTCCAGTGAGGGGATTTTGCTTATAAAAAATAATATATTTCATTGTGGTGCGAGTTGAATCGCAACAATGAAGAAAAATACTATTAAGGGACGAGGACGCGGTCGTGGTGGTGTCCGTGGAGCCTCTGTTGCTGGTAGAGGACGTGGCCGTTCGGCCCCAGGCGCACACAGTAGGGAACGAACTCCCTCAACTAGCCGGCAGAATGTACCGCAATATCTCGTGGGGCCCAATGCCGCTCTTAGGATGGTAAGGCCTGAGCAGGTACAGGCATTAATCGATTGGGTGGCGACAGTGCTTCCAGCACGTTCACCACATGGTCTTCCACCCAGTCTTCTGCGGAAAGCGCACAGGTGGCACCTGAAAACCAAGCCCATCAGTCTGTCACATCACCCCCAAGCATATCAGGGAAACGGTCTGAGCCACAAGTTATGCAGCAGTCTCTTGTTCTGTTTGAAGACTCTGCTTCCAGGGTTTCCCAGGGGCGTCCACCTAGCCCTTCCCCAGTGGAGGAAGACATACCATGCACTGACGCACAACCACTTATGTCTCCAGATGAAGAGGACATGGGAATACCACCACAGCAGAGTCACCGACTCTCTGATGATGACGAAACACAGGTGCCCACTGCCGAGTCTTTTTGCAGTGTGCAGACTGAACAGGAGGAGGTCAGGGAGGGAGACTGGGTGGAAGACGATGCAGAGGACGATGAGGTCTTAGACCCCACATGGACTGAAGGTCGTGGCGATGACTTTCACAGTTCAGAGGAAGAGGTAGTGGTGAGACCGAGACAACAGCGAAGCCAAAGAGGGAGCAGGGGGCCAAAGCAGACGAGCCGCCGCCCCCAGAGTTCGCCTGCTACTGGACATCGCCAACAGGGACCCAGCCCCACAAAGGCAGCTTCAAAGAGTTCCCTGGCATGGCACTTCTTTAAACAATGTCCTACCGACAAGACCCGAGTGACTTGCACGCTCTGCCATCAGAGCCTGAGGCGAGGCATTAACGTTCTGAACCTCAGCACAACCTGCATGACCAGGCATCTACATGCAAAGCATGAACTGCAGTGGGGTACACACCTTAAAAACCAGGCACTCGCTGAGGCTCCCCCTGCTCCCTCTACCGCTGCTGCCTCGGCTTCCGCCTCGAGAGGAATGTTGCCACCTGCCGAGCAGCAAACAGAGGATGTGCCACCGACACCACCACCACCGCCACCGTCAACTAGCGTCTCCACTATATCACACAGCAGCGTTCAGCTCTCAATATCTCAAACCTTAGAGAGGAAGCGCAAATTCCCCCCGAGTCACCCTCGAGCCCTTGGCCTGAACGCCAGCATTTCTAAACTGCTGGCCTTTGAAATGCTGTCATTCCGGCTGGTGGACACAGACAGCTTCAAACAGCTGATGGCCATGGCTGTCCCGCAGTATGTGGTTCCCAGCCGCCACTACTTCTCCAAGACAGCCGTGCCTTCCCTGCACATGCAAGTGTCCGATAAAATCAAGTGTGCACTGCGCAACGCCATTTGTGGCAAGGTCCACCTAACCACAGATACGTGGACCAGTAAGCACGGCCAGGGACGCTATATCTCACTAACTGCACACTGGATGAATGTAGTGGCGGCTGGGCCCCCGGCGGACAGTTCCTTGGCGCACGTCCTTCCGCCCCCTAGGATCGCAGGGCATCATTCTCTGCCTCCTGTAGCCTCCTCCTCCTACTCGGCTTCCTCCTCCACTGCTTCCACCAGCTCATCCGGTCAGCCACACACCTTCACCACCAACTTCAGCACAGCCCGGGGTAAACGTCAGCAGGCCATTCTGAAACTCATATGTTTTGGGGACAGGCTCCACAGCGCAAAGGAGTTGTGGCGGGGTATTGAACAACAGACCGACGAGTGGTTTCTGCCGGTGGGCCTCAAGCCAGGCCTGGTGGTATGCGATAATGGGCGAAATCTCGTGGCAGCTCTGGGACTAGCCGGTTTGACGCACATCCCTTGCCTGGTGCATGTGCTGAACTTGGTGGTGCAGAGGTTCATTCACCACTACCCCAACATGTCAGAGCTGCTGCATAAAGTGCGGGCCGTCTGTGCGCGCTTCCGCCGTTCACATCCTGCCGCTGCTCGCCTGTCTGCGCTACAGCGGAACTTCGGCCTTCCCGCTCACCGCCTCATATGCGACGTGCCCACCCGATGGAACTCCACCTTGCACATGCTGGAGAGACTGTGCGAGCAGCAGCAGGCCATAGTGGAGTTTCAGCTGCAGCACGCTCGCGTCAGTCGTACTGCCGAACAGCACCACTTCACCACCAATGATTGGGCCTCCATGCGAGACCTGTGTGCCCTGCTGCGCTGTTTCGAGTACTCCACCAACATGGCCAGTGGCGATGACACTGTTATCAGCGTTACAATACCACTTCTATGTCTCCTTGAGAAAACACTTAGGGCAATGATGTTAGAGGAGGTGGCCCAGGTGGAGGAGGAGGAGGAGGATGAGGGCTCGTTTCTAACACTTTCGGGCCAGTCTGTTCGAAGTGGCTCAGAGGGAGGTTTGTTTAAGCAGCAGAGGACAGGTTCACAAGTCGCCAGCCAAGGCACTGTACTGGAGGACGAGGAGGATGAGGAGGAGGAGGTGGAGGGGGACGAGGATGACGCAAGTTCACAGCGGGGTGGCAGCCCAGGCCCATCACTGGTGCGTGGCTGGGGGGATACGGTGGACGATGACGATACGCCTCCCACAGAGGACAGCTTGTCCTTACCCATGGGTAGCCTGGCCCACATGAGCGAATATATGCTCCAATGCCTGCGCAACGACAGCAGAGTTGCCCACGTTTTAACGTGTGCAGACTACTGGGTGGCCACCCTGCTGGATCCCCGGTATAAAGACAATGTGCCCACTTTAATTCCTGAACTGGAGCGCGACCGTAAGATGCGCGAGTACAAGCGCACGCTGATAGAGGCGCTCTTGAGAGCATTCCCACATGTCACAGGGGAACAGGTGGAAGGTGAAGGCAGAGGAGTGGCAAGAGGTCGCCAACGCAGCTGTGTCACGGCCAGCTCATCTGAGGGCAGGGTTAGCATGGCAGAAATGTGGAAAAGTTTTGTCTCCACGCCACAGCTATCTGCACCGACACCTGATACGGAACGTGTTAGCAGGAGGCAGCATTTCACTAACATGGTTGAACAGTATGTCTGCACACCCCTCCACATCCTGACGGATGGTTCGGCCCCATTCAACTACTGGGTTTCGAAATTGTCCACGTGGCCAGAGTTAGCATGTTATGCCTTGGAGGTGCTTTCCTGCCCGGCGGCCAGCGTTTTATCTGAACGCGTATTCAGCACGGCAGGGGGCGTCATTACTGACAAGCGCAGCCGCCTGTCCACAGCCAACGTGGACAAGCTGACCTTCATAAAGATGAACCAGGCATGGATCCCACAGGACCTGTCCCTCCCTTGTGCAGAGTAGTCCTTATTAACTGCCTAAAACATGTCTTGTTGTGCTACGGGCCACTTCTTTATTTGATAC
This sequence comes from Bufo bufo, assembly GCF_905171765.1. Classification (NCBI taxonomy): domain Eukaryota; kingdom Metazoa; phylum Chordata; class Amphibia; order Anura; family Bufonidae; genus Bufo; species Bufo bufo. The sequence continues at coordinate 517,334,669 of NC_053390.1, read as the reverse complement.
AAATTTTATGAAACCCACAGTTGAATGAAACTCTTCTCTGTCTGGGCGCCGGGGCCTAACCAGATGAAAGTGGCCGGTTAAACTAACGGGTGACATGAAGCCATAACCTCTGCCATGCTACCTCTGTCTTCTGTCTGGGTGCTGAGGCCTAAGTCAAATAAAGCGGTCTTCTGCTGTGCTGGGGGATATGAAGCTAATCTCTGACCTCTCTCCTCTGTCTGGGTCCAAAGGCCTAAATCACTGAAAGAGGCCTTCTCCTGTGGTGTGTGATATGATGCCAGAATATGTGCTGTGGGGCCTCTCTCCTCTTCCTGGGTGCAGGGGTCAAATAAACTAAATTGTGGCCTACTCCTGTGGTGGTTGATATGATGCCTGATTCTCTGATGTGGAACCTCTCTCCTCTGTTTGGGTGAAGGGGTCAAAGTAACTAAATGGTGGCTTCTCCTGTGGTGGCTGATATGATGCCAGAATATGTGCTGTGGTGCCTCTCTCCTCTTCCTGGGTGCAGGGGTCAAAGTAACTAAATGGTGGCTTCTCCTGTGGTGGCTGATATGATGCCAGAATATGTGCTGTGGGGCCTCTCTCCTCTTCCTGGGTGCAGGGGTCAAAGTAACTCAATGGTGGCTTCTCCTGTGGTGGCTGATATGATGCCAGAATATGTGCTGTGGTGCCTCTCTCCTCTGTCTGGGTCCAAAGGCCTAAATCACTGAAAGAGGCCTTCTCCTGTGGTGTGTGATATGATGCCTGAATATGTGCTGTGGTGCCTCTCTCCTCTTCCTGGGTGCGGGGGTCAAAGTAACTCAATGGTGGCTTCTCCTGTGGTGGCTGATATGATGCCAGAATATGTGCTGTGGTGCCTCTCTCCTCTTCCTGGGTGCGGGGGTCAAAGTAACTCAATGGTGGCTTCTCCTGTGGTGGCTGATATGATGCCAGAATATGTGCTGTGGGGCCTCTCTCCTCTTCCTGGGTGCAGGGGTCAAAGTAACTCAATGGTGGCTTCTCCTGTGGTGGTTAGTATGATGCCAGAATATGTGCTGTGGGGCCTCTCTCCTCTTCCTGGGTGCAGGGGTCAAAGTAACTCAATGGTGGCTTCTCCTGTGGTGGCTGATATGATGCCAGAATATGTGCTGTGGTGCCTCTCTCCTCTTCCTGGGTGCGGGGGTCAAAGTAACTCAATGGTGGCTTCTCCTGTGGTGGCTGATATGATGCCAGAATATGTGCTGTGGGGCCTCTCTCCTCTTCCTGGGTGCAGGGGTCAAAGTAACTCAATGGTGGCTTCTCCTGTGGTGGTTAGTATGATGCCAGAATATGTGCTGTGGGGCCTCTCTCCTCTTCCTGGGTGCAGGGGTCAAAGTAACTCAATGGTGGCTTCTCCTGTGGTGGCTGATATGATGCCAGAATATGTGCTGTGGTGCCTCTCTCCTCTTCCTGGGTGCGGGGGTCAAAGTAACTCAATGGTGGCTTCTCCTGTGGTGGCTGATATGATGCCAGAATATGTGCTGTGGGGCCTCTCTCCTCTTCCTGGGTGCAGGGGTCAAAGTAACTCAATGGTGGCTTCTCCTGTGCTGATTGATATAAAGCTGATGGTTGTGCCATCTGACATGGTTGCCAGGGTCTGATTCAATGGGGGCCTACTCCTGTGGTGGGTGATCTAAATGCCTGATTCTCTGCTGTGAAACCTCTCTCCTCCGTCTGGGTGTAGGGGTCAAAGTCTTTCAAAGTCGCCTTCTCCTGTGCTGATTGATATGAAGCTGATGGTTGTGCCATCTGACATGGTTGCCGGGGTCCCATTAAATTGTGGCCTACTCCTGTGGTGGTTGATATGATGCCTGATTCTCTGATGTGGAACCTCTCTCCTCTGTTTGGGTGAAGGGGTCAAAGTAACTAAATGGTGGCTTCTCCTGTGGTGGCTGATATGATGCCAGAATATGTGCTGAGGGGCCTCTCTCCTCTTCCTGGGTGCAGGGGTCAAAGTAACTCAATGGTGGCTTCTCCTGTGGTGGCTGATATGATGCCAGAATATGTGCTGTGGTGCCTCTCTCCTCTTCCTGGGTGCGGGGGTCAAAGTAACTCAATGGTGGCTTCTCCTGTGGTGGCTGATATGATGCCAGAATATGTGCTGTGGTGCCTCTCTCCTCTTCCTGGGTGCGGGGGTCAAAGTAACTCAATGGTGGCTTCTCCTGTGGTGGCTGATATGATGCCAGAATATGTGCTGTGGTGCCTCTCTCCTCTTCCTGGGTGCAGGGGTCAAAGTAACTAAATGGTGGCTTCTCCTGTGGTGGTTGATATGATGCCTGATTCTCTGCTGTGAAACCTCTCTCCTCCGTCTGGGTGTAGGGGTCAAAGTCTTTCAAAGTCGCCTTCTCCTGTGCTGATTGATATAAAGCTGATGGTTGTGCCATCTGACATGGTTGCCAGGGTCTGATTCAATGGGGGCCTACTCCTGTGGTGGGTGATCTAAATGCCTGATTCTCTGCTGTGAAACCTCTCTCCTCCGTCTGGGTGTAGGGGTCAAAGTCTTTCAAAGTCGCCTTCTCCTGTGCTGATTGATATGAAGCTGATGGTTGTGCCATCTGACATGGTTGCCGGGGTCCCATTAAATTGGGGCCTACTCCTGTGGTGGGTGATCTAAATGCCTGATTCTCTGCTTTGAAACCTCTCTCCTCCGTCCGGGTGTAGGGGTCAAAGTCTGTCAAAGTCGCCTTCTCCTGTGCTGATTGATATAAAGCTTATGCTTGTGCCATCTGACATGGTTGCCGGGGTCTGATTCAATGGTGGCCTACTCCTGTGGTGGGTGATCTAAATGCCTGATTCTCTGCTGTGTAACCTCTCTCCTCCGTCTGGGTGTAGGGGTCAAAGTAACTAAATGGTGGCCTACTCCTGTGGTGGGTGATATGATGCCTGGTTCTCTGCTGTGGGACCTCTCTCCTTTGTCTGGGTGCTGTGGTCAAAATAATAGTAAGTGACCTTCTCCATTGGTGGGTGACTTGAAGCCTGATTCTGTGCTATGGGACCTCACTCCAATTAATATTGTTTAATTTTTATTTATTTTATGTTAACTCATCATTTCCCTATCTACATTTGTTTGCAGGGGATTTAACTACATTTTGCTGCCTTTTGCAGCCCTCTAGCCCTTTCCGGGTGTGTTTTACAGCCTTTTTAGTGCCCAAAAGTTCGGGTCCCCATTGACTTCTATGGGGTTCGGGTTCGGGATGAAGTTCGGGTCGAGTTCGGATCCCGAACCCGAACATTTTTCGAAAGTTCGGCCGAACTCGTCGAACCCGAACATCCAGGTGTTCGCTCAACTCTACTTATAAACAAAAAAGAAAAAAACTTTTTAACACCTAAATCACCATGCATTCCATATTTCTACCATCTCCCAAAAATCCACAAAAATTCTGACAAACCTCCGGGGAGACCAATCGTATCCAACACCAAATCAGCCACCAGTAACCTGTCTCATTACCTAGACCTATTTTTGCAACCATATGTCCGCTCACTTCCCAGCTATTTACATGATTCCTGCCAACTGATCCGAGAATTGAGCGAAATTCCATATAAAGACACTTACGCCTTGTTCACCATGGATGTCACTGCACTGTATTCCAATATACAACACAACTTAGGAATAAAATGCATAAACACAGTACTATCCAATGATGCAAAACTAAAACCACCACAGGTAACCTTCCTCCTAGAAAGTCTAAGCTTTATCTTAGAAAATAACTTCTTCATTTATAACAACACCACGTATCATCAATGCAGGGGGACCGCGATGGGGACGAAAGTGGCACCATGTTTCGCTAATCTATTTATGGGCGAATTCGAAAAGAAATACATCACAAACACAGAAAAACCCAACAAAAACATTATATACTATAAAAGATATATAGACGACCTGTTCATCACCTGGGATGGGAATGAAGAGCAGGCCAAAAACTTCTGCTCTCAGCTAAACGCCACAGACTGGGGAATCTCCTTTACCCCAAATTTTAATAAAAAACAGATAGACTTTCTAGACATCACAATCACCAACATAGACAACCAGCTCATATTTCAAAACAGTGGACACAAACATACACTTACAAGCTTCCACCACAAAAAATGGCTACAGAATATCCCGTACAGCCAATACAAACGAATCAGACGAAACTGCACATAGAGGGATGATTTTATTCTACAGGCCAAAATAATACAAAAAAGATTCAGTGATAAAGGATACCCAAAGAAATTAATAAAAGATGCATATGAAAAAACCACACAAATATCACAAAAGACTTGCCTGAAAAAAGCAAATAAGAATGAACAAAAATCTGAAATGCATCTAAGCCTAATCACCCAATACAACACATCTAAAAAACCATCCGTTCAATATTAGCCAAACATTGGCATATCTTACAACAAGACCCCTACCTTGACAAATTTTTACCAAAACAACCAAGAATAATCTACAGAAGAGCCCCCACTATAAAAAACATGCTAGCCCCCAGCAAACCAAAACAACATGAAAAAATCCCAGAAAGTGACAAACTAGCCCGTAAAGGCAGTTTCAAATGCGGAACAAATACCTGTCTATGTTGTAAGGTCATTACACATAGCCGCACACATGTTTCTTCAAACAGAAATGGGTCCACCTTCACGATTAAGCATCACATGACCTGCAAAACGTGCTATGTGATATATCTCATTGAGTGTAAATGTGGCCTCCAGTACGTGGGACGTACGACCCAGCCCCTACACAACCGTGTAAATCAACATAGATATAATGAACGGAGACAATACCTCAAACACAGCCTCTCTAGACACTGTGCAGCCACAATAGAAAAAGAAAAACATCCCCTAACCATAACCCCAATTGAATTTATAGCAGAAAATCCTTTCAATAGATTCAATACCCTACAGAAAAGAGAGGTATACTGGATATATCAGCTGGACACCCTTGCACCATATGGGCTCAATGTAATTTTAGAAACAATACTATAAACAAAACCTATCAAAAAGCACCCACTATTATCAATTACCCAATTGCTTTCAATAAAATTATACCTAATTGCCTTCAATAAAATTATACACACCACCCCTGCCCATCACAACAATTGTGTATAAATATATATATATATATATATATATGGATCCGCCTGTGCCCCCCCCGTCCTTGTTTTCTATATGTATATATGCATATGTATATAGATCTGACCATCTTCCAATATACATATAATCTTCCAGATGAGTATTTTTAAACACTCACTAATATCCACACTTCTCTCCAAATATAAGCATAAACATGAACAAAGGGATATATAAATAATAATAATAAAAACTTTTATTCTACCACTATTTACCATTAATATCCATTGTCATTTTTAAACAAGTTAATTTTACACATATTTTATCTATATACATTTTTATCCCCATGTATTATTTCTTATATTATTTTTATTGATTTTTACTCCAATTTTACTATTTCCCCACTATTAATCATCATTTTCTATTAATAATAATAATAATAATATATATACATTTTTACTATCATCATTCTTCTTCGATCCCTTCACCTTTTAATTCTCACGATCAAGACAGGTCCAACATGGTATCTCGTTCAACATAAATATACAAACATGCTGTAACAAATTTGTTGCCATCCTCCTAATATCAAAACATATAATCATGCTGTTACAAAAGCTGTTGCCACATCGGTATACACTGACAGTGTAAAACCCTCCTGCCCAGGAGCAACAAAATAAGGCAAAACCAAAATAAAATAACACCGCCTTCAGACCACAGGCCAATTACCTGCCGGTCCCAAGCCAAAATGGTGGTGATAGAGTCGTCGTCCCGTGGATCCCTCCGATATTATGTCTTTCAGTGCCGCTGCGACATCGTCACGTCTATGCCCAGCGCTGCGCTTCCCCTGGCTGCCAGTCATCACCGGACCTTTACAAATGAGGGTAATAGTAGAGGGGTTCATTGCCAGACAAATGGTGTGGGACCCCCAGCGCCAGGACCTATCAAAAGAAAAAGTATACGGGCCGACACTGTACTACAGAGCAGAATAATAAAATCCCTACCCAAATTTAACCACCGCAACCGCTGCTCTAATCAAACAGTAGCTTCTACAAACCATCACAAAGGTTTGCGGCACTGTGACCTGTGATGCCCCCCGCCCCCTTCTCCCCCTGCCAGTAACTGACCTGTAAAGAAATAACAAGAAGATCGATATCTAGAACGCGGCCAGCAGATCACAGCGTACTATCTGCAGCATCCTTCAGTGATACCAAAGCCTGACCCAACCCCACTGCTTTACCGTGCTGGCAGCAGTAAAATACACAAAAACAAGATAATAATACAAAAATAGGACAGCCACAAAAATTCTCTCTGATACCCAGTACATATAAATAAAGCCCTGCTAATAGATAAATTAGATATATAACAATTAGTCATCACAAAACAAGCAGAGCTGTATTCCCGGTGACAGCCAAATAGATAGGGGGTGTGTCGACCTGACATCACGGGTAGCGTCATAGCTACTAGATCCCCGCCCCCCCAAAAACCACTGGCCTGCGCGCCAAAATACTGTTTAAAAGACGATGTTCTGTTATCTCTCAGCATATACTTTTTATTGTCCTGATGAAGAGGGCTGTACGCCTTTGAAACACGTTGACAAAAATAAAAACACAACTTTCTTTCTAAAAAAGAAGCATCTACGCCTCCTGTGTTCAGCGCCAGAAAAAGGTTCAGAAAAATTTCCATTTTATCTTTAATATTTTACCTCTCTTGCCACAACTGGGGCAGAGAAAAGGAACCTTGGCAGCAGTACAGGAACCCGCATGCTGGACGGGAGAATACCGGCACAAGCTTTATAAAGTTGTTGTGGCTCCACACAACATCACATGGTAAGCGCATCTTGTATGAAGTGCATTCAGACTGTAATACAGCCACACACACGAGGCGCGGCCTCCTGTCTCCTTTTGTCTTTTTTCCTTTAAGCTTCTGTTACTTGCCAGTGACTCAGTGGGTTGCAGAGAGGGGTTTTCGGGTTAGACATGCAAACATCTGTTCAGTAAAAACTGTGTACAGGGCTTATCCTGATAATACTCCAATTTTGCCTACCTTTTGGTATAAGGAAAACATTCCCCATATTGCTTTCATAGCGAGGGTTTAAAGCATGGCTACCCAGTAATCATCATTTTGCTTGATACCAATGATATGCTTGTCAGCACATAAGTTTGCTACCATTCCCCGGGACCCAGTTCTTTCAGGCTCCAACCCCCACTATGATGATGGTTCATGGCCAATATTGTCGTTATCATCATCAGCCTTGTCCTCCTCCACCACCAATTCTTCCACCTGCTCCTTCATCTTCTTCAGTGGTAGTTCATCCTCCTCCACTTCCTCGTCCATATGGATCCCCAACAGCTACAGGGTGACCAGCAAGATGTGAAAGCTACTCTTCTTCCTCCATCCCTTGCTGAATCAGCATAAGTGGGGAATGACATAGTTGATTCCACTTTTGTCCGTGGTGGCCTCTTCGAAGGGCCTGATTATGCCACACTCATCCCTGATGAACTGCCTCACCTCAAAACAACACATGTTCCCTGCAGAGGTGGTCTGGTGCATGATGAAATCATTCACTGCTTTACGCAGTTCGTACAGACACTCCAGCATATGCAAGGTGGAATTCCAGCAAGTTGGAACGTCACGGATCAAGTGGTGCAAAGGAAGGCCGTTCTGTTGCTGCAAGTTCAGGGGGACCTTCTTAGTCACATTGGAAGGGTTGAAATGCACAAATATTCTTCTGGACATTGCCAGCACCTTCAGCAAGCCACAATACTTTTTAAAAAGCATTGCATCACTAAATTGATCATGTTAGCCTTGAAGTGAACATGTTATCTCTCCAAAATGCAGCAAAGCTACAATGTTCCTGCCATTGTCAATGACCACCTTGCCCAATTGCAAGGTGATGGACCATGTGATTAGACCATGTGATCTGACGTCACCACAGGTCCTTTAGCCGGCAGCTCATGATTAAAGAAGTAAGAAGAGACCGGCAGCTACGCGATCAAGAGGAGAAGGTGAGTTAATTATTTTTTATTTTTTAACCCTCAATTGACCACCTACTAAGCATTCTGTATTAAAGAATGCTATTATTTTCCCTTATAACCATGTTATAAGGGAAAATATTAACATCTACACAGCACCGAACCCAAACCTGAACTTCAGTGAAGAAGTTCGGGTCTGGGTACCACAGTCAGTTTTTTATCACGCGCGAGCAAAACGCATTGCACCCACGCGATAAAAACTGAACAACGGAATGCAATCGCAGTCAAAACTGACTGCAATTGGGTACCTACTCACGCGGGTTTGCCGCAACGCATCCGGACCTTATCCGGACACGCTCGTGTGAACTCAGCCTTATACATATGGAAGGAGGGAGGGGAAGTAAAAGCAACAATCCACCCTGTTTCTGATGGGGACAGGAAAATGTCCATTGAGGAGGATGTGAAGGAGATGGATAAGTGGTTGGTGTTGAGGTGTCAATAGGACCTGGCCTCATTGCTGTGGTGCTGCACCACTACTGCCACACAAAACATTGACCTAGTGGGCTGTAGAATATATGTACTGTCCCTTGCTATAATTGTTGCTCCAAGTTTCGAATGTGGTGTGCACCTTGGCATACAGGAACACATTCATTGGCAATTCCAAGGAGCGCGATGTTCTCTGCCACATGAGAGTGGCTTTTTTTGACCACTACAGCCACCCACGTTCTCACTCACGAATGATAAGGCATGGGTTTTTCATTTTCCACTCTCTCATTTTTTTCATAAAGCCTATTTAAACACTGATTATTAAAAGAGGAAAAATTGTTTTTGGAAAAAATGACACAGGTGCAATAGTACACCCTCTGAATGTAACAAAAACGTACAGTACACTTGATGCACTAAAATATACCTACTTAAAGGGTTTTCTGAGGATAGGTCATCAGTATCTGATCGGTGGGGTCCGATGCCCGGGACCCCCTTGGATCACCTGTTTTAAGAAAGCAGCGGCGCTCCTGTGAACTTGAATGGGGCTGAGCTGCTCCTATCCCTGTGAACAATGAACGTGACATCACTAGCCTAGGAAAAATCAGCGCGAAGGCTGAGGCGTTCACGGGTGCGCCGTTGCCTTTTCAAACAGCTGAACAGAGGGGGTCCTGTTTGTCAGACCCCCAACAATCAGAAAATGATGACCTACTGTATCCTGAGGATAGGTCATCAGTAAAAATAAACCTCGGAAAACCCCTTTAAGTTCTTTGCATGCTTATAAACTGTAGAAAAATTGCAACAAGTTTTTGGGAAAAAAATACATGTACAATAGGACATCCTCTGGGTGTGACAAAAATATACACTGCTATTGACACAGAAAAATACGCTTATTTAAGTTCTTTGTACAGTTATGAACAGTAGAAAAATTGCAACAGGTTTTTGGGGAAAAACACAAGTGCAATCAGACACCTCCTAGGTGCAACCAAAATATAGAGTATACTGTTGTTGATGTAGTAAAATACGATTATTATAATGCTCACTTATGAATGGTAGGAAATTGTAAAATGTTTTTGGGAAAAAAAACGCGCAAGAGGGCATCCACTGGGTGCAATCAAAATATGCACTGCTGTATATATACAGCATACCAACATAAAGCCACTCCATAAAGGCAGTTGGTAGGACATCATTGTAATACAATTGTACAAATGTATGCAGTTTTCAGCTTAGTGTAACAAATAATCAAAACACTTCTCTGATTGAAGTGGCCCACTTTTCCTGTTTTCTGCATCTGGTATTGAATGCTTCTTCCGGATACAGTTTGCAAAGTTTGCTGCATGGACATCTATGACTTCTTACTTTTCTATAACCAGTTACAGCATATCCCTTTGTCCATAACCACCCCACACTGCTAACGTGAGCAGCGCTGGCCGATCCAAGAGCAGGGCTGAACAAGCAACAAGTGTCTTGGACTACCAAATGCATAGTCTGTAAAAGGTAGTCTGAGAAACAGTGCTGTCATCTTGGATGACAGAAGTCTGGGAATCAGTGGATCTGCAGCCGAAAAGCTAAAAAGGAGGTCATCATGTAAGCATTCTGCTCATTCCTCAGCTTATGTGATTTATTTTTTCCTGAACCAATTGGTCACTTTAAAGTGGTTTTCCCAGACATAGGCTAGGTTATGTGATGTAACGTCCATCAGTCATATGGCCTAGTCACATGCAAGCACAGCCGCTGTACAATTTATGGAGCTGTGCACTACTAAGAGCTCTGATTAGTGAGGGTCCTGGGTGTCGGACCTCCACGATCAGATGCTGATGACTTATCCGGAGGACAGGTCATCAGTATGAGTCTTGGAAGACCTTTTTAAGAATATAATATGTACAGGGGGTTATAGCATTCTGTCTTGATGCACTTTGAAAAGGACACGTGGGTCTTGAGGAAGAGAACCCTGTTAATCACAACTCTTTTGTCATTTGTGGAATGCAGTGAGCCCACCATATTTACTCATTGTGGGCTTATTAAAGATGCCTATACTTAAATGGGTTTTCAGGGCTACTATAAGCATAGGTCAATCATTTTAATATATATATATATACACTGCTCAAAAAAATAATGGGAACACTTAAACAACACAATGTAACTCCAAGTCAATCACACTTCTGTGAAATCAAACTGTCCACTTAGGAAGCAACACTGAGTGACAATCAATTTCACATGCTGTTGTGCAAATGGGATAGACAACAGGTGGAAATTATAGGCAATTAGCAAGACACCCCCAATAAAGGAGTGGTTCTGCAGGTGGTGACCACAGACCTCTTCTCAGTTCCTATGCTTCCTGGCTGATGTTTTGGTCACTTTTGAATGCTGGCGGTGCTTTCACTCTAGTGGTAGCATGAGACGGAGTCTACAACCCACACAAGTGGCTCAGGTAGTGCAGCTTATCCAGGATGGCACATCAATGCGAGCTGTGGCAAGAAGGTTTGCTGTGTCTGTCAGCGTAGTGTCCAGAGCATGGAGGCGCTACCAGGAGACAGGCCAGTACATCAGGAGACGTGGAGGAGGCCGTAGGAGGGCAACAACCCAGCAGCAGGACCGCTACCTCCGCCTTTGTGCAAGGAGAAACAGGAGGAGCACTGTCAGAGCCCTGCAAAATGACCTCCAGCAGGCCACAAATGTGCATGTGTCTGCTCAAACGGTCAGAAACAGACTCCATGAGGGTGATATGAGGGCCCGACGTCCACAGGTGGGGGTTGTGCTTACAGCCCAACACCGTGCAGGACGTTTGGCATTTGCCAGAGAACACCAAGATTGGCAAATTCGCCACTGGCACCCTGTGCTCTTCACAGATGAAAGCAGGTTCACACTGGGCACATGTGACAGACGTGACAGAGTCTGGAGACGCCGTGGAGAACGTTCTGCTGCCTGCAACATCCTCCAGCATGACCGGTTTGGCATTGGGTCAGTAATGGTGTGGGGTGGCATTTCTTTGGAGGGCCGCACAGCCCTCCATGTGCTCGCCAGAGGTATCCTGACTGCCATTAGGTACCGAGATGAGATCCTCAGAACCCTTTTGAGACCATATGCTGGTGCGGTTGGCCCTGGGTTCCTCCTAATGCAAGGCAATGCTAGACCTCATGTGGCTGGAGTGTGTCAGCAGTTCCTGCAAGACGAAGGCATTGATGCTATGGACTGGCCTGCCCGTTCCCCAGACCTGAATCCAATTGAGCACATCTGGGACATCATGTCTCGCTCTATCCACCAACGTCACGTTGCACCACAGACTGTCAAGGAGTTGGCAGATGCTTTAGTCCAGGTCTGGGAGGAGATCCCTCAGGAGACCGTCCGCCACCTCATCAGGAGCATGCACAGGCGTTGTAGGGAGGTCATACAGGCACGTGGAGGCCACACACACTACTGAGCCTCATTTTGACTTGTTTTAAGGACATTACATCAAAGTTGGATCAGCCAGTAGTGTGTTTTTCTACTTTAATTTTGAGTGTGACTCCAAATCCAGACCTCCATGGGTTGAAAAATTTGAATTCCATTTTTTTATTTTTGTGTGATTTTGTTGTCAGCACATTCAACTATGTAAAGAACAAAGTATTTCAGAAGAATATTTAATTAATTCAGATCTAGGATGTGTTATTTTTGTGTTCCCTTTATTTTTTTGAGCAGTGTATATATATATATATATATATATATATATATAATGTGCAAAAAAGAGCAGCACTCCAACGCAGGATATATATGTCTTTAATATATATATATATATATATATATATACAGTACAGACCAAAAGTTTGGACACACCTTCCCATTCAAAGAGTTTTCTTTATTTTCATGACTATGTAAATTGTAGATTCACACTGAAGGCATCAAAACTATGAATTAACACATGTGGAATTATATACATAACAAAAAAGTGTGAAACAACTGAAAATATGTCATATTCTAGGTTCTTCAAAGTAGCCACCTTTTGCTTTGATTACTGCTTTGCACACTCTTGGCATTCTCTTGATGAGCTTCAAGAGGTATTCCCCTGAAATGGTTTTCACTTCACAGGTGTGCCCTGTCAGGTTTAATAAGTGGGATTTCTTGCCTTATAAATGGGGTTGGGACCATCAGTTGCGTTGAGGAGAAGTCAGGTGGATACACAGCTGATAGTCCTACTGAATAGACTGTTAGAATTTATATTATGGCAAGAAAAAAGCAGCTAAGTAAAGAAAAACGAGTGGCCATCATTACTTTAAGAAATGAAGGTCAGTCAGTCAGCCGAAAAATTGGGAAAACTTTGAAAGTAAGGGCTATTTGACCATGAAGGAGAGTGATGGGGTGCTGCGCCAGATGACCTGGCCTCCACAGTCACCGGACCTGAACCCAATCGAGATGGTTTGGGGTGAGCTGGACCGCAGAGTGAAGGCAAAAGGGCCAACAAGTGCTAAGCATCTCTGAGAACTCCTTCAAGACTGTTGGTAGACCATTTCAGGTGACTACCTCTTGAAGCTCATCAAGAGAATGCCAAGAGTGTGCGAAGCAGTAATCAAAGCAAAAGGTGGCTACTTTGAAGAACCTAGAATATGACATATTTTCAGTTGTTTCACACTTGTTTGTTATGTATATAATTCCACAATTGTTAATTCATAGTTTTGATGCCTTCATAGTCATGAAAATAAAGAAAACTCTTTGAATGAGAAGGTGTGTCCAAACTTTTGGTCTGTACTGTATATATATACAGTAACTGTCAGTTTGTAATATACTGTACTTTACTTATCTGTTTGGTCTGTATTTTGAAATGGGAACTCCAATCACATGAATCCACCCACAAAACAAAATTGTCCTTCCGGCAAGATCATGTCTTCTTCTCTGTCTCCCGCTCCAGAGTATATCAATAGTTGTTGGAATCCTTCCCCCAGTCATGGCTATGTACTTTCTGTAAAAAGTGCATATGCTATAACTGGGAGAAGGATTCTGGTACCACCTACTGATTGCTTATGGTTGTGACGCACTCTGGATCTGAAAGAAAAGAAGTGGATGTGATCTTGGTGAATTTACCATTTAGTGGATGGGGTCATGTACCTGAAGTTCCAATCTTGAGATACAGAGAACACAGATAAGTAAACTATATTACAAACTGACCGTTTTATTGTTTTACACTGCACCATAATCTTGATGATTAGAAATTACTGTACAAGATAAAGCCTGAATGGTCCCTCACTCTGTTAGCGGAATATTACAGTGTTTTATAAGCAGATGAAGTAATAGCAACTTGCCGCCTCATTTATTTCATTCACATGTAGCCCTATGAAAGCAGACTAAAATAAATTACCAGACCATGCATAATCATCCTGACAGCTTCCTCCCCACTAAAGCCCTGCACTATTATATTTGTATCTACCAGCCACCAAACTTCCTGCACTGTGTTTTATTGGCTTTTCATCGTACTATCTGACCAATTGATCTGTGACTATTTTCATTATTTAATTTTCCTTTAACAAGTGACATCCCCAAAAAATATAGGTTTAAAACCTAATAGGCATACAGTATAGCAGAAGCCTGGTATAGTCTCAGTTCTGTTAGGTAGGACAAGGAATAATGTCTGCCATCTAGTGGGAAAGAAGTGGGATAACCGACAGGCTCAGGGTGAGCACATTTCCTATAAATGTACTGTTCTGAATGATGGATAATTGAAGGTGTTATAATACATAATATTAGGTAATGATTTGAACAAAAACTACAAAAACTTAAAAATGCTATATTTATGATGAAGATGATTTCTTGAATATACAAGACAGCTGAGGTTCAAAAACTATTTTATTCCAATTTTTTTTGCTTTTTTTTCTTGTTTCATCAGTACAATGTGAACTTATGTCAAAAGAAGCTGGTAAAAGGGAGAAAAGGGCAAAAGTTTTCTTTGCTAGTTTGCTACCATATCACAATCCCTGCAATCTACTACAGTTAGTTGCAAACCATTATTTTAGACGGAAGAAAAGGTACTTTTTCTTTTGTCTACAATAACGGATCTCAGGTGGAAATGGTTAAAACGGATGCAAAATGAGCCTAACAGATGCTCAAAATAAAGCATCCTTTTTTTTTGTTTTCTGTTCCTCGGATGGATCAGAAGAATGGAAAACGAAATGGTGATTTGAATTTACTCTTAGGACTCACGCACATGAACATATTTATTTTCTGTGTCTGTTCCATTTTGGTATATGCGGAACCATTCACTTCAATGTGGCTGAAAAAAAATTGAAATGTGCATTCTGTGTCTGTATGTCCGCATGTCTATTCCACAAAAAGATAGAACATGTCCTATTATTGTCTGCATTACAGACAAGGATAGGACTGTTCTATTAGGGGCTGGCAGTTCCCTTCTGCAAAATGCGGAATGCACACGGACGGTATCCGTATTTTGCAGATACGCAATTTGCGGACTGCAAAACCTCCAACGGTCATGTACATTAGCCCTTCGAGGGTGTGACAAGCATGCAGCTGATTAACCCAGGTGAGGCAGAGCTGCAGTCAAACAGACAAAGTATATTTTTGTTCCTGTGGAATAACTTGTCTCTTTCATGAGATACATGTGAAATAGATAGTATGCTTCTCTTTATTGAAATAGTTATTATGGTTTAATTGTAATATTTATGTTTTATAGTGTGTGTTTTAAGACTACGTGATCCTGGGTTTCGTGTACTTAAAGGGGTTTTCTGGGATTTTGATAGTGATGACCTATCCTCAGGATAGATCATCAGTATCTGATCAGCTAATTGCTACCAAATACTCCAGTTACCTGTGAAACATTGTTTATTTATTTTTTGTTGCTTAACAATAAGTAAGAGCTTTTGTTTTGCCTAAAACTGAGTAAAGACTTTTTATAATGGCACATGCACCCACATCTCAACATGTTATGGCTATGAATATTAGATTGGCCAGCGAGGGGGAAAGCCACATGGTTTGTCCTGGTATGGCGCTCTTAAATTCCTGATGCCAGCCCTGCATGCAAGTACGGGGTGGCCCACGAAAAAGTAGCCCGCCTCCAGCGATAGTATGACAAAATGAACGAGCAAGTGGATTTATTTATTTATTTTTTAATTACCCTCGAGTCACAAAGGATGCTGAAAGTAGTCCCGGTTCACCTCTATGGATCTTTGGGCCCGTCGGATTAGGTTTGCTGGTACTGCCTGCAGTGATACTGTGGATAGTGTTTTTTGATGTTCATCCACGGTATATGGATTGTTAGCGGACACTTTCAGTTTTAAATTTCCTCACAGATAAAAACTGCATGTGGACAAGTCTGCGGAACCTGGTGCCCATAACCCCTTTCTTCATAAACAGTTCATGAACCCGTGCCAGTGCATTCCGTGAGGTGCGGCATGTTGTTCCATCTTGTTGGAAAAAACAGGATATTTTTTCTTCTGGTGTTTGTTGTAAAACTATTCAGAGATGTCCAACAATGGGTCCAAACGTCTAGCAGAAATCATAGTCAGCAACCAGTAATTTACGCCTTTAGCGTTGTCAGACTCTTTCAGTTCCTGCACACACGTTATACGGTACGGTTTCAGGTTCAGAGATGTCAGTACTCGCTGACATGTCGTTCCTGATACACCAACTTGTTGAGACAATCTTTGAGTTGATATTTGGGGGCTACTTGCAATCCGCGCCTGAAATTCACGCACAACTTTAGCCGTCCTAATAGATGGAGGCCTCGGTTTCTTCATGTTTGCAACAGAGTCATTTTGATGCCATTTCTGAACCAGACTCTGAATACAACGTTTAGCTGGTGGTTTTTTTCCTGGGTACTTGTCGGCAAAGGTCTCTTGCATTTTCTTAATCAATCTGCTTCGCACATAGCCTTCCACAATCACTATTCGCTAAACACCATCTTTCTGACACAATAGGGCACCTTTATCAAACCGAATAATAAATCAGTCTTAGTCACCCATAGCAACCAATCAGAGCTCGGCTTTCAGTTCCTACAGGGCTCTGAAAAAATGAAAGCAGAGCTCTAATTGGTTGCTATGGACAACTAAGAAAGATTTACTATTATGCAGTTTGATTTGGAGATATTAGAGGTGGGCTACTTTTTCGTGGGCAACCCTGTATAACGCACATATAATGTCACAGTACAGGAATAATATAGTGATGATAGAGCTATAAAAAAATGTGTAAAAAGCAATGGTTAATAGAAGAGAAAATGAAAACAGCAGAAATAACCATGAAAGCAGTGAGGAGATCAGAGATAAGTGCTACAGAGTCAGCAGTCAGAGAACTCGTCCAACAAGAGTTTACTCCCAATAGGACTGAGCTGCCTGAAATGTATGTGCAAACATGCAGGCTACAGAAGACAAATGACTGATGATTTTTAATCAAAAGCGAATTACAATAATTATGTTTATTGTGTAATAGATGGAATTCAGTGAACAAAAGTTTATGCAATGAAGCCCATAACCTTTAACTAATAGATCTAATTTTCTTTACGTATTAAAAACTCCCAACATTTACTATCAATTCTCTTTTATGCAATCAGACTAAACATAGTGAGGCCACTGTGTACTATGAAATACTTTGCTTTTAGGTCCCAGCTGGACACTGTCTAAAATAAATCATAGCTCTGAGCTTATCTGCCTTGTGCAGTCCTTGAATCTTGGAAAGTACCCAAGAACTGCAGAAAGTCATATGAATGCAACCCTTGTAAATGTTCGAGGTGATGAAGAAGCTGAGATTCAGTCTTCTTTTCCTGTGCACACTTACACATTTTAATGCAGCTCATATTAGTGATAACACAGTGTGAAAATGTTAGCTGAAGAGTCGACCTGTTACCACTAGAGATGAGCAAATCGATTTTAAACTAATGTAAAGAAAAATTGTAAGAGATGAGAGAGAAAAAAATATCAGTCCACGGAGGCTTCAGAGAAATTTTCAGGCCAATTGGAACACATTCGATTCAGGTAGAATCGAATCTGGAATCAATTTTTGAGTGATTCACTCATCTCTAGTTACCACCATTTCTCCCTATGCAATAAACACGAGAGTGTATACAGCGCTAGTTGTTGGTAGATAGCCAGTCCTCTTGAGCCCTGAAATCTTACTTGCTGCCAATATTTAGCCACTGCCTCATGCAGAGGGTCCCACTATGTTTAACATGCACAGATTTGTCGGCAATCACTTTATCATGCTTCTTATAGGAGTTATTCAAAAACTAAAAGCCAGGAATTGTGTTTAAATAAAATAAAACATTCCTGGTGAGGGCCATACAGAGTTCAGCCAAGGAGGCTGGTAAGTGTCCCAAACTTTATTTGCCATTCTTTGATGTAATGGTGAGTAATATCAAGCTGCAATAGACCTTTAAGCTGAACACTCTTCAGTAGAGTAACCGTGCCCATACACATCCAATGTGCATGGGGATGTCTCAACTCTCCCCCAACAGCACATGTTGGGGGAATGGTGTTGCTGGACTTTGTAAGGAACATGCTCAGTCATTTCTTACTGTGGGACATATGCCACTGCCAGAGGAGCGACTTATTTCCCTCTCCTCACTGAAAACACAAGCCGGTTTGGCTAAATCAAAAGTGCACATATATAGGGAAATAGGAAGGGTATGTCACAAAGAATGCTTAA
This sequence comes from Bufo bufo, assembly GCF_905171765.1. Taxonomy (NCBI): domain Eukaryota; kingdom Metazoa; phylum Chordata; class Amphibia; order Anura; family Bufonidae; genus Bufo; species Bufo bufo. The sequence goes on along the minus strand of NC_053390.1, from coordinate 517,316,529 downwards.
AGTCATTATCCGACACTGTCAAATTTGCAGGCTTTATAAAACAACGAAAGAAGTTGAACTCACTAAAGGTCTAGCTGCGGGCCTGGTCCACATGGCTTTTGGTTCCTGTTGGACCTGAAAAGATGACCTTACATCTATTGTTTAGTGTAGCCAATCACTAGCCTCGGTGGTCACTAGTGCATGAACGGCATGTGAACGGCATGTGACTCCTGAGGATGGTAAATGACTCAGCGGTCGCATAATGGCCACAATGGGCATGTCAGCATCACTTCCAATATGATAGGGGCTGGGGGCCCAGGGAGTAGACCCGCAATCAGGGCTGGTTTTAGGTGCTGCACTACAGCTACAATGAAAAGTTACATGTTAATTCAATCCGTTTTGAATGGCTATCCTCTTATTTTGTTACTAAAGAATTATTAAGGCTCCAATGTAACTGAATGTTACATTATACTGTACTCACAAAATACAATACCTAGCCAAAATTCACTACATATTGTACCTAAATAATTAGGCATACTGTGCCAAAATATTAACCCGTTATTGACATGGACCTTAAAGGGGTTCTTGGGGTATGATTAAAAATAGCTTCAAGGAACCCATCATAAAATGTCATTAGGACAAGTTGCCTGTACTTGCAGAGCTGTTATGGGGGTGAGGGGGATGGGTCCTCGCTAGAGATGAGCGAATTTTAAAAAAATTAGATTCGCCGGTTCAACAAATTTTTGGGGAAAAATTCTGTACGATCCAAATAAATTTGCGGCAAACTACGTTAAAAAACTGCTATTTCCTGGCTGCAGAGAGCCTTTATAGCGGTGTAGAACACTGTGTCTTGCTGTAACACGCATAGAGAGTCTGCTGTGGTAGTAAAATAATACTGTGGGTCAGTATGACATGCAGATGACAGGGGTCGCTCTTAGAATCACTGCATACTTCACTTATTTGAGCAGTCACGGGGCCAAAACTGACCAAATAACTGAAGTATCAACTTAGCCTTACAGGTTGATGTTAGCGCCAAGAAGAAGCGCAGTCCTTTTACACCGTCGTCAGCTGATTCCACATAGATGTCTACAGAACCTGTTCTATAAAACGCCTATACAAGTAGAACCCCCTCCCCCGACAGAGTGGAGAGGGTGTCAGCAGTAAGTTTGTGTTGAAGTCACTGATTAATTTGCCCTTCCTCTGATCCGTCAGAACAATAACCCACAAAAAACGGATCCTGTCTGTGGAGCATACGCCTTCACTCGGTCAGCATTTGCTCAATAATCCATCAGTATTGCTAATGCCCAAAAAAAAACGGAGTGGATTTAAAACAGAGATGACACGTGAATGGAATATTTGCATGTCTTCTGTGTTTTGTACCCACTCATGCTTTTGGCTACCAAATCATTAGCCAATTCTGAAGGGACCATACAGGCCTTGCAGCTGCTACACAGACAGGAGCCGTTGTGCATCTCATTTTATCTTCCTTCTGACAGATCAGAAGAAAGCTCAAATAAATGATGATGTCAGCAAGGCCGAAAGCCAAAATAGTGGACCAGTCATGAAGTGGGGAGGGTGGGAACAGCATGAGAAGTCCACAGAGTGGACCTATGACATAGTGGTGAGGTGGAAGCAGCATGAGGAGACCACACAATGGCCCAATGACAGGGTCCGGAGGTGGAAGCAGTATGAGGAGGATACCGAGTGGCACAATGACAGAGTCTGGAGTTGGCAGCAGTATGAGGAGGCCACCGAGTGGCACAATGTCAGAAACTTGAGGTAGCAGAAGTATGAGGAGGCCACTGAGTGGCACAATGACAGAGTCTGGAGGTGGCAGCAGTATGAAGAGGCCACGAGTGGCACAATGACAGAGCCTGGAGGTGGCGGTGGCAGCAGCATCAGGAGAAGGCCATAGAGTGGCACAATGACAGAGTCTAGAGTTGGCAGCAGTATGAGGAGGCCACCGAGTGGCACAATAATAGAGTCTGGAGGTGGTAGCAGTATGAGGATGCCACAGAGTGGCACAATGACAGAGTCTGGAGGTGGCGGCAGTATGAGGAGACCACCGAGTGGCACAATGACCGAGTCTGGAGGTGGCGGCAGCATGAGGAGACCACAGAGTGGCCCAATGACTGAGTGTGGAGGTGGCAGCAGCAGCATCAGGAGGAGGCCACAGAGTGGCACAATGACAGAGTCTGGAGGTGGCGACAGCAGCAGCATCAAGAGGATACCACAAAGTGGCAAGGTGACATAGTGTGGAGATGGCAGCAGCAGCATCAGGATACCACAGAGTGGCAAGGTGACATAATGTGGATATGGCTGCAGCAGCAGCATCAGGATACCACAGAGCGGCAAGGTGACATAGTGTGGCGACGGCAGCAGCAGCATCAGGATACCACAGAGTGGCAAGGTGACACAGTGTGGAGATGGCAGCAGGATACCACAGAGTGGCAAGGTGGCATAGAGTGGAGATGTACAGAAATAAAAAAGGAAAAAACGAGGGTCAGTCAGATCCTAAGACAGACTAGGAGGCACCAGTGGAAATGGAGTATTAGCTGTGGGGTGGCCCTTAAGACAGTGACAATCTAGGAGAACAGATAAGTGAAGAGAAAACCACTTGATGGTGAGAAGGGGAGGCAGATGTAGGGAAAAAAGAAGCTACACCGAATAGCTATCTGCGTGTGAGACTAGATATATGAGAACCAGTTGATGAGATGTGGGCCCATCAATCATAGATGGACACCTAACAAGCCAGCCAGATTCATGACCCAACAAAAAAGCGCCAAGAACCCCTAAAGTGGACCATACAGAAAGAATAATCACACCAATGTTAGTAAGTGGTTAAAAATAACTAGTGCAGAGCTAGTTGAATATTGGTGGGATGTAACCATGGAAAGAAATCAGAGCAGCATAGACGCTCAATGGTACATAAAATCGAAAGTTGTAAAAGACTCTCATAAAAGAATCATATTTAAACAATTGTATTAAAACCAGATAGGTGAAAACCCTACCGATAAAATCCAATATTAATCAAATTCAATATCGATAACATGTTTACTCACTTCACTGGGGGGTGGTTTTCCAGATAAGCACGTAACACCAGCAAAACCTATACCCCTCTAGCCAGAATCGCATGTAGAGTGGCAGGAAAAGATGGCAGCCCAGTCACAGTGAACTTCAGACCAATTCCTTTAATGTGGTAATTCTGCTCAACGCATTTCGGGGTGAACATATAGCGACCCCTTATGAAGGGGACGATGCAAGAGGATGGACGATGGCGCAGATAGGCAGCGGCCAACTGACTACATAGGATGTCTTTGTAGTAGTTCAGTTTGTCCTCCCTGTCAATGGGTGTAAAAAAGGCCCCCATTTTGGACCAGTAGCAAGGGTCCAACAAGGTGGAGAGCCAGAAGTCATCCCTCTGCCGAATGGTGACAGTTCGGCTGTCACTATGCAAGCAAGTGAGCATGCATCGGGCCATTTGTGCAAGTGACTCGGAGGGACCGCCCTGTAGCTCCTGTGGCTGCTCCTGCTCCTCCTCTCCTGTCAGCTGAGTAGAAGAACCACCCATTTGACTACACATTGCCTGTGCTCCAATGTCCTCCTCTCCCTCCTCCTCCTTCTCCAGTTCAGCCCCCACAGGGCTCATGTAGCCGTGAGATCTAGGCGCCATGTCTCCTGTTCCCTGACCAGCCATTGTTACCACCATCTGTTCCAAGACATGAAGCATTGGAATGACGTTGTTCATCCCGTACTCACAAATAACGTGGCGTCCTCAAAGGGCCTGAGCAAACGGCAGGTGTCACTCATGAGCTGCCACTGGCTGACATCAAAGTTACACAGGGGAGTACTCCTATCCTATCATCAAGAAATCTCTGTTCGTATAGTCGGTCCAACATATGGAGGGTGGAATTCCAATGGGTGGAAACATCGCATATCAGTCTATGTTGGGGGATGCCGTTTTGCCGCTGCAGCTCAAGGAGGGTGTGCTTTGCGGTGCACAAGTGGCTGAAGTGCATGCAAAGTTTCCTGCCCATTTTTAGGATGTCTTGCAGATGGGTGCATGGCTCAGCACTCCTTGACGCAGCGCCGACACAATGTTCTTCCCGTTGTCGGTCATTATGGTTCCGACTTTGAGTTGTCACAGAGAAAGCCAGGATTCGATTTCTTGATGAAGGACATGTAGCAGTTCATCCCCTATGTGACTCCGTTCTCCCAGGCAAACGAGGTGCAGAACAGCGTGACACCGCCGTGCCCTGCGCATGTGTTGTGCTGGAGGGGCACTGTGACTTGTCCCTGCAGTGGAGGCTAAGGACACAGTGGAGGATGAGGAGGCAAAGGCGGACATTGTTGCAGGACCAACGGCGTGACAACGTGGAGGCGGAAGCGGCGTCACCTGGCCAAGTTGCTGGTGTGGCTGTGCAGGAACCACATTCACCCAGTGGGCCGTAAAGGACATGTATTGTCCCTGACCGTAGTTACAGCTCCACACGTCGGCACTGCCGTGCACTTTGGCAGACACTGACAGGCTCAAGGACTGGCCCACCTTCTGTTCTACATGTGTGTGCAGGGCTGGTACTGCCTTTGTGGCAAAGAATTGATGGCTTGGGACTGTCCACCTCGGCTCGGCACAAGCCATGTTCTCTGAAAGGTGCAGGGTCCACCACTTAGAAAGGAAGGGACTGCAGCACCAGCAACTTGGCCAGGAGCACATTCAGCTTCTGCGCCGTTGGATGAGTGCACACATACTGCTGTCTCTTGGCTTCGGTGATCGATTGCTGACGGAATGACTGACGAAGAGTAGAAGGAGAACGAGCATCTGGACCAGCAGAAGATAGGAATGACAGACAGCTCCCTTCGGCTGAGCTGGTGGAGCCTTAACTGGCTGAAACCGGGTGCGTGCCACTGGGTGATGCAGCGGTTGCTGCGGCAGGCTGGACCACCAAATTGGAGCCACGGTTCTCCCAGGCCAATTTATGGTGATGCTGCATATATTGACACAGGGCCGTGGTGACAACATTGGCACCCTGGTCACGCTTCACCTTCTTCTTGCTGCGACTCCAGCTGCTACGCCCCCTTACTCTGCTGCCTGCGCCAGAAACATTTAGGTCTCTGCCAGGGGCGTAGCTATAGGCTCATTGGCCCTGGTGCAAGAATTCAGTTTGGGCCCACCCCTACCCTCAATACCATTTCCTAACACCACCAGACCCCTGCACGCCCACCGTGCCCATGCCCATATTGATGATGATATAGCTGCCGCTTGTGCTGGAATCAGTCTATGGCCGAATGCACACGGCCGTGAACGGTCTGTGGTATCCCGGCCTGGATTCCTGCTGACAGCAGGAGCGCACTGACGCCGTGCACTACATGCCGCCACTGTACTACAGTAATACACTCGTATAGATCATACGAGTGTATTACTGTAGTACAGTGGCAGCATGAAGCGCACGGCGTCATAGCAACCAATGACGCAGTGCGCTCCTGCTGTCAGCAGGAATCCAGGCCGGGATACCACGGACCGTTCACTCGGCCTATATGTGTCATTCTGCAGCATGGGGGGTACATAGTTCATAATTTTCCTTCACTTATAGTTTCAGTTTCGCTGGCTGAGCCTGCGCCTGCACAGCTGCACGCACAGCTCTGCCTCTGCCGCCCCTGTGAAGTTAGCCGCCGGCAAGTACTATAGTCTGTAAATAAGGGGCCAGGGCTTCACTTAGTCTCTCCTGACTTAGGGGCCCTGTCGCAATTACGACCGCTGCGACCCCTATAGCTACTCCACTGGTCTCTGCCATTCCTCTGTGCATGGCCTGGCACTTCTCTGTCTGACATCACATTCATAGCACAAGCGGCAGCTATAATATCATCATCAATGCTTCATCATATGCCAGCAGGGCTATTAACATCGCCTCCAAGCCCGCCAATATTGCTCACACAGGGCTGATCAGCACTGGAAATATGGGATTGCAACTGCAACCCCTATGGATGCAGTGACTGTCACCATATTGCTGTGAGTGACTGATGATTATAGCTGCCGCCTGTGCTGGAATCAGTCATTAACGGCAATATGGTGACAGTCACTGCTCCCATAGGTGTTGCACTTGCAATACCATATTTCCAGTGCTGACCAGCCCTGTGTGAGCAATAATGGCGGGCTTGGCGGCGATGTTAATAACCCTGCTGGCATATGATGAAGCATTGATGATGATGATATAGCTGCCGCTTGTGCTATGAATGTGATGTTCTATGGGCCATAGACCATCACATGATTTATAGGACTCTGCTGTGACATCTACCAGTACTTGTAGGATAGCAGTAGTGGGTCCTCTTACTTGCAGAGCTCATTTGCAGCTGCACATGTGGCTAGAACGGTACTAGTAAGAGGACCCACTACTGCTATCCTATGTGATGCTAGTGTACTCTAGCTACTAGAAAGCACCCAACTGCCAGAGCAGAGACTGTCTCCGAGTCTCTGCTAGTCACGTCTCCACAGCCGCCCTCACCTCACTCACTCGGGCGGCAAGCATCTTCTCCTCCGCCGCTCCACTTCCGGCCAGTACTTCCAGATGGGACCACTCCCTCTCCTGGCTGAGCCTGCGCCTGCACAGCTGCACTCACGGCTCTGCCTCCGCCCCCCCTGTGAAGTTAGCCGCTGGCAAGTACTGTAGTCTGTAAATCAGGGGCCAGGGCTTAACTTCGTCTCTCCTGGGGGGCCCCGTGGGCCCCCCTGACTTAGGGGCCCAGTCGCAATTGCGACCGCTGCGACCCCTATAGCTATGCCACTGGTCTCTGCCATTCCTCTGTGCATGGCCTGGCACTTCTCTGTCTGACATACTTATAGCTGAACTAAATAAATTAAAAACAAATTAAAACACCCCTAAAAGCGACAAATATATTTTTCTTTTTGTACTGAAATAGGCCACTAACCACAAATAACTGCAACAGTGAGGTGCGTATATATTTTTATTTCTGTACTGAAATAGGCCACTAAATGCTTTTAACACATATAACTGCAGAAGTGAACTGATAATATATTTTTCCTTTTGTACTGAAATAGATCACTAAATGCTTTCACCACAAAAAACTGCAACAGTGAAGTGCATATATATTTTTCTTTCTGTACTGAAATAGGCCACTAAACACTTTCATCACAAATACCTGCAACAGTGAAGTGTGTATATATTTTTCTTTCTGTACTCAAATAGGCCACTAAACGCTTTCACCACAAATAACTAGAACAGTGAAGTGCGTATATATTTTTCTTTCTGTACTGCTGTACTGAAATAGGCCACTAAATTCTTTTAACATATACCGTATTTTTCGCTTTATAAGACGCACTTTTTCCCCCCCAAAAGTGGGGGGAAAATGGCAGTGCGTCTTATAAAGCGAACACTGCCATGTTTACTTTGGTCACGCTGATACATCGCAAGCCGCAATGTATCAGAGGGGTGGGAGGAGGGGACGGAGGCTGGCAACACTCGCGGCGGGGCCCGATGCAGTCACTGTACTGTAATACATCGGGCCCCGCTCACGGTAATTATCACATGTAAAGTCTATAATCTTCAAGCAGTGTCTCTGCTTTAAACTAGGGCAATCCTCTGTAGTGCAACTCACTATGAAAGCGGCAGGCAGGGCGGCAGCGTAACCTCGCCATTCTCACTCATTCATGGGAAGGAAGTGGGAGGAGCATTAATGAGTGAGTATCGCGAGGTTACGCTGCGGCTCTGCCTGCCGCTTTCATAGTGAGTTGCACTACAGAGGATTGCCCTAGTTTAAAGCAGAGACACTGCTTGAAGATTATAGACTTTACATATGAAAACGGCTTCATTACACTCTGCTTTCTTCTATACCAGTACTCACTATGAAAGCAGCGGTCCTGCCGGCGCGTGACGTCACTCACTCGGTCATGCTCCTCCCACTTCATTAATGAAGATGGCAGGAGCGTGACTGACTGAGTGAGTGACGTCACGTGCTGGCCGGACTGCTGCTTTCATAATGAGTACTGGTATAGAAGAAAGCAGAGCCATTAAAAGATTTTACATATAAAGTCTACTGTGTGCCCGGTGGTGTAATGGGGGTCACTATTCACACAGGGACAATATACTGTGACACATGATACTGTGACCAGCATAAGATCATCTTATGCTGGTCACAGTATCATATGTGTCACAGTATATTGTCCCTGTGTGAATAGTGACCCACATTACATAAGATGCTATATATGATGCTACATCCCCCGTAGTAGTGCGTCACCCACAGGTCCCCCCATAACAGTGCGTCACCCACAGGTCCCCCCATAACAGTGCGTCACCCACAGGTCCCCCCATAACAGTGCGTCACCCACAGGTCCCCCCATAACAGTGCGTCACCCACAGGTCCCCCCATAACAGTGCGTCATCCACAGACCATCATTAGTTCAAAACCCCTCCAAAAGCACACCATTAGTTCAAAACCCCTCCAAAAGCACACCATTAGTTCAAAACCCCTCCAAAAGCACACCTTTTGGTTCAAATTTTTTTTTTCTTATTTTTCTCCTCAAAAATCTAGGTGCGTCTTATCATCAGGTGCGTCTTATAAAGCGAAAAATACGGTAACTGCAGAAGTGAACTGAGAATATATTTTTCCTTTTGTACTGAAATAGATCACTAAATGCTTTCACCACAAAAAACTGCAACAGTGAAGTGCGTATACATTTTTCTTTCTGTACTGAAATAGGCCACTAAACGCTTTCACCACAAATAACTGCAACAGTGAAGTGCGTATATATTTTTCTTTCTGTACTGAAATAGGCCACTAAACGCTTTCACCACAAATAACTGCAAAAGTGAAGTGCGTATATATTTTTCTTTCTGTACTGAAATTGGCCACTAAATGCTTTCACAAGAAATAACTGCAACAGTGAAGTGCGTATATATTTTTCTTTCTGTACTCAGATAGGCCACTAAACGCTTCACCACAAATAACTGCAACAGTGAAGTGCGTATATATTTTTCTTTCTGTACTGAAATTGGCCACTAAACGCTTTCACCACAAATAACTGCAACAGTGAAGTGCGTATATATTTTTCTTTCTGTACTGAAATAGGCCACTAAATGCTTTTAACACATATAACTGCACAAGTGAACTGAGAATATATTTTTCTTTCTGTACTGAAATAGGCAACTAAACGGTTTCACCACAAATAACTGCAACAGTTAAGTGTGTTTATATTTTTATTTTTGTACTGAAATAGGCCACTAAATGCTTTCAGCACAAATAACTGCAACAGTGAAGTGCGTATACATATATATATATGTACTAAAATAGGCCACTAAAGGCTTTTCGACATAGCACTTGCACCCCGATAACAAGAACAAATTGCTGGAATGACAGAGCTGTATAATGGCTATTTGGCTCCCCAAATAATCTTTCCCTGTACTTGTAAATCGCTTTTCTAGCACTGTCCCTAACACCTTCTGATGTCTCTCCCTGCACTAAGATGCTGTGAAATGATTCCTCCCTATCCTTTCCCTGCACTTATAAATAATTTTTTTATTTTTTTTATCACAATGATTTTTTTCCTATTGCTGTCCCTAGCGCCTTCTCACGTCTGTCCCTGCACTCAGAACACTGGAAAATGTCTGAATCCAAGATGTCCGCTGTATTTATAGGGCTGTGACATCACAGGGCTGGCCGGCTGCTGGGTGATCCCGCCTTCCCAGAGTTCCTTGCCCCATGTCCTCACATGTGTTGCCGCCATTTTAGGAAAAATTGTGATTCGTTACCATGAAGCGCGAGGAAATTCGTATTCGTTGCGAATCAAATTTTTCCTGAAATTCGGATTGAATTCCACTTTGTCAGACTCGATTCGCTCATCTCTAGTCCTCGTCACACAGTGACTCCACCCCACTATTCCATATTGGTGAGAGTTCCAGTTCCTGTCAGGCTGCCTAACCATGACAGTATGCAGCCACCTGCAGCGGCAGAGTCAGGAGGAGGGGAATGGTAGTTGTTGCACTGATAACTCCAACACTCCCTGGTGCCATACAGTGAGTGGAGGGCGCACCCTTTTTTCCCTAGTGACACATTCTGTTATTAACCTATGAGGAAAGAAGCAATGAATTATTTCAGAAGGTTGAGGACCATTTAAGGGCTGTTCTTGGACAAAGTCAGTAAAGGTAACATATGCATACAGCTTTAGACTTTACTGCATGTAAAGTCTAAAGAGACGGACTGGTCATTATATCTAGGACTGCCCCCCGTTGGGTATTGTAGAGAAGTATTGAGGAATTGCACACCTTTGGTCATTTTGGGAAGATTGCATAAACCTATAAAGAGATACTCAGTAAGGACCACCTATAGACAGCCTTTGGGAGAAACCTACTCTGTGAAATACTTGAGAACTGTGATATTTGTACTGTGAACCCTATCATCGGTTCAGTAGAGGAGAGACTTTATTTCATTGTAACCAAGCTGGCCTGGTCATTGGTCTCCATGCCCGAATGGAATCACCATCCCCATCTCCTGTACTTCTGTCTTGCATGCCGCTGCTCACCTAACATCTAGGGCACACCAGGCAGGAGACCCCAATATAAAGGGTGTGCCCCAAAAGGAAGAAAGGTTGTGCCCCCTCTCATCACTGCATGGGCAGCCTGGGAGAGTGCTGGAACAAGGAATAGCCACTGTGAGGACTTTGACCACCCTCACTTCCAGCGCCACCCAGGGCAAGGAGAAGGGTTAAGTGGGGATAGGCGGCAGCCTAGGGAGCCATCCCTCAGCAACCAATTGAGGCCCAATTTAATAAATATAATAAAAAATACAAACTTATGAATGTGCTTATGGTCAGTAAAACAAGAAAAGAACCATGGTGTTCTGTATGAAATATTCTGAAGGCAACAACCCCTTCCCTCACATCATTTAGTAGTCACTACCGCTAAGTAAGGGGAACACCATGTGGCGATAAAATGGCTTCACAAAGGCTGAACGGCAGAGAGAGAGAGAGGGCAGTGTTTAGCAATGCTTCTCCCTCTCTACGCTAGTGCCAAGCAAAGGGTGACTGATGGAGCAGCTGAATTCACCCTGCCCTATACATAGACAGTGTTAGTAGTACAGAGGAAGTACTGTAAGTGCTACCTTTCCTGGCCCAGCTGAGAGCTGTCTGACTGTTTGCAAGTTGTACATGACAATTGCCATTTCTTTTCTTTAGTATATGTTACTTTATTCAGTTTATCATCATGTGCTGCCAATTCCTCAGGAAGGGGGTCGTTGGGAGGAGAGGGCACTGGGCCACTCGGTTTGATGTATACAAATGTGCATAGAAACATAGAAACATAGAATGTGTCGGCAGATAAGAACCATTTGGCCCATCTAGTCTGCCCAATATACTGAATACTATGAATAGCCCCCGGCCCTTATCTTATATGAAGGATGGCCTTATGCCTATCCCATGCATGCTTAAACCCCTTCACTGTATTTGCAGCTACCACTTCTGCAGGAAGGCTATTCCATGCATCCACTACTCTCTCAGTAAAGTAATACTTCCTTATATTACTTTTAAACCTTTGCCCCTCTAATTTAAAACTGTGTCCTCTTGTGGTAGTTTTTCTTCTTTTAAATATGCTCTCTTCCTTTACCGAGTTGATTCCCTTTATGTATTTAAAAGTTTCTATCATATCCCCTCTGTCTCTTCTTTCTTCCAAGCTATACATATTAAGGTCCTTTAACCTTTCCTGGTAAGTTTTATCCTGCAATCCATGTACTAGTTTAGTAGCTCTTCTCTGAACTCTCTCTAGAGTATCTATATCCTTCTGGAGATATGGCCTCCAGTACTGCGCACAATACTCCAAGTGAGGTCTCACCAGTGTTCTGTACAGCGGCATAAGCACTTCACTCTTTCTACTGCTTATACCTCTCCCTATACATCCAAGCATTCTGCTGGCATTTCGTGCTGCTCTATTACATTGTCTTCCCACCTTTAAGTCTTCTGAAATAATTACTCCTAAATCCCTTTCCTCAGATACTGAGGTCAGGACTGTGTCAAATATTCTATATTCTGCCCTTGGGTTTTTACGCCCCAGGTGCATTATCTTGCACTTATCCACATTAAATTTCAGTTTCCAGAGTTCTGACCATTCTTCTAGTTTTCCTAAATCCTTTTCCATTTGGCGTTTCCCTCCAGGAACATCAACCCTGTTACATATCTTTGTGTCATCAGCAAAAAGACAAACCTTACCAGCGAGGCCTTTTGCAATATCACTTATGAAGATATTAAACAAAATCGGTCCCAGTACAGATCCCTGTGGAACCCCACTGGTAACATTACCTTGTTTTGAATGTTCTCCATTGACTACAACCCTCTGTTGTCTGTCACTCAGCCACTGCCTAATCCACTCAACAATATGGGAGTCCATGCTCAATGACTGCAGTTTATTGATAAGTCTTCTATGTGGGACAGTGTCAAAAGCCTTACTAAAATCTAGATATGCGATGTCTACTGCACCTCCACCGTCTATTATTTTATTCACCCAGTCAAAAAAATCTATAAGATTTGTTTGACATGATCTCCCTGAAGTAAACCCATGTTGTTTTTCATCTTGCAATCCATGGGATTTTAGATGTTCCACAATCCTATCCTTTAATAGGGTTTCCATTAATTTGCCTACTATTGATGTCAGACTCACTGGTCTATAGTTGCTCGATTCCTCCCTACTACCTTTCTTGTGAATGGGCACGACATTTGCCAATTTCCAATCTTCCGGGATGACTCCTGTTACTAATGATTGGTTAAATAAATCTGTTAACGGTTTTGCCAGCTCACCACTAAGCTCTTTTAATAATTTTGGGTGTATCTCATCAGGCCCCTGTGACTTATCTGTCTTCACCTTAGACAGCAAACTTAGAACATCTTCCTCTGTAAAGATACATGCATCAAACGATTTAATAGTCATTCTTTCTAGTGGAGGTCCTTCTCCTTTTTCTTTTGTAAAAACTGAACAGAAGTATTCATTAAGGCAGTGCAGCACTCCACGTTTTTGTATCCTGCAGAGTCCAGTAAAAAATGCATACGTTAGCGTATATGTTTTTTTTACTGTATTTTAATGTATACCAAAAATGTATACAATAACAGATACCTCAGACTGATGCCGTACAGTGGCATCTGTTCACCATACAGTTCCATTAACTGTATGGTGAACAGATGCCACTGTACGGCATCAGTCTGAGGCATCTGTTAATGTATACATTTTTGGTATACATTAAATGGATGGCACAAATGGGATGTGAACCCAGCCTTAGTGTCAGAATAAGCACCAGTAAACAGCAGAGCAGCGTGGCAGGGAGGGGAGGCTGTCATGTACTGACAGAGCGCTACCTGGTCCTGGTGGTCAGGGATGAGGACTGTGTTTCCCAAGGATCATTTATCTAATGGGAAATACAGGGCACAGTATAATACACTAGAATCTATATACTATAAAGATATTAGCCCTACCCCCGAATAATAATAAAATTAGGGGGTCATTTAGTATATAGAAATACGTCTATATTAGATGTATTTATGACACAGATGTGGCGCAAAGGTCCGTAGCGGCGCAAAGGTCCGTAGCACCGCAATCTGTATCTTTTCCTGCTCATGCTAGGTCTAAAAAAAGTGGCGTGGGCAGGGAAAGGGATAAAGTTATGGCCATACAGTTATTGGATACCACCGCCATACAGTGATAACACCGCCATACAATGATAAAATCACCATACAGTGACCGGATAAAAGGGTGTAAGAGGGCACAGTACAGGGAATGACTAGGGGCACTGTACAGGGTGTGGTAAGAGGGCACAATGCAGGGTATAAAGGGGCACAGTACAGGGTGAGGGGCAAAGTACTGGGTGGGGGGCACAGTACAGGGTGGGGGGCACAGTCACATGACCCTGTGACGTTAGTAGGTTCTTATGGTGAATGCGGTTCAGATGCCACCATAATGAGAGGCAGAGGAGTGGCAGGAGGTCTGTGCAGGGCAGCAATAGGAGATAGGAGGGTGGAACAGGTGCTCTGGATAAATGAGGGAGGAAAGGAGACAGCAGGGGCGCCATGAGGATGAGATAGGACAGGATATGGGCGGGACAGGTGTCATGGAGGCAAAATGCTTAATGAAACAGTAAAACAACTAAATAGAATGAAGCAGCATCCCCCCTCTCCTGTCCCACAGAGAAGAGACAGTCACAGTGCAGACTCACTGACAACCTGTGTTCACACTTCTTCTCCAGCCCTGCCGGTCTCTCTCCTCAGGCAGCATGTCCTGTGTAGAAGGGGGCGAGTCTGAGTCTCTGCAGCAGCTGGCCTCATGTGACTCAGAGGGCCCACCAAAGTGGTACTGCTTAAGTGAAATGACAGCAATGAGAGCTTCCATCTGTATTGATGGAAGTGCTCATAGCAGCTCAGTGGGCCCCCCCAGGAGCATTTGCACTTGCCCGGGTTTGCCAGGTTATGACGCTGGCCCTGGTGGGCCCCCCCAGGAGCATTGGGCCCCAGCACTTGCCCGGGTTTGCTGGGTTATGATGCCGGCTCTGCACAACAGGACCCCTGGAGTAACAGAAGACTTCACTGGATTGCCTGTATATTGGCAGTACACATGTAGCTGTGAGTGTTTCTGCAGCTATAATTAGGGGGTAAGCGAATCGAGCTTTGGATCCAAGATCTGAAATCGATTCGTTCCAGGTACAGCATTAAAATGTATGTGCTTCAGTGAGGCAAAATTCATTAAAGGGAACCTGTCATCAACTTTATGCTGACCTCACTGAGGGCAGCATAAAATAGTGACAGAAACGCTGATTTCAGCAGTGTGTCACTCATCAGCTAAAAGTAAGTGGTTGCCGAGAACCAGCATCATAATGACTGCAAAACAGGCCTTGAAAAGAGTCAAATCTACATGAGAAGAGTCCTGGTTATTCATAATCTCCTGCTCTCCTGCCCATCTGCTGATGATTGGCAGTTCTCTACTAGAGAGAAAGGGAGAAAACCTGGTAGAAGACTGTCAGTCATCAGCAGGTGGGCAGGAGAGCAGGACTTCATGAATAACCAGGACTTCTCAGGTGGCCGGGACTCTTTTCCAGGCCCAGTCTGCAATGATTGTGATGTTGGTTCTCGGCAACCACTTATTTTTAACTTATAAATGACAGACAGCGGAAATCAACTCACCTGTCTCTACTTTATTCTGCCGTTAGTATGGGCAGCATAACGTTGATGACAGGTTCCCTTTAAGTCCAAAGATGCGTGAGACTTCGGTGAATAACATCGTACTTCAATTCTACGACTTTAAAAACATGAATCCGAAGTCAGCTTCGGTACCGTCTCAATTCGATCACCCATAGCTATAATACTCACTACTGTGTTATGCTGTAGTAGGGGACACTTCATCTCTATCTGGGTGTAACCACCACTTTACAGCTTCTAACCTGTTCCTGAACAATCGCTGGCATTAGATTTGGTACCTGATATGCTAAGAAGATTATGTACTGTCCCTTCATTATGTGAGTAAAGTACAATAGATCTACCATCAGACAACTGACTGCATCATAAAACACTAATATACAGTCAGTTAGGGTCAGGGGAGCCGCAGTCAGCCCAGGAGATGTGGCTGACACACAGAACATGTTTCCCAGGCTGATCGTGGTTGTGTGAATCAGCCCTAACATTGCCTAGTTAGGAAATGCTTGGGGTGGGGGGAGTTATGAGTTTTTCATAGTTTATTTGTTTTATTACAATTATTTATAAATCTTATTTTTTTGTTTTCTGTTATATTTTTTCAGAACTTGTCTCCCCAAAGCTTAAAACCTTAGGAAGGCATTATAATTATAATTCTTATTTTTTTTCTTTACACTACTTATTTACTTTGTAAAGGTATATTAACCACCTCCGGACCGCCTAACGCAGGATCGCGTTCCGGAGGTGGCAGCCCTGCGCACAGTCACGCATATACGCGTCATCTCGCGAGACGCGAGACTTCCTGTGAACGCGCGCACACAGGCGCGCGCGCTCACAGGATCGGAAGGTAAGAGAGTTGATCTCCAGCCTGCCAGCGGCGATCGTTCGCTGGCAGGCTGGAGATGTGTTTTTTTTAACCCCTAACAGGTATATTAGACGCTGTTTTGATAACAGCGTCTAATATACCTGCTACCTGGTCCTCTGGTGGTCCCCTTTGTTTGGATCGACCACCAGAGGACACAGGTAGCTCAGTAAAGTAGCACCAAGCACCACTACACTACACTACACCCCCCCCCCCCGTCACTTATTAACCCCTTATTAGCCCCTGATCACCCCTAATCACCCCTGATCACCCCATATAGACTCCCTGATCACCCCCCTGTCATTAATTACCCCCCTGTCATTGATCAACCCCCTGTAAAGCTCCATTCAGACGTCCGCATGATTTTTACGGATCCACTGATAGATGGATCGGATCCGCAAAACGCATCCGGACGTCTGAATGAAGCCTTACAGGGGCGTGATCAATGACTGTGGTGATCACCCCATATAGACTCCCTGATCACCCCCCTGTCATTGATTACCCCCCTGTCATTGATTACCCCCCTGTAAAGCTCCATTCAGACGTCCGCATGATTTTTACGGATCCACTGATAGATGGATCGGATCCGCAAAACGCATCCGGACGTCTGAATGAAGCCTTACAGGGGCATGATCAATGACTGTGGTGATCACCCCATATAGACTCCCTGATCACCCCCCTGTAAAGCTCCATTCAGATGTCCGCATGATTTTTACGGATGCACTGATACATGGATCGGATCCGCAAAACGCATCCGGTCGTCTGAATGAAGCCTTACAGGGGCATGATCAATGACTGTGGTGATCACCCCCCTGTCATTGATTACCCCCCTGTAAAGCTCCATTCAGATGTCCGCATGATTTTTACGGATGCACTGATAGATGGATCGGATCCGCAAAACGCATCCGGACGTCTGAATGAAGCCTTACAGGGGCATGATCAATGACTGTGGTGATCACCCCATATAGACTCCCTGATCACCCCCCTGTCATTGATTACCCCCCTGTCATTGATTACCCCCCTGTAAAGCTCCATTCAGACGTCCGCATGATTTTTACGGATGCACTGATAGATGGATCGGATCCGCAAAACACATCCGGACGTCTGAATGAAGCCTTACAGGGGCGTGATCAATGACTGTGGTGATCACCCCATATAGACTCCCTGATCACCCCCCTGTCATTGATTACCCCCCTGTAAAGCTCCATTCAGACGTCCGCATGATTTTTACGGATGCACTGATAGATGGATCGGATCCGCAAAACGCATCCGGACGTCTGAATGAAGCCTTACAGGGGCATGATCAATGACTGTGGTGATCACCCCATATAGACTCCCTGATCACCCCCCTGTCATTGATTACCCCCCTGTCATTGATTACCCCCCTGTAAAGCTCCATTCAGATGTCCGCATGATTTTTACGGATGCACTGATAGATGGATCGGATCCGCAAAACGCATCCGGACGTCTGAATGAAGCCTTACACGGGCGTGATCAATGACTGTGGTTATCACCCCATATAGACTCCCTGATCACCCCCCTGTCATTGATCAACCCCCCTGTCATTGATCAACCCCCCTGTCATTGATCAACCCCCCTGTCATTGATCACCCCCCTGTCATTGATCACCCCCCTGTCATTGATCACCCCTCTGTAAGGCTCCATTCAGATATTTTTTTGGCCCAAGTTAGCGGAATTTTTTTTTTTTTTTCTTACAAAGTCTCATATTCCACTAACTTGTGTCAAAAAATAAAATCTCACATGAACTCACCATACCCCTCACGGAATCCAAATGCGTAAAATTTTTTAGACATTTATATTCCAGACTTCTTCTCACGCTTTAGGGCCCCTAGAATGCCAGGGCAGTATAAATACCCCACATGTGACCCCATTTCGGAAAGAAGACACCCCCAGGTATTCCGTGAGGGGCATATTGAGTCCATGAAAGATTGAAATTTTTGTCCCAAGTTAGCGGAACGGGAGACTTTGTGAGAAAAAAATTAAAAATATCAATTTCCGCTAACTTGTGCCAAAAAAAAAAAAATTCTATGAACTCGCCATGCCCCTCATTGAATACCTTGGGGTGTCTTCTTTCCAAAATGGGGTCACATGTGGGGTATTTATACTGCCCTGGCATTCTAGGGGCCCCAAAGCGTGAGAAGAAGTCTGGTATCCAAATGTCTAAAAATGCCCTCCTAAAAGGAATTTGGGCACCTTTGCGCATCTAGGCTGCAAAAAAGTGTCACACATCTGGTATCGCCGTACTCAGGAGAAGTTGGGGAATGTGTTTTGGGGTGTCATTTTACATATACCCATGCTGGGTGAGAGAAATATCTTGGTCAAATGCCAACTTTGTATAAAAAAATGGGAAAAGTTGTCTTTTGCCAAGATATTTCTCTCACCCAGCATGGGTATATGTAAAATGACACCCCAAAACACATTCCCCAACTTCTCCTGAATACGGCGATACCACATGTGTGACACTTTTTTGCAGCCTAGGTGGGCAAAGGGGCCCATATTCCAAAGAGCACCTTTAGGATTTCACAGGTCATTTACCTACTTACCACACATTAGGGCCCCTGGAAAATGCCAGGGCAGTATAACTACCCCACAAGTGACCCCATTTTGGAAAGAAGACACCCCAAGGTATTCCGTGAGGGGCATGGCGAGTTCCTAGAATTTTTTATTTTTTGTCACAAGTTAGTGGAAAATGCTTATTTTTTTTTTTATTTTTTTTTTCATACAAAGTCTCATATTCCACTAACTTGTGACAAAAAAATAAAAAGTTCCATGAACTCACTATGCCCATCAGCGAATACCTTGGGGTCTCTTCTTTCCAAAATGGGGTCACTTGTGGGGTAGTTATACTGCCCTGGCATTCTAGGGGCCCAAATGTGTGGTAAGGAGTTTGAAATCAAATTCTGTAAAAAATGACCTGTGAAATCCGAAAGGTGCTCTTTTGAATATGGGCCCCTTTGCCCACCTAGGCTGCAAAAAAGTGTCACACATCTGGTATCTCCGTAATCGGGAGAAGTTGGGGAATGTGTTTTGGGGTGTCATTTTACATATACCCATGCTGGGTAAGAGAAATATCTTGGCAAAAGACAACTTTTCCCATTTTTTTATACAAAGTTGGCATTTGACCAAGATATTTATCTCACCCAGCATGGGTATATGTAAAAAGACACCCCAAAACACATTCCTCAACTTCTCCTGAATACAGAGATACCAGATGTGTGACACTTTTTTGCAGCCTAGGTGGGCAAAGGGGCCCACATTCCAAAGAGCACCTTTCGGATTTCACAGGTCATTTACCTACTTACCACACATTTGGGCCCCTAGAATGCCAGGGCAGTATAACTACCCCACAAGTGACCCCATTTTGGAAAGAAGAGACCCCAAGGTATTCGCTGATGGGCATAGTGAGTTCATGGAAGTTTTTATTTTTTGTCACAAGTTTGTGGAATATGAGACTTTGTATGAAAAAAAAAAAAAAGTCATCATTTTCCACTAACTTGTGACAAAAAATAAAAAATTCTAGGAACTCGCCATGCCCCTCACGGAATACCTTGGGGTGTCTTCTTTCCAAAATGGGGTCACTTGTGGGGTAGTTATACTGCCCTGGTATTCTAGGGGCCCAAATGTGTGGTAAGGAGTTTGAAATCAAATTCAGGAAAAAATGAGGAGTGAAATCCGAAAGGTGCTCTTTGGAATATGGGCCCCTTTGCCCACCTAGGCTGCAAAAAAGTGTCACACATCTGGTATCCCCGTACTCAGGAGAAGTTGAGGAATGTGTTTTGGGGTGTCTTTTTACATATACCCATGCTGGGTGAGATAAATATCTTGGTCAAATGACAACTTTGTATAAAAAAATGGGAAAAGTTGTCTTTTGCCAAGATATTTCTCTCACCCAGCATGGGTATATATAAAATGACACCCCAAAACACATTCCTCACCTTCTCCTGAGTACGGAGATACCAGATGTGTGACACTTTTTTGCAGCCTAGGTGGGCAAAGGGGCCCATATTCCAAAGAGCACCTTTCG
This sequence comes from Bufo bufo, assembly GCF_905171765.1. Classification (NCBI taxonomy): domain Eukaryota; kingdom Metazoa; phylum Chordata; class Amphibia; order Anura; family Bufonidae; genus Bufo; species Bufo bufo. Next base: position 517,296,477 of record NC_053390.1, on the reverse strand, counting down.
GATTTCACAGGTCATTTTTTACAGAATTTGATTTCAAACTCCTTACCACACATTTGGGCCCCTAGAATGCCAGGGCAGTATAACTACCCCACAAGTGACCCCATTTTGGAAAGAAGAGACCCCAAGGTATTCGCTGATGGGCATAGTGAGTTCATAGAACTTTTTATTTTTTGTCACAAGTTAGTGGAATATGAGACTTTGTAAGAAAAAAAAAAAAAAAAAATCATCATTTTCCGCTAACTTGTGACAAAAAATAAAAAGTTCTATGAACTCACTATGCCCATCAGCGAATACCTTAGGGTGTGTACTTTCAGAAATGGGGTCATTTGTGGGGTGTTTGTACTGTCTGGGCATTGTAGAACCTCAGGAAACATGACAGGTGCTCAGAAAGTCAGAGCTGCTTCAAAAAGCGGAAATTCACATTTTTGTACCATAGTTTGTAAACGCTATAACTTTTACCCAAACCATTTTTTTTTTACCCAAACATTTTTTTTTTATCAAAGACATGTAGAACTATAAATTTAGAGCAAAATTTCTATATGGATGTCGTTTTTTTTGCAAAATTTTACAACTGAAAGTGAAAAATGTCATTTTTTTGCAAAAAAATCGTTAAATTTCGATTAATAACAAAAAAAGTAAAAATGTCAGCAGCAATGAAATACCACCAAATGAAAGCTCTATTAGTGAGAAGAAAAGGAGGTAAAATTCATTTGGGTGGTAAGTTGCATGACCGAGCAATAAACGGTGAAAGTAGTGTAGGTCAGAAGTGTAAAAAGTGGCCTGGTCTTTCAGGGTGTTTAAGCACTGGGGGCTGAGGTGGTTAAGAAGCAACAGATTTGTTGCACACACATATTAGGCTGAAAATCAGTTTAACTTATTTGTATAACATCATTGTTTTGGTGGCGAGCACATGGATTTCTTCAAGCACCATTCAGATGGATAGTACACAAAATTTTCTGCAATAAATCAGCAGCCATAGTAACAGCTGCCTCACTCTGATCTATGTTGGGACTAGTTAAACCCAGTGCAACGTCCCACTAAGGGTCATGCCTGGGGTATCCCTTGCCCCTTAGGAGGTTTCTACGAAATATGTCCTGCAGCCAGCCAGTAGCGCAGGGGCAACACGTGAGGTGCACGGTGGGCCGATGAGGGGCCAAATAATAACACACAGTTCATCAGTTTACTCACGGTTAGCAGAAAGCCTCCCTGGGCTGGCAGCACAGTGTTGAGGTGAAATCCTCCGGGGCGCGCTCTGTGGTAGGGAAGCATCAGCCAAGATGGTGGTTGAGGTGCCCTTGATGTTAGGGGTGCTTAGGGTGCTTGTTGCGGCTGAGTCCCTTGATTGTATTTGTCGTGACGCCAGTACCGTAAATGGTGGTACAACCAATAGTGGTAATAATGAGGTAGGCAGTGGTAAGATACAACTCACAACGTTTACTGATGTTGGTTTTGGTTGCAGTAGGTACATCAATCAAAATGCAGCTTTTGGTTAGCAGTAGAGTTATTCTGTGAATCCACTGTTTATAGGCTTTCTTAGGCTGGATTTAAGCTTAGCCGGAATTTTCTGTATCAGTGTAATTTGGTGAGGTTGCCGGAGGCTATGGTATCCTTCACCTCAATATCCAAAGGTCTTTAATGCCTGGTTGGTGGCTTTTATCCTTTGGTTGTTAATCCTTTCCTTTGTCCCTTTCTGGACTAAACTTTCATCTGAGCAGAAATGCTGGATCTGCACTCTCTCACTCTCAGCATCAGACTACAAATCACTGATCTCTGGTCTGTCTCACTAGGCCTGACCTAGGTATTTAAAGAACCTAAGTTTTATCCCCATCTAGTGGTGGGATGTATAAATTACACCAGACCAGCCTATGAACAGGGATACCACAGATGTTGCAGTATGAAAATACAGCTTTAAACTATTTTGCAGTTCCCACGTGTTCCTTAGTGGGACGCTGCATATCCCTCTTATAGAGCAAGTAAACGTGATGCGAGCTGCGATTAAGCAGTGGAAGCACAAGGCTCCCTTTGTATATGTTAATGTTGGTACCCAGAGGGAGAATAGCTAGAGTGGTGCAGGGTGGCCTACAGTCTCTGTAGATGTTATGTACATGTGTCACAGTGTTACTACCTGGATATCCCAGACTTGATGTGGTCCAAAGCAGTGCAAAAGGGGTAGGTGAACTTGGATGGTGGATGAGTAGAATAAATGGAGTCCAGACTTTGTAGTAACGTTGAACAGTTGCTTTTACTTGGCATAAATTGGTAATCCAAACAGCTTCCAAATGATATATTAGTCATCAGCAGGTATTGGCTTAACTTTGGCAGGCAAATACTTGTCTGCAAAAATCTCAGTTCTGTTATGTGGTAGCTATCTCAGCTCTGCTATGCTTGGATGGATAGATAGGAAACTCTTCCTCTTCTGCTGGAGCTTAATTTAGCTGTAGTTTGTAGTCATCTGTCTCTTACTTATAGTCCTGAGGAACTTCTTGTCCTGGATTTAGAGTACCTCAAGCTTTGGCTCAGCTTGGAAGGAGGCAATGCAAGCCCAGGAGGGGTCAAGCAACCATGTAGAGTTCAGAGGCAGGACCTCTGGGCCTAGCAGAGCAGGCAGTGCTCTGCTAGCCAGCACACAACCTCTCGCTAAGGAGGGTAGACTAGAACTCCTCACTAAACTTACTGACTAAACTATTCCCTCTAGCTACAGAGGGCTGTAAGGAAACAGAAGGTTTCAGGGAAGCTAATACTGCCAATGTTGCTGCCGCCATCTGCTGGTGGACCAGGTTATTACACTTGAACATAACAGTTTCAGGAATAAATATGCACGTTATTAGGCGATTACAAAATACATAGGAAATGGTAGCAAGGTGTCAAAAGAAGTAGTAATGGCACTCCAGGTCATTACACCATTAGTAAGTTGTCCCTGCAGCAGCTCCTCTACTGTATATACAGCACTCACTGATCACTGTGAATACAGAGACTGAGAAGGCAGAAATAGTACAAAACTTTATAGGGCATGTATACTAAGGCTTGTGTTACATATGCCAGTCTTAGTATAAAATCCAGTAGCGTAAATTTATTAAAGTGAAAGACCTCCTAATAAATTTGGTGCATTTTTTGGCAGTTCATGCAAATTCAAATCTACGCCATCGATGAGCTGGCAAAGATTTAAGCTATCATTTTTTGGAGTAAGTTATAGTTTTCTTGCCACTTTTGATAAGTGGTGAGTAAGAGGAAAAATTTCCAAACTATAGAACAATTATGGCATGTGCCACAAAGTGCAACTTTTTGCACAACTTTTCCAGCATAAAGCATAATATAAATCTTACCCCCTGTGTCTTATTTACTGAGTTTCAGACATTTAGGCAACCTGCAGCTGCACAGTTCTCCATGTAACTGCTATTCTGTACAATCTTGTTCTTATGGAGCTGCAGAGGACCTACCTGCTCTCCTAACTTGTCTCTTTTCATTAATACTTGCATTTAGAATAAAATAGCAGTTTGGGGGCATATGTTTTGATAACTCTGCATTGTGTTATTCCTCTTAGACCTTTATGCATAAATTTACAACTGGACGTGTTAGCAATTGAGGGTGTGACTCTGACACCGATCAAACAACAAGGAATCCATAAACCAGTTCAGTATGAGTGTGGCAATCCCCTACCACCCTGTTTGCTGTGGCAATGTAACAGAAATGCCACAAAACCCAAAGTATCAAGAAAGATTAAAAGAAAACTAAAAATACACCATTGATTTAATCATAAGTAAATGTGTGTTGCTACAAGAGCCATGGGCACTTTTCGGAACAGAGTTAAAAGTTCTACGTAGTAGTAAAGGCTGATATTTCTTAGTTCTTCCAGTAAGCAGGACAAGTCGTGTTTCTCAATACACATATACATATACATTTTGAGGTTCATATAATGTACTGATCAGCTTCTATTTCAAGGGGTTTTGCGCTGTAATGATGCTCTTCATGCACATTTTCCCTAGTTCTATTGTTTGCATTTGAAGAAACCACCTTGATGCCGGTATTCAGTATATTGGGCAGACTAGATGGGCCAAATGGTTCTGATCTGCCGACCCATTCTATGTTTCATAGATGAGCCGACACAAGTTTGATCAAAAATGTGCGCAAAGGGCATTCATTTTTCATGTATAGTAGGTATAATACCACTGTAATCCAAAATAATCCCTAGTTCTATTGTTTGCATGTATAACTGTGCTCTGCTATACGTATTCTCAGGATAGGTCATTAATATCATATCGGCGTGAGTCTGACTCCTGACACCCCTGCCGATCATCTATACGAATTGGTTGTAGCACTCACACAGTTGTAGTTGCAGTGCACTCTGGCTACAAGATAGATGACAAGACGGTAAACTTTGATGAAGATGCCCTTGCCGGTAGTCATATCCCTGCTGATCATATATATATATATATATATATATATATATATATATATACACTCACCTAAAGAATTATTAGGAACACCTGTTCTATTTCTCATTAATGCAATTATCTAGTCAACCAATCACATGGCAGTTGCTTCAATGCATTTAGGGGGGTGGTCCTGGTCAAGACAATCTCCTGAACTCCAAACTGAATGTCAGAATGGGAAAGAAAGGTGATTTAAGCAATTTTGAGCGTGGCATGGTTGTTGGTGCCAGACGGGCCGGTCTGAGTATTTCACAATCTGCTCAGTTACTGGGATTTTCACGCACAACCATTTCTAGGGTTTACAAAGAATGGTGTGAAAAGGGAAAAACATCCAGTATGCGGCAGTCCTGTGGGCAAAAATGCCTTGTGGATGCTAGAGGTCAGAGGAGAATGGGCCGACTGATTCAAGCTGATAGAAGAGCAACGTTGACTGAAATAACCACTCGTTACAACCGAGGTATGCAGCAAAGCATTTGTGAAGCCACAACACGCACAACCTTGAGGTGGATGGGCTACAACAGCAGAAGACCCTACCGGGTACCACTCATCTCCACTACAAATAGGAAAAAGAGGCTACAATTTGCACGAGCTCACCAAAATTGGACTTTTGAAGACTGGAAAAATGTTGCCTGGTCTGATGAGTCTCGATTTCTGTTGAGACATTCAAATGGTAGAGTCCGAATTTGGCGTAAACAGAATGAGAACATGTATCCATCCTCTGATGGCTACTTCAAGTAGGATAATGCACCATGTCACAAAGCTCGAATCATTTCAAATTGGTTTCTTGAACATGACAATGAGTTCACTGTACTAAAATGGCCCCCACAGTCACCAGATCTCAACCCAATAGAGCATATTTGGGATGTGGTGGAACGGGAGCTTCGTGCCCTGGATGTGCATCCCTCAAATCTCCATCAACTGCAAGATGCTATCCTATCAATATGGGCCAACATTTCTAAAGAATGCTATCAGCACCTTGTTGAATCAATGCCACGTAGAATTAAGGCAGTTCTGAAGGCAAAAGGGGGTCCAACACCGTATTAGTATGGTGTTCCTAATAATTCTTTAGGTGAGTGTATATATATTATATATATATACACTGCTCAAAAAAATAAAGGGAACACTTAAACAACACAATGTAACTCCAAGTCAATTACACTTCTGTGAAATCAAACTGTCCACTTAGGAAGCAACACTGAGTGACAATCAATTTCACATGCTGTTGTGCAAATGGGATAGACAACAGGTGGAAATTATAGGCAATTAGCAAGACACCCCCAATAAAGGAGTGGTTCTGCAGGTGGTGACTACAGACCACTTCTCAGTTCCTATGCTTCCTGGCTGATGTTTTGGTCACTTTTGAATGCTGGCGTGCTTTCACTCTAGTGGTAGCATGAGACGGAGTCTACAACCCACACAAGTGGCTCAGGTAGTGCAGCTTATCCAGGATGGCACATCAATGCGAGCTGTGGCAAGAAGGTTTGCTGTGTCTGTCAGCGTAGTGTCCAGAGCATGGAGGCGCTACCAGGAGACAGGCCAGTACATCAGGAGATATGGAGGAGGCCGTAGGAGGGCAACAACCCAGCAGCAGGACCGCTACCTCCGCCTTTGTGCAAGGAGGAACAGGAGGAGCACTGCCAGAGCCCTGCAAAATGACCTCCAGCAGGCCACAAATGTGTATGTGTCTGCTCAAACGGTCAGAAACAGACTCCATGAGGGTGATATGAGGGCCCGACGTCCACAGGTGGGGGTTGTGCTTACAGCCCAACACCGTGCAGGACGTTTGGCATTTGCCAGAGAACACCAAGATTGGCAAATTCGCCACTGGCGCCCTGTGCTCTTCACAGATGAAAGCAGGTTCACACTGAGCACATGTGACAGACGTGACAGAGTCTTGAGACGCCGTGGAGAACGTTCTGCTGCCTGCATTTCTTTGGAGGGCCGCACAGCCCTCCATGTGCTCGCCAGACGTAGCCTGACTGCCATTAGGTACCGAGATGAGATCCTCAGACCCCTTGTGAGACCATATGCTGGTGCGGTTGGCCCTGGGTTCCTCCTAATGCAAGACAATGCTAGACCTCATGTGGCTGGAGTGTGTCAGCAGTTCCTGCAAGATGAAGGCATTGATGCTATGGACTGGCCCACCCGTTCCCCAGACCTGAATCCAATTGAGCACATCTGGGACATCATGTCTCGCTCTATCCACCAACGTCACGTTGCACCACAGACTGTCCAGGAGTTGGCAGATGCTTTAGTCCAGGTCTGGGAGGAGATCCCTCAGGAGACCGTCTGCCACCTCATCAGGAGCATGCACAGGCGTTGTAGGGAGGTCATACAGGCACGTGGAGGCCACACACACTACTGAGCCTCATTTTGACTTGTTTTAAGGACATTACATCAAAGTTGGATCAGCATGTAGTGTGTTTTTCCACTTTAATTTTGAGTGTGACTCCAAATCCAGACCTCCATGGGTTGAAAAATTTGATTTCCATTTTTTTATTTTTGTGTGATTTTGTTGTCAGCACATTCAACTATGTAAAGAACAAAGTATTTCAGAAGAATATTTAATTAATTCAGATCTAGGATGTGTTATTCTTGTGTTCCCTTTATTTTTTTGAGCAGTGTATATAACCCTCCAGCCTTTGGAAGTGAATGGGTCCGCATCCTGTTTGGGGGCCTCAATACGGGCACAGTCGGGGAACGGCCATGTGCAGAGCTCTATCAGTGTGTCAGAGGATACTCCCAATCCTCACAATCTACTCTATATACAGGGCACAACAACAACTTCATTTAAAGTGCGTTTACTTCTTCAGATAAAGTGCATAATCACAGTTTCACAGCACAAATTCATATGCATTATCTATAGCAATTGAAAAAATGCAGCATCTGAAAACAGTCCAAGACACAGGAAGGGGTGCATGACTCCCGAAACATTGCATGACTGCGTGTGTGAACTGCCTCTCCACCTGAATTGAACTGGCTCCTTGAATGGATAAGTACCAATCTTAGGCCTCATGCACACGACCGTATTTTTTTGCGGTCCGCAAAAGGGGGTTCCGTTTTTCCGTGATCCGTGACCGTTTTTTCGTCCGTGGGTCTTCCTTGATTTTTGGAGGATCCACGGACATGAAAAAAAAGTCGTTTTGGTGTCCGCCTGGCCGTGCGGAGCCAAACGGATCCGTCCTGAATTACAATGCAAGTCAATGGGGACGGATCCGTTTGACGTTGACACAATATGGTGCAATTTCAAACGGATCCGTCCCCCATTGACTTTCAATGTAAAGTCAGGAGTTAATATACCATCGGATCAGAGTTTTCTCCAATCCGATGGTATATTTTAACTTGAAACGTCCCCATCACCATGGGAACGCCTCTATGTTAGAATATACCGTCGGATTTGAGTTACATCGTGAAACTCAAATCCGACAGTATATTCTAACACAGAGGCGTTCCCATGGTGATGGGGACGCTTCAGGCTAGAATATACTAAAAGAACTGTGTACATGACTGCCCCCTGCTGCCTGGCAGGTGCTGCCAGGCAGCAGGGGGCAGCCCCCCCCCTGTAGTTAACACATTGGTGGCCAGTGTGGCCGGCCCCCCCCTCCCTCCCCTGTAGTTAACTCATTGGTGGCCAGTGCGGCCGGCCCCCCCCCCCCCTCCCCTGTAGTTAAGTCATTGGTGGCCAGTGGGCCCCCCCTCCCCTGTAGTTAACTCATTGGTGGCCAGTGGGCCCCCCTCCCTCCCCTGTAGTTAACTCATTGGTGACCAGTGCGGCCGGCCCCCCCGCTCCCCTGTAGTTAACTCATTGGTGGCCAGTGGGCCCCCCCTCCCCTCTAGTTAACTCATTGGTGGCCAGTGTGGCCGGCCCCCCTCCCTCCCCTGTAGTTAACTCGTTGGTGGCCGGTGGGCCCCCCCCTCCCTCCCCCTCCTAATTAAAATCTCCCCCCTATCATTGGTGGCAGCGGAGTGTACCGATCAGAGTCCCAGTTTAATTGCTGGGGCTCCGATCGGTAACCATGGCAACCAGGACGCTACTGCAGTCCCGGTTGCCATGGTTACTTAGCAATTTGTAGAACCATTATACTTACCTGCGAGCTGCGATGGTCTGCGTCCGGTCGGGAGCTCCTCCTACTGGTAAGTGACAGGTCCGGCCGGGAGCTCCTCCTACTGGTAAGTGACATGACCAGTAGCGTCCTGGTTGCCATGGTTACCGATCGGAGCCCCAGTGATTAAACTGGGACTCCGATCGGTACACTCCGCTGCCACCAATGATAGGGGGGAGATTTTAATTAGGAGGGGGAGGGAGGGGAGAAGGCCCACTGGCCACCAACGAGTTAACTACAGGGGAGGGAGGGGGGCCCACTGGCCACCAACGAGTTAACTACAGGGGAGGGAGGGGGGGCCCACTGGCCACCAACGAGTTAACTACAGGGGAGGGAGGGGGGCCGGCCGCACTGGCCACCAATGAGTTAACTACAGGGCAGGGGGGGGGCCCACTAGCCACCAATGAGTTAACTACAGGGGAGGGGGGGGCCCACTGGCCACCAATGAGTTAACTACAGGGGAGGGGGGGGGCCGGCCGCACTGGCCACCAATGTGTTAACTACAGGGGGGGGGGCTGCCCCCTGCTGCCTGGCAGCACCTTCCAGGCAGCAGGGGGCAGTCATGTACACAGTTCTGTTAGTATATTCTAACCTGAAGCGTCCCCATCACCATGGGAACGCCTCTGTGTTAGAATATACTGTCGGTTCTGAGTTTTCACGAAGTGAAAACTCAGCTATGAAAAAGCTTTTATGCAGACGGATCTTCTGATCCGTCTGTATAAAAACTAACCTACGACCACGGATCACGGACACGGATGCCAATCTTGTGTGCATCCGTGTTCTTTCACGGACCCATTGACTTGAATGGGTCCGTGAACCGTTGGCCGTGAAAAAAATAGGACAGGTCATATTTTTTTCACGGCCAGGAAACACGGATCACGGATGCGGCTAAAAAACGGTGCATTTTCCGATTTTTCCACGGACCCATTGAAAGTCAATGGGTCCGCGAAAAAAAACGGAAAACGGCACAACGGCCACGGGTGCACACAACGGTCGTGTGCATGAGGCCTTAGACTGTATTCTGATGCTGCGTTTTTTTTTTCTCAAGTGAGAGTTGCACTCCTACATTGACAGCCCAGACCAGCAGGAGTGTTGATCCAGGCTGGTTAACCCCTTACATGCTTTGGGCAATGGTGCCCGCTGCATGTAAGTAGTGAAGAGAAGGTGGACTCTCTCCCTCTCCCATCGGCACCCCACAAATGAGATTGCAGGGTGCCAATGTGTGTATAGGCAGGCTGGGACCTTACAGAGGAAGAGGTTCTAAGTCAGCTGTCTAAAATTAATACAAATAAGTCACAGGGGCCTGATGGGATACACCCAAAGCTATTAAAAGAGCTCAGCGTTGAACTAGCAAAACCATTAACAGATTTATTTAACCAATCGCTGGCAACAGGAGTCGTCCCAGAAGATTGGAAATTAGCAAATGTTGTGCCCATTCATAAGAAAGGTAGTAGGGAGGAATCGGGCAACTATAGGCCAGTAAGCCTGACATCAATAGTGGGGAAATTAATGGAAACCATACTTAAGGAGAGGATTGTGGAACATCTAAAATCCCATGGATTGAAAGATGAAAAACAGCATGGGTTTACTTCAGGGAGATCATGTCAAACTAATCTTATTGATTTTTTCGATTGGGTGACTAAAATAATAGATGGAGGAGGTGCAGTAGACATCGCTTATCTAGACTTTAGTAAGGCTTTTGATACTGTCCCACATAGAAAGCTTATCAATAAAGTGCAGTCTTTGGGCTTGGACTCCCATATTGTTGAATGGATTAGGCAGTGGCTGAGGGACAGGCAACAGAGGGTTGTAGTCAATGGAGTATATTCAGACCAAGGTCTTGTTACCAGTGGGGTACCTCAGGGATCTGTTCTGGGACCCATATTGTTTAATATCTTTATCAGCGAAATTGCAGAAGGCCTCGATGGTAAGGTGTGTCTTTTTGCTGATGACACAAAGATTTGTAACAGGGTTGATGTTCCTGGAGGGATACACCAAATGGAAAAGGACTTAGGAAAACTAGAGGAATGGTCAAAAATATGGCAACTAAAATTTAATGTTGATAAGTGCAAGATAATGCACCTGGGCCGTAAAAACCCAAGAGCAGAATATAAAATCAGTGATACAGTCCTAACCTCAGTATCTGAGGAAAGGGATTTAGGGGTCATTATTTCAGAAGACTTAAAGGCAGGCAGACAATGTCATAGAGCAGCAGGAAATGCTAGCAGAATGCTTGGGTGTATAGGGAGAGGCATTACTAGTAGAAAGAGGGAGGTGCTCATGCCGCTCTACAGAGCACTAGTGAGACCTCATTTGGAGTATTGTGCTCAGTACTGGAGACCATATCTCCAGAAGGATATTGATACTTTGGAGAGAGTTCAGAGAAGAGCTACTAAACTGGTACATGGATTGCAGGATAAAACTTACCAGGAAAGATTAAAGGACCTTAACATGTATAGCTTGGAAGAAAGACGAGACAGAGGGGATATGATAGAAACTTTTAAATACATAAAGGGAATCAACAAAGTAAAAGAGGAGAGAATATTTAAAAGAAGAAAAACTGCTACAAGAGGACATAGTTTTAAATTAGAGGGGCAAAGGTTTAAAAGTAATATCAGGAAGTATTACTTTACTGAGAGAGTAGTGGATGCATGGAATAGCCTTCCTGCAGAAGTGGTAGCTGCAAATACAGTGGAGGAGTTTAAGCATGCATGGGATAGGCATAAGGCCATCCTTCATATAAGATAGGGCCAGGGGCTATCCATAGTATTTAGTATATTGGGCAGACTGGATGGGCCAAATGGTTCTTATCTGCCGACACATTCTATGTCTATGTTTCTATGTAAAGGCCCCAAGCCTGCCTTGAGTGTTCTCCACCAGGCTCTCTGACATTAAAATACAATGCACTATAGCGATAGTGCATTATATTTTAGAAGCAATCAAAAGATTTCCTTTTATAGTCCCCTTGTCCAATAAAAAATATGCTTTTTTCCATTGAAAAAAACGCTTTTCAATGGAACAAAAATAGCAAAAATAAAATCTCCACCAAATGTTTGGTATCGCCGCATCCATAATAACCCGCACTACATAAATACCACCTACGGTGAACCTTCCCCCAAACAGATGCCAGAACTGCCAATTTTTACTTAGTCTCCACCAAAAAAACAAGCGATCAAAAAGTGTTATTTACCCCAAAATTATACCAATGAAAACCACAAGTAGTCCCACAAAAATCAAGCCCTGACACAGCTCCATAGAAAGAAAAATAGAAAAGTTATGGGTCTTGGGATGCAGTGATGCAAAAAGATTTTCTTTATTTTTATTTTTTTTAAAAGAGGTTTTATTGCACAAAAGTAGTAAAAAGTAAAAAAAAAACTGACATGTACTGTATTTGTATCGTTGTAATCTTACTGACCCAAGAGAATAAAGATATACTTTTATTTATGTAAAAAAATTAACGCCGCAAAACAGAGTACATGACTGCTACATGGAAATGCAGCTCTAATCGCCGCTGCCAAGCAGGCAATTATCAGGAATAAAGCATTCTTTCTTGATAATTGCTTTGTCAGTTGGCTTGTGTAAAGGGGATTTATAAAGTATACACATTTTATTATGTTCACGTTAGCTCACCTACACAAGGAAGAAATCTCATATTAGACATCCAGCTGTTACAGATGAGTATCTAGTTTGTCTAAAATTAGATACTTTTCTTCCTTCTGGAGGAGAGCTAATTTCCATGCTTTTTTTCCACTAAGCATTGCCATTAGGAACGTTTCTATACACCAGCTGGATCACTTCAATGAAACTCAGTACACCACCAGATTCCAATCTCATTAACCCCTTGAACCAACGTCCATGATGTACCATATGTCACAGTGGTTGAGGACTTGTATGGAACGGGCTGCTACTGTGATGGGGAATAGCGATCGCGCTGAACCCTGTCATTTAACCCCTCAGATGCCACGATCAACAGAAATCGCGGCATCTGTGAGTTATAGCAAAGGGATGAGGCTGTGCCCTCACAGTGAAATTGCTTCTGAAGCTTTCCAGGCTTGCCATGGTAAGCTCCCTGTTTCTTTAGTAGTAAAGTTATAAAAATGAAGGAAGGATACTAGAAGAAAGAGAAATGTTAAATATTGACAAATAAAAGCTTGGGAGAGGGACTGGAGGAGGTATAAAAGAACAGTGTCATTACTGCAGGTAGGTGGGAAAGAAGAAGAGAGGAGCCAAGAGACTTCTTATGTTATAGAGTCAAATGAGGAGAGAGAACAAGAGAAGGTGTGGGAGGCTGATCGATGCAGGTTGGGAGCTAGAAGATTATTTCCTGCTGAATGTTATCTTTAACATAAGTGGCACTGGCAAGATCTTCAGTACAGAGGTGAGTGATGGGTGTGTGAACTTTAGGGTTAAGGAGGGATTGAAAAGTACTATTGAAAGAGTCATTTGGGCTTTTGGATAGTGAGTATATGAGAGAAGTAAAGCTCCCTCTAGTTTCTAAGTTATGATCAGCCCAATTATTCCTCTTCTGGTATGTGTGTGTGTGAGACTGGGTAAACAATAAAATACAGAGGGCGGCATTCAAAATGTCATGGATCAGTTTATTTCTTCTCCTGAGTGTCTGAAATGATTAGGAGTTGGCAGCCTGGATGCTCTGGATGGGCAGGGTAGTATGGGAATTCCTTGGGCCCACCAGAGGAAATTATTCTCAGGGCCCAAACCCCATATCATCAACAAAGTCTGATAGATTTTGATTCAGGACCCTAGTGGCAAGTTATTGGCTCCAAATTTTTTGGGGACCTTTGGGGCCCACTGTGGTATCCGAGCCTGGACCCTCTGGACGATCCTCTGGAACTCTGTTGGCCAGTCCGACGCTGTGGATGGGGGAGGGGCCACTGCACATAAGCAGGCACTAAGTGAGCTCAGGTGCAATCCAGTGAAGTAAGACACACCCACTTCAGCCCTCTAGCTCTCTCTCTCTGCTGCTAAGGATTGGATTATTTTAGTAACAGTGAGTGGACAGCAAAATTGCTAGAAGGGAGACCCCTAGTGGCAGGGATTTTTAGGGTGAATAACATGAACATTTTTAATTTAAAGTAATTTACACGTTTGTTCAGTTCATCTAAAAGTGGCCACTGAGAATAAGTTGTTTGAAGAGTTAGTGACCATTTACAGCTTGATGGCATCTGCCGTACATGTTTGGCGGGTGTCATATCTAATGAAAAAACCCGCTATGGAGTGGAGCAAGCACCATAGCTGCCGGGTGCATGCTGTTTCACACAGCAGACACCCTGCGCTAATGCTTGCAATTGACATCGGAGACATTTTGTCACGGATGTAGTAGGGGAGAACACCAAAAGACAACAAGAAGGAAGGGAAAAGACACTAGGCCTCACCGCTAGGGAAGGAAAAGGGTCACCACCTATAAAACCCTGTTCCTGGCCCTAACTCCTATCCGTATGGGCATCTCTCGATGGTAGAGATGCCCATACACAGGAAGCTAGAAAACCCTGGTGGCCCTCGGATGCCCTAATGGTAATGACAGGGCAGAGACTACCTGCTCCTTCGATGGTGAAGGAACCAGCATCTCGCTGAGGCCTAGTAAACAACAAAGGTGGGGCGGGGATACAAAATACAACAAACGGAACACTTAACTTCTGAGGCTGATGGATGATGGATGAACAGGACTTCAACTAGAACCTCACTCCAGCTCTTCCAAAAACCAAATGAAGCTATCCAGAGCAAGGAGTGATGTGTAAAATCAGACTAAATAGGGGGAAGTAAAGGTCACATGATCCACACCTGAACAGGAGGTGTGGACATACAAGCAACACACAGACAAAGTGAAACCAAAACCAAAAGAGGCTGTCAGATCACTAGGGTGCAGATAATCTTTCAGACCTTCTAAAACCTGTCACCGGTGTGACACATTTAACCACTCAGATTCCATGGTCAAATTTGACCAAGGCATCTGAGATATGAAAAACCAGAAGCGAGAGAAAGACATTCCTTAGGAGTAATAGGCCTGAGCCTGTACAAGGCTACCAGCCCTATTACAGGTATACTCCAATGCCGGCCTGCAGGTGGCAGCACTGCATTGGAATATACAGAATTTTTTAATCGGTAATCCATTGAATCACATTACTTAATAGAGATGGCAATTTGATGATTGTATGTTGCGGTCCTCTTGGGGGCCTAAAAAAAAGTAAACAAAAAAGTGTAAAAATGTTAAAAAATATAAATAATATTCTAATCACCCCCTTAATTCCAAAATTAAAATAAACAATAAAAAATAAATATCATAGGCATCGCCACATCCAAAAAATGTTTGTACTATTAAAATATCAAAATATTTATCCCATACGGCAAATGACTTAACAGAAAAAAATATCAAAATGGCCAATTTGCCTTTTTACCAAGAAAATTGAATAAAAAGTTATCAAAAAATCATACACACCAAAATGGTATCAATAAAAACTAAAGATTGTCCAGCAATAAATGAGCCCTCACAAAGCTCTGTAGACATGATTATAAAAAATAGTTACGGAGTTACGGGGAGAGAATTATTTTTTTCAGTATTATGACAAAGAAAAACTACAGTCGTGGCCAAAAGTTTTGAGAATTACATAAACATTGGAAATTGGAAAAGTTGCTGCTTAAGTTTTTATAATAGCAATTTGCATATACTCCAGAATGTTATGAAGAGTGATCAGATGAATTGCATAGTCCTTCTTTGCCATAAAAAATTAACATAATCCCCAAAAAAACTTTCCACTGCATTTCATTGCTGTCATTAAAGGACCTGCTGAGATTATTTCAGTAATCATCTTGTTAACTCAGGTGAGAATGTTGACGAGCACAAGGCTGGAGATTATTATGTCAGGCTGATTGGGTTAAAATGGAAGACTTGACATGTTAAAAGGAGGGTGATGCTTGAAATCATTGTTCTTCCATTGTTACCATGGTGACCTGCAAAGAAACGCGTGCAGCCATCATTGCGTTGCATAAAAATGGCTTCACAGGCAAGGATATTGTGGCTACTAAGATTGCACCTCAATCAACAATTTATAGGATCATCAAGATCTTCAAGGAAAGAGGTTCAATTCTTGTTAAGAAGGCTTCAGGGCGCCCAAGAAAGTCCAGCAAGCGCCAGGATCGTCTCCTAAAGAGGATTCAGCTGCGGGATCGGAGTGCCACCAGTGCAGAGCTTGCTCAGGAATGGCAGCAGGCAGGTGTGAGCGCATCTGCACGCACAGTGAGGCGAAGACTTTTGGAAGATGGCCTGGTGTCAAGAAGGGCAGCAAAGGAGCCACTTCTCTCCAAAAAAAACATCAGGAACAGATTGATCTTCTGCAGAAAGTATGGTGAATGGACTGCTGAGGACTGGGGCAAAGTCATATTCTCCGATGAAGCCTCTTTCCGATTGTTTGGGGCATCTGGAAAAAGGCTTGTCCGGAGAAGAAAAGGTGAGCGCTACCATCAGTCCTGTGTCATGCCAACAGTAAAGCATCCTGAGACCATTCATGTGTGGGGTTGCTTCTCATCCAAGGGAGTGGGCTCACTCACAATTTTGCCCAAAAACACAGCCATGAATAAAGAATGGTACCAAAACACCCTCCAAGAGCAACTTCTTCCAACAATCCAACAACAGTTTGGTGAAGAACAATGCATTTTCCAGCACGATGGAGCACTGTGCCATAAGGCAAAATTGATAACTTAGTGGTTCGGGGACCAAAATGTTGACATTTTGGGTCCATGCCCTGGAAACTCCCCAGATCTTAATCCCATTGAGAACTTGTGGTCAATCCTCAAGAGGCGGGTGGACAAACAAAAACCCACTAATTCTGACAAACTCCAAGAAGTGATTATGAAAGAATGGGTTGCTATCAGTCAGGAATTGGCCCAGAAGTTGATTGAAAGCATGCCCAGTCGAATTGCAGAGGTCCTGAAAAAGAAGGGCCAACACTGCAAATACTAAATATTAAATGGTGCCATTGGAAAGTGCAACTTGCCCCACAAAAAACAAGATCACAGAAAAATAAAAAAGATTATGGCTCTGGGATGGCAGGAAGAGAAAAACAAAAATTCTAAAATGAAAAATCACCCGGTCCTATAAGGGTTAATTATAACTTTACCGTATACCACTCCAGATGGATACCAAAAGGGCACTTTTTTTTTTACAGCCGTCAGATGTATAGGAGTATACGGACATGTTCAGCATATGCATTGGGAGTATCTCCTTGCATATACGCTGGACATGCACACTGAATATAGTGTGAAAATATCCAAAAACAAATGAAAAGTTTTACAGCATACAAGGGAATGCTCCAAACTCCCGAACGGAACCTCACGAATATCTGCTAGCAGACGAATAGGAAACGCACCCAAGCAGCTTACACTCCTAGCAATCAGTCTCTAACAGCATACAGTGAATCCCCCCAAAAATGAGACCAAGCTCCGTGTTCAGGGCAAAGCAGTGGACAGCCAGAGCTGTGTGTTTATTGTTCTTATATAACATTGTTACACACTAGTACCACCCACAGGGTTTTGTAAAAACAACCAATAAACACGTACAATAAAGTAAAACACTCCCACACAAAATCCTCCCCTCTGCCTGAGATACAATTACCTTACACAATGGGTTGATGTAATTATCACAGGCAGGAGAATACACAATGTCTTCTGTCCTGGAGACAACCGAGGAGTAATTCAATTATCTCTCAGGACAAAGGGAAATCACCAATACACACGTGGAGACAATAGGACAGACATCACTACTCAAATATACAAGGTCCCAACCATTACAGTAAACATAGACATTTAACATATCCCCAGATGGCTTGGATCTGAGCGCTCAATATATCCAAACAGCGCTCAGATGCCACAAACACAGTCAAATCGCCATGGGGTTTAAGTTTAGCATGGGCTGATGAGAGGGCCCATAATCCTGGGGCAAGAGGCTGGCAACCAGGCTTCTCCACCACCCAGTGGCGAGATTGGTTTTGCCACATTTCTCCCCTTTTCCAAACAGACTAACAGGGTATCTGACCTTCTGCCGGTCAGTGCCCTTGTTAGTCCAGCAGCCCACCCACAAAATAGAAACAGCCCACAGCAGTACAGCCCACCCACAATAAATGGTTACTACACCTGAGCAAGGGATAAACTTGTCCATGTCCATGTGCCTCACTACGGCTGTGTGGGGGACTGGTAGACTGCCTTGGTGTGTTGCTGAGTGGGCAGAGACCAGCGGTACTTTGCCCTGGTGCTAGCGCTACCACGGAAGAAGCCTGGTTGCAGCCTGGTTGTTGTAGGGGGAGACCGACTGTCTCCCCTTTAGATAAACCACCATGCTGCTGTGGGGGGAGACGGACTGTCTCCCCTTTGGCTAAACAGCCCTGTTGCTGGGGGACAGGACTGACTGTCCCTACCTCCTGTGCTGTGAGTGCAGAGACCACGGTCCCATCTGCACGGTTGTGGGGCTTACTGTCTCCCCCTGGTACGTTAAGCTGCCGCTGGGGAATGGAGACTGGGCTCCCAATTCCCAACAAATCCTTCTGTTGCTGTGGGATGGAGACGGGGCTCCCAATTCCCAATAGATCACATTGCCGTTGGGGGACAGGACCGACTGTCTCTGCCCCCTGTAACTCAGACTGCCGCTGGGGAATGGAGATTGGGCTCCCAATTCCCAATAAATCACATTGCCGCTGGGGAGAGGGGGTAGCAAGCTCCTCTCTCATACATACTTCCAGCCTCTGGGGAGGGAGACCGACGTCTCCGCTCCCAATACAGTGTCCTGTTGCTGGGGAAAGGAGACCGGGCTCTCTATTCCCTGTAAGACACTCTGCCGCTGGGGGACAGGACCGACTCTCTCTGCCCCCTGTAACTCAGCCTGACGCTGGGGAATGGAGACTGGGCTCCCAATTCCCAATAAATCACATTGCCGCTGAGGGACAGGACCGACTGTCTCTGCCTCCTGTAACTCAGCCTGCCGCTGGGGAATGGAGACTGGGCTCCCAATTCCCTGCAGGACCGGTGGAGAGACCTCGGTCCTACCTTCACCGGCCACCTGGGGTTCTTCCCAGTAAATCTCCACAATATCTGCCCAACTGAATGGGTCTAGATCCGGGTCTGTTATCTTGCTGTCCTGCTGAGCCTTCCCAATGGAGTGGAAGAGATCTCGGTAGTCCTGCTCCAGTTCCCACTCCAGGGTTGCTAGGTAAGCCAGGTCTTTCTCTACCTCATGGGGGTCATCCCAATCCTGCCTAGCCTCCCTCTCATAGAAAATGTCCTGAAGTCTGGACTGTGCAGGGCTCCCGAAGTCAGGCTCTGCAAAAGACTCCCATAACAAGCCAGGACCATCAAACTCCTCTCCCTCTGGCTTGTCATGCTCAGCTGTCCAGGGTATATACTGTGCCATATACCACCAGAGCGCCTGGTAGGCATCCTCCAACCATAGCTCCTGCTATACTCGGTGCTCTAGTTCCTTCACCCATTCCTCCAGGGGCTGCTCTCCCAGGAAGGGCATCCGCAGGGCCACTTGCTTCTGCAATCGCTGCTCTTCACTGGGGAGACTCTCGCCTCGCTGGTATTGTACATTATCCAGGGCCTGGTACCAGATGTCTTTCCTTAATGCATCCCGGCCATCCAGGTCTTCCTCATCGTATGCCACTGCTGGTTCCATCCTGCTGCTGTCAGGGTCGCTGTACTGGGACATGCGTTAACCTCAAATTGTAATTCCAGGGAATGATGTTACTTTGTAGCTGCCCTTCTGGGCTGTGAGAACGATCCCGCCACTTGCCACCAATTGTAACGGCATACAAGGGAATGCTCCAAACTCCGAACAGAACCTCACGAATAGCTGCTAGCAGACAAATAGGAAACGCACCCAAGCGGCTTACACTCCTAGCAATCAGTCTCTAACAGCATACAGTGAATCCCCCCAAGAACGAGACGAGGCTCCGTGTTGAGGGTCAAGCAGTGGACAGCCAGAGCTGTGTGTTTATTGTTCTTATATAACAATGTTACACACTAGTACCACCCACAGGGTTTTGTAAAAACAACCAATAAACACGTACAATACAGTAAAACACTCCCACACAAAATCCTCCCCTCTGCCTGAGATACAATTACCTTACACAATGGGTTGATGTAATTATCACAGGCAGGAGAATACACAATGTCTTCTGTCCTGGAGACAACCGAGGAGTAATTCAATTATCTCTCAGGACAAAGGGAAATCGCCAATACACACGTAGAGACAATAGGACAGACATCACTACTCAAATATACAATGTCCCAACCGTTAAAGTAAACATAGACATTTAACATATCCCCAGATGGCTTGGATCTGAGCGCTCAATATATCCAAACAGCGCTCAGATGCCACAAACACAGTCAAATTGCCATGGGGTTTAAGTTTAGCATGGGCTGAGGCTGGCCTGAGGGCCCATAATCCTGGGGCAAGAGGCTGGCAACCAGGCTTCTCCACCACCCAGTGGCGAGGTTGGTTTCGCCACAAAAAGGAAGCAGAGCTTCTTAAAAATTCCATGTCACTTTATTCATTCTTCATGTTAAAAAGATACAGTAGTAGTCCATAAGACTGATAACTGCTGTACCTTTTTAATATGAAAAATGAATAAAGTGACATGGAATTTTTAGGAATCTCAGGTTCCTTTTGATTTGTTTTTGGATATGTTTGCCATTGGTCCCCGTTTCTGGAGGCTTCCGGAGGCAATGGATTATTAGGATTCAGGAAGGGTGGTGAGCGTTGGGAGTTTCTTCTGATGTACAGTCGTGGCCAAAAGTTTTGAGAATGACACAAATATTCGTTTTCAGAAAGTTTGCTGCTAAACTGCTTTTAGATCTTTGTTTCAGTTGTTTCTGTGATGTAGTGAAATATAATTACACGCACTTCATACGTTCCAAAAGCTTTTATCGACAATTACATGACATTTATGCAAAGAGTCATTATTTGCAGTGTTATCCCTTCTTTTTCAGGACCTCTGCAATTCGACTGGGCATGCTCTCAATCAACTTCTGGGCCAATTCCTGACTGATAGCAACCCATTCTTTCATAATCACTTCTTGGAGTTTGTCAAAATTAGTGGGTTTTTGTTTGTCCACCCGCCTCTTGAGGATTGACCACAAGTTCTCAATGGGATTAAGATATGGGGAGTTTCCAGGCCATGGACCCAAAATATCAACGTTTTGGTCCCTGAGCCACTTTTGCCTTAGGGCACGGTGCTCCATCGTGCTGGAAAATGCATTGTTCTTCACCAAACTGTTGTTGGATTGTTGGAAGAAGTTGCT
Source organism: Bufo bufo (assembly GCF_905171765.1). Classification (NCBI taxonomy): domain Eukaryota; kingdom Metazoa; phylum Chordata; class Amphibia; order Anura; family Bufonidae; genus Bufo; species Bufo bufo. The sequence continues at coordinate 517,275,638 of NC_053390.1, read as the reverse complement.
GTTGGAGGGTGTTTTGGTACCATTCTTTATTCATGGATGTGTTTTTGGGCAAAATTGTGAGTGAGCCCACTCCCTTGGATGAGAAGCAACCCCACACATGAATGGTCTCAGGATGCTTTACTGTTGGCATGACACAGGACTGATGGTAGCGCTCACCTTTTCTTCTCTGGACAAGCCTTTTTCCAGATGCCCCAAACAATCGGAAAAAGGCTTCATTGGAGAATATGACTTTGCCCCAGTCCTCAGCAGTCCATTCACCAAACTTTCTGCAGAAGATCAATCTGTCCCTGATGATTTTTTTGGAGAGAAGTGGCTTCTTTGCTGCCCTTCTTGACACCAGGCCATCTTCCAAAAGTCTTCGCCTCACTGTGCGTGCAGATGCGCTCACACCTGCCTGAGAAGGACTATGCAATTCATCTGATCACTCTTCATAACATTCTGGAGTATATGCAAATTGCTAGTATAAAAACTTAAGCAGCAACTTTTCCAATTTCCAATATTTATGTAATTCTCAAAACTTTTGGCCACGACTGTACACACCATCTATTCATCACAGAAGGGATGTGAATCTAGCCTGCAGTGCTTGGTCCAGCTGGATTTATTATGCATTGAGGATAACTTTCTGTACTGATTCCCCATGATTGCACTGCAAACAATTTTGTTTAAAGGGTCACTAACTTTTCACAAAACTTTTGATATGTCCTAGAGACATATCAAAATTTTTGATAGTTGGGGGTATGAGTGCTGAGACCCCCACCGATCCCTAGAATGAGGGGAAAGAAGCACGCACATATCTTTCTACTTACTGCCGAGGACAGAATCGAGACAGATCCATAAACTTTTATGGAGCCCATCTCACGCAACGAGGAGAGAGAGTACAATATGTGCACACTTCTCTACCGTTGTTGTAGGGATCTCTGGGGGTCAGACCTGCACCGATCTAAACTTTTGACATATCAAAAGTTTTGTGAAAAGTTAGTGACGCTTTAAATTATTGCTTAAAACTTGCAATTTCCAGAACATTATTTTTAAAATAGCTTTAAGTTTTACAACTGAATGTCATTTTCAATGCCTAAGAGTCATGTGGTAATATTGCTTCCCTAATATGAAGGAAGCCTCACAGCTGTCACATGAATGCTTTCATAATCATAAGTACTAATATGATATTGAGGCATGGTAACATGATCATCTACAAGAACAGATTCTTTCAAAACTGTAACATTTCATATATCATAACTGACATTGTATCAGTGTGGGGTATCAATAGAACGTGTATTAATGTCAGCATATCCCTGAAAACAGGACAGAAAGAAAGCTTGGGAGAAGGGATTCCAGACATATTCGTGCTTGTCACGCTCGTGCCTATGAAAGGATAGATTTTTTAAACTACAAATGCTGGCCAGGTATTTTAGACCTGCTTGAACGTGCCCATATGCCATATGAGTAAGTCTGCTGGCATGTCACGTGCATGTTAGATGTACAAAGCTTGATTTGTGAATTCATGATTTATATACAAATATGGCCATTACGACTACTTACCTACTGTAAGGGATCGCTCTCTCAAGCAGGGCAGTGATGACAGATTCCTTCTCAGACAATGGATTTAATGTCCAAACTGTACTTTATTTTTTAGGCACCACAGCAAATATAGGCTATTCCTTCCCAGGTATAACTCACTGGGTGAGGTGAGGTTCCAGCACCGCCAAAACATAAACAAAACAAAATAGACCCCTGCTCGTCTGGGCTCTAACTAGCACAATGTTCTGAGCTGGCTCACCTATTGAGTGCAGGTCACACTCAGGGAATCAGACTTCAATAGCCAGCTTCCTAGGCTTTTCCAGGCATAACTCCTTCCCAGACTGACAGCCTGGGATGTGCTTTTATTTCCCCCTAACGATCCCAGCTGGACTACACCTGGGGATTCCTCAGGCTAGGGGAAAACATGCCCTGGAAAGGGGGTGTACTGGGGAGGTCCCACTACCAAACCTACCTTCCAAATAAAATCTAGCCCTTGAACTTTAACAAAAAATAGCTCCAGCAACTATGTATGCTGAAGCCAGTGCCATCTTCCTGGATTTTACTTATCTCAGTTGAGGACCCTGGGTGGGATATACACCCCTTCCAGGACTTTACCGTACACTTTACCACACTACATACAGCAAACACAGGCAGTCATCAGTAGTCAGCTGTAGGAATACTTAGCATATGTCTCAGTGACACCAATAGGAACTTTCTCTTTCACCGATGAACAAAATAGTGACCCTCATGAGATTGGCCTATACATGTGATGCAAGCCCAGGAGGAGTAGAGAGGAGAATGAGAGTGGTAGTGGCTCTGACAACAAATCACACAAATGCTCCTTAGGGCCAGGCAGTGACAGAAGGACGCAGTCTTTCTTACTTCGGGGAACACCTTGATGTTAGAGCCCCTGCCTGATATAGTTGGGGTGCCCTTGCTGTTAAGCATTTTATAAGAGTGCAAGGCAGGAGATGTAGATGCTCTGGCTGGCTGGGGCTGGCGTCAGTAACAAGGCCATTTGTAGAAAATAAATAAGTCTCTCTTCACTAAAGTGCAGAATGGGATTTGTAGTACATCCAATGGCATTAAAGCACAGTTCTAAATAAATTCTAGTGCACATCTTAATAACGATGTATCTATTTATTCTGTCTTTCCAAAGTGTCTCTCTCCCTCTTCAAAATCTAAGGCTAGCAAAAAGGTTCTTGCAAACCTTTCTGTAATTCCCAGCTGAGGGGTGCAGGATTAAGATACGGCTGGCCAAAACCATATTAAAACGTGGAAGGGTGTATTGGCAATGTTCTCCTTCACAGCGGAAAAGTCTTTATCAGTATTAAATGAGCACAATACCTTGTTGACTGATTCCAGTGCATGATCTTGTAGATTCTGGACCTTCTAGTTTTTCCTTTTCTCTCTCTGGAGTGCCTTAATAAAGCAACGGCTTTCTTGTTGTAAATGTCTCAGATAGCATAATTATCTGACTAGGACTCAGGCCTAGTTTGCTGAGGAGTGAGCACACCTCTCCTCTCTTCCTTAGCCAGCAAATAATGCACACACTGAACTAGGGGCAGACCTAGGTCCATCTTCAATGCAGTGAATCAGAACATTACATTATACCAAGTAACACAACATATACTGTACATGTCGCTGGAATTCAATTCTTGGCAACCTTTTATTATTCTGGGGGAAGGGGGCGTTTAACTTATAGAAAGTTTATCATAATCAATATGTTATCAGTTATCACATGTTATCTAGCAGGTGCTTTATAAAGACCTTTGCCACTTATAAAACAACCGGGCCGCAGGAGCATGCGTAAGTGCAGGTGACAGGATGAGTGTAGTAGTTGTACTCATGGTTCTGAAGCTCCCTGGACCAGCGTGCAGTGATGGGAAGGATGCACTTGTTATTCCCTTCAGGGCATGCGCCAGTTCTGGGGTTCTCCTGTCTGAGGGTAGGTGAGGTGCCCTTGATGTTGATGGTTTGGCAGGGTCCTAGTTGTCGTGATGCCAGTACTTTTCAGTGCAATAGTAGTGCAGGAAGCAATGATGAGACAGTTGTGCAGCAGAACAGTTGTTTTACTGAAGAATTCAAATGCAAACAGGACAGTTCTTCTCAAGTAAGGACTGGCAATATGGTACACAAGATGCACTTTCACAGATGGTACAGGCTTCACAGGTAGTAACAGGCCAAAAGTTGTCCCTTTAAGGTGGTCTTTCTAAATCTCCACTTCACTAATTGACTCTGATATAAGCATCCAGATGTGAGGTGTATATCTCAGACAATACAATGCAACCAGAGTGTAGTCCCCTCAATGGCAGGAAAACTTTTCTGCACATTTTTTGAACAGGTTGCTGCACTTACAGTACACTTGTCACAGTGGGGAGTAGGGGAAATTCCCCACCATACAATGGAGAGCAGAAGGGGTAGCAACTAGGCCAGCGACTGGGATAAGGGAGCAGGTCACCTCCTAAAGCATCCCTAATCCTCGCCCTAAATCCTCACCGTATGAGCGGACCTGGATGGTAGGAATGCTCATACCCAGTAAACCTAGGACCCTAAGTCGCCCTGATAATCCCTCAAATAAAGAAAGGGCAGAGATGACCTGTTCATCCCAGACACGGATGAACAGGAGTCTCCACCGGCCTAGCTGCAAGTAAAAAGAGGAGACTGTATACAGTAACTGGATAGGCAGGTAAGCACACAATCCAACACACTAACCTGCTGCAGCAACACCGACTGGAACCAGAGCATAAGTACTGGTGCCAACACACCATACGGAACACAGTACAAACAACCACACCCAGGTATCCAGCACACCAGTTACTGCCTGGAAACCCCCATGCAAACAGGACGCATGGCGGCCCCAGGCAGAGCAGCATACAGACTCGTAGTTCCCCCTCCGGGAAACCCTGACACCCCCTTTTGGAGGCACACCACACATGGAACATGTCTATCAAACATGCTGGACTATAGACACCAACAGACAAGACAGGCAACAACCACTAGACAAGACAACAACCACCCATACATAAACAACACCAAACATATGCAAGGGTAGTGAAGGGAAGGTGAACATAGGGGAGACATCATGGAGACCTTGATGTTCCACAAGGTGGCCCTCAAGCACTGGGCATATGGAAGAGGCCAGGCAGGAGCACAGCTCCAGCACACAGCAAGGCTGGAGGACAACTGACTCCAGCCAACAGGCAACAGGCAATATAAACCTTGTGGCCAAACCCAGGACACACCAAAATCCCCACCAGTTAGATAATTAACCCCTCCGACACCAGACAGGGAAGGCTCCAGGAGAAAGGAGGAGGCACCTACATGCTGCAACCACAACACGATGCCGCTGGCAACAGCATGCACGGCAACCGTGTCACGGAGCAAACCAAAGGCTGTGACACTCCCATCCCTCAAAGCCCTCCCAAACCGAAAAGGGGAAGCTAATCGGGCACCCACAACAACGGGGGGGGGGGGACAGAATAAGGCGTGTGTGACAGTTTATTTTCAAGTTAGTTAAATATCGATTCTTGTCTTAATGTTCAGGGCCCCTTCACAGCAGCGGCGGCTGACCAGGCCCCTTCGCTAATGTGATGTAATCTTACTGTATCCTAAAGTCTCCTGATGTGTCTGGGATTTGAACCCACAACCTCCAATGTATCAGTGTATCAGCCATAAAGGAGGCATTGCAACTGATTGAAAAAATATGAGACTTCTACTGTTATAGCTGGCTAAGTGTACATCTATACACATGACAACTGCCCCAACACACCCAGCACTGCTATATCTCTATATGACTGCTGTCCCAGCACACTCAGCTCTTCTATATCTCTATATATGAGCAGCTGTCATGTGTATAGATGTACACTTAGCCAGCTATAACAGTAGAAGTCTCATATTTTTTCAGTCAGCAGCAAGGCAGCTGGTCTTGTAGTTAGGTGCTTTGCTCTGATACAGAACGTCGTGGGTTCGAATCCCAGCAGAGACTTTTCTGAAATACAAGCACTGACTCCATATATGGACATACAGGGCGGGACACAGGTAGAGGCTGCATCGCATTGCTGACATGGAGGTAAGTAGAAGTGTTTATTATTTTTTTTTAATACCCAACTGTTCCTGCCATGGGGGGAGCAGGGGGGGGGGGCACTTGATACTGGCACATGGGGAGGGGGGTTGGCACCTGATACTGGCACCTGGGGGGGGTTGGCACCTGATACTGGCACATGGGGGGGGGGGAGGCACCTGATACTGGCACATGGGGGGGAGAAAGGTTGGCACCTGATACTGGCACCTGGGGGGAGGGGGGGTTGGCACCTGATACTGGCACATGGGGGGGAGAGAGGCACCTGATACTGGCACATGGGGGGGGGAGAGAGGCACTTGATACTGGCACTTTTTTTGAGGGGGGGGAGATGGCACTATGATACTGGGACATGGGGGGAGGAGAGAGGCACTTGATACTGGCATGTGGGGGGGGGGTTGGCACTTGATACTGGCACATGGGTGGGTTTGGCACTATGATACTGGCACATGGGGGGAGAGAGGCACTTGATACTGGCACTTATTTTTGGGGGGGAGATGGCACTATGATACTGGGACATGGGGGGGAAGAGAGAGGCACTTGATACTGGCACATGGGGGGGGGGTTTGGCACTATGATACTGGCACATGGGGGATGGGAAGGAGAGAGGCACTTGATACTGGCACATTGGGGGGGGTGATGGCACTATGATACTGGGACATGTGGGGGGGAGGAGAGAGGCACTTGATACTGGCACATGATGAGGGGGCATCTATGGGGACACTTACTGGCACATTATTGGGGGGCATTATGGGGGACACTAGGCCGGCAGCCTATCAGAGGCCGGACACTGAGGGGCATCTACTGGGGTACTATATATGGGGCATTTTATACTGGTACATTATGGGGGGCACTAGCAGGAAGGGGGGAGAGGGGCACTATGGGGGAATTTACTGGGGGCACTATATAGGGGTATTTTATACTGGGACATTATGGGGGCACTATGGGGGCACTATCGGGATATTAGCTCAACTGGGGGCATTACAAGAGGGGTATTTTTGCACTGTCACATTATAAGAAGAATTATTACTACTGGGGGGGGGGGGCATTATAGTGGGCTTTATTACTCCCCCATGGTATGACCCCCTAGTAGCAGCACCAGCCTCCCCCTGCTCTGCTATCCCTCTGCCCCTTCTCCAAATCCTTATTATGAAATCTTTCTCATTAGGAAAAAGCACAACATCAGCTCCGCCGAGCCCCCGGCCAAGTGTTGAAGTGGTGTCTGAGATCCCCAAGGGTCAAGTAACTGTAAGTTTTCATATGAAATATGTTTATGTTATACACATATAGCATCCACTGTGCCACACAATATACAGTATACCGCTACACTGTGCCAAAGGAGTGGGGTTTACACAGGAGGAGGGAGGTGCGAAGCGCGCTGGAGGGGCCCTTACAAATATTTGCTGTGGGGCCCAGTCACTTCTAGTTACGCCCCTGTTTGGATGTGGAGATTCTCATAGGTGATCAAGCTGCTTAAATGTGTATCCAGACACTGGAGGCTTCTCCTGGACATATGTGCTGCAGAGCCTATAAGTCCCTTTTAGACAGTTATCTCTACTGGACTTCCTCTACACCTCTACTTTTATCTGCTCTGTTGTTTGTAGTTGTTCTGGCACTGTCCTGGTCAGCATGAGCTTGAGTGTCAGCATTACATATGTGCTTTCTTCTCCTAGCCCTAGCTAGGCTAGACTGCTAACTAGAATGTTCTATCTCCTCTATTTATATAGAGGGTGACACCAGCCTCATCTAATGGTGGCTATGAATATGGCCTATTGTTTACCATGTGCACATACATACAGATGCAGGTACAGTATTACATATTAAAGCTTATACCTTTTGTTAATCTTGGAGCAGGGTGCTGCATATGATGTCTAGTGGGTTATATAGTATGTAGGCTTAATTTACACTGTGTTTAATGTTAATATCCTGAAGGACCTTTTCTGCCCAGACATATGCAATTGTATGCATTTTCATCAACATATGTCTGCCATAGAATGCCATTTAAATTGCACTATATCCTTTTTTTTAATAAAGTTGCAAGAACAGTTAACCAGCACAGTTTCATTGTAGTTTTGGCTGCAGGATTCAGTTGCATACCAACCAAGTATATCCCAAAAGAAAATCATTTGGGCATGTGTTTGACCATTAAAGACTTTGTCCACACTGGCATATATCAGGATTTTTTTCTGGTATACACTCCAACAGAACACTACTAATGTAGCATTTACTGAGCTTTCACATGACGTTATCATACATACAGTACATTCCTTACAGTTGCCTTTTGATCACCTCTATTTTGCAGCTATTTTGGTTTCTGCACATTGTGCAACCCATTTAAAACCGATGCTCTGTGGTGTGATCATATCATCTGCAGGAATTATTTTACCATTGGATTACTATCAGATACATGTATCTCCAGCTTTCAGCAGCTAAATCTTTCTATAAAAATATAAAGAAACCACCACTTCAAATAAATCAGTTGTGCCTTGCCTGTTGTTTTATGCTGGAGCCAGACATAAGTGATATATGTGTATGAGCACTTTAGTGCACAGATTTGGCCTCCATACACTGGCTGTGGCAGACAAACACTGAGCATGCAGTGTTTGTCTGGAGCAACTTGACATTCAGCATCACAACTGATGTATGAGAATCAGTTCTGGCTTCAGTTCCCCTCCGGCGTTTTCTGCCTCATGCCGGAGGGGAGCTGAACCGGATAGCCTGATATATGTGAAGGGGGCATTCTCAACTATAATCTTTAAAGGGCATCTGTCAGAAGATTTGTACCTATGGAACTGGCTGACTTGTTACATGTGCGCTTGGCAGCTGAAGGCATCTGTGTTGGTCCTATGTTCATATGTACTTGCATAGCTGAGAAAAATAAAGTTTTAATATATGCAAATTAGCCTCTAGAAGCAATGGGGGGGGGGGGGGGGGGGTGGCTGTTACACCTAGAGGCTCTGCTCTCTCTGCAACTGTCGTGTCACCTGCATTTTGATTGACAGGGCCAGACAATTAAAACGTCATCAAGCCTGGCCCTGACCTCTCCTAAAGTTTTGTGCGGCACTCTGCGCTTCAGCATGTGGCCCAGGCACTGTACAGAAAAGAGACTTGCAATACGGAAGATAACTGCTAACAAGCTTCTTTCCTGTACTGCTCCTCTGCCAGATACTAAAGTACACGGGACAGTGCGAGAATTTAGGAGAAGTCAGAGCCAGGCGTGATCATGTTTTCGCTGCCTGGACCTATCAATCAAAGTACGGAGGGCGCAGCAGTTGCAGAGAGAGCTGAGCCTCTAAAAGTAATGGCAACGCCCCTGTTGCTCCTAGAGGCTCATTTGCATACATTAAAACTTTATTTTTCTCAGCAATGCAGATGGGACCAACACAGATGCCTTCAGCTGCCAAGCGCACATGCAGCAGGTCAGCCAGTTTCATAGGTACAAATCTGCTGACGCAGATGCCCTTTAAGAGTTTTCTTATAACACTGCTCTTTACACAAGCGTTTGTAGTAGTCATTTCTATTTCTACTACTATAACTTTGTTTCTGACATCATAAAGCATGTCTATGTTTTTTATTCTGTCTATAATTTTATTTTACATACAGTTCAGTATAGGCAAAAATTTTCAGGGAAGCAGCTTCCAATTCCACTTTCCTTAAAATAGCATTACAGACATACTAAATCAAATCAGTCCGCTCGCCTGAAAACAGAGCTGCTATTAATATCGTGCACATAACTGATATGCTGCTTGTAGAGGTACAGAAATTTTGAGGCAGAGAAATAAACCCTCCCACTCCTCATTGAATTTCCTGGCTCGTTCCAAAGCCTAAGCTTCATTTAGTCCCCTTTCTGCTTAGTCGGTCCCTGTTGAGTTGTTTCATTCATTGTAAGGATGTGTGAAAGGAATCCTCTCTAACGAAGACCTAGCAAGTCATCTACAGTCTAGCCACGAAGAAGGGACTGTGTCAAAAGCTTCTCAACAAGTAAGTTTTTCCTTCCCTTAATTTTTAATTCCTTTGTTGCCTCTGTATGAATGTTTAAACCTTTCCATGCCTCAGGAAGTGGACCGAAGATTTTTTAACTTGTGGGGGTTTCTTTGTATTTCACTTCAATTCCAGATGTTTCCCATTATGAAAAAAGTACCTAATAACGTATAGCTGGCTCACAGCACTGAGAGCTCATTCACACAGCATGTTTATGTCAAGGAGCCAGCACAAGAATTATAGGAGTATGATAATAAATGTTCAGACTGTGCCTACATAGCGTATGGACATGTTACGAGGGATTCCAGGGGACCCCTAGCCTTGCTTGCAGTTCTTGTTTTCAAGGGGTTTGAAATGTAGTCGTTGTAAGAGTGCAAAAATTTAGAAATGTTGCCGCTTGTTTTGTTATGTTACTAGAAAGTACAGTATCATATGGTATTTATTGTAGCTGTTTTAACTCCTGAATATGTAATTATTTCATTTTCATAGACCAGGTTTTATATTTAAGAAAAATGGGGCAGATTTACTAATCCTATAGGTGGTATAAATTTAGGTGTGCCAGAAAAGTGGAGTCTTTTTTTCTTGTTTGGTTAGTGAAGTAAGCATTTGCAATACATTTATGGAGTATTTGCAACATTTTTTGTGTGGTTTATGTGCCATGCCAGGCAGTTTGCAGGGGCAGCCAGATGTTATGTGGGCAGAGCAACATTTTTAGCTAGATTTTTCAAGTGTTCTCCAGTCCCCTGGTGATGTACAAACTGATAAAAACTTTGCATAAATAAGATTAGACTTTATGACAGAGAAACTATCATGTAATTTCTGTAAATCCATTGCTAAAAATGACATTCCAAAAAAAATAAAAAGTGCAAAAAGTCCCATCTTGGTACATTACTCCCTTGGACAGGCTGTCTATGCAAGCACCAGATTTATCATGGCGGGTCAGACTGGATGATAAATCTGGTGCATGGATGTTTACTTTCCTCTAACTTTATACCAATTATTGGTCGGCTTACTTTAAGACAGAATATTATTCCAGAATTGTGGTGTAATTTTGGTGTATATTAGTCACATCCCTTTCACACAAAGCCACACTCCTTTCTATTACACCAAACATATTTATCAGCTAGGCACAGATAATTCCTCTACACCTATAGTAGGTGCGCCAACACCTTATGGTGCAATTTATGTCATTACCTACACTAGGTGCACTCACACTGGTAAATGTGGCCCACTGTTCTTGACTACATTCATAATGAACCCTTCATATATACTTTGTAGACTATAAATCAATAAGAAACATTTAGGCATAGTCTATCTTTGTCCTCCAGGTGCTAAGTAGTGTTTGGAGTTCCACTTTAGGCTACTTTCACACTAGCGTTCGGAGCGGGTCCGTCTGATGTTTCATCAGACGGATCCGCTCCTATAATGCAGACGTTTGCATCCGTTCAGAACGGATCCGTCTGCATTATAACTTAGAAAAATTTCTAAGTGTGAAAGTAGCCTGAGCGGATCCGTCCAGACTTTACATTGAAAGTCAATGGGGGCGGATCCGTTTGAAGATTCAGCCATATAGTGTCATCTTCAAGCGGATCCGTCCCCATTGACTTACTTGCAAGCAGCGTTCAGGTGTCCGCTCACTGAGCGGAGCGGAGGCTGAACGCTGGCAGACTGATGCATTCTCAGCGGATCCGCCTCCACTGAGAATGCCTTAGGGCCGGACGGCTGCGTTCGGGGCCGCTTGTGAGCCCCTTCAAACGGAGCTCACGAGCGGACACCCGAACGCAGGTGTGAAAGTAGCCTTAGGTATAATATTTTAATGCTTATGATTCTACAAAGAGGAATCTCCCAAGGAAGAGAATCATCTCTTGGAAGTAGCTCCCTATGTGGTGCTGATGAGATGGTTCTCTTTCTTGGAAAATATCTCTTTGCTTATTCGATTCCCATGGAGCAATGCCAAAGATTTTCCATACTATGGAGTACTTCCAGTAAGTCTCCATATAGGACTGGTCTCTTTAAGGAGATTCAGCACCCTGCCTAATGCTCATGATTCAAGAGTGATAATTTATTTAGTTACTATTAAAGATGTAGTACAAAGAATAATCGAAGGAGGCTTTTTTCAGAACTTCCAAAGAACTGAATGGAGAGAGCCGTGCATGGGCGGGCACCTCTCCATTCTCAGCAATAGAGAGATGGTGGTTAGGGTACCTACGTTCCTGAGATGCAGATCTCAGCTCTGGGACCCGCACCAAATCCTATAGATATGCCATATATTTCCCAGATGGGAAAAACTCTAAAAATCAAATTATGATAATGATATTAATAATTCATTAAATTCAAAAGTTATTTTTAGAATATGTCCAATAGCTTGTAGGCCACACAACTGTTTCTTAATTCATAAAGCATAAATCAAACTTATATTTCTTAATCCTACATTTTAAAAGAGTGGCAATTACAGAAACAGCAAAATCGTGTTCTGACACCAGCCAGATGTGCAGTATTAGGGCTCATGCACACGACCATATGTATTTTGCATTCCGCAAAACAGGGATCCGCAAAAAATATGGATGACATCCGTGTGACATCCGTATTGCATCCGCTTTTTTGTGGATCCATTGTAACAATGCCTATACTAGGACATGTTCTATCTTGCTTACAGAACGGCCATGTGGACATACGGAAACGGAATGCACACGCAGTAATTTCCGGGTTTTTTTGTGGACCCATTGAAGTGAATGGTGCAAAAAAAAACAAAAAACGGAACAGACACGGAATGAAAATACAGTCGGGTGCATGAGCCCTTAGTGTGTATGACTGGACTCAGTTTTCTGGTAGGTTTTGAACATGCCCTGGCGGTGTCTTATCTTTTTGCCTTTTTTATTTTTGGCAAATCACAGACAAGGCATGCTCAAGTCACAAGATTATGCTATTGAAGAAGTCGCATGCTGTGTGTCAGTTGATCCATAGCAAGATTCTGAACCCAAATACCACCACACTGTCACCCTGAATGAACTCTGGTTAAGAAGGCATTCACACAACTGTACATATTTTGTCATCCACAAAACGCAGATCCGTAAAATATGGATGACGTCCATGTTGCATTCTTTTTTTGGCGGACGGTCGGACCCATTGGCTTTAGTGGGTTTGTGGTTTGCATTTGAGGCCAGGAATAGGACTTCTATCCAGAACGGAAAAAACACATGGTCATGTGAATGTACCCTTAAGGGCATAACAATGAGTGATTCCCTGCTTAGCTTAATGGTTATTATTATATTCATAACATCAAAATCCTTGATAAAAAGGATCAGAAAAAAAAATTTTTTTGTATTATCGAAAGAGAACCACACCTGTGCAAGGGTTGTGTCTGGTATTGCAGCTCAGCTCCAATAAAGTGAATGAGACGAAGCTGCAATACAAGCAGACAGTTCTGGTGCTGTTTCTTGAAGAAAGCAGCCATGCTTTTCTAGTACTGGAAACTTGTTTAATGCTTCCGTTGCTATTGCTAATCTAGAAGTGATTTTAAAAGGATATACACAAAATTATTCAAGTCAATGGGTCCGCACCGCAATATGGGATTCACGCGGTCGGTGTCGAGTCGCATTATTATGGCCACTAACTACTTGAAACATTGATAGTGCGGTAGCTCATGAAGGAAGTCACGTTTTGTGAGCTGGCTTGGTGGGTATATAAGGTGTGTGATAGGCTGTCGGCACACATATCCCTCATTGCTGTCATGGGTAAAAGGAGAGGTTTATCAGAGATGATTATTGGCTTACGGGTCAAGGGTGGAAGTATTTCTGAAGCTGCGCAGTATGTGAACTGTTCTCGTTTTGCTGTGGTACAAGAGTATTGTTTGTTAGTGGACAAATGGCACCATTGTGAATAAGCAACATGCAGAGCACCACATGCCATTGATTTGAGAGTTGAACATCAGTTACAAAGGTGCGTAAAAGTGGACCAACATAGTACAGTGTAGCAGCTCATCATCAAAGTGAACCAGGGGGCTACCAGACATGTGTCTAAAAAAACAGTTCAGTGAAACCTTCTGTGTATGGGGCTCCAAAGCAGACAGATGATCACTACACCTCTGCTAACAAAGTTACAACTGCAGAAAAGGCTTAAAATTTTGCAGCAATATCAGAATTGGACCTCCGCTGATTGGCAAAGGGTTGCCTTCTCAGATGAGTCATGTTTTCTGTTTCATCAAACGAATGGACATTGGCATGTCAGGTGAGAAACATCAGAGAACAAATTCCCTGCAACCATTGCTAGAAGAACACAAGCTAGTGGTGGTAGCGTTATAGCCTGGAAAATGTTTTCATGGCATTCTCTTGGCCCACTCATCCATGTGGAAAGCCCTGTCAACCTATTTGGGTATGAGTCCATCCTTGCAGATCACGTACACCCATACATGCTTACTGTCTTACCTGGGATGGATGGGATCTTCCAACAAGACAATGTGACATTTTTACATGGCTAGAAATGTCCAACATTGGTTGGAAGGGCATAACCAAGATTCCCCTGGCCCCCTAATTCCCCAGACTTGAACCCAACTGAGCATCTGTGTAACCACCAGTCATGTTTGCTCTATGGATCCTCGTCCCCCACACATCCTCTAGCAGCTGTGGGATGCACTGCAGTCAGCATGGCTCCAGATACCTTTGACAACCTACCAGGATCTTACTCCCATCCCGTCTAGCTGCTGTCCTTGCTGCACACAGCGATTACTGGTGGTCATTTTTATTTTTTTGCAAAATGTGAAATGGGCAATGATATTACACTTTTTGATACAGGAATATTTATATATATCAATTTGAACTCTTCTGACCCGTATTCACCATGTAAATAAATCACTTTGGTTTGTTTACATCCTGAATGAACGACTTCCTGTTGCTGTATCCAACCGAATCTATGATACGCTTCTTTTTCTGCCATAGCTCCAGCACTACCCGCAAAATGGGTTGGTCTCTTTCTGGCTACTGTTGACCAATGTGTTTGTGAGATGATTATATGGCACTTACTAATATAGGCTTTGTTGAAATTCTGCACCATATTCTATATTTTATAAGGTATGTCCCATTGTTTACAGAGTCTTGTGCTGTCCATACAGAGGTTCTGTCCATGAGATGGATGCTGATGGAGGGTCATGTGACCAGGCAAATCACCTCCATGTGATGTCTTCTCCATTCAAATACAATGCACCTGACATCTCGACTTGTTCTGTTGGGTATCTAGTGCAGGTGCAGTGTGTTTGAATGGAGGAGGTATCACATGGAGGAGATTTGCCTGGTCACATGACCTTCCATCAGCAGCCATCTTATGGACAGGACTTCTTTGTGGACATCAAAAACATTTTGTAAACAAGGGAGAATACCTTATGAAATATAGAAAATGGTGCAGAATTTAAACAAAGGCTATATTAGCAAGTGTCATATAATCATCTCGCAAACACATTGCTAATTACCCAAACTTGACCCGGATATAAAATGTATATAAAATGTAACTTTTATTCGTGCTGATTTAAAAGATCTCTTTTGAGCCAACAAAAGTCAAAATTAGCTGCATCCAGTGCGTATGCTATTAGAAATCATGCACTATACAGAGGGTAGCCTGCAGGGGACGTGCACTATGCCCCCAATGCTACACAAAAGACCATGTCTGTGAAATGCTAATGTGAAACTGTGCAAGGATCACCAGTTACTTCACTGGCAATTGGATCCCCTTAAGGATAATGCAACACAATACACTGGTTACATATACACTGAGGCTTTTAGCTATGCTATACTGGATGCAGACACCTAAAAACTTCTAACTGCCCCCCATGCCCCCCCCCCCCATGTTTCACCAACAAAATGGCTTCATCAGGGGCAGTTTTGTTGGTACTATTTTAGAGTACATATGATTTTTTGTTGCTCTATATTACACTTTTTGTGAGGTAAGGTAAAAAAAAGCTGTTTTGGCACCGTTTTTATTATTTGTTTTTTACAATGTTCATCTGACAGGTTAGATCATGTGCTATTTGTATAGAGCAGATTGTAATGGACACGACAATACCGAATATGACAACTTTTTTTGTTTGTTTGTTTCAGTTTTACATAATAAAGCATTTTTGAAAAAAAAAAATTTTTGTGTCTCCATATTCTGAAAGCCATCGTTTTTTTAAAATTTTTTTGGCGACTGTCTTATGTCTTATGTTTGAGAAGTACTATATTAGGGTGCATATGACTTTGTGATTGCTTGGTATTACACTTTTTGTGATGTAAGGTGACAAAAGATGGCTTTTTTACACTTTTTTTTTTTTATACAGTGTTTACCTGAGGGGTTAGATCATGTGATATTTTTATACAGCAGGTTGTTACGGACGCGGCAATACCCAATATGTAAACTTTTTTATTTATTTAAGTTTTACACAATAAAAGCATTTTTGAAACCAAAAAAATAATCATGTTTTAGTGTCTCCATATTCTGAGAGCCATAGTTTTTTTTATTTTTGGGAGATTGTCTTATGTAGGATCTCATTTTTTGCAGGATGAGATGACGGTTTAATGGGTACTATTTTAGGGTGTGTATGACTTTTGATCGCTTGGTATTACACTTTTTGTGATGTAAGGTGCCAAAAAAAATGGCTTTTTTGACACCATTTTTATTTTATTTTATTTATGGTGTTCACCTGAGGGGTTAGGTCATGTAATATTTTAATAGACCTGGTTGTTACGGACACGGCGTCGGTGATACCTAATATGTATACTTTTTTCTATTTTTCACTTTTAACACAATAAAAGCATTTTTGAAACAAAAAGAAATCATGTTTTATTGTCTCCATAGTTTTTTATTTTTTGCCCGATTGTTATATGTAGGGGCTCATTTTTCGCGGGATGAGGTGACGGTTTGTATTGGTACTATTTTGGGGGGCGTATACCTTTTTGATCGCTTGGTGTTGCACTTTTTGTCATGTAAGGTGACAAAAAATGATTGTTTTAGCACAGTTTTTATTTTTCTATGGCATTCAGGTGAGGGGGTGGATCATGTGATATTTTCATAGAGCCGGTCGTTATGGACGCGGCAATACCCAATATGTCTGGTTTTCTTTTTTTTGCTATTTTCTTTACATTGTGTTTTATTTTGGGAATTTTTTTTATTTTATTTGAAATTATATTTTTTTTATTATGAAAAACACTTTTTTTTTTTGTTTTTATTTTTGTCCCACTCTGGGACTTAAACTTCTGGGGTCTGATCCCCTCTGCAATGCATTACAATACAACCTGTATTGTAATGCATTGGCTGTCAGCTTTCATGCTGACAGCCTGCCTGTGAGACCCAGCCTAAGGGCTGGATCTCACTGGCTTCCATATAAGGCAAGCTCTGATGGAAGGCATCAGGCTTGCCTTCTCTGCCATTGGACCCCTGCCACTGCAGCGCAGAGACCCAATGGAGATGAGGAGGGCACCCGTACCCTCCGCAAACCCTCTGTATGCCGCGGTCAGTTTTGACTGTGGCATACAAGGGGTTAATACACCGGCAACGGTGTCTTCACAAATGCAGCAGAGGCCTTCCGTTATTGTATATTTGTCTTAAGGAATGGTTTCTGTCGCGGCGGGTCCCATTAATTTTAATGGCAGGCGAACCTGAAAAACCTTCAGCTCATATTTGCAGCCAAGAAATAATTACTAGAAGTGCACAAATAGTCCCACAACATGGACAGTGACATACCAGATGTATTATTCGAATTTACGATTTCCATTTATTATTTTTTCAATGCTAAATATCGTCAATATAATTTTCGCGTACACTCATGCGCAAATGCACTATACAGTACCCAAATGCACAATAAAGAAAGTATATTGGTATATAACACACCGCTTCAATCAGTTTTTTGGGGGGGCGACTGGTATATCACACCAGTAGAAATTATTTGTTCCAATAACGCTTGTCCTTCTATATACCTGCAGTATAGCAGCAGAGCCGTACACAACTGCCGCACAATACAAATGCACTATAATATACTTTCTAACATAGAAAGTATATTATAACATTGTACAAGGAAGGCAATCCATTAGAATATACATAAAGATAAAACGTAACCTTTAATAATTTTACTATGAGGGTCCATTCACACGTCCGTAAGTGTTTTGCGGATCCGCAAAACACGGACACCGGCAATGTGCATTCTGCAATTTGTGGACCGCACATCGCCGGCACTATAATAGAAAATACCTAATCTTGTCTGCAATTGCGGACAAGAATAGGACATGTTCTATTTTTTTGCGGAAACGAAAGCACAGATGCGGAAGTTCGGATCCGCAAATGCGGATGTGGACAGCACATTCCGGCCCCATTGAACATGAATGGGTCTGCACCCGTTCCGCAAAATTGCGGAACGGATGCGGACCCATTTTGCGGACGTGTGAATGGAAAAGATATCCCTCAAAATGAAACACCCAGGACCCCCGCCGATCAGCTGTTTGAGAAGGCAGCGGCGCGGCCTTCTCACTGTTTACCGCTGGCCCAGTGACGTCACGACTAGTATCAACTAGCGTGGGCGTGGCTAAGCTCCATTCAAGTGAACAGAGCTTAGCCCCACCCACGCTAGTTGATACTAGTCGTGACGTCACTGGGCCAGCGGTAAACAGCGAGAAGACCGCAGCGCTGCTGAAGCGCCGCTGCCTTCTAAAACAGCTGATCGGCGGGGGTCCCGGGTGATAAGAGCGACCGTTCGGAACTAGTAAGCCCCTAGCCCCTAGGCCCCTAGGCCCAGGTGATCACTATATAGATCTATGTGTTTTGGACTCATTATAAAAGTATAAGTATATCACACCCCTCTGAGTATCACACATATAGATAGCACACCTATACTAGTCCTTAAAATGACTTTTGTGGCCCTATTAGCTAGCGTTTGGTGTCCCTATCAGCCTGTCCCTGCTCCACACAGCAACCTCTCCCTACACTGGCAAAACACTGAATGTAAAATGGCGGCCAGATCAGGTTTATTTATAAGGTAGGGGGTATGTCCATGTGCTGAAATGTCTCAATTGGCTGTCTTGTACCACCTGATGGATGTGTCATGGGTCAAAGTTCTTCATAATGTAAAAGAATATGGCGGGCGCGAATTTCTCCATATGTTCGCATGTTCGGCGAATCGGTGGCCGTCTTTTGGCAGGTTTGCTGTTGTGCCATATTCTTTCCATTTGGTTATAATAGATTTGATGATGCTCCTGGGGATCATCAAAGATTTGGATATTTTTCTATAACCTAACCATGACTTGTACTTCTCAACAACATTGTCCCTTACTTGTTTGGAGAGTTCCTTGATCTTCATGGCAGTGATTGGTTAGTGATGCCTCTTGCTTAGGTGTTGCAGCCTTTTTGGGGCCTTTCAAAAAAGGTGTGTATATGCAATGACAGATCATGCGACACTTAGATTGCACACAGGTGGACATCATTTCACTAATTATGTGACTTCTGAAGGTAATTGGTTGCACCAGAGCTTTTTATGGGCTTCCTAACAAAGGGGGTGAATACATACGCACATGCCAGTTTTCTGTTTTCTATTTCTAAACAATAGTTTTATTTATATATTTTTTCTCATTTCACTTCACCAACTTAGACTATTGTGTTCTGGTCCATCACATAAAATTCAGATTAACAAAACCTTGAACTTAAGGCTGTAATGTAACAAAATACCAAAAAAGTCAAGGGGGGTGAATACTTTTGCAAGGCACTGTATATATGTTTAACTGCTTCCCGACCGCCTAACACAGGGATGCGTCCTGGCGGCGGTCGATTCATTCCTCCTAGACGCATATACGCGTCATCTCGCGAGACGCGAGATTTCCTGTGAACGCGCGCACACAGGCGCGCGCGTTCACAGGAACTGCAGGTAAACGAGTGGATCTACAGCCTGCCAGCGGCGATCGTTTGCTGGCAGGCTGTAGATGCGATTTTTTTTAACCCCTAACAGGTATATTAGATGCTGTTTTGATAACAGCGTCTAATATACCTGCTACCTGGTCCTCTGGTGGTCCATTTTGCTTGGATCGACCACCAGAGGACACAGGCAGCTCTGTAATAAGTAGCACCAAGCACCACACTACACTACACCCCCCTGTCACTTATTAACCCCTTATTAACCCCTGATCACCCCATATAGACTCCCTGATCACCCCCCTGTCATTGATCACCCCCCTGTCATTGATCACCCCCCTGTAAGGCTCCATTCAGACATCCATATATGTTTTACGGATCCACGGATCCATGGATCGGATCCGCAAAACACATACGGACGTCTGAATGGAGCCTTACAGGGGGGTGATCAATGACAGGGGGGTGATCACCCCATATAGACTCCCTGATCACCCCCCTGTCATTGATCACCCCCCTGTCATTGATCACCCCCCTGTAAGGCTCCATTCAGACGTCCGTATGTGTTTTACGGATCCACGGATCCATGGATCGGATCCGCAAAACACATACGGACGTCTGAATGGAGCCTTACAGGGGGGTGATCAATGACAGGGGGGTGATCACCCCATATAGACTCCCTGATCACCCCCCTGTCATTGATCACCCCCCTGTCATTGATCACCCCCCTGTAAGGCTCCATTCAGACGTCCGTATGTGTTTTACGGATCCACGGATCCATGGATCAGATCCGCAAAACACATACGGACGTCTGAATGGAGCCTTACAGGGGGGTGATCAATGACAGGGGGGTGATCACCCCATATAGACTCCCTGATAACCCCCCTGTCATTGATCACCCCCCTGTCATTGTTCACCCCCCTGTAAGGCTCCATTCAGACGTCCGAATGTGTTTTACGGATCCACGAATCCATGGATCGGATCCGCAAAACACATATGGACGTCTGAATGGAGCCTGACAGGGGGGTGATCATCCCATATAGACTTCATGATCACCCCCCTGTCATTGATCACCCCCCTGTAAGGCTCAATTCAGACGTCTGTATGTGTTTTACGGATCCACGGATCCATGGATCGGATCCGCAAAACACATACGGACGTCTGAATGGAGCCTTACAGGGGGGTGATCAATGACAGGGGGGTAATCACCCCATATAGACTCCCTGATCACCCCCCTGTCATTGATCACCCCCCTGTCATTGATCACCCCCCTGTAAGGCTCTATTCAGACGTCCGTATGTGTTTTACGGATCCACGGATCCATGGATCGGATCCGCAAAACACATACGGACGTCTGAATGGAGCCTTACAGGAGGGTGATCAATGACAGGGGGGTGATCACCCCACATAGGGGGGTGATCAGGGAGTCTATGTGGGGTGATCACCCCCCTGTCATTGATCACCCCCCTGTAAGGCTCCATTCAGACGTCTGTATGTGTTTTGCGGATCCGATCCGTGGATCCGCAAAACACATACGGACCTCTGAATAGAGCCTTACAGGGGGGTGCTCAATGACAGGGGGGTGATCAGGGAGTCTATGTGGGCTGATCACCCCCCCGTCATTGATCACCCCCCTGTAAGGCTCCATTCAGACGTCAGTATGTGTTTTGCGGATCCGCGGATCCATGGATCGGATCCGCAAAACACATACGGACGTCTGAATGGAGCCTTACAGATCCGCAAAACACGGACACCGCGGATCTGCAAAACACAAACGGACGTCTGAATGGAGCCTTACAGGGGGGTGATCAATGACGGGGGGGGGGGGGGGGATCACCCAATATAGACTCCCTGATCACCCCCCTGTCATTGATCACCCCCCTGTAAGGCTCCATTCAGACATTTTTTTGGCACAAGTTAGCGGAAATTGATATTTTTTTAGTTTTTTTGTTTTTTCTTACAAAGTCTCATATTCCACTAACTTGTGACAAAAAAATAAAATCTCACATGAACTCACCATACCCCTCACGGAATCCAAATGCGTAAAATTTTTTAGACATTTATATTCCAGACTTCTTCTCACGCTTTAGGGCCCCTAAAATGCCAGGGCAGTATAAATACCCCACATGTGACACCATTTCGGAAAGAAGACACCCCAAGGTATTCGCTGAGGGGCATATTGAGTCCATGAAAGATTGAACTTTTTGTCCCAAGTTAGCGGAAAGGGAGACTTTGTGAGAAAAAAAATATATCAATTTCCGCTAACTTGTGCCAAAAAAAAAAAATCTTCTATGAACTCGCCATGCCCCTCATTGAATACCTTGGGGTGTCTTCTTTCCAAAATGGGGTCACATGTGGGGTATTTATACTGCCCTGGCATTTTAGGGGCCCTAAAGCGTGAGAAGAAGTCTGGGATCCAAATTTCTAAAAATGCCCTCCTAAAAGGAATTTGGGCCCCTTTTCGCATATAGGCTGCAAAAAAGTGTCACACATGTGGTATCACTGTACTCAGGAGAAGTTGGGCAATGTGTTTTGGGGTATCTTTTTACATATACCCATGCTGGGTGAGAGAAATATTTCGGCAAAAGACAACTTTTCCCATTTTTTTTATACAAAGTTGTCATTTGACAGAGATTTTTATCTCACCCCGCATGGGCATGTGTAAAAAGACCCCCTTAAAACACATTGCCCAACTTCTCCTGAGTACGGCGATACCACATGTGTGACACTTTTTTGCAGCCTAGGTGGGCAAAGGGGCCCACATTCCAAAGAGCACCTTTAGGATTTCACAGGGCATTTTTTTACACATTTTGATTTCAAACTACTTCTCACACATTAGGGCCCCTAAAATGCCAGGGCAGTATAACTACCCCACAAGTGACCCCATTTTGGAAAGAAGACACCCCAAGGTACTTCGTGATGGGCATAGTGAGTTCATGGAAGTTTTTATTTTTTGTCACAAGTTAGTGGAATATGAGACTTTGTAAGAAAAAAATAAATAAAATCATCATTTTCCGCTAACTTGTGACAAAAAAAAAAAGTTCTATGAACTCACTATGCCCATCAGCGAATACCTTAGGGTGTCTACTTTCCGAAATGGGGTCATTTATGGGGTTTTTCTACTGTCTGGGCATTGTAGAACCTCAGGAAACATGACAGGTGCTCAGAAAGTCAGAGCTGCTTCAAAAAGCGGAAATTCACATTTTTGTACCATAGTTTGTAAACGCTATAACTTTTACCCAAACCATTTTTTTTTACCCAAACATTTTTTTTTATCAAAGACATGTAGAACAATAAATTTAGAGAAAAATTGAAATTGAAATGTAGTTTTATTTGAAAAATTTTACAACTGAAAGTGAAAAATGTCATTTTTTTGCAAAAAAAAAAAATCGGTAAATTTCAATTAATAACAAAAAAAGTTAAAATGTCAGCAGCAATGAAATACCACCAAATGAAAGCTCTATTAGTGAGAAGAAAAGGAGGTAAAATTAATTTGGGTGGTAAGTTGCATGACCGAGCAATAAACCGTGAAAGTAGTGTAGTGCAGAATTGTAAAAAGTGGTCTGGTCATTAAGGGTGTTTAAGCTGAGGTGGTTAAATTAAGTTTAGCCTCTATTTCTGAAAAAGTTTGTGACAGGATTTTAACTCACGGCTTCTGTATCACAGCCCAGAACTTTAACCACTACATTATATAGCTGCATACAAAAAAATAAAATAAAAATGAGACTTCTGCTGTATAGGTGTCACGGATGGTGTACAGGAAACAAGACAAAGCAAAAGAATCTATGACTCACTGGATCCAAAACTAAGGAACAAAAGGGAGACCCCTGCATGAGACATGTCACTCTCCCTGACTGCTCAGCCTATGCGAACACCCCAAAGATGGATGGTCGCATATCCACGTACCTCGACTATCTACCACCTGAACACCCTACAATAGTGAGGGGACACGACCACCGGCTCCCTACACTAGACACGGAGGGAGTCAGGGTCAACTGAGATCCAGCAAACAGAAAATCACAAATAAAAGTACAGCACTTATCTTTGTAGACGACTGGGCAATAGGAACAGCATGCATACACACTCCAGGAAGTTGTATAAGCCGCACACTATTGCATTATGGGGAGGAATTTAAAGGGAGGCAATCAGTCCAAACACATGACAGCTGAGAGAGGCTAACGAGATGAGGAACTGAAAACCAAAACAAAAAAAACTCAAGGAGGAGGTTCTGAAAGGCTTCTGTCAGAGCTTCTCAGCTGTCTGGTTGTGACAGTACCCCTCCCTCTACGAGTGGACTCCGGACACTCAGAGCCCACCTATGGAAAGCCCTGATGAGACGAGTGGCCTTAATGTCCGTCACTGGGACCCACATCCTCTCCTCAGGACCATAACCCTCCCAATGAACGAGGTACTGGAGAGAACCGCGGACAAGACGAGAATCCACAATCCTAGAGACCTGAAATTCAAGATTCCCATCAACCATAATCGGAGGAGGAGGCAAAGGCGAGGGTACAATGGGTTGAACATAAGGTTTCAATAAGGACTTATGAAAAAAATGATGGATCTTCCAAGTCTGAGGAAGATCAAGACGGTAGGCAACAGGATTGATGACAGACAGGATCTTGTAAGGCCCAATAAACCTAGGACCCAACTTCCAGAAGGGAACCTTCAACTTGATATTCTTGGTAGACAACCACACCAGATCACCAACATTCAGGTCCGGACCAGGCACACGTCTCTTATCTGCCACACGCTTATATCTCTCACTCATGCTCTTTAGATTATCCTGAATCTTTTGCCAAATAGATGACAAAGACGAGGAGAATCTGTCCTCATCAGGTAAACCAGAAGACCCCTCTCCCGAGAAAGTCCCAAACTGCAGATGAAACCCATATGCACCAAAAAATGGTGACTTATCAGAGGACTCCTGACGACGGTTATTTAAAGCAAACTCAGCAAGGGACAAAAAAGAACACCAATCCTCCTGATTCTCCGCCACAAAACAGCGCAGATATGTCTCCAGATTCTGATTGACGCGCTCTGTCTGGCCATTCGACTGCGGGTGGAAAGCGGAAGAGAATGACAACCGAACCCCCAAGCGAGAACAGAAAGCCTTCCAGAATCTGGAAACAAACTGCGTGCCCCTATCAGAGACTATGTCTGAAGGAATACCATGCAATTTGACAATGTGATCAATAAATGCCTGCGCCAGCGTCTTAGCATTGGGCAAACCAGGAAAAGGAATGAAATGCACCATTTTGCTAAAACGGTCCACCACCACCAGAATCACAGTCTTCCCCGAGGAACGAGGCAGGTCCGTTATGAAGTCCATGGACAGATGTGTCCAAGGACGGGAAGGAATGGGTAAGGGAAGGAGAGGACCTGATGGCCGTGAATGAGGGACTTTGGCACGAGCGCAAGTCTCGCAGGCTGCCACAAAACCCTCAACCGACTTACGAAGCGCAGTCCACCAGAATCTCCGAGCGATGTCATCCAGTGTGGCTCTTGCCCCCGGGTGCCCAGCAAGGACCGTATCGTGGTGTTCCTTAAAAATCTTGTGTCTCAAAGCGAGAGGCACAAACAACCTCCCAGGAGGACAAAGATCAGGAGCCTCCGACTGGGCTGCCTGCACCTCTGCCTCCAATTCAGGAAAAAGAGCAGAGACCACCACACCTTCAGCCAAAATGGGACCCGGGTCTTCAAAATTCCCACCTCCCGGAAAACAACGTGACAGGGCATCTGCCTTCACATTCTTAACCCCAGGGCGGAACGTGACAACAAAATTAAACCTTGAAAAGAACAAAGACCATCTGGCCTGTCTCGGGTTCAGATGCTTGGCTGACTCCAAGTAGGCCAGATTTTTATGGTCAGTAAACATGGTAATAGGGTGTCTGGCTCCCTGTAGCCAATGGCGCCATTCCTCAAAAGCCAACTTGATGGCCAACAATTCCCTATCTCCCACATCGTAATTTCTCTCTGCGGAGGAGAGTTTCTTCGAGAAAAAGGCACACGGTCGCCATTTGGCAGGAGAGGAACCCTGAGACAAGGCCGCACCGACACCTACCTCTGAAGCATCAACCTCAACTATGAAGGGTAAAGAAATATCAGGTTGTACCAGGATGGGAGCGGAAGCAAAACTCTCCTTGATATTAGAAAAGGCCTTACGCGCCTCTACCGACCAGGAAGAAAAATCTACCCCCTTTCTGGTCATATCAGTGAGTGGTTTAACAACAGAGGAATAATTCAAAATAAACTTCCTGTAATAATTGGCAAAGCCCAAAAAACGCATCAGCGCCTTCTGATTCTCAGGAAGCTCCCACTCAAGCACAGCGTGGACCTTCTCGGGGTCCATGCGAAAACCAGAAGCGGAGAGAAGAAACCCCAGAAATTGAACCTCTGGAACCGCAAACACACATTTTTCCAGTTTCGCGTATAATTTATTCTCCCACAGGATGAGCAAGACCTGACGTATGTGTTCCTTATGAGTTTTGAAATCAGGAGAAAAAATCAAAATGTCATCCAAATACACTAATACAAATTTTCCCATCAAATGATAAAAAATGCTGTTCACGAAATGCTGAAAAACGGCTGGGGCATTCATCAAACCAAAAGGCATAACCAAATTCTCAAAATGGCCCTCAGGGGTATTGAAGGCCGTCTTCCATTCGTCTCCTTCTCTGACCCTGACCAAGTTGTATGCCCCTCTTAGGTCTAATTTGGAAAAGACTTTAGCCCCAACAACCTGGTTAAACAGGTCCGGGATCAGAGGAAGCGGATAAGGGTCACGAATAGTGATACTGTTCAGCTCCCTGAAATCCAGACAAGGTCTTTAAGAACCATCTTTCTTCTTAACAAAGAAAAAACCAGCGGCAACAGGTGACTTCGAGGGTCGTATGTGTCCTTTTCTCAGACTCTCAGAGATATAAGCACGCATAGCGACCCTCTCAGGTTGGGAAAGATTGTATAAACGGGATTTAGGCAGCTTGGCGCCTGGGATGAGATTAATAGGGCAATCGTACTCCCTGTGCGGGGGCAAATCCTGAACTCCACTCTCAGAGAAGACATCCAAAAATTCAGAGAGGAAAGGTGGTACAGTCTTAGTAGAAACCTCAGAAACAGATGTCGTGAGGCAATTCTCTCTGCAAAAGTTACTCCAACCATTTATTTGCCTAGCTTGCCAATCAATGGTGGGGTTATGTTTAGTGAGCCAGGGTAGCCCCAACACTAAAGGGGTAGGCAAACCGCTAAGGACAAAACATGACACATCCTCAACATGAGCATCACTCACAATTAAACGGATATTGTGAACTATGCCCTTTAATGATTTCTGAGAAAGTGGAGCGGAATCAATAGCAAAAACAGGAATATCCTTTCCCAAAGTGCATACCTGGAAACCATGAGTTATTGCAAATTGATTATCAATGAGATTGACAGCTGCTCCACTATCCACAAAAATCTCACAAAAAATGCTCTTGCTCTCTAGCGCCACCCTAGCAGGCAGGACAAAACGGGAACTACAAGCAAACGGAAAACCTTCAATTTCCGCCTCAACCCTGCCAATAGTAACAGACGGAACATTTTTAAAAGATTTTTTCCTTTTTGTTTCTTTATTACTCCCAGAAAACTGCCTGTATCTCCTAGAGGGACAAACATTTGCCAAATGATTTATACCTCCACAACAAAAACAAACCCTCCCATGCGGGCTGAATCTTCTATTGTCAGAGGCAATCAACCCCAGCTGCATGGGCTCCTGCTCAGAAGGGGCTGACAGCGACTGAGACCCCTGCGCACAGAATGAGACCGCTGCACTGTCCCGGGACTGAGTATGACAGGAAGGAGAGATCTCTCCTCTCTCTCTAAGACGCCTGTCAATACGAACGGCCTGAGACATAGCAGAGTCCAAGGAGATAGGCCTCTCATGAAAGGAAAATGCATCTTTCAATCCCTCTGAAAGACCATGGCAAAATTGACTTCGGAGTGCAGCATCATTCCAACCAGTATCAGCTGCCCATCTCCAAAATTCTGAGCAGTATATCTCTGCGGATTGTTTACCCTGGCATAACAGACGTAGTCTAGACTCAGCCAGAGCAATACGATCCGGATCATCATATATCTGACCCAGGGCTAAAAAGAACTCATCCACTGACCGGAGGGGCCGTGCCCCCTCCGGCAGCGAAAAGGCCCAGGACTGAGCGTTACCCCTGAGCAGCAATATAATGATCCCCACCCTCCGTTCCTCATCACCAGAGGAATGAGGAAGAAGGCGAAAATGGAGTTTGCAAGCCTCTCTAAAACGCACAAAATTCTCACTAGCCCCGGAGAACGTATCCGGGAGCGAGATCTTAGGCTCAGAACAAACTCCATGAACGCAAGCTGAACCGGTCACTTGAAACTGAGAAAAAGTCTTACGGAGATCAGCTACCTCCAATGAAAGACCCTGGAAGCGTTCAGCCAAAAGTGAAACCGGATCCATGCTTGAGACGGTTTTGGCGGCTTATAATGTCACGGATGGTGTACAGGAAACAAGACAAAGCAAAAGAATCTATGACTCACTGGATCCAAAACTAAGGAACAAAAGGGAGACCCCTGCTGGAGACATGTCACTCTCCCTGACTGCTCAGCCTATACGAACACCCCAAAGGTGGATGGTCGCATATCCACGTACCTCGACTATCTACCACCTGAACACCCTACAATAGTGAGGGGACACGACCACCGGCTCCCTACACTAGACACGGAGGGAGTCAGGGTCAACTGAGATCCAGCAAACAGAAAATCACAAATAAAATTACAGCACTTATCTTTGTAGAAGACTGGGCAATAGGAACAGCATGCACACACACTCCAGGAAGTTGTATAAGCCGCTGTCACGACTGTGACTGATCCAGACAGGTCTGGGAGGAGAAGGTCGCAGCGACTTGCTACTCGCGATAGCTTGTGAGTTTGCTCCGTGGTTCAGGGTATGTCATCTGGGTTTTGCCTTGTGAACCTTTTTGTCCTGACTGGGAGTTTGTAGGCATCCTTCTCAGGTGAGTCCTGTCTGCCACTCCCAGCTACTATATTAGTTTCAGTTTCACTTGCAGTCATTGCCAGATATAGTCCTTACTTCCAGTGCTACTCTGACCTTGGAAGGAGATCGTTTGATGGTGTTGCTGTGGAGCTCTTGTCCGGCGTGGACTGTCGTGTTTGGGATCGCCTTCTCTGCTCGTGACTGGATAAGTCTATCTCTGCTGTTGTTTGTTTGTTGCTGTCTTCCCCTGTTGTTTTCCTAGACGTGAGTGATGGTGACTAGCGCTCCCATCGGCCTTTCCCCAGTCCAGTCTTGTTAGGGCGACTGAGGGTTTAGGCATCCTGCTCGCCGCACGGGTTCACACCCCGTCTAGGGTATCAGGGCAGACAGGTGCCAGCTTAGGGTTAGTCAGGGGTGGCCATTCTATTTCCCATCCGTAGATAAGGGTCCCCCTTCCCCTCCGTCTGGTGCAACACGACTGCTGCTGGGCTAGCGGTGGTGACAGTATATCTGGCCTTTTAAAAAAAAAAAAAGTGACATTTCTTTTCTTTTTTTTTCTTTTTTGCTTGCTGTTTTGCTTTGTATTTTGTCTGTTCCACTATGGATCCGGTTTCGGCGAAACAATTACAGGGGTTATCCCTTGAAGTGGCAGGATTAAAAGCAACAGTGCTGCAGCAGCAATCCTTGGGTTCCACCGTTGCTACGGGAAACCAAGGTACTCCTGAGCCAAAAGTGGCTTTACCTGATAGCTTCTCAGGAGGGAGAGACCAATTTGTAACCTTCAGAGAAGCTTGCAAATTGTTCTTCAGGTTACGCCCTAGATCCTCCGGCGGTGAGGAACAACGGGTGGGCATTGTAATTTCTCTCCTGCAAGGAGATCCGCAGGCTTGGGCTTTCTCCCTACCATCAGACTCTCCGGCCTTACGATCAGTGGAGGAGTTTTTTGAAGCCCTGGGTCTCGTATATGATGACCCGGACAGGGTCTCACTGGCTGAGTCTAAGCTACGTAGACTTCGGCAAGAGAACCGGTCTGCTGAACTATATTGTTCTGAATTCCGTAGGTGGGCTACTGATACGTTATGGAACGACTCGGCCCTTAGGAGTCAGTTCTGCCAGGGGTTGTCTGAAAAATTAAAAGACGCGCTGGGGGTATACGAGGTCCCTGGGTCTCTTGAGGCTGCTATGTCTCTGTCCATAAGAATCGACAGACGTCTCAGGGAGAGACTTTTAAATTTTACGGAGGCCTCTATAGGGCAGGGATCGGTCTGTTATGGTCCAGTCGAACCAATGCAAATAGGGGGCGCCACTAGACGGGTGAATCCTCCTAAGTTCCGCCGTAGGTCAGAGGTTTGTTTTCGTTGTGGGGGAGGGGTCATTTTGTAAAGGTTTGTCCCTCAGAACCCAAGAGACCACAAACAAAGGAGCCGCCGGAAAACTAGAGTCCCCAGATTGTGCGGAGGAGAACAATATGGGCGTATTCGTTTCCTCCATACGCATGTCTCAGTTTTTGTTGTCCGCTACCGTTGAGGCGGGCAATAAAACTGAGATCTGTTCCGTCTTTTTGGACAGTGGGGCGGGGGTCAACTTGGTGGATTCACGGTTTGCTCAGGATCTGGGTTTTACTCCGGAACCGGTATGCAGAACTATTCCTGTTTTTGCTATCGACTCCTCCCCTCTTACTCAGAGAGAGTTAACTCAGATCATCCATAATATCCATCTGCAGGTAGGGGACCTCCATAAAGAGCATATCTCTTGTTATGTCCTGGACGGTCTTCCGGCTCCTATGGTATTGGGGCTTCCCTGGCTGGTGACTCACAATCCAGTGGTGGATTGGCAGGCCGGGGAGATTGAGGAGTGGAGTGAACATTGTAAGGACAACTGCTTGAGTAGTAGGTGCTCTACACTCTCTGTAACATCTTTACCTGCCTTTCTGTCAGATTTTATGGATGTGTTCTCTGAGAAGGGTTGTCAGGGGTTACCACCTCATCGTCCATATGATTGCCCGATTAATCTATTACCTGGGGCAAAACTACCTAAAACCCGGTTATACAATCTTTCCGGCCCGGAGAGGAAGGCTATGAAAGATTATATTTCTGAGAGTTTGGCTAAGGGACACATCAGACCCTCTTCTTCACCTGTGGCTGCAGGGTTCTTTTTCGTTAAAAAGAAAGATGGGGGCCTACGTCCTTGCCTGGATTTCCGGGAATTAAACCGGATAACTATCCGAGATCCCTATCCTCTTCCTCTCATTCCCGACCTCTTTAATCAGGTTGCTGGTGCTAAATGGTTCTCCAAAATGGATCTCAGAGGAGCCTATAACCTGGTTCGCATCAAAGAGGGGGATGAGTGGAAGACGGCTTTTAATACTCCGGAAGGGCATTATGAAAATCTGGTCATGCCATTTGGTCTTACTAATGCGCCTCCGGTATTCCAACATTTTGTCAACGATATTTTTAGTCACCTTATCGGGAGATTTGTTGTGATATATCTTGATGACATCCTGGTCTATTCCCCGGATCTGGATACACATAAGATCCATGTGAGACAAGTGCTTCAGATATTAAGGGCCAACAAATTGTTTGCTAAGTTAGAAAAATGTGTGTTCGCCGTAAAAGAACTGCCATTTCTGGGGTATGTGTTGTCAGATTCAGGTTTCCGCATGGATCCAGAGAAAGTCCGGGCGATTCTAGACTGGGATCTGCCTGAGAACCTGAAGGCATTGCAACGCTTCCTGGGGTTTGCTAATTTTTATAGAAAGTTTATAAAGAACTATTCCTTGGTGGTCAAACCACTGACGGACATGACCCGAAAGGGATCCGATTTTTCCAAATGGTCACATGCAGCCAAAACAGCCTTTGCATCTCTGAAGGAGAGATTCACCTCGGCCCCTATTCTCGTACAGCCAGATGTCTTGCTTCCTTTTATTGTAGAGGTTGACGCATCAGAGGTGGGGGTGGGAGCGGTACTATCTCAGGGCCCGTCCCCTGGTGAATGGCGTCCGTATGCTTTCTTTTCAAAGAAATTGTCTACTGCAGAAAGGAACTATGTTATTGGCGACAGGGAACTTTTGGCTATTAAGTTGGCTTTTGAGGAGTGGCCTCATTTTTTGGAGGGGGCGGTTCATCCCGTCACAGTGATTACTGATCACAAAAACTTATTATATCTGGAGTCTGCTAAACGTCTCACCCCTAGACAGGCTCGGTGGTCGTTATTTTTTACTAGGTTTAATTTTGTAATAACCTATCGCCCGGGGGCAAAAAATACTAAGGCGGATGCATTGTCTCGAAGTTTTCCTGGAGGGGGTGATGTTGAGGTACCAGTGCCCATTTTGCAAAAGGGGGTGGTGGTCTCTGCATTACACTCAGGTTTGGAGGGGAGGGTGTTGGAAGCTCAGGGGGACACCCCGGCCTCCTGCCCCTCGGGTAAACTGTTTGTGCCAGAAAATTTACGACTGGAGATACTAAAAGAACACCATAACTCCACACTGGCAGGACACCCAGGTAGTAGGGCAACCTCTGAGTTAGTGTCTCGTCGGTTCTGGTGGCCTAAATGGCGCCAGGAGGTGTTGAATTTTGTGTCTGCATGTGCTACCTGTGCTCGTTCTAAGGTAGATCATACTCGTCCGGCAGGGCGTCTTTTACCTCTGGCCATCCCCAACAGGCCTTGGACGCACCTGTCAATGGATTTCATTACGGATCTACCAGTATCAGCGGGGAAGACTGTTATTCTTGTAGTTGTTGACAGATTCAGTAAAATGGTGCACTTTATTGCTCTTGCCGCATTGCCTAATGCTAACACACTGGCTCAGGTTTTTATTGACCACATCGTGAAGCTTCACGGGGTCCCTTCCGATATTGTTTCGGATCGTGGTACCCAATTCGTTTCTAAATTTTGGAAAGCTTTTTGTTCTCGTTTAGGGGTTCATCTGTCGTTTTCTTAATCTTTCCATCCACAGTCCAACGGTCAGACTGAACGTACCAATCAAAAAATAGAGACATATTTGAGATGCATTGTTTCCGAAAATCAGGAGGAATGGTCATCTTATTTACCGTTAGCCGAGTTTGCCATTAATAATCGTCGTCAAGAATCCACCGATAAGTCACCATTTTTTGGTGCGTATGGTTTCCATCCTCAGTTTTGTACGTTTAGTGAGGGGGGGCCGTCTGAGGAGGAACGATTTGCGTCTTCACTTTCTTCAGTGTGGCAGAGTGTGCAAGAAAGTTTGAAGAGAATTGGTGGTAGATACAAATGTGCGGCTGATAGGAAGCGCTCTGAAGGTCCGGACCTTGGGGTGAATGACTTGGTGTGGTTGTCTACCAGAAATATCAAGTTGAAGGTTCCCTCGTGGAAATTAGGTTCGAGATTTATTGGTCCTTATAGGGTAATTAAGATCATTAACCCGGTGGCTTTTTCGTCTGGAGCTTCCTCAGACTCTAAGGATCCATAATGTCTTCCACAGATCTCTGCTTAAGAGATATGTAGAACCTCCTGAACCACTGCCACTACCGCCTCCACCGGTGGTTGTTGATGGCAGTCTTGAGTTTCAGGTAGAAAAGATTGTTGATTCACGATATGTTCGCCGCTCTCTTTAGTACCTGGTGCACTGGAAAGGTTATGGTTCCGAAGAGAGAATGTGGGTTCCAGCATCAGAGATAAAAGCGGACAGACTCATTCGGGCTTTTCATAGCTCCCATCCGGAGAGGCCTGGTCTTGAGGGTCCAGGGGCCCCTCGTAGAAAGGGGGGTACTGTCACGACTGTGACTGATCCAGACAGGTCTGGGAGGAGAAGGTCGCAGCGACTTGCTACTCGCGATAGCTTGTGAGTTTGCTCCGTGGTTCAGGGTATGTCATCTGGGTTTTGCCTTGTGAACCTTTTTGTCCTGACTGGGAGTTTGTAGGCATCCTTCTCAGGTGAGTCCTGTCTGCCACTCCCAGCTACTATATTAGTTTCAGTTTCACTTGCAGTCATTGCCAGATATAGTCCTTACTTCCAGTGCTACTCTGACCTTGGAAGGAGATCGTTTGATGGTGTTGCTGTGGAGCTCTTGTCCGGCGTGGACTGTCGTGTTTGGGATCGCCTTCTCTGCTCGTGACTGGATAAGTCTATCTCTGCTGTTGTTTGTTTGTTGCTGTCTTCCCCTGTTGTTTTCCTAGACGTGAGTGATGGTGACTAGCGCTCCCATCGGCCTTTCCCCAGTCCAGTCTTGTTAGGGCGACTGAGGGTTTAGGCATCCTGCTCGCCGCACGGGTTCACACCCCGTCTAGGGTATCAGGGCAGACAGGTGCCAGCTTAGGGTTAGTCAGGGGTGGCCATTCTATTTCCCATCCGTAGATAAGGGTCCCCCTTCCCCTCCGTCTGGTGCAACACGACTGCTGCTGGGCTAACGGTCGTGACAGCCGCATTATGGGGAGGAATTTAAAGGGATGCAATCAGTCCAAACACATGACAGCTGAGAGAGGCTAGCGAGATGAGGAACTGAAAACCAAAACAAAGAAAACTCAAGGAGGAGGTTCTGAAAGGCTTCTGTCAGAGCTTCTCAGCTGTCTGGTTGTGACAAAAGGTCTCAGTAGAAGTACAGTACAGTACAGTTGAAGTCTCTTTTTTTTTTTTTTAAGTAAGTGGCTATGCAGCTATTATAGCTGAGTGGTTAAGTGCCGTGCATCTTAATACAGAAGGTTGTAAGTTTGAATCCTAGCAGAAACATTTATGAAATATAGGCTAAATTAGATTTAAATACACTGGGGTGTCCCCAAGCACTGACTCCATATATGGACATACGGATGTAGTAGAGTTAACACTCATGATTTATGAGACGTGTTATCTAAACTAAATGCGTTAAGCAAACACCTTCAATTGCTTTTCAATGGCTTTTGTCTCAAGGTAAGCTTGAGTGCTAACCCTGCTACATCTGTAGCTATATATGGAGTCAGAGCAGAGACTCCTAAGCCAAACTAGAGTCCCGACACCCTCCCCTCTTCAGAGCAGGGGGTGCCTGGGGTTCCCCCCATTAACTTCCAACTTCCAACACCCGAGCATCGCAAAGTGTTCTACTCGAGCACCCTAGCACTTTGGTGCTCGCTCAACACTAATCCTGAGGTACACCTACAGTGGAAACCTCAAAAAGTTACTAAATTTTGGAAACTACACTCAAAGCATTTTTCAAGTGGTGTAGTGAGCACGTTGAACAGGCGTTTCATAGAATTCAGAAACACTTGGCTGTGAAAATGAAAAATTAAATATTTTTTTAATTAAATGTTGCTTTAACTGCAAATTTTTCATTTTCACAAGGG
The DNA here is from genome assembly GCF_905171765.1 of Bufo bufo. Lineage (NCBI taxonomy): Eukaryota > Metazoa > Chordata > Amphibia > Anura > Bufonidae > Bufo > Bufo bufo. The sequence continues at coordinate 517,240,902 of NC_053390.1, read as the reverse complement.
GTAACAGGAGAAAAAGCACCCCAAAGTCTGTTTCCCATTTTCTCCTAAACACGATAACACCCTACATCTGGTCATAAACAGCTATATTGACTCAATGTATGACACAGAATGGAAGGAATGCTATATGGCTTTTGGAGGGCATATTTTGCTGAAATGGTTTTCAGATGCGTGTCACATTTGGGGAGACCCTGAGTTAGCCCAACAGTGGAAATCTTCAGAAACATTTTGGAAACTTTCCACAAATGAATGTGTAATGGATGGTGAAAATTTTAAATTGCAATTTTTCCACAGATATGCCATTTCAGTGCCTAATATGCTGTGCCCAATTTGTGCCATTGTGAAAAATCATCTCTTCAATCATTATGCTATGTTACCTGATTATAGAAATGCCCTACATGTGGCCCTAAATTGTTGTCTGGATATGTTACAGGGCTCAGAGTAAAAGAGCATCATGCACATTTGAGGCCTAATTTGGTGATTTATGAAGTATTGATGACAATTGCAGAAGCTCTAATGTGAAATAAAAGAAATGAACCCATTTTGGAAACCACATCCATCAAGGAATTTATTGAGAGATGTGAGCCTCTTGACCAATTAGGTGTTTTTCAGAAAGTGCATTGTGGATGGTGAAAAGCAAATATGTTAGCTGTGCAGAGTATATCAGAGTGTAATAAGGTGGTAAAATTACAGGGTACATAAAGGATAAAATGAATAGTCCATGGATGAGTGGTACACTTTAAAGCAATCCTTTATGCACAGGCCAGGCATTTCAGGGCAGGTTTCAAAGTGATAAATGGTGTTCTTTTGTATCTTGCTTTTGGAACGTACATAGTAACATAGTTTATAAGGCTGAAAAAATACATTTGTCCATCCAGTTCGGCCTGTTATCATGCAAGTTGATCCAGAGGGAGGCAAAAAAAAAACTGAGATAGAAGCCAATTTTCCACACATTGGGGGGGGGGGGGATTTTCTTCCTAACTCCAATCAGAATAACTCCCTGAATCAACGACCCCTCTCTAGTAGCTATAACCTGTAATATTATTACACTCCAGAAATACATCCAGGCCCCTCTTGAACTCTTTTAGTGAACTCACCATCACCACCTCCCCAGGCAGAGAGTTCCATAGTCTCACTGCTCTTACCGTAAAGAATCCTCTTCTATGTTTGTGTACAAACCTTCTTTCCTCCAGTCCCAGAGGATGTCCCCTCCTCACAGTCACAGTCCTGGGGATAAAAAGATGATGGGAGAGATTCTGTACTGACCCCTGATATATTACACATACAGTTGCAAGAAAAAGTATGTGAACCCTTTAGAATTATATGGATTTCTGCAGAAATTTGGCATAAAATGTGATCTGATCTTCATCTAAGACACAACAATAGACAATCACAGTCTGCTTAAACTAATAACACACAAAGAATTAAATGTTACCATGTTTTTATTGAACACACCATGTAAACATTCACAGTGCAGGTGGAAAAGGTATGTGAACCCCTAGACTAATGACATCTCTAAGAGATAATTGGAGTGAGGTGTCAGCCAACTGGAGTCCAATCAATGAGATGAGATTGGAGGTGTTAGTTACAGCTGCCCTGCCCTATAAAAAACACACCAGTCATGGGTTTGCTTTTCACAAGAAGCATTGCCTGATGTGAATGGTGCCTCGCACAAAAGAGCTCTAAGAAGACCTAAGAAGATTAAGAATTGTTGACTTGCATAAAGCTGGAAAGGGTTATAAAAGTCTCTCCAAAAGCCTTGCTGTTCATCAGTCCACGGTAAGACAAATTGTGTATAAATGGAGAAAGTTCAGCACTGCTGCTACTCTCCCTAGGAGTGGCCGTCCTGTAAAGATGACTGCAAGAGCACAGCGCAGACTGCTCAATGAGGTGAAGAAGAATCCTAGAGTGTGAGCTAAAGACTTACAAAAGTCTCTGGCATATGCTAACATCCCTGTTAGCGAATCTACAATATGTAAAACACTAAACAAGAATGGATTTCATGGGAGGGTACCACAGAGGAAGCCACTGCTGTCCAAAAAAAACATTGCTGCATGTTTACAGTTTGCACAAGAGCACCTGGATGTTCCACAGCAGTACTGGCAAAATATTCTGTAGACAGATGAAACCAAAGTTGAGTTGTTTGGAAGAAACACACAACACTATGTGTGGAGAAAAACAGGCACAGCACACCAACATCAAAACCTCATCCCAACTGTGAAGTATAGTGGTGGGGGCATCATGGTTTGGGGCTGCTTTGCTGCGTCAGGGCCTGGACGGATTGCTATCATCGAAGGAAAAATGAATTCCCAAGTTTATCAAGACATTTTGCAGGAGAACTTAAGGCCATCTGTCCACCAGCTGAAGCTCAACAGAAGATGGGTGTTGCAACAGGACAATGACCCAACGCATAGAAGTAAATCAACAACAGAATGGCTTAAACAGAAGAAAATACATCTTCTGGAGTGGCCAAGTCCTGACCTCAACCTGATTGAGATGCTGTGGCATGACCTCAAGAAAGCGATTCACACCAGACATCCCAAGAATATTGCTGAACTGAAACAGTTCTGTAAAGAGGAATCGTCAAGAATTACTCCTGACCGTTGTGCACGTCTGATCTGAAGTTAATGCTGCCAAAGGAGGTTCAACCAGTTATTAAATCCAGGGGTTCACATACTTTTTCCACCTGCACTGTGAATGTTTACGTGGTGTGTTCAATAAAAACATGGTAACATTTAATTCTTTGTGTGTTATTAGTTTAAGCAGACTGTGATTGTCTATTGTTGTGACTTAGATGAAGATCAGATCACATTTTATGACCAATTTGTGCAGAAATCTATATCATTCCAAAGGGTTCCCATACTTTTTCTTGCAACTGTAGTTATTAGATCACCCCTTAGTCGTCTTCTTTCTAAAGTGAATATCCCCAATTTTGATAATCTTTCTGGGTACTGTAGTCCCCCCATTCCATTTATTACTTTAGTTGCCCTCCTTTGTACCCTCTCCAGCTCTGCAATGTCTGCCTTTTTCACAGGAGCCCAGAACTGTACACAATACTCCATGTGTGGTCTGACTAGTGATTTTTAGAGTGGCAGGACTATGTTCTCATCATGGGCATCTATGCCCCTTTTGATGCAACCCGTTATCTTATTAGCCTTGGCAACAGCTGCCTGACACTGGTTTCTACAGCTCAGGCCTCCTGTTTGCGGGCCGCAATGCACGAACATCGACCGTGGGGCAGCCGAGGCGGATCGCGGACCAATTCACTTTAATGGGTTCGCGTTCCGCTTGTTCCGCAAAAAGATAGGACATGCTCTATCTTTTTGCGGAACGGAAGTACGGGATGAAACCCCACAGAAGTGATCCGTAGTGCTTCCGTGGGTTTCCGCTATGTGCTTCCGTTCCACACCATTCCGCATGTCCAGATTTGCGAACCCATTGAAGTGAATGGGTCCGCATCCGTTATGCAGAATGCCCACGGAACGGCGCCCGTGTATTGCGGATCTGAAAATGCGGTCCACAATATGGCAACGGGCAGCACACGTTCGTGTGCAGGAGGCCTTAGTTTGCTGTTCACTAAAATTCCTAGGTCCTTTTCCATGTCAGTGTTACCCAGTGTTTTGCTATTTAGTATCTACGGGTGACATGAATTTTTCCTTCCCATGTGCATAACCTTACATTTGTCAGTATTAAACCTCATCTGCCACTTATCTGCCAAAGCCTACAATCTATCCAGATCCATCTGTAGCTGTATACTGTCCTCTTCCGTGTTAATTACACTGAGCAAAAATATAAACGCAACACTTTCGGTTTTGCTCCCATTTTGCATGAGCTGAACTCAAAGATCTGAAACATTTTCTACATACACAAAAGACCCATTACTCTCAAATTTTGTTCACAAATCTGTCTAAATCTGTGTTAGTGAGCACTTCTCCTTTGCCGAGATAATCCATCCTACCTCACAAGTGTTGCATATCAAGGTGTTGATTAGACAGCATGAATATTTCACAGGTGTGCCTTAGACTGCCCGCAATAAAAGACCACTCTGAAATGTGCAGTTTGATCACACAGCACAATGCCAAGGATGTGGCAACGTTTGAGGGAGCGTGTAATTGGCATGCTGACTGCAGGAATGTCTTCCAGAGTTGTTGCTCGTGCAATGAATGTTCATTTCTCTACCATAAGCCATATCCGAATTTGGCAGTACATCCAACCGGCCTCACAACCGCAGACCACGTGTAACCACACCAGCCCAGGACCTCCATATCCAGCATGTTCACCTCCATGATCGTCTGAGACCAGCCACCCGGACAGCTGCAGCAAAAATAGGTTTGCTATTGTTATTAATGGTACAGAGTGTGTACCATTAATAACCACCCACTGTTTTCTATCACTGAGCCAGTTACTTACCCACATACAGACATTTTCCCCAAGTCCAAGCATTCTCATATGTCACCAGTCATACTCTTTATATACTAACCATTTATGTGGTACAGTGTCAAATGCTTTGGAGAAGTCCAGATATACGACATCCATTGATTCGCCGTGGTCAAGTCTAGAACTTGACTCTTCATAGAAAGTGATTAAATTAGTTTGACATGACCTATCCCTCATGAAGCCATACTGATATGGCATTATTTGCTTATTTTCATTGAGATACTCCAAGATAGCATCTCTTTTGGGTCTTTCCCTTCCTTGCTGTTTGGGGGACTTCACCAGAGAAATGTTGCCCTGGTACAACATGGGCACCATCACTTCCAGAAGTCCTGGGGCCCTGACTCTAGATCTTGATCTGAAAGATCAACCCCTCCAATGTTTGTATGGTAGTGTAGGATGAAGTCTGGCTTGGGGGAAGCGGTACCTCGTACAGGACAGGGAAGCTGCTGTTACTGTGAAGTGTGGTCAATACATATGCATCCCTTTTTTCCCCCTTGTACTTAACCACCAACATATTCCCGTTGCAGAGATCCCTACTTTTGCCTTTTCTGAGTGGTTCCCTAAGCAGGGACCTAAGGAGGTCTCTCCGATTTTTGCATACTGTGCAGAAACCCAGTAGGATTACTGCAAAGGGTTAATTATTACCAAAAAGTTAATGCAATGTTCTTAAATGTTGTGCTTTATATTGTTTATGTACTCAATAGCAATGTTTAAGGCAAGCAAACAGTTAACAAATTGGCAGACTGTGTAGGTTACCAGGGTGATGAACGGCCCACTGGCCAGCTAGGAGTGTGAGTCTAGAAGAGCAAGGGAGACCTACATGTGCAAGCTCTTGAGAGCTAGGCCCAAGTCCAGAGAACCTCTGTCTCTGAGAGTACAGCTGCCATAGAGGTTGCTCCATTACCAGAGGAACCCTGAGATAAAGATACCAGCCATCTTAGAAGGTCCAGAACTATCCAGGCCGTGCAAGCTTCAGACAGTATGGCTCATTGATGGCAGAAAGGCTTTACTGCTGTGGAAGGGATTTTTGCCTCCGGCACCTACCACACATTGTGACAGACCGGTCATCCATAATTAAAGTTACTGTACTCCTCAGCCTGGGTACTGCAGAAGGAGTTTATAAGGACAGTATAGAATGTCTGAGGTTATCTTGAGAAGATAGCAAAGTGTTTGGAGTCAGTCTGAGGGAGTACTACAACTACCGTCATTGTTATTGCCTCAATACTATTATTGAGAGAAAATTGGCCTTCATCCACTGCATGGCCCCAGGGAGCCCCAGAGGGAGGATTGCCCTGTGAACTGTGAGTACTACTACCCTCTTAGAGCCACAACCACCAATGCCATCATCTTTGCCCTGCCCTGTGCCTCCCCTTCAGGTCGCTGCACCACAAGCTGGAACTTAGGGACTTAAATAGTGGGACGTTGGTGTAATAGTTATCCACATTGAGTCCCACACTATTTTACCACTATAGGTTCATTTCCTACGGCCGTTGCTCGGTCCTGCCCGTATTGCGGCCTGCAAATAACGGGTCCGCAATATGCGGGCACCAGCCGTGTGCTTAACAGGTCCACAATCCAGAAGGTGCGGTGTGGAACAGAGGCAAGGAAGCACTACAGAGTGCTTCCATGAGGTTTCTCTCTGTGCCTAGGCACCGCCCATAAAAATAGAACATGTTCTATTTTTTTGGGGTGCGGACGGATCACAGACCAATTCAACTTGAATGGGTCTGGATCCGTCTGCGGAATCCTCACGGATGTTGCCCGTGCATTGCAGTCCCCAATGGACTAAATGTCTGAGCAATGGCTGTGTGCATGAGCCCTAACTCGTAGAATGGGTTTGTGGGGCATTCTGGGGGTTCAATCGAGGTCTCTTTCCCTTCATAAATCCGGAACCTTTGGTTGTATATAGAGGTCCTCTCGCACAGCTTATACATTTTAATGCCATACCTTGCCCTCTTGCTGGGCAAGTATTTGCAGAATTTTACACCCTCTTTAAAATGTATCTACAAAGGTTATTTTTTGGGGGCGTACATCTCAGCAAACGTGGTGCTAAAGTGGTTGAGGAATGGCCTCATTTTAAATGGTCAAATCTCAGCTCATTTTGGGGGAGCATTGTGCATTATCATTGTAAAGCAAAAACTTTCTATATGCTTTGAATAATTTCTGGGTCATGGCCATACGGTAAATTGGTACATGTATGGCAGATGTCCAGTCTTTAAATATATCTCCCGCTCACATGCGCAGCGGACGCCAAAGCTGCAGGGTTTCTGCTGTTTTACACAGCAGAGGCCTGAGGCTAATGTCTGTGAATGACAATAATACTAATCACAGATATTTAACCCCCCAGAGTCCATGGTCAAAAAAGACCATGGCATCTGAGCAGTGAAAATGCAGGAGCTGCATGCCCCCACACCAGTAACAGCCTCCCTGGCTGAGATCGGAGAAGCTGTTACCTTACCTTAAAAGAATCAGTTACAGGTATCCACAATGTAAATCCAGTGACTTACAGGCGACAACGGATTTCAGTTGTTCACTTTACTTTTCTTTTCAATTTGGTCCAGAAGCTCATGTGCAGACTTCTTTGGCCAGGGGTATGCAGCCCCCTCTGCCACATAAAAAGAAACCAGTATTAATAAATGGCACAGGGTACTGTAGATGGAGTCTGTTGCATTAGGGACTAGGAGATTCAGGTTACACCTTTGACTTTGGCTTACTGCTTCTGCAATCCATCCGTACACTCTATTGCAAATAATCTCCCTTTACAGCTGCCCCCTTTAAACTGCCATCCTGTAGCTTCCACCAATACTGTGCCTGCTGCTGCCCCATGTTCCCCCATTAGTTTTCTTTCAAACTGAGAATATGATAAAATATAAAAAGTTGTGACAATTTTATGATCCCAACACTCACCTCCCAATCACTGGCCACAGTGGTCCCATGTTTTAATGGAGGGGGTCATAGAAGTACAGAGACCAGCGAAGACAAAGGAAGGAGTTCAGCTGGATCATAAAGGTACCACTACTTTTATGATTTTATCACATTCTAATCAGTTTTCAAAAATGTGGATAAACCCTTCTTAACACAGAGCACACATCAGACCCCAAAATATATACACTTTCGCACCAGATCCCCAAATGAATACAGACCTTCAGAAAAAAAAACTAATTAATACAGATCTCCACACCAGACCCCAAAATTAATACAGACCTCCACACCCCAAAATTAATGCAGACCTCCAGACCAGATCTTAAAATTAATCCAGATTCCAGATCAGCCCCCAAATTCATACTAACCCCAGATTAGCTCCAAATTCATTCAGACCCTTGTCGCCACATATAACCCCCACCTCACTCTTCTGTCCACTAAATGCCGACCTCAGACCAGAAAAAATGTATACTCTCCTCTCTGCTCCTCCTTCGGGCGCCATCGCTCTTGGTTTAGTACTGTGTCCTGGCGCCAGTGCTGCACTATGTCCTGACGTTACACAGCGCCAGGTCATAGTGAGCTCCTACGTATAACACATCCTGGACTGTGTGCTGCCAGGACATAGTCCAGCACTGGCACCGCCACAGTATTTCCTCTCATACACTGAACACTTCCACAGTATCAGCCCCTCATAGACTGAGCACCCCATCCCCCACAGTATCTCCCTTCATACACTGAACACCCCTCCCCCCACAGTATCTCCACTCATACACTGAGCACCCACCACAGTATCTCCCATCATACACTGAGAACCCACCACAGTATCTCCGCCCATACACTGAGCACCCACCATAATATCTCCCCTCATACACTAAGCTCCCCCATCCTCCACAGTATCTCTTATATACAGAAATTATCTCAATGCACCAGGTGCGTGTGTGCAGAGATATGTCACACGGTCACACTTCTTATAAACTTATTTACCACATGTGGACTGAGTATATATAAAATGTAACTTTTACTATAATTTCACTTAAAAGACGTTGGTGGTAGCAGTGAGACAAAGACAAAATAACATACATACATGTAAACACTTATTTTACCACCATCTAAGACTGCGGTAAGGTGATAATGGGTGGGTCTTACCCCGTCCTGTAGATACACGACCAGGGTTGGTGGGTGGCGTCAATGCTCCAGTGTGGTCACAGGCACTGGTGTCCAATTGCTAAGTTGGTATGGCAATCTGGATACTCCTATAATGCCCTGGTCTAGAGCCCTCCCTATATGGATGGTCGGGGGCTATCCTCACAGACCTGCCTCAACGACACGGAGCACACGCCCCGACAGGGGCGACCCCATACGGAACCTGTCCATAAATGGGGCCTATTCCCTTTAAGTCCCTTACTGTATGGCCCTACATGCCATGTTTCGTTCCATAAAAAATGGAGCTCATCAGGGGCTCATTGAAATCAGAAGGTTTTATTTCAGTAGAAAATTTCTTGTAAGTACATAGCGACGTGGACGGCCAGTGGTACGCGTCCCTGCCGGGGTATAGAGAAGTGTCCCCAACAATACCCTCGCCTCACCTCACTGCTGAATGCCGGCATTCAGCAGTGAGGTGAGGTGAGGGTATTGTTGGGGACACTTCTCCATATCCCGGCAGGGACGCGTACCACTGCCCCCTAAAAGTAATATGCCCAGCTGTGCCCCCTCACAGTAATATGCTCAGCTGTGCCCATTCACAGTAATATGCCCAGCTGTGCCCCCTCACAGTAATATGCCCAGCTGTGCCCCCTCACAGTAATATGCCCAGCTGTGCCCCCTCACAGTAATATGCCCAGCTGTGCCCCCTCACAGTAATATGCCCAGCTGTGCGCCCTCCATGTAATATGCCCAATAAAGTGCCCCCTTCACAGGTAATAAAAAAAACAAAAAAACTCCACATACTTACCTCATTCCCCAGCAGCACCAACAGCAGGACACATAGAGCTCCCACCCGGCCCCGCCCTTCCCAGAATGTGGAGCGCTAACAGGGGGGGGGGGGGGGGGGCTCTTGCTTCATCATTACAGGCAGCAGTCTCTGATTCCTATGGAAGCAGGGACAGATCTCAGAAAGTGGGACCAGGAACTACTGTAGAAGAGTATGCGGACATGCTGTTAATGACCATTACCACCCCCAGGTTGTCAGAATGTATCCTAACTTTCCTGTTTCCGCAACCACAATAGGCAAAATCTGCAGAAAAGCCATGGTCTGGACAAATTCGGACTCTACCCAGGAAAAAGGCCCCTTCCCAACGCAACACTGCCCTCTACAATAGACCTCAAAAGTCACCCCCTGCAGCATACAGGTCACAATCAAAATTATCCACCACTTCAGCCATCAGCAAAGAATAGCCATTTTAATGTTCTCCTGTTCTAAGAATGTCCCTCACACCCCCATATCCTTCTTGTGTTCCCAGTTTAAAAGAACAAAATGGTGAGGTGGCACCACTGTAACGCCAGCTAGAATTCTACAAAAACCTTCCTCATTGGCATTATTTTTCATGCGAAATTAAAGAAAATGTGACATTAATAAATAACCAATTGTGTAAATCATGTTTTTTTGTTTAACATAATTTTAAAGAATTTTTGGTTTTGTAATTTTTTATTTTCCATGTCAATATCGACATTTAAAGAAAAATCATAAAATCGTGCAGTTTTGCACTAGCCACTAAGGCTACTTTCACACTTGCGTTCAGAGCGGGTCTGTCTGATGTCTGCCCAGACGGATCCGCTCCTATAATGCAGACGCTTGTATCCGTTCAGAACGGATCCGTCTGCATTATAGTTTAAAAAAAATTCTAAGTGTGAAAGTAGCCTGAACGGATCCGTCCAGACTTTACATTGAAAGTCAATGGGGGACGGATCCGTTTTAAAATTGAGCCATATTGTGTCAACTTCAAACTGATCCGTCCCCATTGACTTACATTGTAAGTCTGGACGGATCCGCTTGCCTCCGCACGGCCAGGCGGACACCCGAACGCTGCAAGCAGCGTTCAGGGGTCCGCCTGCTGAGCGGAGCGGAGGCTGAACGCTGCCAGACTGATGCATTCTGAGTGGATCCGCATCCACTCAGAATGCATTGGGGCAGTACGGATGCGTTCGGGGCCGCTTGTAAGCCCCTTCAAACGGAGCTCACAAGCGGTCACCCGAACGCAGGTGGGAAAGTAGCCTAAGCCTAATAGGCACCACTTCTTGGTCTGTACAGACCACATTACTGCAGTTACCTGCTTATCTATACACAGAGGGGATATCATTACAGGCAGGATTAGATTGACAGATAAGACTGGATCCACCATTCACAAAAGGCGATTGTCAAAGCTTATCTATTCTTTCCTTGTACAATGTCCTCTGCACAGGTCACAGAGCCGAGAAAACTCTCCCATAGAAGTCAATAGGGTCAGCTCCAGACCATTGTGTCTATGGCCTATGTGGCTGCTGTAAAGCAATTTTCCTGATGCTTTTTAAATGCTGTTAAGAATAGCTCAGACAAGATGGCTGCCCCCATAATCATGTTCAGGAAATATAATTAAAAATATCAGGATACGTCTTGCTATCTAGTTTTAACTGGCAGATAAACTTTTTGGTGACATTTCCTTTAAAATTCTCCAAAGACTGTAAATCTTGCAATAGGATTTTTTAAATATGTTTTGCATGACCCAACTTCCCAGCAACCTGGATCTATTGGTGGAATCTGAGACCAGAGAACTGGCAACATCTCCATGAGGTCCTGCCACCACATGTCTGGATCCTGCAGCACCTCTGCAGTGCCCAACCTCCCAGTAGGATTCCTCCCAGATTGGGACCTGTAACCAGAGGCAAAAGGGCAACAAAAACAGTAAAGAAGTGAGGGAGTGTGGGAGCTAAGTTTGGCAACAGAGCAGAAACCTGATCCTGCAGCCATTTACTGCCATGGAAGTTGGCAGCAGAGCTGTTCCAGCATGGAGTCAACGGAGACCATCAATGAGGGAGATAATTGGGTCCTTGCTACCAACAGGCTGCCAGTGAGGAGCGAGATGCACAGACGTCTGCATGCACTGGTTGTCTCGTACTGAATTTCCACTCCCTTTAACAGTCCACTGTTCCATGACCCTTCTCAAGTCACTCCTACCCCTTTTCCTATACTATCCATGACCTTGCCCTACAAACCACGTTATGCATGTCCTTCCCCCACAACTTCCGACATCCTCCTTATACTTGTACTAAAATCATAGATTTTGGCTGTCTAGTTCTATGCCTAACGTACATGTGTGCGTAGAATAATTTCAGACAAAGTAAATATACTAATGAAATTACTTAAAGATCATGGCCAGTAGCCCAACAGACACAACCAGAAAACCACTGGAACCATAATGAATAATTTTTATTTCCAAGGAATCTGTTTATTATTGCTGTGCAACAAGTCATTATCATAGCCATAGTTAAAAGAGGAAGTGTTTGTGTAACATCCCAGAGTTGTGTTACGACACTCTTATACCCTGCTACAATCTCCTAAGAGCCCTAACCTTGTCATCTCATATGATTTTACATTATGTCTTCACAACTGTGCATTATAAACCATGCTAAATGTATATTGTTGCAATTTCCATGTTAACCAGCAGGTGGCAGCAATGGCGTGGTAAGAACTTAGGTTCAGTTTAGTATTCCTAAGCTGGAATAGTTCATTCCAGTTTAGCTCCCCTCTGTGAGCAGAGTGGGCTGTGCCCACATCCTGCAGCTTAGGTGGAGAAGGAAGTTAGAGGCAGTGTGCCAGCCACCCCTGTTGGAGAAGGCTGTGCGTGTTAGGAGCTCCCAGATATAGGTAGTAAAGTCAGGATCTTGTCTCAGTCGAGACATTGATCAAATCCCCAGCCTGAGCCCTGCAGTCTCAGCTGGATGAAACAGCAGACAACCTCCAGTTCCAGGAAAGCATAGAGAAAGCATAGCCTGAGAATAAAACTGTGAGTAAAATGCAGAGACCCAGGAGAAGTCATATTCCTGCTCAGCTAGTCAGTCCCCATACAGCAGAAAATTAGAACTGCAGAAGCCAAATTCCTGCCACAGTATAGAGCTACAAAGCAGACGTCCTTTCCTGCAAGCTCCAGGTTGATAGAGCAGAAGATAAATTCCTGCCAACCATTGCTGAAAACCTGCTGGGACCTAAGACCAAAGCTGTACCTTGCTTGGATGAAAGTTACCCTCAGTAAAGACGAGTTTGAACTTTACCCAAGGTCTGGATCTCAATTTCTGCTGCAAAATCCCTCTATTACTCCTCCTATCACTACACTCATTTTATTGCAAGTGAGCCAGGAGTTCAGCCGTACCCAGGTAGGAGACACCGTTGACACAATTACCACTACCATACAGAGACATCACACCACTCTGGCATTCCTAAACTGGGGCGTGAGTTATAACACCTTGGGAGGACCCTGTGATAGTACCCTGCACACGTTGCAATTGGCGTCACAAACAAACATAGACTATCATCTATACCTGACCCAGACATTGCATAATTTAGCGTCAGTGTGTATACCCCACATCCTGCTCATTGCATTTGGTATTAGCAAATGTTATTTATTGAAGTATTGAAAGATACTTACATGTCACGCAGAAAGTGTTTTTTAGGTTAGTGTTTATGTTATGTTGATGTGCTGCAATGTGGTTAGATGGGTGCCTGTCATGGTTAAAAATCTGGTGTTATCCTGGGATGTGTTTCAAAAATTCTGTTCTCAACAGAGATCCTTATTCTCCTGAGGTTCTTGCAAACAGAATAGACAGGGTAGGATTATATACTGTTGATCTGTGAACACATTCAGAAAATTAAAATTATCATATGACGCTTATGAAAAGCTCATATAAAGTCTGTATGAATACAGGATGCTACAAACAGAACTTTGTGAGGCTTTTATATCACAGTTATAAAATAGTAATAAAAATATACTCTTTTAGGCCTCAAGCACACGACCGTTGTGTGCATCCATGGCCGTTGTGCCGTTTCCCGTTTTTTTCGCGGACCCATTGACTTTTAATGGGTCCGTGGAAAAATCGGAAAATGCACTGTTTTGCAGCCGCATCCGTGATCCGTGTTTCCTGTCCGTCAAAAAAATATGACCTGTCCTATTTTTTTGACGGACAACGGTTCACGGACCCATTCAAGTCAATGGGTCCGTGAAAGAACACAGATGCACACAAGATTGGCATCCGCGTCCGTGATCCGTGGCCGTAGGTTACTTTCATACAGACGGATCCGAAGATCCGTCTGCATAAAAGCTTTTTCAGAGATGAGTTTTCACTTCATGAAAACTCATATCCGACAGTATATTCTAACACAGAGGCGTTCCCATAGTGATGGGGACGCTTCTAGTTAGAATATACTACGAACTGTGTACATGACTGCCCCCTGCTGCCTGGCAGCACCCGATCTCTTACAGGGGGCTGTGATCCGCACAATTAACCCCTCAGGTGCTGCACCTGAGGGGTTAATTGTGCATATCATAGCCCCCTATAAGAGATCAGGGGCTGCCAGGCAGCAGGGGGCAGACCCCCCTCCCTCCCCAGTTTTAATTTCATTGGTGGCCAGTGCGCCCCCCCCGGCCCCCTTCCCTCTATTGTAATATCATTGGTGGCCAGTGTGCGGCCTCCCCTGGCCTCCCTCCCTCTATTGTATTATCATTGGTGGCCAGTGTGCGGCCCCCCCCCCGGCCCCCCCTCTATTGTATTAATATCATTGGTGGCCAGTGTGCGGCCTCCCCCTCTCCCCCCCCCCCAATCATTGGTGGCAGCGGAGAGTTCCGATCGGAGTCCCAGTTTAATCGCTCTGGGGCTCTGATCGGTAACCATGGCAACCAGGACGCTACTGCAGGCCTGGTTGCCATGGTTACTTAGCAATATTACAATATTAGAAGCATCATACTTACCTGCTGCGCTGTCTGTGACCGGCCGGGAGCTCCTCCTACTGGTAAGTGACAGATCATTAAGCAATGCGCCGCACAGACCTGTCACTTACCAGTAGGAGGAGCTCCCGGCCGGTCACAGACAGCGCAGCAGGTAAGTATGATGCTTCTAATATTGTAATATTGCTAAGTAACCATGGCAACCAGGCCTGCAGTAGCGTCCTGGTTGCCATGGTTACCGATTGGAGCCCCAGCTATTAAACTGGGACTCCGATCGGAACTCTCCGATGCCACCAATGATCGGAAGGGGGGGGGGGAGAGGGGAGGCCGCACACTGGCCACTAATGATATTACAATAGAGGGAGGGGGGGCTGGGGGGCCACACACTGGCCACCAATGATAATACAATAGAGGGAGGGAGGGGGGCCGAGGGGGGGGCCGCACACTGGCCACCAATGATAATACAATAGAGGGAGGGAGGGGGGGTGGGGGCTGCACACTGGCCACCAATGATATTCAAACTGGGGAGGGAGGGGGTCTGCCCCCTGCTGCCTGGCAGCCCCTGATCTCTTACAGGGGGCTATGATATGCACAATTAACCCCTCAGGTGCAGCACCTGAGGGGTTAATTGTGCGGATCACAGCCCCCTGCTTCAAGTTAAAATATACCATCGGATTGGAGAAAACTCCGAACCGATGGTATAATAGGGACTCCTGACTTTACATTGAAAGTCAATGGGGGACAGATCTGTTTGAAATTGCACCATATTGTGTCAACGTCAAACGGATCCGTCCCCATTGACTTGCATTGTAATTCAGGACGGATCCATTTGGCTCCGCACGGCCAGGCGGACACCAAAACGACTTTTTTTTCATGTCCGTGGATCCTCCAAAAATCAAGGAAGACCCACGGACGAAAAAACGGTCACGGATCACGGACCAACGGAACCCCGTTTTGCGGACCGTGAAAAAATATGGTCGTGTGCATGAAGCCTTACTTGAAGAACTGCAGTATACTTCAATGCATTTAAAGGGGTTTTTCGAGATTTTTTAACTGATGTGTTTGTCCCCCTCCATTATTAAATATTTGTCTTAAGGAATGGTTTCTGGTCATTAAGCTTCTTTTACGAGACTTTAATACTGATGACCTGTTCTCAGGATATGTCGTCATTATCTGATTGGTGGGGTCTAACACCCGGGAACCCCACTAATCAGCTGTTTGAAAAGGCACTTGCAGTAGTACCGTGGCCTTCTCTGAGTTCACCAAGCACAGTGCTGTACATTGTACAGCACTGTGTGCACAGTTCTGTACATTGTACAGCACTGTGCTTGGTTTTACAACTTAGTCCCATTCACTTTAATGGGTTTCAGCTACGCTTGGTCCATGTGAAAGCTAGAATCGACCCAGGCCACAACTTTGTTTGTCTAAAAACACTGATTTTCATCTACTTTCTTACATGACTGTTGATTGGGTGTTGTTCAAGTGTTCATTATGCCTGCTAGACAAAGGCACTATAGGGGGAATTAGTACTACTGGGGGCATTATGGTGGGCTTTATTACTACTAAGGGGAACATGGAGAACATTAGTACTTCTGAGGCACATTGAGGGACATTATTACTATTGGGTGCACTGTAGGGACACTATTATTACTAAGGGCACTCTTGGAGTTATTACTATTGGGACTTTTGGGAGCACAATTACTGTGAAGGTACCCTAGCACACTATCAACTTAGCACAATTATTTTGGGAGGACACTATGTGGGGAGTTTAACAGTATTAGTATTCTAGTTTCAAAAAGTTGCTAAATAGAGGCTTTGTGACTTTTTAAGGTCACTTGTGCAAAACTTTTGTGGCTTTTTCCATTTTTAAACTCCGATTTTGTAAAGTGGGTGTGGTTAACTATATTAATTAATTTCACTACAGATTTATCACTGAGACATTTTAGAAAAGGCACAAAAAGTCTCAGGTTAGGTTTAAAGATGCAGCAAATTTAATACACATCATGTGACATTTGATAAATTTGGTGCAAAGTACACCAACGCAGACTCAAGAAAAACTGACTTAAAATATTTCCCTAATAAGAAATTCCCCCCTATGGTTATGGTACTTTTACTGTCAGGGGCACTATTTGCTGGACACAAACTATTGACACACAAGGGAACCATCTGTGTGGTACAATTTTTTTCAAGGGGACTATCTGTTTCAGCATAATATTGAGGAGCCTATAGGGCACAGTATTAGAAGTGGCAGGATGGGGTGTTCAGAAGGAGAATTGATGAAGGAAAAGTAGGAACCTAAGATGTCTGTGTCTGTGACAAACGCTGTAGAGATGAGACATGGCTGAAAGAAATCACGGCGGTGTACTCTAAATCAGTGGCGTACATAGAGAAGTAAGGGCCCCATAGCAAGGATCAAAGCAAGCCCCCACACAGGACAGAAGGGTTTCTTCCACTGCCTCATTTGCTAAAAGTTGTTCCTTTAGAGGGCAGAGTCCTGACCTACCCCCCCCCCCCCCCACCAGTAGAAGAGGGGATGATCCCAACTGGGCCCCCTCTTGCCCTGTGCCCCATAGCAGTCGCATGGTCTGCCACTATGGTAGTTACGCCTCTGCTCTGAATGGAGAAGATGAGGAAAGAGAACATCTATATCAGAGGAAACATCACTGGATGTAAGAGGTATGTAGTGCTATGTTCTCCTGTATGTTTGGTAGCAAAGAATATAATTTAAAAAGTAATAGCCATCCATCATGGGTCTTAATGTGGTGTCAGTCATTTTAACATAAAGATTAGTGCTACTGTCACGGATGAGGTATAGGAGGAAGCACCACACTGACAACCAGGAGGGAAAGGGAAAGCCCCTAGGCCTCAATGCTAGGGAAAGGAAAAAGTCACCTCCTAGAGAACCCTACTCCTGGCCCTGACTCCTAACCATATGGGCACCCCTTGAAGGTAGGAATACCCATACCCTGGAAACTGGAACCCTGGACACCCTAAAGAGCCCTATGGATATTGGCAGGGCTGAAACAACCCGTTCCCGTCTCCCTCAGGCCTAGTAACAACCAACAAGGAAGGTAAAACAAAACACAAACAAACGTGACACTTAACTTCTGTAGTGAGATAGACAAGCAGGAACTCCAGAGAGGACAACACACCAGCTCTTCCAAAACCAAATGAAGCTATCTTACCACACAGTCAGAAGGGTGGGGTAAGACTAAATAGGGTAGAAGTAATGATTTCTAAGCTACACCTGAAACAAGGAATGTGGTCGTTAACAACAACAACACTGAAACAAGAGTAATCCAAGAGACTGTTAGATTCCTCCACGCTCCGCCAGTCTCCTTGATCTCCTGACATCTGTCATGGGAGGGATCGTGACAGTACCCCCCCCCCCTTCTCCGGGTGACCTCCGGGCACCCTGGACCGACCTTATCAGGATGCGCTCTGTGAAAGGCCTTCACAAGACGATTAGCATTAACCTCTTGCCGCCACACTAACGCCGATAGGCGTCAGTACGGCGGCGCTCTCAGGGCTCAGCGACACCTATTGGCGTCATCTCGTGAGACCCGAGATTTCGCGCGCATGCGCGTGTGTTCACAGCGGCGCACAGCTCTGAAGTTAATCTACAGCCTGCCAGCACTGATCATTCTCTGGCAGGCTGTAGATGTTTTAAAAATCGCATCAGAAAGGTATATTAGACGCTGTTTTGTTAACAGCGTCTGATATATCTGCTACCTGGTCCTCTGGTGGTCCCTTTTGCTTGGATCGACCACCAGAGGACACAGGCAGCTCTGTAAGTAGCACCAAGCACCAAACTACACTACACACACCCCCCCTGTCACTTATTAACCCCTGATCACCCAATATAGACTCCCTGATCACCCCCCTGTCATTGATCACCCCCCTGTAAGGTTCCATTCAGACATCCGTATGTGTTTTGCGGATCCACGGATCCGCGGATCCGCAAAACACGGACACCGGCAATATGCTTTCCGCAATAGGACATGTTCTATATTTTTGAGGAACGGAAGTGCAGATCCGCAATTACGGATCCGAGCGGGACAAAGTCTGTCCCCATAGAAATGAATGGTCCGCAATTCCGTTCCGCAAAATGCGGAACAGAATTGCAGACATGTGAATGGGGCCTAAGGGTCCCTTATCACCGCCAGTTAGTTAGCTACTTGTTAGGTAGTTAGCGCCCGCAGTCACTGATTAGTCGCTGATAAGCGTCATCGCTGTCGCTAATCAGCACTAGTACTATATAGTATCTGTAAGTGATCAAGACTGATCGAAATCAGATCTATATCAGTACATTAGGGTCACCTTAGGCTCTACAAAATATGCAGTGTTCGCCCGATCAGGCCTGATCTTGTGCCCACACTTGCGTTCAGTCCGCCCCACCGCAGTGACAGAAATAAAAAAAAAATTCTGACCACTGCAAAAACACCGTTAAATCGCTGCGGCGCTATAAAGATCACTTTTGAGGGGCATGGCGAGTTCATAGAAGGTTTTAATTTTTTGGCACAAGTTAGCGGAAATTGATTTTTTTTGTTTTTTTGTTTTTTCTTACAAAGTCTCATATTCCACTAACTTGTGACAAAAAAAAAATCTTACATGAACTCACCATACCCCTCACGGAATCCAAATGCGTAAAAATGCCCTGTGAAATCCTAAAGGTACTCATTGGAATTTGGGCCCCTTTGCGCATCTTGGCTGCAAAAAAGTGTCACACATGTGGTATCGCCGTACTCAGGAGAAGTAGGGCAATGTGTTTTGGAGTGTATTTTTACATATACCCATGCTGGGTGAGAGAAATATCTTGTAAATTGACAACTTTGTATAAAAAAATGGAAAAAGTTGTCATTTACAGAGATATTTCTCACACACAGTATGGGTATATGTAAAAAGACACCCCAAAACACATTGCCCTACTTCTTCTGAGTACGGCGATACCACATGTGTGACACTTGCAGCCTAGGTGCGCAAAAGGGGCCCAAATTCCAATGCGTACCTTTTAGGAGGGCATTTTTAGATATTTCTTCTCACACTTTAAGGCCCCTAAAATGCCAGGGCAGTATAAATACCCCACAAGTGACCCCATTTTGGAAAGAAGACACCCCACGGTATTCCGTGAGGGGCATGGCGAGTACATGTAAAATTTTATTTTTTGTCACAAGTTAGTGGAATATGAGACTTTGTAAGAAAAAAATAATAATAATTATCATTTTCCGCTAACTTGTGCCAAAAAAAATAAAAATCTTCTATGAACTCTCCATGCCCCTCACGGAATACCTTGGGGTGTCTTCTTTCCAAAATGGGGTCACTTGTTGGGTATTTATACTGCCCTGGCATTTTAGGGGCCCTAAAGCGTGAGAAGTAGTTTGGAATCCAAATGCGTAAAAATGCCCTGTGAAATCCTAAAGGTACTCATTGGAATTTGGGCCCCTTTGTGCACCTAGGCTGCAAAAAAGTGTCACACATGTGGTTTTGCCGTACTCAGGAGAAGTAGGGCAATGTGTTTTGGGTGTATTTTTACATATACCCATACTGTGTGTGAGAAATATCTCTGTAAATGACAACTTTTTAAAAAATTTTATACAAAGTTGTCAATTTACAGAGATATTTCTCTCACACAGCATGGGTATATGTAAAAATACACCCCAAAACACATTGCCCTACTTCTTCTGAGTACGGCGATACCACATGTGTGACACTTCTTTGCAGCCTAGGTGCGTAAAGGGGCCGAAGGTCCCACGAGTACCTTTAGGCCAGTGTTTCCCAACCTCTGTGCCTCCAGCTGTTGCAAAACTACACCTCCCAGCATGCCCACACAGCCTTTGCATGCTGGGAGTTGTAGTTTTGCAACAGCTGGAGGCACACTGGTTGGGAAACACTGCTTTAGGCTTTACAGGGTTGCTCACAATTTAGCCCCGCCCAAAATGCCAGAACACTAAACACACCCCACAAATCACCCCATTTCGGAAAGTAGACACCCCAAGGTATTCACTGAGGGCCCGGCATAGTGAGTCCGTGGGAGATTTATTTATTTTTTGCCTGAAGTTAGCAGAAATGGAAACTTTATTATTATTTTTTCCTCAGAAAGTGTCATTTTCCGCTAACTTGTGAAAAATAATTAAATCATACATGAACTCACCATGCCCCTCCGCGAATACTTTGGGGTGTCTTCTTTCTAAAATGGGGTCATTTGGGGGGTATTTATACTATCCTGGCATTCTAGCACCTCAAGAAACATGACAGGTGCTCAGAAAGTCAGAGCTGCTTCAAAATGCGGAAATTCACATTTTTGTACCATAGTTTGTAAACGCTATAACTTTTGCGCAAAACAATAAATATACACTTATTGGATTTTTTTTTATCAAAGACATGTAGCACAATAAATTCTGACACAAACTTGTATAGAAATGTAATTATATTTGAACAATTTTACCAGAAAAAGTTAAAAATACACTTTTTTTGAGAAAATTGCGGTCTATTTTGATTAATATCAGAAAAATGAAAAATCTCAGCAGCAATTAAATACCACCAAAAGAAAGCTGTATTTGTGAGAAGAAAAGGAGGTAAAATTCATTTGGGTGCCAAGTTGCATGACCGAGCAATAAACCATTAAAGTTGTGAAGTGCCGATTTGTAAAAAAGGGCCTGGTCACTAGGGGGGTATAAACCTGTGGTCCTTAAGTGGTTAACATCAGCCGCTGGAACCCACATCCTCTCCTCTGGTCCGTACCCTTTCCAGTGGACGAGATACTGGAGGGATCAATGGAGAACTCAGGAGTCCACAATCCTGTTGATCTGAAATGCTAAATTACCGTCCACCATCACAGGAGCGGGAGGCAAGGAGGACGGCTCAACAGGTTCGACACATTTCTTCAACAACAACTTATGAAATACGTTATGAATTTTCAAAGCCTGAGGATGTTCAAGACGGAAGGCTACAGGGGTTAACAATGGCAGTGATCTTATATGGACCAACTTCAAAGAAGGTACCTTAAGCTTAATGTTTCTTGAATACAGCCAAACAGAATCACCCACTCTCAGGCCCGGACCATTCATAAGTCTCCTGTCAGCCACACGCTTTTACCTGTTGCCCATCTTTTTTAGGTTATTTTGAATTTTCCGCCAAATAGAAGACAAAGAAGAAGAAAATCATTCCTCCTCAGAAATACCGGAAGTTTGAGAACCAGAAAATGAGCCAAACTGCAGATGGAACCCATATGCCCCAAAAAACGGTGACTTATCAGTTGACTCCTGTCTACGGTTATTAATGGAAAACTCAGCTAACGACAAGAATGAAGACCACTCCTCCTGGTTCTCCGAAACAAAACATCTCAAGTAAGTCTCCAGATTCTAATTAGAGCGCTCAGTCTGTCCGTTCGACTGAGGATGAAAAGCCGAAGAAAAGGACAATTGTACCCCCAGTCGAGTACAGAACGCTTTCCAGAATCTGGAAACAAACTAAGTCCCCCGATCAGACACCACATCAGAGGAAATGCCATGTAGTTTCACAATGTTATCAACAAACACCTGTGCAAGAGTTTTGGCATTAGGTAGAGAAGATAATGCTATAAAATCTTACTAAAACGATTAACCACCACCAGAATCACATTTTTTCCCGCAGAATTCGGTAAATCCGTGATATGATATATACCCATGGACAAATGAGTCCAAGGTCTGAACGGAATGGGTAACGAAAGAAGGGATCCGGAAGGCCGAGTATGTGCCACCTTAGCACGTGCACAGGTACAACATACTGACACATAATCCTTAGCACACTTGCGCAACCCCGACCACCAAAATATACGAGAGATGAGATCGACAGTGGATCTTCTCCCAGGGTGTCCAGCAAGCACCGTACAGTGATGTTCCTCGAACACCTGGTGACGTAATTCGGAGGGAACAAAATTTTGCCGGAGGACAAGAGTCCGGTGCATCCTCCTGGGCCTCTAACACCTTTGCCTCAAGATCAGGATATAGGGCGGATATCACTACCCCTTCAGACAAAATAGGACTAAGATCTTTAGAATCACCCCCCGCCAGGAAAGCTGGGTGACAAAGCATCCGCCTTGACGTTCTTAACCCCAGGGCGGTAGGTGACAATGAAGTTAAATCTGGTGAAAAACAACGACCATCTGGCCTGCCTTGGGTTCAGTCGTTTAGCCGACTCAAGGTAAGACAGATTCTTGTGATCAGTAATCACAGTAATAGGATGAATTGCTTCTTCTAACCAATGACGCCATTCCTCAAAAGCCAACTTAATGGCCAGCAATTCTCTATTACCTACATCATAATTTCTTTCAGCAGTGAAGAGTTTTTTGGAGAAAAAAGCACATGGGCGCCATTTACTAGGTGAAGGACCCTGCGACAAAATTGCTCCCACCCCTACCTCGGACGCTTCAGCCTCTACAATGACTGGCTGTGACACGTCCGGTTGTACCAGAATAGGGGCTGAAGCAAAACATTCCTTCACTTTTCAAAGCTTGTAATGCCGACCAAACAGCGATATCGGCACCTTTTCTAGTCATGTCTGTTAAAGGTTTAACCACAGTTGAATAGTTCAAGATAAATTTATGGTAGTAGTTGGTGAACAAATATTAGAAAGGGGACGTTAAAAGGGAGCAAAATAATAACGATTTATTAGTGCTAAAGGGGATGGGGGTAAATCCCTATAGGAATCATAGGATATAGAAACAACACCGTCTAGCCAATTGGTAACACCTTCGTGAATCAACAGGGGTCCTTACTAGTGTGGTGTAGTGGTGGCCCACTGAGGTGTATCCACCAGATAGACGGACTAATATGTTAAAAGAGTATAGATCCACCGCGCACAGAATCACTGTAATACTATGAGGGCAGGGATACTGACACTCAATAGCAGTGTACGCTGGTGGATTGCTACAGGAGTGGTATAATCACTGGAGTAGTGTTAGTATGGGACACACCATCCATCTGGGGCACACCACCCGCAGCACACATCTAACACTGACCAGTGACCGTGGTATCGCTGGGCAGTCAGGGTTAGTGCAGGGAGCGGCAATGTATTATACCAGTAACTCCAAACACTATCCTTGTGTGGATGTGTTAATAACACAGGTGAGGGCTTCTGCTGTACCACATACATTCAGCAAACAGCCCACCCGCATAAGCTGGACAACGGCTCTACGTGTTTCCGTGCATCTTATCAGTGCACTTCATCAGGAGCCTGCGTAGCTGAGACACCTTCACTGCCTAACCCGATACCCTAGTATGGGAATCGGCAAACTAATTGAAGCTGTGAATTAGTGACACCGAATCCTAGTGTGGAACACGGTGCAACGCTTTTGATAAACATAGTTTCGGCATTGTAATGGCCGCGAAGCGGCCAGCCACACGCCGTGATTTAAAGGGCAAAACCCCACGCCCCCTTGGACACACCTCCTATCCGTAGCCAATCCGCCACTGAAGATATTCATAATGGGCTGGTTAGCTAGCAGACCGGAGGATTGAGGATGTGTCCAGGGGGTCAGCGCACAAGCGCTGACAGGTAAAAATATAACAGGGAAAATTAACGGCGGCCCTGTGCATGAACAGGTAACTGTATTTAGTGAGCAAATCGGCGATCCAAAAAGCAAATAGTAATCAACCATTTCAAGGGAAATAGATGAACGGAATAAAACATATGTGACAATGTGAAAGTGGCAACTAGGTTAGAGGCAGATGACCATTTAGAATACAAATCCTTCACAAAAGTACAGGTCAATCAAAAAATGAATGTATATGTATACTTGCCCATGGGTAGTGAGTCATCCCATACTGATAACATGTATCTAGGGGTGAATCCAAACATTCTAAATGATGATTGACCTGGAGAACAGTATCCTCTGTACCTAGTCTAAATCATGAAAACTACTTCACATTTATGGGTTAGGTGTGACAGTGACAATTATGACGTGGTGTTCACAGGGAACGGGAAATGACCACAGTGTACAACAATGGAACCTAGATATATCATATAAATGGAACAAATGAAATTGCATCATTCAGACCATTAGGTTTGGTGATCCCCAATCTGAAGATCCATTGAGCCTCTTTTTGTAGGAGAATACGGTCTAAATCCCCTCCTCGCGGTGTTCTCTTCACCACGTCAATACCCTGAAATTTGATAACCGAAGCATTGCCACTGTGGCATTCATCCACATGGCGAGCAATCGGAGTGTCTTGGGAGTTGTTAATGTCAGAAACATGTTCCCCAATCCGCCGTCTTAGCTCGCGTATCGTTTTGCCAACATATTTTAAGCCACACCTACATGTCATCAAATAGACTACCCCGGTGGATTTACAATTCACAAATGGTCTAATGAAGAAAGTTCTGTCAGATGTGTAGCCGGTGAACGATTTGTTTTTATTGATGTATCCACAGAACTTACAATTTCCACATGGAAAAGTACCAGAGACAGGATTGTATAGCCAGGTATGTTGCCTTGGACTCTGGTACATGCTGTGAACCAAAATATCACGTAGGTTCTGACTACACCGGAAAGTGATTACTGGTTTCTCAGGGATAAGATGACCAATATCCGAATCAGATCTGAGAATGTCCCAATATTCTGCTAGTACGTGACGTACTTGGTCATGCGCACCATCAAATGTTCCGATGATCCGCACATCCTCATTCCCTACAGGATTTTGTTTAGGGGATAGTAACGAATCTCTATTGAGGCTCAGAGAGTGTTGATAGGCCTGTTTGAGTAAATTAGATGGATATCCTCGAGAACGAAATCTATCTCGAAGATCACCCGCCGCCTTTCTGAAGTCCGTCAGTTGGGAGCAATTCCTACGGGC